>NC_090792.1:10282490-10895406 GCF_040054535.1 Antennarius striatus
TGAGATAGCACGATATATATGAAATGATCTGGTCGGAATGCTAAAAATAATTGCAATTTGATTGAAAGGGACGCATTCTTGAGAAAATAGAGCTTTGGAGGCAAGGACACCGAGATAGTGAATGAGACTAGAACCGTAGTAACACACGTCCTTCAGCCTGGAGACACACAACTGAAGGCCGCTGTGACATACCCTAAATTAAAGTACATTAAATTTGTTATACGGTTAAAATAAAAGCACAGGAGATCATTCATTTTATATTCTTTAGCATAAAATCCAAAACTTCACAGTAAAAGTCTGAAAAGTTTGAAAAAGAATTACCGTATAGGATTTTTCAAGGGCCTTTAAAATAAAAATATCCCTTCCCAGAATTCCTATCTACACAGAGTTCCAAGCTTTAACCAGGGGGGTTGGGGGGCTATGAGGAACTGTGAGGGCTGTGATGCAAGCATGCATTAAACCAGTGGTCTGTGATGTGGTGGAGACTGGGTCCAACCCAAAGAGTAGCTTTAGCAGCGTCCCACAGTGACTCCCTGTTGAGGCTCAAACAGCTTCTCCTGCAGCATCTGATCACATGAAGGAACTTGAAGTTGCCCCCCCCCTCCCCTGACTCTACCAGAGCTGACGCAGGTGTAGATGTGTGGTCTCTGTTTACAGTGGAAACAGCCCAGCCAGCTGGTTTGTGACGCCACTGTGAGACCCCCAGAGCTGTGAAGGACCAGCAACCCACTCCCCCAGGCGGGCCACGGAGACCGCGGCGAGCCCCTAGGCAGATGGAGCCTCCAGCGTTCTCAGAAAAGAAGAGGTGGAGCGACCGCTGGAGGTGGGACTGGCCTCCGGCCCCCATCACAGATGCCAGGAGGCGGATGTGGTCCCCGCTGAGAAGGCGCCGGGTTGAAGCAGGTGCAACCTCAGCCCCTCCATCCCCACTGTCAGCACCTCAGTGGTGGAGCTTCAGCCGTCTTCCTGTCCTCACTCCTTCTCATTCACACAGTCGAGAGGTGTTGGGGGGGGGGGATGCATCCCGCCCCTCCCTGCACCAAGCAACACATTCAGAAACCAAAACATCCCAAGCAGACTCAGTTATCTCGCTGCATCTTCACTCCTAAAGGAAGAAACATTAAAAGTAGTCGGGTCAAAGTACAGCTGAAGAAGAGTGTGACCCTCAGAGGTTGTGTTGTGGAGTTGTGTTGACTCAGGTGTTTTTCTCTAATGGATATGATAAACTCTTTTGGCGACCTCGCCACAACTGGGGGGGCCGACACAACCATTCTCCCATCATCCCTTGCTTTATTGCCACCGGCTACAAGACAAAGAGGTTCTGCTGTACACCTGGCTGTGTATGGCAACCCACGCAACGGAAAGAGTTTATGACAGTGGGGGTAGCCGGGTTGGGGGGCAGGTGTGGCAATAAGCCACCTTGACCTGTCCCCGCTCAGAGGACCTTGGTGAACCCCGTCCCATTGGCCCCCGGCCCCCTGGCCACTCCAACCGCCACTGAGTTATTATCATAATTTCCCAGAGAGGCATTGCAGGGCCTCCGTGTCCAGAGAGGCATCCGTGTTTTACAGAATGTTTTGTGTTTTATTGCCTTTAAGTCACTCGTAGGCCAGCAGAGAGGGCCCGCAATGATAAGAAAACCAGTCATGTGAAAAATGAAGGGCCTCACGTATGGGACTGAGAGGTGAAGAAGGGAAATAATAAAATACATGACAAATGTGAAGCTGGACTGTATTTCATTTTCAAACCCACCCACCCCCGTCTCACCATTCAACCCTGAGCTGCACTTAAAACATATGAAGGGAGCAGGAAATAACAATAATGAATTCAGACAATCTCGCCCGTTCAAAAAGGAAAGGTTCTTCTTTTCTTCTTACACTAAACAGCCTCTCCCTCCTGGGCACTTTGACAACCTGACGACCACCAAGATGCCCAGGAGCATTCCAAGCTGACACCGTCCACCTGCCCACCTGGGGTAAGCAAAAACAAACTTGGAGAAAAAAAAAAAATCTAAAAGAGGGGGGGGGATAGCACCGCCAAAAAGGAAACTTTTGGTCTTAAAAAATGCCTCTTTCATTTCCTCTTTTGTAGACTAATTCCCCCCTCCTCTCCTGTTACCCCATGTGGGGTTTTAAAGGTGCAAAAATAACTAATGAAATATAAAGAGTCTTTTTAATCTAGCTATTTCAAAAGCAAACCCCCTTTTGATCAAAAAACCTGCCATAGCTGTGTGGCCAGGATTTCTCCTTTAAACTTGAAATTTTGTGAAGTCTTTGTGAGAAATCAATACTGATGCTGCTTTTTACGCTTGTTTTCAACGGGCGCATGACCCATTTGAATGAAATTGACAGAGTTGAGGCAGATATGATATGAATTAAAATATTACCTCTACCTGACTTTTCATAGGTTTTTGAGCAGCTAATAATCCCATCGTGGCCAACTAACGGCCCCTGACTGATGCAGCGGGGGCCACATAAGCAGCAGGGAGCCTGGAATGATACAAGCCTAATATTCCTTGAGCTTCAGCGTGTCTGTCCTCACCCGTCACTCTGTGTCTACGGGGCCCCAACAATATGCCTCGGCTATCTCCACATCTCCCCATTTTCTTTAATTACACCTCAGCATATTGCTTCTAGGCCATATGGAAGGTAGATATTGAGACCAGATAAGATGTACAAACTTCTGTCAACACCACAGTATATTAAGTAGAGCTGGAAGCATATTATCTCTATTCCATCTTTCTAATTAGCGCCCAATATCAAAATACATTAAGACAAGCCTGTCGACAAAGAGCAGGAAAAAACATTACCCTAATGGGGCCTTCATCCGCTTTTTATTAAAACTATTACTTCCTGGATGCAAGGCATGAGAAGTCTTTTCCACCAAGAGACATAATAAAAATACAGGTTTTGGTTTGGTGTACTTCGGTTTTTCATCAAATCACAGGATTCTCAACAGCATGTCATTCCTACAATATTATGAATGAAATATTGACGTACAGAAGCATGCATTGGGACAATGTGGCTTTTCACAGCAGTAATGGCTCCATTATTTTAATAGAAAAACATCATGGTGGAAACAAATCACAGCCTCCACCCTTGTGAGGCCTCCTGTATCTGATCTGATACACACAGCAGCAACATGGCCCCACTCATGTCACCTCCTGGTGACACCACATTCACGTGGAACTGCTGCCATAACCTAAGATCTGCTGAAGAACTGAGCTGTCTGTTCAGTATGTATAAGTTGTAGCTGTTTTGATGTGATTGAATTCCCTGCACCTAGACGGTGAGAGGTCACTGTAAGCCTCGCTGCAGTATCAGGATTTACTGTATACACTAAGAGACACGGAGAGAATAAAAGAAAAGAGAGTGGCAGGATGAAGCAGTGGAGAGAGGTCACTTTGAGAAGCTGGATGCAAGCACATGCCAAACAGCGTCTCTGAATCTCTCTCTTTTCTAATCCCCGCTCTGATCCACCGACGCTCAGGCCAATCATTCGAGGGCAGCCACAACCCGTGATCACTGGGCTCTAATCTGAGTCCTTGGTCCACCTCAGACGGTACCGGCCGGATGCCAGCAGAGGAGTGGCAGGCTTAGCCTTCTCCAGAGAGACAGCTAGAGGTTGTCTCTACATGGATGGGCACTTCGCAGCTCTGCAGGGGCGGGAGGAAGGGGCAATATAGCAGCTGCTCAGGGCATATGGGCAGAATTCATTAAGTCTGGCTAAATAAGCCAATTGTGGAGGCGGTAAAAAAAACAGCATCCGTTTGCATGTCTGATAGAGAAACAGAGATCACTCAGTGCATTTGAACACCAAACTCAAATATTCTGCTACGCACAATTATTCTGAGCACAAACGTCCCGTGTGATGGCTTCATCCTGAGGTGTTACACTTAATGAAGTTGATTCAAAGCCCACCAAATGAAGAAAAAAAAAAATCTGGATCTATTTGTGATGGGCAGTGATTGAGCCTTTAGATGCATAGATTATGTGCCCTCGAGGACTTTGCTGTGCATCCTCAAATGTCATGAGACCGCTCTGTGCTGCAGAAATAAACCTAATCACAATCTGTAAATGTTACAGCTGTTTCCCTAATAGACCTGGCCTGACATCGGAGGCCTGCATTTATATTCGCACACATGAACCAAAGACAAAACTGAATGCTGATATATGAAACCAGCGCGTGTTTAAACCGTGGTGTACAACACAATTCATTAATGACATCAACTTCTGTGCAGACGTGTCGATCTGCGCCGCACATATCCTGTCCTGAGGCCTGCTTTAGGTGACATCACACTGTTGTGTTCTTTTACTTTTTCAAGTGCACATGTGACACAAACTGCTGTCTTGTTCACAACTTACATCCATTCCTCTTATTCATTAAAAGGAATAATGTATGCTAATCCCCCAGGTGTCAATAGGAACTCTGTTCAATGCATTTGAGATAATAGTGAAGAAGGGGAGGCTCCTATCGAAGACCTGGAAGATAAAGTCAATGGAACAGTCAATAACAATAAGGTTGTAGGCTTTAATGAGGAATGTTAATTTGAACACAATCAACTGGATTTCAGCTTAGCTGATTATCAACCTTGGACTTGTATGAGGGTGTTGATAATGCCGACAGTAAAGGGAGGGCATTTTTATCTGCGATGCTGTTTTGTCTTTAGCTTTTTTAACTGTTTGCCTTTTAGCTGTTGAATTTAAAAACAATGTGAAACTCCAAGAGCGCCCGCTCCCACCCTCAAATCAAATCTGGACAATATAAAAAAATAGCTTCCAGTCTTTTATAGAACTAAATCATGTCACTCATTCTAAATTATGTTAAACCATCTAATGTCTTCACTAAGATTTCATGTTCATCATCAGTTCGAGATTTATTCACAAAGATTTTTATTTAAATAACAGCAGATCTGGATCAATTTTTAAAGTTTAGATATAACAGTTGTTCCTACATTCAGATCCAGTACAAAATCAATTTTAATGAGTCTGCATTCTCTCAGCTACATATTAGCGGCAATGTCATGTCTTCGTCCCCTTGTTACCTTACTGCAGGCAAACCCTGGCCCGCAGGCCATTTACAGCCCATTAGCTGTCTTAATCGGGCCACCAAACGTGTCTAAACTATGATTACTTTTCTGAAATAAATGTAGTAGTAAAATTGCATATGTATACTTTGCTGCCAGTCTTAAGACCAAAACCTTTTATATAATGGCTTCATCTGCATTAGTACAAATAAAAACTCCGTCCATCTGCTCCTCAGCTGACTCACCTGTCAAATTTTAGAACTCTGTGTGACCTAACAGTGAAAACGTTTGCCCACCCCTGTCTTACTGCGATTCAATAACACCCACATCCAAACTTTCATGAAACTCTATGATAACTGATAGATTTTTAAAAAACCAACAACAACAACAACAAATATTGATTATTTAGCTTATATGAAGAAAAGAAAATGAAATAAAAACAACAACCAAAGAGGAAGACAACACTGTACTCTTTGAGAACTTTATTTATAAAAGAACAAAACATAATTTACAAAATACAAATTCTAGACAACAAACAGTAATTTAAGTTACTGTGACCAAAGTCACTGGCCCTTCTCTGTAATGGACATTCACCCAGCTCCCACCGGAGCCATTTAAAGCCCCAGTCCAAACCTCCTCCTCATCATGTCAGAGGAAACGCAGCCTTCTCCTCACTTTCTCCTTGATCCCATTCCATCAGCAGCTCTGAGGACACCTCTGTAAACAGATGATCCCAGTCCCAGCTCACATCATCCTGCAGAACAAAAGAAGAGGGGGGGGGGGAGAAGAATTAGAGAGGTAGAAGGAGACATACAAAGAGAAGGAGAGCATGGGGATGAGATGGAGCAAAAAGCGGAGTCCAGCAAAGGAGGGCACGGGGTGTTAATGTACATATCATAAATCTTGATTACCTGGGAGAGACTGGCAACCTCCCGGGGTGTTTAAGAAACAGCTGGACAGGCCTTTGCTTGGAGCCCACGAGTTATATTTACTAAAAACCCACTCACCTCTTTCACCTCCTGCTCTGGCGCAAGAACCTTGGTGAGGAGCCTCAAGTCAATCTCTCCATCCTGAAGAGAGATCACAGTTAAGCTTCTTTAGTTTGCACAAAAGCAGGTGATGCAAATTAAATTAATAACCAGGAAGGGAAGAGAAGTGGGAAAACTGAAATGATCGAGAAATGAATGGTATTGACTTACTAAGGTCTGGAACGCAGAGTAATGCTTCAAGTCGTTGTCCAGATCTCTGTAGGTCATTACCCGGTTCACCTGGACGCTAACAGACAGACAGGAGATTTGATGAGGCATCTGGTAACTAACAGAACTATATTTCAATCAGATCAATCATAGCCATGTCAGTTAAATGCTTTCAAGCAACAAACAAACCAAGATGGAGAAGTTTGCACAAGTGTTTGAAGTTCGGGCACAGTGAAGACTTGAAACGAAGGCCAGAGAGAGCAGGAGATGGTTGCCAAGTGGTAAACGCTTCAAATTGAAACCCAGCTGCTTATCTGTGGGTTGATATTAAGTGGGGGGGCTCTCAAAGTGTCCGGGGCCTAGCAGTGCATGCCAGTCCTACTTACTGCACATTACACGCTACATTGCCCCCACAATGAGTTCAATGTGGATATTATCTCACACAGAGAGCAAGCCCCAGCCTAATAACCTCCACCGCTGTCATAGCCTTGCTACATATTCGACACGTGTCGACGTGTCTCTCCCTGCCCTGTAAATCAAAGGGCCCGGTAAGTCAGGACCCTGGTAACAGCGTTGCATAAATCACATCCAAATGTTATTTCTCCATTTCAGCCCAATAAAGCCAGACACTCCACAGGAGCATGAGTGGAGGACAGGAAACCATCAAAGTCACCAGGGCAGGCTACTGATCCGGTGTCCTGTGCACGAACAGAGGTTACCCATGGGTCTGTGTGTGTGTGTGTGTGTTACTATGGAGTGGATGAGTTGAGGGTGCTCACTACTGCACCTTGGTGGAGCTGCAACTTGCATGGTGAGATCTTCTTCCTGTACTTCATCAAGATCTGGAATCACTGGGATATCTAAAAATCATGAACACAACATTTTACAAAGCTGGTTTCACTTTAATGTGTCAAGATGAGAAAAAGAAATCTGTTACAAAAATGAATCTCATTTATAAATATTACAATTTATCCAGCGTGTGTGGCTGATAGATGTGCATGTTTTTCTGAATGCCTGTGCGGCACTTCCTCCCTCCCTTTTTTCCAGCTACACCCTCATAAGAGCTGTCCTGTCACAATAGCCATGCGGCCATGAATATTCAGGAGGCGAAGCAGCAGCTCTTCCTGCTGTGAGAGGGGCGCTAGCTGGGGGCTCCCCAGAAAGCACCCCCTGCTACCTTAGCATTTGGGCCCTGTCAGTGCTGCCCACCCCCAGGACCCATAGTGGCCGGTAGGCCGACCTCCATGTCCACTCTGCCACTCCGACTGGGGCGGCATCCAGCAATGTGCGAGAGTATTTGCTTGCAGGCCCATCTGTGTGGGGTCGGAAGTCACAGTGCGGCCTGGCAGGGGCTACAGAGCCAGGAGCCGGCAGCCCGCTGCTCAAACAGTGGGAACCCTCTTTAATTGGCAAAACGCAACAGGACAGAGCATGGCTCCGCTCCCAAGAAGGACAGGGCAAACTTTCACAGCATTTTTCTGATGGACGTTTGCTGGAGCAGGGAGATAAGAGGGCGTAGTGAGGCGATGGAGAAAGAATGGATGAAAATAAGCTTACCAGTTAATAATGAATAAAAATACATGACTGATATTCATTCAGAAACATTTGTACCTTATTCTGTGGTGACATTAATTATTAAAAGGTTACCGTATAGCTAAAATAAAATGCACAGCATAGTAATCAATAAGAAATAAATGTTTTGTAAAGAAAATAAGAAAAATAAAACAGATGAAGTTTCACAATGACAAAAGTACACATTTCTATTTCATACCAGCTTCTATCTGCTGTTACAAAAATACATGTTAACTTCAGGAGTGATGTGTCGTTCCTGAACGGTATTTTCTGGGGAGGCAGCAGACCATGCTACCTTATTAGCTCCATAGCTGAGAGCTGACAGAAAGATATGGAGAGAGCATGGAAGGAAGAGAGAGAGAGAGAGAGACAGAGAGAGAGAGAGAGAGAGAGAGAGAGAGAGAGAGACAGAGAGAGAGAGAGAGAGAGAGAGAGAGACACTGCATGAAGACGGTTGTCAGTAATCTCTAACCACAGTACTGTACCCTGAGGGGAAAGTCAATAGAGGAGCTAAATAGAGGTGAAGAGATGGAAGTCTGCAACTGATGTGAAAATATCTTGACATCTATGTCACCATTCCTCCAAAATAACTCCTGAAAATAAACTGGAGCTGAAGAAACATCGATCTTTAAAGGAACTAAATTTCAGCTCAACATAAACGTTGTGGACTTTTGAGATGCTTCTTAGATTTGGAACGCAAATTCAGAAGACAATTTTAAAATCCATCAACTTTAAGCAGATAACAAAAGTGCTCTGTTGATAACTTATTTCTGTCCCTTTTTTAATTAAATCAAATTAAAAATGCCATCCTCGTTTAGGTGCTGACAAGATTCATCTGCGTTTCTGATATCCAAATAAATGCAGGCGCGGGTATTTCATATTCATGAGGCCCCGGTGACACTTTGTCCTCTCATTTACAAAGCACAGCGTTCAGCAGAATCCGTCCCCCCTGGACCCCCAATCAAATTTAATGGTCTTAGTTCAATGACATCAAAAAGCCTTGCCGTCCAGCTCTTTGCAAACAGCTTCCTAGGTTGTCTCTGTCTACACACACACACACACACACACACACACACACACACACACACACACGCACGCGCACCCTTTTTCATTTCAGCCAGTAATACACTATTAACACACTCCTTGAGAGTTCAATGTGAAGCACAGAGGCATATGTTGTCTATATGCGAAAGCTATGATTATGTGAAAAAAGGAACAACATTTCTTAAATGAGTTTCAAATTCAGCCCATTACTGGAGGTCAAGAGGGGCGTGGAAGCAGCTGCAAACCAGCCAGTGTTTTCTCGGGACGCCAAGGGCAGCTCCGCCAGGAGGAGCTGGCTCCCTTCCCTCGGCTGGACGTGCATCAAGGTGGGTTTTGTCTCGCTGCGAGTGAGGCCACCCGTATCCTTATTACATGCTCACGTCCAGCTTCGTCGCAGAAACATGTAAATATCAAAAGGGGGATAATTTGCCGCTAGTGAAGACATGCGCCAGGCGGGTAAAGGCCAGCGAGCGACTGTGGGGAACTAGGCTCCTCTCTACACCACCGGGGCTCCAACAGTCTACACAGGGGTCCAGTCCAGAGACCGTCCATCCATTTGAACAGCTTATATGAGGACACTGAAGACACCACAAGCTAGAAGTGAGGCAGTTAAACATGAAACGGATGAGCGTTGCTGCGATACTGCAGCTATTTTAGGTGACCCGCAGGAGTTTGAGGGGGCAGCTGATCGGAAGATGGGAGCAGGGTACGGGGTGAAAGCTTGTAGCCAGTGGACATAAGGGATAAGGGGAGGGGACACAATCAAGATCGCAGGGGCTATCTCACTAACCCTCAGCGCTGTAATTTCCAATGCTCCCGCCTCCGGCGCAGTATTAAGAGGTCTCCCTCTCTGCAGTGTAATAATCTTTCCGATGGCGCTGCAAGAGAACCAAACCTCTGGACTGTTTGTCCAACCAGCTGTTGGAGCCAACCCATAATGGTGGGAGACAGACCGTATGAAGGCTTGTGTTAATGTAAATGCAATAAAGTCATACTGTATAGTATAATGAGAACTCTATAATAATACAGGATGATGTAGGTGAATTATCAACAATTCCATTTGGAAGTTTTGCATTTCACTGGTGTTTACAAAAAAAAAGAACATGTAAGTAAGACTATAGTAAAGCATAGCAAGTAAACATTCACATCATGTTTATTGGTCATTGAATATATTAAATGTATATACTGTAATTATTATAGTTCTCATCAGAAAAAATTAATTTGTTTAATTTTTGAATATAAAGTATTTGACTCAATTGGAAACATATAAATTTGATTCAATTTCTGTCATTCATTATACATTTTCAGCTTGGTTATATATTTATATGATTTTACTCGTAGTTCTTCTTACTATAATGTATTGCAAAAAATCTAAATATTAATCAGTTACCTAAAGCTGACTCAATATAAATAATTGTGATAAACAAGGCATTTATTTATTTGGTCAGAAATGGCATTAGCCAACGCTACCTGAGGTACTGATGCGTACCTAAACATTGTCACCCGAGCATTTTGCGCTGCTAACCTATCTTCACTGAGCCAATCTGACCCTATTTCCCCTGCTGTCTTGTGCTGCAAAATAGAACAATTATTTCAGGCAGGGTTTAGCAGAAATTTCCCCCTCAGTCCTGACATTGTTTGTAGTGTGCAGCGTTGGGCCCTCAGGTGCCTCGATTACGAGTAGATCTGTATTCAGCAGCCCCTGCTTGACAATGTGTGTGTGTCCGTGTGTGTGTGTGTGTGTGTGTGTGTGTGTGTGTTCGTGACTGTGTTGCTCTGTGTGGTAAAGGGAAGGCTTAAATCCTGCAAAACAAATCTCCATCAACTGGGGCTCTAACCTTATTTTATTAGCATAGTCTGTTGTCTCCGTGCTTATATGATGTCAGGCGATGGTCAAAGGCAAAGTTTTAAAACATAACTCCGCACTGGATTCAAGGAGAAATATGACGTGAGCATCAGTGGAAAGCGATGATCTGACCGCCTGCTTATCTGCTCCACTTCCAGAGGATGAATGTGCCAGGGAGGCACTGGAGGGCTCTTCTTTGCCTTTGAGGAGGGAGTGGGGGGGGAGGTAGCGAAGGTGCTCTTACCTCCTTCATCATCTGATCCCTGGGGTGTTTGTGGTCGCAGGCGGCGGCTGTAAAAACAGGAAGTGTGAGATTATGAATTATTTAATGCTTTCAAAATGCGGCCCAACAGTGAGGTCATCGTAGGGAGTGAGGGAGCTGGCTCCGGCGCTACCTTTCTTTGATGATGGGTCTTTTTTTGTCTTCTCTTTCTATGGTGGTAGTTGGGTTGATCTCTAACTCTGTTTAAGTTTACCTGGACTTTTTAACATTTGCGGTTGTGCTTGTCTGTGTGGCCGGCTTGGCCTCCTCAGACAGGACCACCTCCAGGATTGTTGTAAAGAAGTGCCTGAATAAGTTTTACTGAGACAAGACACAATGTCAGGGAAAGCCTCAGCCTCCCTGCATCGGGCTACAACCGAAAAGGAATGAAAACACAGATGGCTGTGTCCTCTGCCTTCCACTCCTTGTGATGTCTATTCAAGTCGCAGAGTGATGGAAGCAGGATGAGGGAAAACTTCAATAACAGGAAAACTTGGCTGCTAACAGCAATATAAGGGATGAAAACTCAGTCACAATGTTTTCCAATTATGTTAAGTGATCTTCTGGGAAGATAAGGATTAGCTGCTTCTAAGGACAATCTGAAGATATGGAGCAATTTAAACTTAACAGCAAAGGGGACAAACATTTAGACTGACCCATATTCCTCCAAACACCAAAGATATGACTAAAGAACTACAGTGAAATATTAATGGGTTATATGATTTAACTTACTCTTCCAGGTCATCAGCTGCAGGTCTTCTTGATCTGTATGGAAGAAGAAAAAAGGGTAAGCCAATCAAATAAAACACTTTGACGTGTTAACTTTCCTTCAAAACAAAAGTTGTCATCTGTCAGATGCATTGGCAAAGAAGTGATTTTTGCCTTCTTTTTTCTAGGTCTCATCTTCACTTCCTCTTGGATTAAGAAATTATTTCACAACTTTCTCTTCACAGCTCGGCTTAAACCCCGCTTTGTGACTGATTTGCTCTTTGAAGAAAGGGAACAATCACAACAGATATGAAACGACAACTGACATGACCCCTTTCTTACCCAGCTCTGATGTCTTCAATCATACAAATCATTATTTAGCAGTAGTTCAGTGTGTTCGATGGTCTGAGAAGTTAAAGGAAAATTCTTCATCACGTAAAATGGTTTAGCTAATTCTCCTTGTTGTGTAGTGCCCCCTGCTGGTTTTTAAAGCAACACAACCTGCATTGCAAAAATCTGTGACTAACGTTAATTACATTTTAATTACCCACACACAGATATCACAAGAACAAAAGTAATAAACTATGTGCATATCATAATACATGCCATGTCACACTAATACAGGGTTCAGGGACTCATGTACACTAACTAGAGATGCTAATCCCAGGTGAACAAAGGGAAGTACAGTCTCTTTATCTCTGTGCTCAGAGTGAGAAGGATCCTGTCATCTTCCACGGTTCACTTACCTTTTCCAATTTCACTTTTTACCTGAGATGCATTTGTTGAAAGATTTTTTCAGCCTTTCATATATATATATATACACATATACACTTTCATATATATGTATATATACTTATAATTAATTTCCCTGACGGAACCTCCTTACGGGATAAATAAAGTTATACTCTACTCTACATTTATATATATACATACTTTATATATATATATATATATATATATATATATATATATATATATACACAGTATATACACATACATATATAAAATGCTTTCCAGGAAAACCTGATTGCTTCTATTTGGCATCCAGTATCCCTGCTATTCTCTTATTAATAATTACAGTATTTTCCACACTATAAGGTGCACCTAAAAGCCTTTAATTTTCTCAAAAACCAATACTGCGCCTCATAATCCAGTGCGCCTTATATATGGAAAAGGTTTTGAAATATGCCATTCATTGAAAGTGTGCCTTAATCTTTCTTTTTTCAGTGAGACACCCACAATAAAATGAATTTTTGATGCAAAACACAGTCACATCACAGTTTAGCTCTAAATATTTACTAGTGTGATCATCCCTGCAGCCAGGCAGTGCTCAGAGGTGTGAAGGAGCCTACCTGCCTGCCCTTGGACTGTGTCCTGTCTGCGGAGCGGGGGTGGCGACACTTAAGACACATTACGGGCCCCTTGATTAAGACTCATGTAAGGCAGAGCGATAGACATGGTGAAACTGTCTGGAAAAAGTTGTTAGGGATAAAATATATTGTGACAACCTGGTTTCAAAGGTTCATCAATAAACTGACAGATCATTTAGTGTCAATTAGAAGTGATAGATCGACAAATCCTGGGATTTCTGCGCTGGGATTAGTGGGAGGAGGGTGGCGGTGATTGAGCATGAGGGGTGACATTGAAGGGAAAAGTCCTTGTCGGTTCCAGGGGGGACCATTACTTACTTTGTTTCAGAGAGGATCAATGTGTGCGCAAACCCCTTTTACACCTTTTGTATTTCAATCGCTTTGAGAACGGGAATCGAGCCGGGTTACGCAAAAACGCAGAGAAGCGATGCGCTGACCTTCTGCGGGGGAAGGAAAGCTCTGGGTCAACAGCACAACTGACTCAGCCTCATCACTTCAGTTCATCTCTTGTGTTGTCGCCTCATCAAGAAACAAGCAGGTGAAGAGAACAGTGTGATCAAACGTCCGATGCAGATTTGTTTGTCGTAGAAAAAAAAGCTTTGACCTAATAGCTTCCATATGTTCCAAATATTTTCTGATTTCTCCACGTGGTGCTCCCCGTGTAAAGAGCAGGCTGCAGTGGTAAAGGGTGATTAAGTGGCTTGAACCCCTATGATGAAGTGGCTAGCTGACTAACAGTGCCCTCCTGTGGCTGATGCATTAACCATGTCAATTACCACCTTGCTCACAGATGAAGACGAATGGAGAGTTGCCTGCTCAGACAGGCTCCCTCTAACCTTGTTGATTCACTGCCTGAGTCCAAAATATGCACAGATAAATAAGCTCATTCAACAGCGTGAGAGTCCATTAATAACACATAACCCGAGAACACAGCGTGCAGTCATCACCTTCACCCGAGGGAAGCGGAGGAAAAGTGTACATACTTGGCAGAGCCGGACCCGGAGCTCTCCTCTGCCCAGCCACCCTGCCGCCGGGCTGGTTTGGGAGGGGGGCCCTGGAGGACAGGAGGTGGTTATTAGAAGATAGCCTCCCCCGATGTCGACCAGCACACACAGAATAAACAGACGGCATTTTTCAGCATTCCTACCGTTGTTAAGCTTTAGTTTGTTTTCTGTTTTAGGTTTGGATGCTGCATCTACACCTACCAGACATGCTGATGAATATATTATATTACATAACACCTGGTAAAAAGAGCACGAGTTGTTTAAAGCCAGTAGATTACCTTCTAGTTTAAAACAGCAGAAAATTTCATCAACAAAAAATAGGAAAAAGGCTAATTTCACACACATATACCATATATATATATATATATATATATATATATATATATATATATATATTAAAGACAATGAAAATATAGTTTAGCTGTCATGCTAAAAGATTAATGACCATTTAAAACAAAGTTCACTTCATATTCTGTACAATAAACAATATTCCTGGTATTCACAGTGCAGACGCCTCTATATGCACTTCATTGTTTTGTTTGTTATAGTTTTCAATGCTGTCAATTTCCAGCACCAGAACATATGGAGCAGAGTGTGGGAACCGCCGGGGCCTGTAAGTCTAACCCTAAAATAGGTCTGCAGGAAAAAAAAAAAAAAAAGCCTCTCTCCGGTTCATTCTTTGATTCTGAAAATAGTAAACTGACTATGCATCTCGCTCATGACACTGGGACCCTGGGACCAGCACTTGAATGAATGAATTCCTTGGAGCCACTCAGGAGTGGGCACTAGACAAATGAATTGGGGGGAGGAAGGCACAACATTTCTCATTACTAAATTGGGTCTGCAGAGGACAAAGTGCTCGTGAAGAATTTCTATCGTTTATGATGAAAGAGGAAATAATCTTTCATGGCTGGTTCGTTCACCAAAGCCATTTATAAATCTGAATATCACCATTAAGCGGGGCAGAGGGAGGGGAGTCACTCCACTCCGTTGTATATTATCATTAATCCAGAGATCTGAGGCTGAACAAGCTCCCTCAACTTTGTGCAATTAGTAACTGTCTCTTTATTAAGGGCACAAGGGAGTAAAATAAAAGAAAAGAATCCTCTGATGCTTGAAGTTTGGTATATCTGGCAATTAACATTTTTCATGAGAGACAAGATAATAGGGTCAAGAGTCTGTGAGTATCGTTAACTGATCCTCTGACAGTTATTTCTCTCTGAAAAACAGAGAGAACCATGAGTGTCCTGAGAAACCAAACAAATCTGCACTTACAGTTCTTCATGACCAAATATGAACCTCAAAGTTGTAGTAAAATAGTTATGGCTGTTTGGGCAATCAACGTATCCCCTCTGCTTTCCAATTTAGGATTCTCTGATGGTCTCTTGAGCGAGGACGTCATGGTGACCAAACCCAATGAGCCCATAAAAGCAAATGAGTCTTTGTTTAAAAGGATTTCAGGAATGTGACCAATCAGTTGGATATTTTAGGCAGATGAGGTCAGGGTTGATAAAACAAACAAACCCACCCAGTTGAACAACACTTTGGAAAAATGTATTGCATGTGCACAGCAGGTCAGAGAGGGCGCGAGAATACTGCTTCATACATTGGGGAAGTTGGCCTAATTTGGGAAGATTAGCCTAAACTGAAAGCATCGCTGGAATTTAATGCTTTGGGAATGTTGGCTGGTTTAAAGTTTGCCAATTGAGGAGACAAGACTGATTCCATAAATGCCAAAGATACTGAAGTGGCATTATTTGTTATGGTGTATCTGTCTTATATTTTGACTTCTGTCATATATTTTTCCCTACATTTATTCTAAATTTAGCCATGCTTTATGAGGCAGAGATCACTGGGTGGACTTTACGACAACATTTCATCTGAGACGTAAAGTGATTCCCACTCAAAGGTTTTATTAAAATTGTTGGTCTACTTATAGGGATTTAGAGCTTCTATGATGCACCAGTAGCAATGCTTTTGAAGTACTGACTGTATAAGGTTTAAAACCTGCTGAAGTCGGGAAAACAAATCAACTTGAATGCGAGCACTCCTTTAAAGCTATGTACCATGTGTGCTGAAATTGTGTCTTTATGCGTGCTGTAACATGAGAGGGAGTGAATCTCTACAGGCCTGAGTATCACATAAACCCAGATGAACTGAACTAAACAAGTACTGATACTAGAAAGCAGTACCATACAGTATGGCACAAAATTAAAGTAGAGGAGTTCATGCAAGTCACAAATTTCTTCATGCTACCTACCTCCTCATCATCCTGTGATTTGTATACGAGACAAAACCAGAATGCATATCGATTAAGCTTATTATGAAGGGAAATTACAACATGCAACTGTCTATTATCTTGTGATAAATTACTTATCCTACTAAAGCGGAGATGGAGAACTTACATAACGAGAATCTTCAAATGATGATTGGTCGGCTGCAAGGCGTGCTCTGCGTCCAGACTTTGCAACCTGGGAAACGAGCATATTTCAAAATGGAAAATCAATTTTAATATCAAAAAACCGGACAGCTACCAAGGACTTTGTGGTTTGCTGAGCTTTAACTGTGCCATCTAATGAGCCAACCAAATGTTGTCTGGGTGGACTTCAAAATACAGCACATGAGGTTCAAGTTCTTCCACTTCAAGTTTGATGCTTAGCAAATTTTCACAACTTCCAGTTGGGTAAAGCCATATTCAAGAAATACTGCATGACATTCTTTTTTTGTGTGTGCAAATTGAATCTTTCATCCAAATCATCATATATCATCATCATATCTGGGCCAAAGCTCCTATCAGATGCTGATGCAAACAGGAAAAGTATCTGCCGTTACTTTATTAATCCCTCAGTGAGTAATTAATGTTTTTCACTTGAAATATTTCACACTCACACAGGCCAGAGCACAAACACTCACATAAACTGAATGTTACATCCAGGTTTTGGAACAATACACAGTGTGTCTTTTAAAATATTGTATTTTTCAGAGACACCTCTTCTTATCTGAGCAAAACACGATGCCAAATCACATCGAACACAGTTTAAAAGAATCTGTGGACCAGAAGAGCCTGTATGTAGTCCAGAGAGTTCACTGATGGAAAGTAAGTGCCAAATTATAGTGGCAAATACAACAAAAGGGACATCAGATTGTTGAACCACTGACATATATCAAGCAAGAATGGGACATTTCACTTTCAAAACTTCAACATTTCAAGCTCTATACTGAACTTTAATTTGACATTTATTATTTATATTTACTATCATGGATCATCAGATACTTCCCTGATAGTCATAGTTATAGTCAACTTCATTGTCAAATCTACCATATATGCACGACATGCAGCACCTTGACCGGTTGGGTGGGAAAAGAAATACAATATACTGGGGATAGAGACAGGTCAAGGAAAAGAGAGAGACAGAGAGTGGCAGATTGTGCTGTAGTTGCTGAAGTGAGGGCAGGATTTCTGATCTTCGATTAGAGCATAGTACTACTGCCTTGGTGTAGCAGATCATTACTGCAAGACCACACAGAATTGTCTTCACAACATCCTCAATGAGACATGCACTTGTTGTGATCCTGTCACCAGCCCCCAAAGACAGGAACATCTGCACCTCCTAAACCAAATATTGAAGTTGCCATTTTAATATTTATGTTCACTCAAAAAAACCTGGTGGCTTCTTTAATAGATTGATGATGAAAGCACACAGTAACTCCTTCTGTCCAATCTGCAGCATTTTCACCTTTTACTACTTTTTTAAATAGGTACCATGTCCCCACATTAAAATCAGAGTTAGCAAATATTTATGTAAGTATTAATGAAAGTCACTGGCAGACTAATCTAAGTACTACCTCAATAATACTTAATTGAAGATGAGATGTTCAGAGTACATTCATTAAACAGGGTACCCTAAAGTTTAACTTGAGACATGTCGGTGATATAAATATAAACTTTTTAGTAGCTGAACACACAGTTCAAACACAGGACAGTTGCCTGACTAGAATGTGACTGAAATATTTATATTGATAGTAATGTACACCAGACTGTACAGGTTTCACGTTTCACTTTGTATTATATAATTTCAGTAAAGCAGAGGAAACCCTAGAAAACCAGATATTCCATAAAACTTGAGCTTTTGCAGTCTAATATTTAAGCTAACACTGCTAACCACTTAGCTCACGTACGGGCACAAATAACATTATCTACGCAGTCAAGAGACAAACATTATGTCTGCCGCTGCTCAGAAGCAGTACATAAAATTTATTTTATCAAGGAAATATAAGTTGGGCAGTTATCTACATGTAAAACTAGTTGTTTCTTTTTACCTTAGCTTAATAGCTAAGTAGCTAACTAGCGTAAAAACTACGCTATCTGTTCTCGTAGGATGGCGAACGGATGACCCTATTCCGCCTCGGATTGGTTTATTCTGCCTGCACCTTCCAACTCCAGCCAATCAGCACCCCAGACACCCAAAACTACGGCCATTCCTTCGCCATCATAGCAATAGAAAAGTAAAGTTTGTTTCGCTTTAAGTGCTCAGCGACACTTGTGTAGCACAAAACTGATGCAATGTACCCCATAACTCGCTTCCTGTACCTCTGCCATTCAGATGGGTGACTCACATTTTTCGCTAGTCCAGAATCCCCGAGATTAAAGCTATTGTCCATCTCGCTGTCTCGCTACCCCAGGCCAGCGTCTTCCTGGATGTCAACAAGAGTCACATAGCAACACCAATCAGAGCGAACCAGAGCCTCAAGTCCCTCCCTATAAAGTGACGTCATTATGTAAAATTGAAACAAATAGCGACGAATAAATGTAAACCATTGATTGCAAATTAACCCCTATATTACCGTTGCTTTGCTTGCTTTTACTCAATATGTAAAGATTATGAATGTAACGATCATAGATGACGAGTAACGATTATAAATGACTTGAAATACAGGGTTAAATAATTGGATCATTTATTCATTCATTTTGAAAAATTTATGTATTCATTTGCATGTTCATTTATGCATTGACTCACTTACTTTTACTTACCTACTTACTTGCTTGCTTACTTACTTACTTACTCAGCATCCTTCTAGCAATATATTCACTATCTCTCCCCTGGACATGTCCAAACCATCTCAGTCTGGCCTCTCTGACTTTATCTCCAAAACCTCTAACATGTGCTGTCCCTCTGATGTACTCATTCCTGATCCTATCCTTCCTGGTCACTCCCAGAGAGAACCTCAGCATCTTCATCTCTGCTACCTCCAGCTCTGTCTCCTGTCTTTTCCTCAGTGACACTGTCTCTAGACCAAACAACATCGCTGGTCTCACCACAGTTTTGTACACCTTTCCTTTCATTCTAGCTGAAACTCTTTTATCACACATCACACCTGACACTTTCCTCCATCCGTTCCATCCTGCCTGTACACGCTTCTTCACCTCTTTTCCACACTCTCCATTGCTCTGGACTGTTGACCCTAAGTACTTAAAATCCTCCACCTTTTTGATCTCTTTTCCCTTCTCCTTCTGTCTTACTGTGGCTAACCTTCATTCCTCTCCTTTCCAGGACAAACCTCCACCTCTCTAGCTTCTCCTCCACCTGTTCCCTGCTCTCACTGCAGATCACAATGTCATCTGCAAACATCATAGTCCATGGAGACTTCCTGTCTAACCTCGTCTGTCAGCCTGTCCATCACCATAGCGAACAAGAAGGGGCTCAGAGCTGATCCCTGATGCAGTCCCACCTCCACCTTTAACTCCTCTGTCACACCTACAGCACACCTCACCACTGTCTTACAGTCCTCATACATGTCCTGCACCGCTCTAATATACTTCTATGCCACTCCAGACATCCTCATACAATACCTCAGTTCCTCTCTGGGCACCCTGTCATAAGCTTTCTCTAGATCTACAAAAACACAGTGAAGCTGTTTGGCCTTCTCTGTACTTTTCTATCAACATCCTCAAAGCAAATACTGCATCTGTAGTACTCTTTTTTGGCATGAAACCATACTGCTGCTCACAAATGCTCACTTCTGCCCTTAGTCTAGCTTTAACTACTCTTTCCCATAACTTCATTGTATGGCTCATCAGCTTTATTCCTCTGTAGTTGCCACAACTCTGCACATCTCCCTTGCTCTTAAAATGGGCACCAGCACACTTCTCCTCCATTCCTCAGGCATCTTCTCACTATCTAAGATCCTGTTGAACAATCCGGTCAGAAACTCTACTGCCACCTCTCCTAGACACTTCCAAACCTCTACAGGTAAATCATCAGGACCGACTGCCTTTCCACTCTTCATCCTCTTCAATGCCCTCCTCACTTCATCTTGACTGATCTTTACTATTTCCTGTTCCACAGCCGTCACCTCTTCTAGTCTTTGTTCTTTCTCATTTTCTATGTTCATCAACTCTTCAAAGTACTCTCCATCTTCCCATCACACTACTGGCACCTGTCAATAGACACAAGTCATCATAAGCCACTTGTTTGGCCTTTGCTACCTCTACATTTACCTTACACTGCATCTCCCTGTACTCCTGTCTACTCTCCTCAGTCTCCTCAGTCCAGATACAGTACTGTACTAATCAAACTAATACCTGGAGGTCCCCCTAGCGTTCGCTAGATGTCGCTATTGCACCTGCTTGATCCCACGAGGAGCAGCTGAACAGTAGCAGCATCGAACAGATCACAACTGCCTGTGCAGGCACAGCACAGCACAGTACTGGATCCCGTGAGTTCACTTCAAACCGCAATTCCGCGTTTGATTTTCCCTGTAAAACACTGTTTTGAATTGTGTTTAATATTGACCAAAGACCTATATGGCATTAATTTCTGATGGAAATGTTGTGAGCATACGGTGACACAAGATCTTTTTTCTTTCCTTCATCCCTACAAGAAATAGAAATAATAAATAAATTCCTGGCAAATCAGTGTTATTTTCCTCCTTTACTCGAGTACCGACCTTGCGAAATCACGTATTGCATAAAAGGGTTGTACACACGTGTTCTGAAGCTTCACTGGAAACAACAAAATTAAAAAAAAAAAAAAAGGTCTGAGAAATTTTTTTTTAGAATAGGACAGATGTCATTTTGAGAAGATAGGCTGTAACTTACAGCCCCTCCCTCGCAAACGTCACAGTTTGTGACTATAAAGTATGAGAGAGCGTGGAGACCGCTGGAGTGTGGTTGAGGCTGGACTGCAGGGTGATAAGACAGAGTAAGGCGCACTGGCTCCATACACAAGTGGATGGAAGGAGACCATTGCAATGGAGAAACTGAACCGCAGTGCAGATATCGGTGTCCTATAAACTCAGGAAGCAGAGGAGAGATGCTTGTATGAGACAAGGGGGGAATGAAGAGTAGGATAAAAAGTTTAAATGAAGAGTTGAGATTATTTTTCCAAAATGGCAAGGATTTGCTCCCATTCAAATGCGCATTTTACAAAGATGACATAGCACTTGAGAAAATGGGAATCCTCCAGGAACAGAACTCACTCACGACCTGAATGAAAAGAAAAGAGGGATTTTGTTCAAATTGGAATTTTGTTTTGTTTTGTTTTGTTTGACTTGACAAGTCTCGGTTGCGGGTGAGCGCGGAGTGAAATATGAATCTGGGCAAAGCGCTCGTGTTTTTCCTCATTTCAAATTGTGTGACAATGACTTTGTCGCTATCCACTTGCACCACTGTGGACATCGACCACATAAAGAAAAAGAGAGTAGAGGCGGTCCGGGGACAGATTCTCAGTAAACTCCGGCTGACCAGTCCGCCTCAAACAACAGGTCCAAGTCAAGTGCCGTTTCAGGTTCTGGCTCTTTATAACAGCACCAAGGAGCTCATTGAGGAACTAGGTAGAGACAGACAGCAGAGTTGCGGGCAAGATAACACGGAGACTGAGTACTATGCCAAAGAGATTTACAAGTTCAACATGATAAATGGCCCCCCAGAAAACAGTAAGTGTATTGTTTATGATCATGATTCTTAAAACTTTCTTTTGCAACTTATCAGTTTCATAAAATGTAATAATATATTTTATGACTATTAATGCTGTGGGTGATTAAAACTACATAGGGTGGAGCATTTATTTGTGATTGCTACGGTACTTTATATTGCCGGGGCGCAGACTGCCAACTTTTCCAGCGCAGAAGCAGATACTCAAATTTTACCCGAAATGCAAGGTTGCTCGTTTAAATCTATTTAAAATTATCACCTCTGAAGTTTACCTGTTTTCTTTTGCCTCAATAGAGTTATTATAGGTGACCTAGCGATCCCTAAACAGGTCCATACGTTTTTCAGCTGCCGCTAACTTACTTGAGCCTGTGCAGGTTTTACGCACAGATGCGCTTGTGAGCAGTGGAGCGGCGCGCAAAGGAGAGGGCAAAGTAAACAGTCTAATTGGAATGAGTACCATTCCTCATACATACCTCACACCAAAGCCATGGGAACTCCAGCCTAAGTCTGACACATTCTTAAGCGAGGAAAATTCTCAGGCAGTTAAGTCGAGTATTTATTGCCAACTCCAATACCTCATTTCCATTTCTGGCCGTGAGTTCCTCAATATTTTTTATCCACTGTTAGGACTCTTACTTCTATTTTCCTGCTGTTTCTTTATAGTAGTGGGGAGCGGAGTAGCTCTGTGTTATGTTATGATCTAATTCCCTTGTTCATCCATATTGGTATTTCCTGTATAAACTATGGTCCATTGATTGTTCCAGAAATCAGAAACAGAAGCTCACTGAGCAGCAGATTCCCCAAAGAAACTCAGATTTTAAGTGGAAGAGTTGGATTTTTGCCTATTCATGGGTCAGAGGCCAGTTTAGTCAGTGGCGTTACCGTTTTGAAACCAACAGGTGTTTATGCAGTGCCGTGACACTAAGCAGAACCTCTGCTGCTTCCAGCATTAGCCCTGAATCAAATCCATTTCATGGGTCCCACAAAGTGCCTCTGACACTCAAAATACACAGCACAGGGTTTATCCACTGGTCAGAGGTAGCTAGAGCTCCCAAAACAAACAGAGGTCCAAGGAGTGGGATCAGTGATGGCTAGGTGCCCAGGAGACATCATGCTGGTTTCATGCTGTAGACCTTACTGTAGGTGGTAATACAAGGCATGAGCGTGACTTACTACTGGCAACACTCTCTGCACTAAACAGCTTACCCAAGGAGGATATTAATAAAATTAAGAGAAGGTGCCAACATACGTTAATTTTCACTTTTCTCAGCCTTTCCATTATGTAATTTTAAAAAGAGCAGGGCATGTTGCAGTATGTGGGAACATTATGTCTGTCACCTTGATAATTTTGCTGTGTAGTTAATTTTCATTCCTGTTGGATATAATGAGTTTTACATTCATCAGTTTCTCGAGGGTGGGAGTGTTTAACTGTTTTTTTATGCCCAGTGAAAAAGTTAAACAGGCAGCTCACTGAGGATACTTTATGAGACATTACTACAAATGCAAGTCAAGGCATTCGCCACTTATGAAGCCCAGCTGAGACTGGGCCACAATGGAGCTACAACAGAATTGGCTCATTTTATCACCACCAGCTAAAAACTGTTAAAGAAACAAAACAGTGACACAACCAAACAGTGGGGTGACATTTGGCACAATAACATTTTAAGAAACCACTGACGTCACCACTGGGATACACCAGGTAGCACGCAGCTTCAATGAGATGTCAAGCCAGTCACTGACTCAGTGCTGGGTTAGTAATAAATATGGACTGGGTCTAAGGACAGCAGAGCATTTGATACATGGATAGTAGAAGGATGATGTCATCTGAACAAACAAAGACCGAGGTCTCTGGCCTGCTCCCAAACAAACAGCCCCCCCCCCCCGCCAACTCCCACTCCTTTACCATTTTTGATTCCTCATTCTTAATCAGGGGGACAAAGAGTTGTTTTTCTTTGGAGTAGAGCAGGACTACATCATCTCCTCTGCTTCAGTGACCCTACACAGTCACTGTTTGCCACAGCAGGAAGGGGGAAATTATTCTTGTGTGATAAGCAGGGAGCATCGCTGAAGAGATGCAGTATTAGACTAATATCTGGGTTAAAAGTAGAAATCCAACTATAGTAATGTAATGCTAACAATACTAATTTCTTTCTAGTTATTTAACTAGAGCACTGACTGCTACGTTTTCAAAGAAAACTTCTGTTGTCCTTTATGAGAGTTGGACACCTCAGCAGCTGGCCGGCACCTGCTGCCTTGTTCTTCCTGTTTCCTTTGTTTACCTCCACAAAGCTCTGGAGAGACTGACATCACAGTCAAACCTCTAAGTGAAAGGAAGCGGAGGGGTGATTCCTGAGAAGTTTTATCAGTGTGTTTGTCTGTCATGACAGCAGAGGATCTCAGACACAGAAGGGTGAGGATGCCCGGGGGGGGGGGGGGGGGGATTGAGCATGGGAGATGATTTACAACACAGCTATTCTTCTCTCTGGCATGCGTGTTTAACTTTACCTGTATCTAATAGTGCTAATATCTAACAGGAAGTTAGTGTTTTATATCTGGCTAAAGGTGCACTTTAACGAACATGTAAAAAAACATTTTTCTAGTCGTAGTCTCATCTGAGAACAGTGTGTAATTCCACTATTGTGTATAATCACAAAAGTAACTTGAATTTCTTTTCTTTAGTGATGTTTACAAAAATATAATCTCTAGACATATCAAACAATTAATAACTCAAAAGCTCTTATTTCTGCGTGTTTTTACGAGTAGAAATAAGGCCACAAAGAAGGTTATTGACATGTGCTTCTTTAAACAGGTCACCGGTCAAACTTGTCAGCATTCTTGTCAGGCTGCTGCATATGTTTACTGACCAATTTTCTGACTCACACCAAATTGAAGTCAGAAAATTTGTGAATGTATTTCATTTTAATTATTTGAGCAATCCTCTTCACTTACCAACATGGAAAAAATTACCTTGCAGACCCTTGGCAAAAATAAGGCATAATGTGAAATCCACCTAAAACCATTGCTATGGGAAAAATGAGGTCATCCAAAAGGAAACCAAAGACTTGATTAGAATTTCAAATCTCCCCTCGTAGTGGGGCTTTCCACCTTCTGTGGGGGATGTAGAGTGGGGGAGACAGAGCAGTGAGTAAGGAGGGGGAGAGGCTACTGAGGTTTCTTCCATATAGATTGTGTGGAAACACTGGAGAGATATCTGGCTGCGGATGAATGTTGAAAAGGTCGCCTATAAATAGGGAAAGTTGAAAATAAAACTTTGTGGAAATATCAGATAATGACTGGGAGTACAGTGAAATAGGATTATGGGTCAAATGAAGTACAGATACTTTGACACGTGCAAGTTCCTTTTTTGCAAGACACAGAAACAACTGAGGATCCTACAGTTTATATTTAAGCTAAAATAGTTTGAGATGCAAATCCGGTAAAGGTGCAGCACCCCTTTCTAAGAACAACAGACCTGAGGCTCGTTGATAAGGGGTAATAAATTAGCCATGGCTTGGCTGTAAATGACTGTTTCCACTTGGCCCATAAAGAATGTTTGCTATGTGCTTGTTTTGCTCAACGCTGCATGTGGCTGACCTGTTACATTAATAAACCGCTCAATGGTTTTACGGTATTAAAAAGGGGGAAATGTTTGAGTACAACAGGAAGCTTTTCACATAAAATCACAACACAGCCAAGTATTTCGCTGATTCTGCTTACAGTCAGTGCACCTGTACACATGTATACACAAATCCACACCATGTGTACGGAAAATAAGTGTTTGGATTTAGTGTCAATGCTTGCACGATGGAGTCAGTTTCTCAGGTATTGTTCTAGTACGGCACATCAGCCCATGTGTTCCTCTCTGTTCCACGGAATACTTGGCTGCAGTCTGAGCCCTTAGAACACCTGTTGGGCTCCCAGAGCTGGAAGGGCGGTGGAGCACGCTACTATCCCACTGCAGCCTGCTCTACTGCCACACATGGGACATTTGGTTTTCATTTCATGACTTCAACTTGTTGCGATTGCGGATTGCACATGGTTCAAGGTAATGGTCCACATCTCTGGAATGGACTAGATGTAATGAAATATTATAGGTTTGGGTTTGTTTTGATCTTTAAAAACCTGTGGAGGGAAATCCTCTGTGAAAAGCTTTGCAATAATCACAAGGTAAACGCGGTCTGCGCATCACGAGGACATTGGGGCACTAGATGGATGCTGAGCTAAGAAGAAAAATGAGACTGTTCCAATCTGATACTTTCTCTACAAACAAGATATTTAAAACAACTCACTGTTTAGTAATCATTTCCACTTTACCTGCAGATGACCTCCCCTATTGCCCTAAGGGTATCACCTCCAAGGTATTCCGCTTCAACGTTTCCGTCATGGAGAAGAACGCCACCAACTTGTTCCGAGCTGAGTTCCGTGCCCTGCGAATCCCCAACCACAACGCCAAGAGAAACGAGCAGAGGATTGAGCTCTACCAGGTGTGTGAACCGACCATTTTGTTAGTGAAGCGCAGGGGGTCGTGTGCTCCATTTCTCTCAAACGCCTTGTGTAGGTTAGCGAGAAAGATGAAAACATTTATATTAGGGTGTCCAACTCCCTCTCTCTTTTCATGCACTGATATTTATTCCATGTGCTTACTGTCAAATGGTTTCTACATTAGCACAAATTTAAGCGCTTGCACAGGCGACTTTAAGAAACCCTAGATTACCATTCAGCAGTTTCTTCTTTCATAGCTGTCAGTCTCAAAGCAGTTGTCCATCCTTGTTAGATCAAGTAAGGTGTTGTGCTTTCAACGGGAGGATTTATAGATCTCCTTCTGCATTTATCTGTTTATGAGCATTTCTTGCAACATGTATTAAAGCATACATCTGCTAGCTGTCTCAGTCTGTGGAGTGGTAAGGGTAGATTTTTTTTTTTTTGGTTCCTTATTAATCTCCCATGAGAGAGCAGGAGTAATGATCAGGTTCCAACATTTCCTGTCAGGGAGACAAGCGTCTCCGGACTGCATACCGCCTCTGAGGCAAGGCTCTGGCCATTGCTGAATACAGGCTGTCAGAGTCTTAGATTGTTTCCAGGGTTCTTGGAGGAGATAGAGACAGGGTCACCCACTGGGGGAGTAAATGGAGCTTCTTGCTCACCCCCACATTTCATGCTGGAGCTGATTGGCAGATGGCTGACGCTGGCAGTTCTGCAGCCCTTCGTTCCCACAGGAAGACAGATTAGATCCTGACAATGTTCAGGAACCTGGTTATCCATAGTGCTGCTGTGGGGCCAAGTACTCAATCCTGCCACCCAAACACACATTTCTCATCACAGATAAACACCTGATGAAGATAAGGATGTCTGAGCTATACAGTTGCATTTCCCTCCATCCTCAGTTTTGTGTATTTGTGGTCTCAACCTGATAACACAGTCAGGCCATGAATGCCAGTGGACATACCTGCAACCCCGCTGACACTGCAAACAGGGCACCTGGCTAAAGTCAGTATTTTAATTGCTGATACGAAGGACAGCCAGGTTCTCATTGGCAAAAGGGTAACACACAGGCACTAACTTGCAAAATGGGGATATCAACACAGGGAGTCACTTTTTCCATGAGGAGTAGACTTTTGGCCTAAGGCATCCTGAAGAGTCTGGCTCAGACAGACAGCTTTGGTTCTGTGTGCATGTGTGTGAAAGAAAGGGAGTTTATGCAGCTGGGTCATATTTTCATCTTTCCTCCCAGATTCTCCAGAAAGACGACCCCAAAGCCAAACAGCGGTACATTGGGGGCAAGAACGTCCTGACCAAGGGAACGCCTGAGTGGGTCTCCTTTGACGTTACAGAGACAGTCAGGGAGTGGCTGATGTATCGACGTGAGTGGAACTCCTCAAGTTTGTCTTGTATCAAACCTCATTACAAACAAGCGTTAGTTCGTTTGAAAGTAAAGATTAGTGGCCACTGCGATAAATATCAGCTTTTTACATTGCTCTTCTCTTGCCTCCCCTTCAGAGACAAATCTTGGCCTGGAGATCAGTGTGCATTGTCCCTGCCACACTTTCAGGCCCAATGGTGACATCATCAAGAATGCCAATGAAGTGCTGGAGGCCAAGTTCAAAGGTGAGATAATGTTTAATACCTCAGTGATGTAACAGAGTTTGGATGTGTATGGACAAGGGTTGCTGCTAGCTTGTTATTTTTGTGTTTAACAGGGTGTTGAAAACAAAGTTGGTTTCAAATTGGCATTCAATCAGAGATATTTTTTAAACCAACATTAGGTAAATTTGAAGCGTTTGTAGTTAGGGTTAGGGTTGGGTTAGGGTTAGCTGATCAGACAAAGAAAGGCAAGTCAAGATTCCTTGCAATCAAATTCAGTGGGATCTTCTCCAGTTTACGGCCACATGATAAGAAGTTGCAAGAATAGTTTGACATTTTTGGGAAATATTTTTTATTTATGGAGGTTGTTTCTGCACATTGTCTCTACAGTCACGAGAGAATGGACCTCATCTGACAAGTTGTAAAACCAACAGATTTGACATTTTTTCAAACAGGTCCTTCAAATATTGTAGATATTGATTTCCAAGAATAATGATTTCTTATTTTATCGCTTTTGTTAATGCTGGAAAACAATAACTCCAGTGTCTTCAAGCATTTTTCTCTGATTGAATCACATTCTAACAGCAAATCTCTCCTTCTTCCTTTCTTTCTTGCAAGTCCCCTGCATCTTTTATGTTATCCTTTCTCTATGACCTGCAGACTCTGCAGCTTGCATTTATGATAGAGCCCCATATATATCAGAACCCTGTTTAACCTGTCACTTATCCCAGACAGGCATCTCTTGTTTGCTGAAATCTCTTTAATTCTAGTGCTAGACTTGTTCAGGGTGTATCCTGTCTCTTCCCCAAGGTTAGTTGGGATCGGCTCCAGCCTCCCAGTGACCTTGCAGAGATGAACAGAATAGGTGGTTACAGAATACAGACGGGGGATAGATGGAGAATGAAAGCTTTTGAAATAGTGCTAGTTTTATGATGTTTACATTAGTGTGTTCATCCAAATTGTCATGCGAGATATTTATCATTGGTTCCAGCTTTGGCTGGTTTCAGATGTTTCCAAAATGTCATGACTATTATTAGGTTAGTATTTATTTTTGTACATTTTTGGTCGAGGTTGGCATTGGCATTCTTCTATTAATGACAAATATGCCCCCCAAAAAATGCTTCATACATAGTCTGTATGAGATGTTTCATATCTGTGGAGTGGACTCTGTACCTATAGCAGAGACTCTGTCCAAGTATCTTAACCTTGCACAAGAAATTCAATAGAGCTTTTCTTTCATAGCATTTGCTGCCAAATGAAAGACACCTGAGGCATTTCTCCAAGTCACTCACTGTGTATGGTATGTTCTAGCACAATGTTTCCGAGGATGTGGTTATCGTACAACAACACTTGGAGTCCAGTCATTAACATATTCCTCTGCACCAGTACCCATTGAGATCTTTTTCGTAAGATAATGGGTTTCCTCTCAAAGAGGAAGAGAGACACAGAGCATGGGAATTGATCTGGTATCTCACTTAGCACTCGGCTGCTTGGTCCTGGGAATACTCTCGACTGGCTTGGCCACAAGGAATGTGCTGCCACGGCGCTCAAGCGCTTGGCCCCAAATTAAGGAGAGGCGTACATATCCACCACCAGCATCTCTCCGGAGATATCCACTGCTTTAACTATCAGGGATAGATTGGATGAGCAGACATAGTTCCAGAGAGGAGAAGGGAGGAAAGAAGGAAGTTAGTTCCTGTTGAATGTCACACTAGCCGTCTTTTTCTTCATGAGCAGTTTTTCTTCACATCTTCTACAGTAACTGCCTTCATCTTGCAGGTGTGGAACCGGACTATGACGACCTGAGCCGTGTGAAAAAACAAAAGGAGCAGCTCTACCCCCACCTCATCCTCATGATGCTACCCCCCCACAGGCTGGAAGCCCAGTCCTCCTCCCGCAGGCGCAAGCGGGCACTTGACACCAATTACTGCTTTAAGTAAGACACATTTCCTCGTCCTGGAAAATGCAATGCACTGGCCAGTTTTGTAGATTTAAACACCTAGCTAATGTTTTGGCCATTAATAGGCAGTCTATGCAAGCTGGGGCGCAGGTTTATTGTCAAGCAGTAAGCCAGCCTACATGAAATGTTAATCATCTAGACGAGTACGACAGAGGTATTATTTGATACAAGTCTGGATCCATCCCAGTGTCCCAGCCAACTCTACCGCCTCTCACACGCCATTCCTTCAGCTCTGGATTTCCTCTATCAGGCTGACAGGCAGCTTCAAAGACACCTGGACTGCCTCCAAAATGGAAAATAAGGGCACAGCTCAGAGCGGGACTCCCAAACTTCTCCGTCATCTCTAGTTGTGAGGCCATAAGGAGGAAAATGTGTACCTTTAAAAGAGTGTAACCTGCTCTGTCATCTCTTGTCTGCAGCAATTATGAGGAGAACTGCTGTGTGCGACCACTATATATTAATTTCCGCCAGGATTTGGGCTGGAGGTGGATCCATCAGCCTGAGGGGTATTATGCTAACTTCTGCTCTGGACCTTGTCCTTACCTACGTAGCGCAGACACCACACACAGCTCGGTGAGACAAAATTCTACATGTCGTAAATCTGATTGAGAAAAAAAACGGCTTCTGATCTCTATCTCCCTCTGCTATTCCCTCTATAGCTACTGAGCCTGTACAACACCTTGAACCCCGAAGCGTCCGCATCACCCTGCTGTGTTCCTCAGGACTTGGAGCCCCTCACCATCCTCTACTACGTGGGTCGCTCACCTAAAGTTGAGCAGCTCTCCAACATGGTAGTCAAGTCCTGCAAATGCAGCTAGGCGTTAGGGCCCAGTGAGAGACATGGGATGTGACTGCTCCCATCACTACTCAGAAGCAGGTAGACAGGGTTTGGGGGTGGGGGAACAGGCGCGATACAGTTTGCCTCCTTAGTCCCTCAAGCTGCTGCTCAGCCACACCTGAGCTATCTCTCTGAAAGAAAGATGCAGTCCACCACTCTCTAAAATGATTGGCGGCATTTAACCAGAAGCCTTGTCAAACACCACTTCATGCTCTCAAACCCACCAGACCTCTTCAGCCATCACCTTGTTTGTCATGTTCCTTTTTTGGTTTTCCAGTATTTTGAAGAGCCTGTACCTCAGTTTTACGTAGCATTGGCATTCAAAACCCGATAAAAGATGAGCAGAACAACAAATGTCTTACAATGACTACTGCATTCTTTTAGATATACAATAATTACAGAAATCAAAAGAGGACATTTCTACAAATTCGGAATGAACTCAACAGGATAGGATTACATGAAATACCCTAACGTTTTGTTGGAGGTGAACACTTACCAGATCTTCAAGCATCCGAGCTGGAAACTGAGGCTGTGCATGGCACAGCTCCCGACACTGTTTCTTTAGGGTTGATTGCTGTTGAATAAAATGACCTTAAAAAAAGAGAACATGCTGGAAACCACCTTTTATTTCAAACTAGTATTTCCATTATGTTTACCTCTGTAATACAACAGGATGGTGATTCCAGGGATAGCTTTTTTGTTTTAAAGTGAAGCCTTTCTGTTGTATGAGACGATGTATGTCACTAAGTGAACACTTAACTAGAACACAAACTGTAAATGTTTTTCTTATTACTCTTTGAAACACCTTTTTTAATTAAAGAATGGACAGTTGGATGGAGTTGTTCTGTTTATTTTTTTCTGAGGTGTTACTTTTGCATAAAGTGTTTTAGAACACCTACTTTTAAAAAGTAATTAGGGTACTGTACATTTAGATGACCACAGAGAAACGATCAGTCCAATGAGTGAAAACTTTACCAACATGGTCAGAATTTTTTCTGGGTGATGATTTCAGTTATGTTTGATACACACTGCCAAGATGATTCCAGAAAGTACAACATTTCCATGCATGTGTTGTTGTAAGAAAACAGATTCAATGACAGCCTGTAAACAATAGAAGAATACACACATTGGTTTGGAATTCCCTGTAAGAGCCAGCTTTAACATAACTAAATCCTGCAGGAACATTTTATATCATGCCAAAAAATACCCCCCTCCCCCCAAAAAACCCCCAAAACAAAACACAAAACATCAAGTGTATTAAAAATCTGACTGTTTTTACTGCAAGAGGTTATCAATGATAAAAAGTATAATCTATACTGTCATTTGTAGTAAACCATCCTAATGATATCAATTGATAGGACACTGACATGCAGGAAATTCAAGTATTTCATCAATTATAAAATCATCATAAAATTGATTCACACTACACAAATAATTTATTCTATTAACACACCCTGAGTGAACTCTCTACATAGTCCCTAGCAACACAATACTCCCAAGGACACTGGTCTGCTTGTCTAGCATGAACCTTCATTACACACATTCTTTTATTTGATACTCTTTGAGCTACAGCAAGCCAAGAGGGCTTTTTGCTTGATATAATCTATAGTTAATAAATAGAGACACAATAAAAATATTTTATTAAGTATAAATCTGGTCCATCTGAAGAAAAAGATATCTCAATATGTAAGTGAAACAAAAACAAGTCAGCTGCACTCATGTCAGTGAAAGTGCGCCATCGTCCCTGTCAAGAGGGAACAAAGCAAAAATCAACCCGTGTTCAAGCTCTCATTACATTATTAAACCAGATAATGAGCTGCTCATGGAAGCTCAATGATACATCTATCTCATCTCTTTGTGTGCTGAGGAAGGAAAATGACTGATCATGAATGGCTAGCGGTACACGTGCCAATCATGCATGTGTACGGAATACATTGTTGGGTCCCGTCTGTAAAATGTCACTGGGGCAGGAAGAACCACCTGCTGAGGGTTATCTGTCAGTGAAACCTTTCTGTCGCATCAGCTACATGGAGAGAATTAGGCTGGACAACTGCTGCTATCAGACTGAATGTAGCCAGTGGGGATGAGTGGAACGGGAGAAGGGGGGGTAAGGAGAAGTCGGGACCTGAAAAGGCCAACTGATGCTGAGTTACGCAACAAAATCCCAACCTGCGTCAAAGCTGGGCATTCCTGGCCTTGCAGACCAACCTCTCTGAGACGATGTCGGAGAGAAGTTAATGGTGCCCTGTTCGATGTCTGGCATGCTGTTGTCCTTTCCCAGAATACACCTCTGCGGGGTTGCAACTACATGCAGAGACACCTGTCGAGCCTACAGAGGGGAGGGGCATGCCTCTGGTTACGTCTGTGTCATCTGTGACTGGAATCCTGGCCCTGGAAGAGCTTGTGGTACAAAGAAAGACCTGGGGAGCAACAGAAGAGGCTAACATTAATGAAAAGTGGTGAAACGGCAACATAATAGTTCCCTGCAGTGCCAACGTACGCACAAACACAAAGGTTCATGTCAAACCATAGTTTTACTTCAAACGGGTAAAATGAAAACCTCCCAAATGTCTTTTTGGCCATGCCTTTAATCTCTCTTGATCAAGGTGGCTGCTGCTAGATCATGACCGGCTGCCCCCAACACCTCACCCCCCATCCTATCGACTGGCCCACATCCAGCCATCCAGTTGAAAAGACATTCCAAGTGAAGTCAGAGCTGCTGTGTTTGTGCCCCAAAACAGTATTCCCTTTCATTCCCTCTCTCCACACTCTGTTTATTTTGGTGCTCTTTTACACCACAAGGCCTGACTGAGCAGCAGAACGAAAACATCTCCTCGACGCGCAATCTGATGACAAGATCGCTGTAAGCAGCTTCCTCTCGCTCGGCAAAGGAAAGATAAAGGATAAAGCGACAATATTCTCTGTAACGTGGCGAACTTGTAACGCCACATAAAACAGGAGATTATGTTAAGACTTTTGTTGATGGCTAATCGACCCAGAACAAAAATAAGTGGACGCAGTAACACTTTCATCGGTTACTGTTATTATGACATGCAGTTGACCTCTTCTTCTGCTTACTGAATACAATGTACTGTTAAACAAAGAAAAAGAGGTGAGCCAGTGACTGCTTTGAATCAAACACACAATCAGTTCAATAATACATGTGAAAAAGGGATGACAGCCAATCAGTAACTTCCTTTTCCAACAAGACACCATACATTCTTATTTTGATAGACAGGGGCCTCTGCAATCCATCTTGACATGATCAGACTCCCATTAAAATGACGCAAGTGCGGCATTCATTTCCTACTCAAACTGAAAGCAATAAATCTCCTCATTCACCAGCTGCTGAGCCCCAAGAACGTCAAGAAAGCTTCAAGAGAAGCATTGTAAGACACATGTGGTCAATATAATCTAGGTTTGTAACCTTTGATAGGTCCCCATCAAAACCGCACCCTCGTCTCGTGTCAGAAGTGAATGCAGAATAAGCAGGGAAGGAAAGGGGAAGGAAAGGGGAAAACGGGGTGAGTGAGCAGCAGTTTTTGGAGGATAAGGGGAGAGTTGCATGAGCAAAGAGTGGAAGAGATTAAGAGAGTGCACAAGAGAGAGATAAAGGGAGAGTATGATTAATGATGGTTGACAGCTGATCATAGAGAATGCTCTCCATTTGGACACCGCTCTAACTCCCTGTCAGAGTCAATCAGGGGAGCTCAGTCATCTCGCTGCAAAGGTGCACTGGGCAGGCAGAAAGACCTGACGCACTCCTAAGCTCCACAAAGGCTGTTCGCCTTCTAAAAACACCCTCCCCCCTCCAACGCACCACAATGTGTCTCTGTTTGACGCTAAGTCCCATTCATGGTTAAACCAGCCTTGCTAACTGGTTTTGTTACTGGTATTTCTTTTTTCTGATTCACTTTATTTTCAGTCAAGAGTGAAGCATCTCCCCCAACCCTTGTGCCCTAAATGAGGGAAAAAATACATTCATGAAATTCAGAAGTTTCTCCCAACGGATCCAGTTACAGTAATTGACGAGTTTATAAGATGTTTGTTAGCCTTAGCCAGCCTTCGTATTTTGGGGAGAACAGGGAGAATGAAAAGGAATGTTCTGGTCACACACACACACGCACACACACATGCACACACACACACACACACACACACACACGCACACACACAATTTTTTTCCGGGGTGGGGGTGGGGGGTTGGGGTGTTCCACAGCTACAGCTACTGTGTTTTTCCAAAAAGTGATTTCTGAGTCGGTTCGACCGTGACACTCACGTGATGTGATGAATGGTATGATTTGCTAATGCTAATGTATAATAGGTCTGTGGAAAAAGCAAACGTGTGTGCATCACTGCAAACTGCTTAATATCACTGTTATTGCAATAAGCTCAACACTTCACTCGGGATGGAAAGAGTTGTGGAAATAGGGCAGGATGACAGGGCACACGTGAGCGCAGGCACCCGCAATTGCTTTGCATTGCCCATAATAAGTTTAGCAAAGACAGATCGAGGTTTTTTTTTCATTCGCTGGAGAGCGACAGGACAGTCCTACTGGCAGGAGGACAGTAATTATGCCTGCGTAGGAATGACCAACAGATGGGAATGCCCGAACTGTTCCCATCACTGGATCTCATTACAGGAGGAAGAAGTCATCACTGTTTTGCCTCTTTATCCTTCACAGTAACCTGATATCAAGTCTTTGACACATGTAGACTCTATATATGATGAAACAGCACTTATTGCAGTAAAAAACTTTAGATCAAACCAATTCAGCTACACAACATCACAGCATAAGTCATGTAACAGCTAATGAACCTCACTTCATTTCTAACAATGGTGTCATTAAAGTTTTACACGGTAGTTATCTTTGTGGAAATGTTATCTTTTACAGTTTGAAAATATTTTTTACACACTCAACGTACTAGTGGGCATGCAGACTTGGCTAAAAATATCCAGTGGTGTTTATCAGTCCTCTGTGGGGAATGTCCACTATGCCTGGCTGTGATCGCTGACACCGCCATGGAGAGGGCAGAGCTCCTTTGCACGAGTCCTACAGCACCGGCAGGCTAAGTTACAAAATGGTAATGAGGTTGTGTAGAAATGCAACATCAGACCCACCAGATTTGCCACAGATGGCTTCCAAGACTGCGTGCTGGCTGCCTGATACCCCTCCTCTGACAGAACTCTCCGCAGACTTCTCCCTGTTAATCAGAAATGAGAGAAAAGCGTCATCCAAAATCTGAAAAATCAAGTTATGTCATTAAACCTGTATTTAAACAGCAAAAAAAGGGGTGACAATATGTTTGGATGCTGGCCCCTTGAATGCATCCCACTGTGTGGTACTATTTTGGTGTTTGACATCTTGAGTGTATGCGCATACACACAGTGCCTCACGTGAGTCACCCTTCAACAAAAGCGGAGTATTTTTAATAGTCTCCTTGCAAGTGTTGTCAGAGGACACCAGGCTGAGTGTTGACTGAGTTCCTCTCTGGAGCACTGGTGACACATCGGGGCTAAATTCCTGGTGATGTCATTTTCACACTGGGAAGATTATTGTGGTGATTAGTGAGTACGTGGATTTGTGGGGGTTGGCTACTGCAGAAAAGGTGCCTATATCGTCTTCAAGGCTGTAGTATATACATTCTGTATATTAGTGTGCAAGCAATGAATCATTTAATTTTTTTCCACTTAATCAGACAGAAAATGCAGTGTTTTCACAGAATAAACCATTATGAGAACTGGTGAGGCGTGGGGGCAGGAACAGACACCTCTGTAACCTTAGACATTAAATCTGTTAAGCATTTTTTAGAGGGAACAATAAATAAAGCTTAGCTTGCATTAACCTCTCGCCCCATAACAGCAGCTTGCCAAAGGAGCATTAACAAGGTAATGACGGTACACACTGCCTCCTTGTAAGGGGCTGCACAGTTGTTCTTTCATACCATTACACAACCACAAATAGACTGGCCCACTTCAAGCAAGGCATACCTCGACAGGAAGCGACTCCTTTCATATTGAAAGGGGGAAAAAAACTTGACCTCTGGGTTCTTCACATCACTTTCTTTGTCAACAGTCTCTCACTCTGTCACTTCAACAGTCGGGCTGCAGCCAGAAATACTGTAGGTGAGAACAAAATCTGAACTCACAGTATGTCCAGATGACATATAAGCCTGAAGTTGAAAATTTTGCATGGCTCACAGGGAGCTGAAGAAGTTGTGTAAACATAGCTGATGTGCAGCTGTACTTTTTGGTGCATTTAGGTAGCTATAGTATGTCTTCATGTTATTCAGACTGACCAAAGGGGATAAAGTTTAACCATAAACACACATTTGGCAGTCTTCGTGTGTATATAGTATTTTGTGAAAATAACTACTGTTGTGGCTGATTAATAAGGAGCGAAAGCACCAGCAAGGCTGACATTAATGGTGCTGCTGTAATTGTCACCCTATTAGTAATACCACACGACAGCCTGGGTTTCCGTAGTTACAGCTGCGTCTAGCCAAACCTTGCAAACAAAATACCGACAGGCTCATTTATTTGTGTTACAAATTGGTCCTTTCAAAGCCTTAACTGAAGCTGTACCACTGTGAGTCCTTGCAGCCCCTCTGGTTGGCAGCTGTGGTATGTTGATAGACCAGAGTGCCCTGCCCTGTTGGGTAGATACCAACATGAAGCACATCGCTTCAAGCAAATGGACCACATGTTAGTTGGGGCACAGTCACCAAGAATTCTGTCCAAGATCTACTCAGCTTTTTACATTTTTAATTGACTGTCAAACAGTCATTTCAGACAAAAGCCCACTAGAGAAAACTCAAGTGGGGGTTTTCCTAGGAGATTTCCAAATAGAAGAAATCATTTGGTCGTATTCCGTCTCCTGAATGAGAGCAGCATTTCTTTGTTATAAATAGAGTAAACTAAGAATGGCCAATGATCAACGCTGGTATATTATTCTCAAGACAACTTGTTGAGACCAGGGATGGTATATTTTCAGCAACAACAAAAAAAGACAATAATTCTATTTACATGAGAGGAGCCTCAATCTCCATTGGGATGCATTTCAGATGTGCCTCAATAACAGAGGTATTATGTTGCCCACTGGAAATCATGGGAAGCAACTTCTTATACTGCCATTGTCTGCAAACAATCATCTCCTTTCTCTCTGTCATCCCCCCCCCCCCTCTTTATTCTCTTTTCCTTGTTTCCGTCGGTGCAGATTTGGTCCTGAAGCTTCCGTTTTTCCCACACTCTCCCCTGTCACACTGGTCAACCACAAAAATGCAGGACAGAGGAGAGTGTGAGTGGGCTCTGGAATTCCACATGCAGAGAGTAAACACAGCCACTGCCAGGAAGACATACACATGGAAGCAAACACAGCACCTATGCAGTCCTGACATATTCTATACTTATTCTAGAGAAATGGACAGACTTCACTCACAATAAAACACCGGTGCTATCGTATTCAGTGTTGATCTTTCTTCTTACACATTAGAGTCCCCTCTGCAGAGGCATGCTTTAAACAATCAGTACTGATCACAAAGGCTTGTTGTTGTTGTGCAGTTTGGCCAGATGCTGTAGCAATATAGTCATTAAGTAATTGGGGGAAATAGCTGGCAGTTCAGCCCTGTTTCACTCCTTACTTTATACTTTCCCCCTCTGTGCTCTTCAGTTTATCTTAAACCAAACAGGATTTAAAAAGCCCTTCCACTGAACTTGCTCTGTTTCTGGTTCTGCAAAAATCGGGTCTGTAATGGGGTTGTTTACCGAGCAGAGAGATACACCCTGAGGCCAAAAGTCAAGGAGCATTAACACCACACTCAAAACTCTCATTAGCCTTTGCCATGTCCTCTTGAACTCACCCACCCCAGGCACAAAAAACAGCGAGCAACAAATGCCACGTCACTGTGATCCCTCAATGTGCCCTATGTTACATGGAGGCTGGTAAACTCTCAGCTTCACTGGATTTATGTGCGTGCTGATATTGTAAAAATCATTGTAAAATTCCCATTCTTGGATAATGTCCGGCTATCGACATCTGATCATCGCTAACATTACGGCTTTATTATTACTCATTATGGCTGCTGGATGTTTTCTTTTGCTGCCAGTTGGTCGCTGATGTCAACAGTGCTCAGTGGATGTCTGTTTGCAAAATGATACGAGAATCACACTTTGGGTGTTATCACTCATTTCATATGGCCAGGAATCAGAGAAGTATCCAACCATGCATGTCAATGAATCATATCTGAACAGTTACATTGCCTGTTTTAAATGGATTTGTGCCACATTGAGGCAGAATTGAATCATTATTGTTTCTCACCTGATTAGGTGCTTTGTTGCAGTTTTTCTGATCTGTCCTTCTCTAGCATTGTTTGGTGGTTTTGGGGTGAGAACTGGACCAGCACCGGTCCGGATTTGGTTCTGACCCTGACATTGTTTGGGCCGAGCGTGAAGGCCGGGTGGAGGGCAGCTGAATGAATCTGAGGGAGCCGGGACGGGTGGAGTAGTTGTCTGGTCTGAAAATGGAACCTAAAAAAACACAACAGATAACAGTTAATGAAGGTCAGTCAACCACATCTATTTATCTTAGTTTGCAAAAGTAACTTTGGTTTAAGTTTAAGCTTGATAGATAAGCAGCACAAGGCTGCCTGTACTCTAAGTGAAGAGCAGGGACTTACAACAGCACGTCACCCACCCAATCTGAATCCTGTATTACACAATTTTGACCAAAGAACATTTATACTCATTGAACCATGTGATATTTCCTGTCTGGAGTCCTATAACAGCAACTGAACACCAGTCATGTGTTTAAACAGGCATCAAATGCAAGAAAAGAATAAACACAGCCACCACTTAATTTAAAAAGGTACATTATAACATTCATTACTAAGGGCTTCCAAAGAATTATCAAAGGTGCGTCACTTTTAACAAAAATGAAACACGTTTTATTTTTTATGATTGTGTCTCCAGTGAATTCAAACAACCTTTTAAAACATCCAAGTCACAGAATAAGATGAACAATGAGACATTCACAGCAGTACAATTCTACATGTGTGTTTCTCCACACGCACTCATTACATCTCCACGTACTGTAGGTATACACTGATAGTGGATAAGTAAACCAGGTTTGTGTGCGCCTTCTATTTCATTTACTTCCGAAAGAGGAATTAGTGAATGCAATCATAGAGGTAATGGTTTTATTTTTGGGAAAATGTGGTATCCGGTCATTAAGGAGAAATGTCAAATTGCCTGACAAGAACGAGTCAAGATACAGAATATTAATGAAATGCCTTCCAGTATCAAGGAGTCGGCTGAATTCTTCACAATGTTTGCACAAGGTCTCTTAAAAGGCTTGGGGAGGGGATAAAACACGGTTTAATTATGACAATATTTTACAGCCACATTTCACTACTTCCTTGCAGTGAAGGGGGATTATTTGCATACATTCCTTTCATATCTCACTCCAATGCTATTTTCTCTTCAGCTTTATACGGCAATCTAACAAGTTAATGTTTTTTTAAGCCTCACAGTGCAGCCATTCAAAGTGCCGACAGTGTGTCGGGGAATATTTGATGTAATTTGTGTGTCGATAAAGGAGAAGCTGAGTTTCCAGGTCGTGAGGCCTACGGTCACACTTCAGTTTGAGCAAGACCAGGAAGGGCACCTTTCTTTGGCTGCCAATTGGCCTGGGGCCAAACTCTGTGGAGGAGCCGCATAGTCTGCACCAAGTAACTGGAACGTGGACCAAAGGCCCGGAACAGCCTCCTGTCTCTTTCTCTCTCACAGAAGTACACATTCATACTGACACACGTACATGAACAACCACACAAAAACAAGCAGCTCCTTTTGTGTTGTGTCATTTATTCTAAAATGATAAATTATTTTCCCACGAAGTTGGAAAACACATTCAGGTGAGTTAAATGATATAAAGCATATTAACATTGCATTAAATCAGTCGCTTCTTGACATTGATTCTTGAACTATTGAAAACAGACAGACAATAAAAGATGTTGCAGTATCTGCACTACTCTGGACAAACCATAAATAGTGGGTGCATGCAATCACTCCACCCTGTAAGCTGTCCACTCACTCTACTGTCTCTTTCCTCTCCATCCATGGATGGAATCCTGATAAAGCATCAGGAAAATGATGCTGATAAATGATAAAATCCTTTCACAAAGCAAACATGGCATTGCTACGTTTTATAGTGTGAACTGATCATGACCTTTGTGGTCTTCCTCTAAAAAACAAAATTAAACCAAATAATAACTGTCATACAATACTGCTGATGTCCAAATTTTATTTGTGTTGTAATGGGAACAGAAATGGAGCTCAAATCTGATATGAAATCAATGGATTGGATGTAAAATGGGCCGGGGCCTCTCTATTGCCCTCATGGGCAACATTTCTTGATTATTCACCTTCCAGTGTAAACCAAGCCAAGTCACTCAGTGAAACAGTATAATCTCTGGGTGAGGAGTCATGTTTGGCTATCCAAGAATGAGCTTCTGTTGAAGACGATACTGCTATCAAACACCATTTTGTCAAGTGTTTGGAAAGAGATTCTCAAAATAACTTTATGAATACTGACATGAACCTTTTCCCTGTTATTCTACTTGAGACACTACTGCCTTAGGTGAAGGAAGACTGTGTACAGACGCAAATATGATAATTTTGTCATGGAATGTGTTTCGGCTCAATAGTTCTCATGGACGCCCAGTTTTGGTACATGATACCTTTGTTACACGATGATGTTGAAGTTCCAGTTCTTCCACCAAAGTTTCAACCCCACGAGTCTGAAAGTAACGACCCATTTCAAGAACAGGATGAAATTTTGGCTTCACCAGCTTCCTGTGGTGTGTGCACAGACCTTTAGCATTATTCAGTTTAGCTATTAAAGTATCATATTTACAGTGAATCAATGGAGAGAAACAACTCAAGATCTCTTCTGTACCTGGTGTCTGCAATGACTCTGGTCCAGAAATTGCAGAGACTGGAGTCTTTGCTGTTGCAGTCTCTGGATGGCAAACTGGAGCTGGTAGCTATCTTGGTTGGGGTGTTGGTGTTGTTGGGAGTTCACTGCTTTCTCCAGGTTATCAGCACTCTTCATCTTGCCATCCCAAAGGCCCTCCTCGTCCTTCAGTGGCCTCAGGCTTGGAGAGAATGAAAGTTCAGTCAGAGTGAGAAATAAAATTAACACATTTTAATTGCTTAACAAAGGAAATAATAGCTGTGACTACTAGTATTTCTTTTGTGTATTTGAGAGACATGAAATGTGTTTATTTTATTTTATTATTTGTGGACATGTCTGCACATATTTTTTATTTCCTTCAGAATAGAAACTGAGTAGCTGTGAGGATTTCATCTCAGGTTGGTGAAACCCCCCCTTGGGAAAAAGACTCAAATTCAGGGAATATAAGGACAATGCTTAATCAATACAACTGTAATGTCTCTATTTGACAGATGGTTTAATTAATGACTACACACAGAAGGAAACAGCTAGCATGGCTCTGAACATGTTTTAAGGTGATTATTTCTACCTTGGGACAGGCAGGCTACCTGTGTCACCATTGTTTCCAGCATTCCTACTGAGCTGTGATAACCAGAAGCTTTTCATCTGATTCTCAGCAAAGTTGTGATCCTAAATCAACCAAAACGATTAAAAGATATATAAATAATGCATCACATTTGGTGGGGTATAAACCAACTTCAGGAATTGGATATGCTTTTTATAACTAGGTTAATACATTGGTAATGGTGAGAGTCATTGACCACAAGCCACCATATCTTTCCTTTTCAGATTTCTACCATTCATCCAAGGCTGATTAACTAAAGGTACTTAGCTCTTCAATAGGCAAAAGAGGAAAGAGACATACCAGCTCACTGCATTCCAGTCAGTGACTATGGCAAAGAGTAGAGGACAAGCCTGTGGCAAATACAAGCTAAACTAAAAACCTTCCCTCTTTGCCTCAATGCTTCAAGTTCCATTCACATCACAAAGCCACAACCTGGAAAGCAAACTTTCTTGACGAGCTCCACAAGTTTGTAACTGGATTATCTGTCATTAGAACTAAGCCTGTTTCAGCCTCTTTTTTCCCTTTGGCTTCTGCTAAAGCAATGAAGTGACCAGCCTCCCTTTCAGACATGCTTAAATTGAGTCTATGTGGAGTCTGGTGAGCTGCACTATATGTGCAACCTTAACCATAAAGAGCACAAAGGAAAAAAGAAAGAGGTACGAGTACAGCTGAAGAAATTTGATTCCCGGGGGTCACAATGACAAAAGTTCTTGGAAAATTTTCTTGTTGCATGCAATAACATTTGTCCATTGGTCTAGCGTAAAGGAAAACACTGTAGACCTAAAATAACAACGACAGCTATATTTTTAGAAAAGAACAATGATAAGCTCTAAAATTAAAATTCAATTAATCTTGATCAACAATGCAAACTGTGGGATAATACTGCTGTGTAACTCGAATGAAAATATAAGTATGCCCTGGGTGGCCAAACAAAGACACAAAAGATCTTGAATTCAAGTCAACATGCTATCCACCCATGCATTTCTCACGTCACAAAATGGCACATATATTGCAAAAACAACTGGTGTAACCACGAGCCAAATTCAACTTTTCTAGCTTCTGGAAACATGGGCTCGTCTGTGAACCTCACAAGGCCAGAGATTCAGCAACGGCAAGAGACAAAACAAGAATTTGTTCTTTGTTTACAGTCATTTCCTTACCTTGGCAGCAGTTTGCAGTGTACTGGACCACAGGGATCGTCCCTGCTACCATTTTATTAGCATACGAATTATTTCTCCAGGCAGGAGAATATGCTACAGAGTGTAAAGTTGTAGTAGAGCCAGAAGGAGAAGTCATTTTCGGACAGGACTTGTCAACACAACATCAAGCATTTTTTTTAAACACTGCGGATCGCCCTTAATTAAGAAACAGCAAAAGACCTTTATCCACCACAGTGACCAATGAAGGAAAAGAATGGAAAGAGAACAACAGTTTTACATCTGAGTTTCTCATCACTAGTGCAGCACATGTGTAGAGTTCCAACTATCTGGGACTTCCCTTCCTGCTGGACTTCTGCTCACTGGTGTCAGCTTACTCCCTGCAGTGTTCGCTATCCTTTAATCTGCTGATATGACTTACTGTAGAACAACACAGCAGTGCAAGTCGAACACATGTGCTGCATCAATCTGACTCAGTGTGAATGTGGGAAAATGGACTGTCTGAGATGACATCATGCCACAGTATCTCAAAGCCACGCCTGGTCAGTGTAAACACGAGCCGCCTTGAGAGTGTGAGGGTATTTCCCAATCTTTGCTCAGCTGTTTGTTTACCTTATTCCACTGCAACAACAAGAAATGCAATGGTAATGTCATTAAAACACAAAAAAAATGACTTGTGTCAAGGGATTTCTTGTGGGAGCAGGGAGGCTAGTGCTTTGGTGAGGTCAGTGATGAGGAATATGAGTTCTATGATTTAGATCATAGAGATATACAGTATTTTCCGCACTATAAGGCGCACTGGACTATAAGGCGCACCCTCAATGAATGGCCTATTTTAAAACTTTTTTCATATATAAGCGCATGATTATAAGGTGCACTGTCGGTTTTTGAGAAAATCCAAGGCTTCTAGGTGCACCTTGTAGTACGGAAAATACTGTAAATGCCGCTACACTATTTTCACCATATATGCAATGGCTGACTATACAAACGAGCCTGTGAGACCATCTCATAATAAGAGTTAAAGAATGGGATTGAATAAGTTTTGATATATCTGAACTCAAAAAATTGGAGGTGCCATTTATTAATGTTGTAACTTGACACGATTATCAATTAAAGTTAAATCTTATAACTCCAAACAACACATTTCCTAACGCAAATATTAGCTAGACCACACTCAAAGGGCAAATCTCCTCCAGGGCAGCTCAGTTTCTCTGTGATGTCATTTTGACTAAAAGCAACAGCTCCATGACAGTTTGACATAATATAAGGATCAAAAATACATCTATGTAATAATAAAATAATACGCCTCGATAATGAAAACAACTGAGTTTCAAATATCATTATTACAAAAAATAACAATTTGAATTAGCGGGTGCATAAAACTGCAAAAAGACCCGGCATTAACCAGGAGCTCCACAGGTCAAGCAGTTTAACTGTGGACTAAAACACACCTCTTGGTTTGCTTCAGATACATAGGGCCAACGGTGTCGTTAAAATACCTTAATCAATTAGGTCATATCAGGAGGAGCTAGTCTTAGTTCAAGCCAGCAGCAGTATTATTTGATATTATTTGATATTCCTTTTTTTTTTTTGAGAGACCTCTAAATTATAAAACATTCTTGATCACCAAAGCTGGTTTTGACTTGGATGCAGATCACACCTCAACCTGTCGTGGATCTGGTGATGTCATTGTGTGACTTTTGTCCAACCGCTGCGAACATTATCCATTAAGTTATGCTTGAGGCTCAACATCTTGTAATTTCCTCTATATTGCAAAGGACAAGAATCTGTTTTGGATCCAGTTGACAATCCAGACACCCACCAACATCTGATGGGTCATGTGACCATATTTTAGCTCTACAAAAAAATCATCAAACCTCTTCTTAACGCTTTAAGTAATGCTGCTAACAAACAGACAAACAAACACTGGTAAAACCTCATTTTACCTAACCTAATTTTTTAAAAAAACCTTCTGCATTTTTAGAGTCAACATAACTTCATTACGTTTACATTTACAATCTCACATTTATGCTCAGTTGACTGTACTACAAATGTTACGTGGACACGTTACACAGTCTTCACTAATAAAGACTTGCAATAGTCCAACTGGATTAATCAAATGAGTACTTTAAGACAAGCAGGAAATAGAAGTAGAAGTCATCTGATACAATAATAATGCACACTGTGGGATATGACCTGCTGTACAGATGTGTGTATCCATGGAATAACCCAAATCCATTCACTGGAATGTCACTTGTTCTCAACTTAAGTGTTCTCCCTCCTATTACCACATCTGGCTTCAATCAATGTAAATAAAACTTCTCTTCCTTTAAATTCAAAGGAGGGACATCAAACAGAATTTGTGGGGACTTTGCCCCCTCCCCATCAAAGAAGTTTGAAGTTTCTGATTGGTTGGTGTTGTTGGCTCAGCAAATGGGCTGTCATAAAATCCTTTGGAATGGTTTGTCCTTCGGAAATTGAACCAAGTCAAATATCAATCTGCAAAAATATTGAATAGATCTAAAAACAACCTGCATAAACAGGATTTTGGTATTCCTCAGTTTTTGCCATGCAGGGAGTGAACGTAACGATGCTGATATAATAGTTTCCGGTCATTTGTATGCACAGAAAATTGGGAGGCAATTATTGTAGCTCCAGCACTGAGACAGCTCAAGACACATTAATGAGAGTTCACATGACCAACATAAGACAGACTTAGAGCTCCATCACAAACTCAAACCACAGCTATAAACAAACCAAATCACTCAAACCTAAGTTACAAATAATACGCCACTATTTAAAATTACGTAATTATCAGATTTATAAAGTAGACAACTTGTTTGTCTGGACATTTGTGTCACACAAAAAGTGGTTGTTTTATAGGTTGTCTCCTTGACTATAATTTGATGTTTTGACCGTCTGAGTGTTTTAAACTTCTCACATTTTGTCATAATTAGGTTGAATGGAAATTGTGAAAAACATATCAGGAGGTATAAAACCAGATATCAGCACTCCGGAGTGCTGATGCATCATACCTGGTAGATCCTGGGGGCGGCACTTCAAAGAGCCATACCGCTCTTTGAAAGCCATCACGCTTCACCCCTGTGGCTGCTTAAAGAGCCAGTGCTCTTAACAGTTTCAGTATGTTTGGCACAAACCATCAGCCTGAGTGTGAGAAGGAGGGGGACTCAGGAAATTCTGTTATAAGAAACAGCACCGAGGTGAATCAAGGCGATTTATCCCAATATCTTATTAAATACATGTCAATGCAATAAGAGCTGAATGCCAAACCAAAGGGTTGAGAGCACTGGGGTGCAAAGGTAGGTTTCAGAATTGCAAGCAAACTTCTTGGGAAAATTTGTAAGCCTTCTAACAAAGGCTGCTGTGTATTCCTACTTCTAGAGACGCGAAGATAAAAAAAAAAAAAAAAAACTAGTTCCAAAACAATATACGGTATGGAAGAAAAATATGAAATGAATGGCAAAATCTAGAGAAGAAGCAGGTAATAAATCAAAAAACACTAAGACTGGAAACTTAACTGGGAGGAAGGTGATGTCTGTTTTCTCATAGTCGTGACAGCTACTTGAAGCTATCTGTAAAATGCTATTAAATGTCTCTTCTGGGTTTCTGGAAATAAAAAAGTATTTAAAAAAAGGAAATGTCCAACATTCCTTGAATTTCCTGACAGCCCGATACATGAGAAAGGCCTAGACTGGAAAACTAGAGTCCAAGATCAAGGCCAATCTCCATGAGATACTGTCACTCACAGACAATCATAAAGAGGGTGTGATCGTAGATCCGTCAGTGGTTGATAGGTTTATTGCCCTGGCCTGGTAGTGTGGAGCTTGACCATGTTTCCTCCTTTTTCCTCTTGGAGCAGTGTGACAAGGGTGAGGAAATGGGGACTTCAGCGGTTGCAGAGGTGAGAGCCAGGAGCAGACAGAACCGCTTAGTAGTGTTTTAACTCTGCACTAGATGAGTGCTGAGCAGCTGGCTATTGACATTTCCCCCTCAGCACTGCCTCCAAGCTCCGGTAGCTTAAAACATTGCTTCACACACTCCCAACCAGTCGGCAGATGATTCCACTGTTAGTTAGCTCTACAATTAAAATGGAAACAAAATGCCCATTTCCAGGCACACACCGAACGCGTCTGCCCAAAGAAGTGCTGGCACTCCAAAACCCTTTTCCTAAGACTAACAATCTTGAATCTAAAAAGTCATCAGAGACCATTAAAAGACTTTAGATTCTATTGAGTGTGACCAAATAGGCTTGTACAATTTAAGTGTCTGCAGTTAAGATCCGTGTAAAGTTGATTACACAGAAAATCTCTACTTTATATGAACTCAAACATGTTGATGTTGAGATTACAAAAGCAGCCTCCACAAAATTAAACAGTTGTCTACAATTTAACTCTATTATCAAAACAACACTGTTATAATATGTTTTTATTTATAACAAAAGTGTGGAAAAAGAGGGGGGAAAAGCTTGATGTGTAACATGACAGCATAATTTTCTTATGTGATGGTAGGATTCATAGTACTCTGAGCCATCTAAACAGTAAAACCATTGAGTTTGAATCTTTTCTTCAGATTCTGCACAGACAACATACGAGTCATGTGTTTGTATGACTAGAAAAAGCAACAGAGCAGAATTGGTGGCTCTTCCAGCAGGTAACTGCTACTAGTTGCTTTTAGAGTGCCTCAGTAATAGCACACATGTCAACCCATCAGCAGGACTGCACACAGATATACAGTAAATGTGGATGTGTTACAATTACCACCAGCAGATGGAAGGCAAAAAAATAAGAAACAGAACAACAGGCCAGCCTTCTAGCCATGAGCAACCCCCTTCTCAGGTAAAACACAGGATGTTAGCATTGGACTTTCATGATTTCTGGTTTGAATGGTTTACACATTGTTTTAAAATTTCCGGACTAATATACAACTATAAAGATGGTAATTTGTGTGTTTACTGCAAACATGTTATGCAAATCCACACGTAATGAAAACTCCAGACATAAAGATTATGCAGTCCCTCAAATTTAAAAGGAAAAAGAAATAAACAATGGACTGAACGACCATATATGATTGCTGATGAATCAATAACTAATCTACTTAATAATAAAGCTGTGGCACCAGTGGCGATCAACATATCTGGTATATGTCTAGCTGTATGGCTAAAAAAAACATTTAAAAAAAGCTATTTAGAATGGATACATACCAGTTTAAATCAGAGTGAAATATGTTTTACATAGGCTAAAAATCTTTGGACTCACCCAGTGCTGCCACACATATCTGTTCCAGAGTGAACAGCTTTTATTGGCCCCTGTGTTGAACAAGCAGTATGCCGTACTTTAGAGTTCAGTGTGAGGCTCTCTTTTCCCAGAATCCTGTTGGCCAGGTTCATGTTGGTCAGCTGTGGGCAGAGGAGAAAACGTCAACAGATGATTCAACTCAAGTCACTTCCTACAGATATGTGGACATTCCACAGTCTAAAGCAAAGCAAAAGTTTGATTAAGCACTTTTGTTTCCTCTTGCATGAATCACATCATTTTCTTGTATCTGATGGCTCGGTTTAATGTACACACAGCACAAGGCAGAGCTAGTCTCTACTCAGCACTAAATCCTAGTGGCCCCCACGCCCTTCTCGATCTCTAGCGAAATCAATTATCATGATTTGACAGCTTAAACCTTACAACCTCATCAACTACTGTAGAACTGAAACTGCACCTCAGTGCTGCCCTGAAATCTAATGGGAGAATTACTTACACAGTTGTGGCATCTAATTTACTTTATTTCCTTTGGTGTACTAAATGCCCAATGGGAGCGACGCTGTGCTGCTGAGCCTTGTACATGAAAAATGTGTCAGTATGGGGTTGCAGAAGGTTATTACAGCGCTTATTAAAGCAAAAGGCTTTAATTCCTACTAAAACAAACAGGTTATCTGATTGATACAGACAGTTACAGACATGCATTTGACATAAAAGCAGGAGCATATTCCCTTTATTGTGACTGTGCTGGCTGTGTTGGTGTTTGGCTTTACTCAATTTCATTTTCTGTTTTCTATACATGTGTCTGAGCATAAGAGTGAGTAATTACTCAAACCTTAGAGGTCAACTCGTGCAACAGGGTGTTGTTCATGTTGACAAAGTTCTGCATTTAGTTCAGCAAGTGATTTAATGACTTGAAATCAGAGGCCTGTGAGAGCACAAAAAGTACTCTGAGCCTTTAAGTGCAAAACACTGGACTATTTTACTCTGAAAAATAAACTACTGCCAAGCCTAGGATTAACTATTCGAAGGGTATACGGCAAACACCTTTAGATAGACAGAATAATGTAGAGTCAGAAGGGAGCTATAAAAGCCTGTGTGGTCCGGTGCCATCACAAAAATTCTTGACAGAAAAAAAAAATCCAGTGAGGTAGAGAAGGAGTAGAGGGAGGGAGGGGAGGTTGAGGGGCTCCCCATGACAAACCTTTGGGGAATATAGAAGACGCTGGTGATGGAGCCAGCAGAGCTGCCACTCCCCTGCTCAGTGCCAATTTGCCACATTCCTCTATTTATAAGCATCAATTACCTAAAAAAAAGCGGCTGCTTCTTAAGTATCAACAGAAATCACTCCCCCATGGTGCATCTGATAATGGGACCTCACACAGAGCCGAAGCTTGATGCAGCTCACCACTGTTTAGGCAAGCCAGCTTCAAACCCCAGTTCCAGACCCACCCCCGCAATAACCCCAACCCACAGACTACACTGCAGGCGAGCTGACGGCTGGAGGAGGAAGGTGCATGGTGCGAGGCAGCAGAACCTCTGGCTCCAACACGTCTGCTGAACGAACGAGCAGCTAGATGCTGACAGTCAGCATGGGGTCAGAGCCAGGTTTGCACATCAACAAAAAGAAATATCAAAGACCTCACAGTGAGAGACATCTATAGAGGGGCCAGATACTTCATCCTCACATGAAACATCACACAGGTCAGTTTACGCTTGCTTAATATGTCAACACGGCATCTTCTTTGAACACGATTAACTGCCCCAGGTGGGGTAGTTAGCCACAGAGGTGAGAAATGTGATAAACTTACATGTTGTGTCAGCAGGTTTATGTGACTGGAACTTGCATAGCGGCGAGCAACCTGTCTGTCAGAGAGATTTTGCAGCGCTGAGATGAAAGCCTGCTGGTTAGACTGGGCTTGGGCTGACAGGGAGTTTAACTCCTGAAATGTTCCCACTGAGTTTGACTTCAGCTTCCCAGTGCTGCTAGACCTGATAACTGATGCACAAAGTAATAGGGAGGAATTGTGAGAACACAGCATATGAACAACAGCAGCATGTTGAAGAGTGATATTACCTTGGCTCGCAGAGATAGGCCTGCTTAGCTTCTGACTATAGATCTGTGTGGTACTTGGGATGGAAGAGAATGCTCCTGAGCTGGGTGTTGATAACGTAAAAGACTGAATCCTCCTGAGTATCCGTGTTGGTTCTCCAACAGTGAATAAAGTGGAACCAGTGGAAACAGCTGCTGGAAACATTGCTCTGTGGGGCTGTGTGGTCATGCTGGCAGAGGTGTATGCAGGAGGCTCAGAAAGAGTCTCAGAATGGTAGAAGTGAGACTTTGCCAGGGACTGGGCGTAGGTTGGGGGTTGTGCAGGTGGCGGCGATGGTAGACAATGAAGAGGCAAGGACGTCAAGGAGGTAGGGCAATGTTGTAGATGTGTGGAGTCTAACGCCACAGGGAAGCTCGAGTCGTGCAGGGAGGACTGGCTCCCCGGCTGGGTTTGACCGATTCTAACTGGTGCTTGTTGGTCTCCAGAAAACTGACTGCTGGTGGCCCTGATGTCTGGATCACTAATGACTTTCCCAGGGGAGAGAGAGGACTCTGAAACACCGGAATCCTTTTTGGCCCCAGGCAGCGCTGTTCAAAGGAGGAAATAAGCCAGAGCTCCTTTATCAGTTTGCCATTCCTTGCCTCTGATACACATTTTATTTTCCCTCAATGAATGCTAATCATTTTAAGCTGAACCTTTGTTCATCCCAGTTGACTCAATCATTTTCCCATTACTTTTTTTTTTGGGGGTGGGGGGGTGGGGATAAAAATCTAAACAAAATTAGGAAAAACACAGGAAGAACTTACATTTGGATGTCTCATAGTTGCCTGAATCGCCTGAGACATTTGCTTCGTGACGGCCTTTATTAACACTTCTGTGTTTTGTTCCTAGGAAGACAGTAGCTGATTTATTTTTCTGTGTGTAGAATGTCAGCACTTCCTCCAGATCATTTTCACTGTTGAAAAAGCAAAGGGAGAGATGATAAATGTGTCCAGCAGATTTAGATCACTCTTTAGACAGTAGCACACTGTGTATAATAGTAAAGAGCCAAGAATTGAACAGAGGTAGGTGGGCTTGTCATTTCACGAACCTTGCTGCAGCAATATACTCCTGAAACACAGTGGGGTTGATGCAGTGCTCATCTTTGCTTTCTCCCTGTTTTTTCACTAAATGTTCAGTATCCTGAGAATGTAAGAAAGACAAAGACACTGTTTGTAGCATTTAAATCACCTCTCATAGTGATTCTGGACTAAAGTCTGAGATTACCTTGTTGTAATAGTGGATAAACTCCCCTAGCTGTTGGGACAGGATGCGTCTGCGGTCTTGGAGAGGAAGCTGGTGACTGGGCAAGACCACCTTTATGTCTTGCTGAAGATTACTGGCTGCTCGCCTCAAGAAGCGAATCACAAGGTCCTTAAGAGACAAAAAACACATAGTATATGAAATCTTTTAACATCACTGCCCCAAAACACTGATTTATCCCTCTGTATTTATTCAAGCTGGATTATCCTTTTGGGGCCTTCAGATCGACTTCAGTAATTCATATTAATTTTCCCAAAAGCTTTGAGGTCACTGATGATGGCGTATGCCATTACAATATCCACTTTCCAATCAGGCTACCCATGTTTTCCTCATCTGTGGCCAGAAATGCCACGTACACATTTCTACTATAGCCAAGATACATGTAACTAACAGAATAATAACAAGAGACAATCTGGCTTCCACACAAACCCAGGGTATTCCACCCATGTCCAATTTATGGGGAAAGAAGATTAAAAATGGTTATCATCGTACCATTTGGTCGTTGTCTTTGTCTGGCAAAGTTGGAATGGTGTTGGCTCTGCTCTCTGCCAACAGTCTTTGCTGGACACGTAGCAGATATGAGGAAAATGCCATCCGGGCCTGCGCTTTACTGGTGAGAAAGAGTAAAATAATCAAGTGCTGCTTAGATAAAGCAATGGAAAGGGAATGTTGCAATAACCCTAAACAGTATCCACTTGGTTCTCTAATGTTTGCTTAAATCTGTCAGTAATAAATACCATTTAGATGCAGTGGAATTGGTGATACATCTGTTCTACTTGATAGAACATGTATTTATACCGATTCCAATAAATGACAGATCATCCAGGTAAACAGAAAAGGCAAAAACAACTTCAGCCAAAAGATGTTGAAACACAACCTATCTTGTATTGAAACACTTTCAAAATGATAAACTGTCGTTGCGGCCCAGGTGAATCTGGAATGAGCGCTGAAATGTTTTGGAAAAATCTGTCAAACACAAACAATGATATGATGTACTATAATTTCCATGCTTCAGTCCTGGCAAGCACTTAGGAATTTCTACAAAGTCAGACTTGTTATTGTAATTCCACGTGAAATTATAATTTCAGACACACTTTTAGAATCCTCATTAAACCACAGTACTTGTTACACTTAGGTATAAGTATGTCCAGCATGTTATATTTGAACTTAGGTGTGCATAGAATAAAGTATTTTGATTTAAATTATGGTATCTCTTAAAAACAACAATGTTTTCATAGTCAACAAATGAAGAAAGCAGCATGGATATGTTGATTCTTTTACCACAACTCGCTATCTTCCCCACCTAAATCAAAGTCAAGCTGTAGATACAACAAAATGAATACAATGGACAGCATTTTCATCTGAAATTCAACCAAGTCATCATTTACTTTGAGAAGCCAAATACTACAATTTAAATACTACAATTTGAAAACTAAACATGTTAACATTATCATCGTTGTTATTAAGTGCATTAATGTTCTCCTAACTTAATGGGGAAGGGGTGGAACAGAAAAAAAAAGAGGAAAACCAGAGCAGCAGCACAGACTAGGGACTGACCTGAGGTCCCACCCCTGCTGGAGGATGTTGAGCAGGTTGACTCTGCGCCCTGCATTATGTGTGGCTGCCTCTGACTTGGACAGAGCTTCATCATGGCAGCGTTCAGGAGGTATAGTCACTTGTTTTCTTAGCTCTGCTATCAAAGCCCTGTGTGAGACTGGCTCGAGAAGTTGCTTCACCTCCTCTTCCTGAACACACTCCTCTCCTTCCTGAGCGCTGCTCGTCGTCAGGGAGGTCTTGGATTCCTTCCCTGAGGTATGCGGCATTGCGAGGACAGATAAATGTCAGTTGCATCACTGGCATTTTGGTTGGAATACACACAGTCACACTAAAAATAGGTTTTACTAACTTCATTGCTGCAACAATTAGGCTAGGTTATTTACAATGATGTTAGACCAACCTCACCGTGACACAAGGGAGTTATCTTTTGAAAACAATGGTGCATTAGTGCACAAAGTTGGACTGTTTTTACATTTAAAAAGCAAGCAATTTTCAAGAGGAAAATTAAGTTAAAACATCAGGCCTACCCGACTTTTTTTTCCCTGCAGCAACACGATGAGTCAGGTGGCGCTGTCTCCTCTTACGAGCCTCCAGAGAAGGCAGTTTCCTCTCATACTGGCCAACGTGACAGCCATGGACAGCATCCACCTGCAGCTGCACATTCTCATTCACATTCCTGAGAGACAGAACAAGACGTCAACCCTATCATCATAACAACATCTATAATAATTTATATATGTACCATCAACCATTACAAAGCAGGGCAACAGTTATAAATTTCAATGTTAACTGAAGCCAGTTCTAAGAAAGATTAGTGTGGTTGAGTTGATTGTCCAAATGTTGATCTAAGTGCCAGTGATGGCCCAAAGGAGAGAGGATGATGGCAAATAATAACAGCAACTGAGCTCTTGCATACTTAATGAATATGGAAAAAATCATAAGTGAGCTTAGTTGGGAGGCAAATAACCAGGCAATACATTGCCTTAGTCAAAGCTGTGGTTTAATCTTGAAAAATCATTCTCAATCAAATAACATAATAACATGTTGTATCAAAAGTAAAAAAAAAACCCATCTCTGTAAAGAAGCATAGTTTATCAACTATCACCCCCCCCACACACACACACACACACACACCCAAAACATGTTCCACAATGCCACATATTGATTAACATTGGCTGGAAAATTTGACTGTGCAACATCCTTTGAGCTGTCCCCCTCACCTATACGACTGAAAGACCAAAGAAACGTCACATTAGAATCCAACTATTTCCACAAAGTGATGGAGAGATTTATTCCCCGATCCCAACCACAATGGAAATGCTTACCTTCCATGGAAAAGTCTGTTTGCCAACATGTAGTTCATTGATGTCTTGGACTCCAGATATCCACTGAGAGAAGAGGATAATAAGCAAATTACAATAATCATAAAGGGAGGAGACCCAATGAACCTCAACCTGATTATTTGCGGTGAAAGTGATAAAATGAGGTTTCTATGATATAGTCACTCTGGAAACAGACAGTATAGAATGCACCAATCTTTTTCCAGACTGCACAATAACATGTTTTCAAAAGTGCACCAAAATCCCAGTAATGAAGACAGGGATGGATCTAATTAAGCAACAAATCTCCATATAGAATTGTGAACCGTAAATACAAATAGAAATTATCTCTCAAGTGATTCTTCAATGCCATTTCGATATAATATCACTATGGGATAAACTTTAGGACCTTCTTTCAACACATCAAATAGCTGCACCTTACTCTGGTGGTTCAATTAGTGACATTCAAGAGGGTTTGGTGAGAGGTTTCACAAGAGCATGGTCTAGTTTCAGCCACTGGGTGACCTTCATTTGGCCCAAAAGACACATTTGATTAATTAACATTACAGAATAACACCCCTTGGAGACTACAAATGTCCTGTCTATTCCTTTTTGGCTCAGCTTACCTGTAGAGGTCCCAGGTTTCTGCTGTGGGGAAGATTCTAACGAAGCCTCCTCGTCTCTCATTCTCCTCCTTTATCCTTCTCAACACTTTGATCTGTGTCGACGACGAAAAGAAAATGTTATTTTCTGAAAGGATCCACACAGTTTCAAATTCCCATAATGTCTAAACTGCCAACATCACACATGTCACTTCACATGCTACCATTGTTCAGGCCTTACCTCCTCAGCTGTCAAAGTTAGAGTGTTGTCTCCTTGTTGGCCTTGTTTGTGTCTAAGCTTTTCTTTGGACTCGTTTCTTTCCGGATTACTGGCTGATGCTGGTCTCTGCCGCTAAAGGGGAGAAAAGCGGAGACAGTAGGAAACCAAAATTAATACCAAACATGTAGTTTCATTCCTCATTTGCAAATGTTAATAATAACATAATTATGCAATTGTTGTAGGAATAATTTTAATTCTCAATTTTTTGTTTCAGTGAGTTATCTGACAGACGATCCACAGATCGGAAACATAGTTTTGTATATAAGTGGAACATGTGCATACTGCACCTTGTGTAACAAAATATTCCCTCTCCTTTTCCTCCCTGTCACAAAAATAGAGTGTTTTTTTTATGAATTGGCATTCCTGGCAGCCTCCCTGCTGCATACACTGCCAGGCTGTGATTGACAACTTTGGCATACAGGTTGGAACTTGGGCCAGACAGCGAGACACAACCCCACAGGATCACATGCAGAATTTGTCATCTAAATAGCGGGGGGATTACATTTAATTTGTCCGACATGGCTGGGGGGTTAGAAAGGCAGCCAAAACGTGACAAGACCTAATCCTTCTGAAAAAGGCTCAACTGTGGCCCCTAATCAGAGCAAATTGAGAGGACGCTTTCTCTGAAGGCCCCCAAAGTAATTCAGGGGCCTTTGCGACAAGCCTGGTTCAGTGTCGGTCTGGGAGACGAAGAAAGTTACAGGGTTTCGGATCAAGTGGTGCATTGCATGTAAATCACTTGCTTGCTGAGGCCAGTTTGCTAATGTAATGGGAATTCTATGAGATGTGACTTTAGAAATCAATACGACCAATTCGAACGTCGCAGTGAAGAATAGCAAAGTCACCTAATCAAATAAGTAAAAAGCAACGAGCAATTTCTTACCGGTAATGGAATGGGCATTGGAGAATTGCAAAACAGAGATGAGGAAAAAGAAGATTAATATGTCTGAGTCTGAGTGGAGTCACTCCTCTACTGTGAGCAGAGGCTTTCAGGGCAGAAAGAGGTTTCTAAGAAACGGCGGGTGAGGAAAGTGAGCCGTGGGTGAGCGTCAGCATTACTGCATCGAGACAGAAAGCATGCTACAACAACATGCAACAATGAAACATTGTTACTCTGTTTCTAAACAGATCCTTTACACAATGTGAGGTGGAGCAGAAATCTGTCGAATTTTACTAATCTCCTTCCAGCAGGTCTTGCACCAACTTTGGGTGCAGAAGCCGTGTGGATGGAGCCAAGAGCAATCATTAGCTGTTGTGGCATCATTAGGCAACAAGCCCGATAGAGAGCATTTGCCCTTTGATTTGAAATGATAAAAACAATACGCTGCACAGCGTAGCACTCAAACTGATGTCACTCAAACTTGGTGATTACGTTAGCAGTTGTTTTGCATTACAGTGGATTTTCCATGAGGGTAAGAGAAAAGCTCAACGGCCGTGGCAGGAACACACACTTTGTGTGTGTGTGCGTGCGTGCGTGTGTGTACTGTACCAGTACAATACCTGTATTCTATGGGCTGCTGGGTTCTTGAGACTGAGATCCAGGGTGACCCGGTCAGAGCGTGGATGTCTTGATATTGGGTCTTGACACACAAAGCCTGTGGGGACACGCAAAAGAGCATTTGAGAGGCGACATCGGGTCTGGAGTTCCTAATTCTCATGATTGTATCAGATCATTCATGGACCAACAACTTGAAAAATCAAAGAGGATTTCATTGGAGTCAGAAATTGTTGGTCAGAGAAAGATAACACAGTTTGACATGTAGGCTTTTCAACACATTTAAAAACTAGATGAAACATATTACTTAACTTCATATTAATGTTTTGGACAAATCTGTTGGCCTGTTCTGCTTGTTTTCAATCTGAAACTAAGGTGGCCTTAGCTCAGCTAACTGACTGTAGCTTCCTATATTTCAGAGTGAGATAAGAATGGCATCTAACTCCCCACCAGAAAGCAAATATACATATTTCTGAAAAAGTTTAACTGTTCCTTTAACATTTTAGTCTGAGGATGACAGTAGGTATATTTTCTCTTTATACAGCTTCAAATGTGTAGATTTTAGTGAATCTTGACAAGGGCAGTGAAACATTTTCCACTACGGTGTTCTCACTCAAACAATAACATTTAAATCTATCATCTGTTTATCAAACTCCCACACTCCCTTGAAGATAACTTGTGGTAAAAGTGAAATGTCACAGAAGTGTGTTTGCGCTGTATTCTGCGGTTTTGCTTGAGTTGAATACATCATACTGACATCTGAGTGCTGGAGGCTGTATTATGTCAGTGAAGCCGTCAGGTAAGAGCCACGACCGTACCTAAATGCAGCAATTATTACAAACATGGAGTTGTGAGCTACACATAGGCGGGAAGTGAATGCTAATGGAATGCTGTCATTATTTACAGCTCTGGGATAAAGCCAAAGTGCTGTCAGCCAACGGCGACTTTGTTTGGTACATAATAGATGTGCAATGTGCTATGTTTTACATGCCACTGCTCATTTTCCTCAGATCTGCAGTAACGTCTCAGTCCAAAGATAACTTACAATTTATGACTCCACTCTTTCATTTAATGTGCCAGAGGGGAGGGTTTCAAGCCACAGCGTGGCCTAGGCTGAGACGCTCACTGAGACACACACACACACACACACACACACACACACACACACACACACACATACACACACACACACACACAGCCATTCCTTTGATATCATTTTAATATCATTAGGCTGTGAGACTGATGGACCCCCACTAATCAGCTGTTTGTGTGTCCTGTAAATATTAATACTGTAAATCAGAGTTTCAATAATCAAGACTTTAACATTTTGTCATATACAAAATGTAATATACGGTAAATCTTGGATATCACAAATTTATTCCAAAGGACAACTCAGTAATTAAGAAACGTAACAAGAGAAATATCTCATTCCCTGCTACACAAACTGTGTTTGTCTTTCCCCGGGCAACACATTTTTTTATGTCTCAATTCTAAAGATTGATTTTGACATATCAAATCCAGTATCAAGAATGTTTATTGATTGCAAAACAAATAGACTAGCCTTTGTTTTTGTCTGTAAGTCATTTACTGTTAATTAATAGAGGCTGTGGTGTATACTGTTAACCCATCCTGAAGCCATACAGCTATTTTCTTCATTGCGGAGTGGAATGTAGAAACATATGTGTTAAAAAAATGATGACTGTCTTCACCTGCTTGAAACCAAAGGGAACATGTGAAATGGCATGAAGGTGTTTTAAGTAAGACTAGTGAAGAAAATGAAGGGGGGAAAAAAGCATGATTAATTTCCCCATGGTTCATGTCTTTTCACTTAAAGCGTCTCGTCTTCAGCAACTTTTCCACCATATGGGTCACAGGTTAGAGAACCCAGAGAGAAAGAGAACCCACACAGACACAGGGAAAACATGTAATAGAGAATTCTTTAATTATGCAAATTTGAAGTCATGATACTATTTTATGACTTTAAATGTTCTGCATTAGTTAACGTAATACTTTCTCTTTTTGTAATGTATGACCAAATACAGAGGATTAAACATGTCTTTTTTGTTGTGTTAGTTTGTAAGCATATAATTTACAACAGCATTGACTATAAACCTCTTGTAGTAAGTAGTAAAGCTATATAAAGCGAGTACATATTTATGAAGAACATTTATAGTGGAATCAGGAGCAAATTGCATTTAGTCACCATTGCAGCATAAACTTACCCACAAGCGAAAACATGTCTGCAATCATGCTCGCCTTTATCTTCAGATCCAAGGGTGCGTCGCTGTAAATAAGTTAATTATAAAAACAAAAAAGGAAAAGATAAACACATATGAACATAAAGGGAAGACTGAGATTAGACTGAGATTAGTCACAAAAAATATGCAGATTTGTCATTGAAACTTTTGGCGAAAAACAAATTATGTACTTCTTCTCAAATCAAGCCAAGGCACAGACAGCGTCACTCACCAGGCAAGAGAAGGAGACAGGTTCACCTCCAACAACCAGGGTTTGAGGTTGGCATCAATGAGCACATCAAAACCATACAGCTCTGTGGATGGATACACAGAATTAATGAAAAGGTTTTCACCTCCGATTGAGAAGTCCACACAGAGAATCGGATATATAATGAGAACGTCTTTCTGGAAAAACAAAAAACAACAACAAAAAACAAAAACAAAAAAACGGGATGAAGCTTTTCAAGATTTATCGTTATATGGACTTTGGCAACATGGCCGTTCTGCTACTGATTACATGCATGTTATATATCCAATCACCAAAGTCTGCTACTGAGGGACTGGCACTGTTACATTAACTAAGTGCATACACATTTCATCTGTCATGAAGTTGGTTACCGAACAGGGCTGATCAAAAACACACTGTTGCTGTGAATATTTTTCATACATGCAGGGAATAATTTTGTCATGACAGGGAAAGTTAAGCAGTCAACATATTGTCACTACATATTAACAAGAGGAATTGTAATGGGTACCAGAAAAAGCTTCATCATGTTAGCATCTTGTCCAGCTAAGGCAATAAAAAATCAGTGCCACAGGTGGAAATCTGGATGTATGACAGTTGCGTCCCGAGCGGCAGACACCTGTGGAATTCGAAAGCCTTGAGCTACAGATAGGACATATTTCACTATGGTAAGGCTTAGTACTGAGTGACACAATAAAAGTCCTATACAAAGAGGTCAGGAGGTTCCCTGTGTAACATCTCATCCAATCTATGACAATTTTCGCTCGCGTTTTACTGACTGATATGTGGCTCGCTGTGACAGATTTGGCCTACGTGCCCTGTGAAAGCCCCCGCGCTGCTCTGGGGAGTGTCACCCTATAAGCCAACAGCCCCAGCAGCAGCACGCAGGGAAACCACAGCATTTTACAGGGATGGGGCAAAGCTCAGCCAGAGGGAAAAAATCCTTCTAATGGCACTTCAAAAGAAAAGACTGTGTTGAGAATAGGCCAGGGGGGGTTGGGGGTTTGAAAGCTACCATAACCAGCACTGTTTGTTCAGGCATCTCAGGTCAGTGCCAATGTTAAGTATACAAAAGTCAGCATGACAGCCAGCAACGGCTTGACACACAACTAGTTTAACAAGATGAATTTTAATTCATTTGCCTGCACATATTGCAGGTAAATTAAAAATGCACCACATTCTGACAAAGATATCTGCTATATCCTTGCTCTGAGAACATTCAGGTATTAGAAGCTAGTAGTTTAAAGTGTGGGGGTGTTTTCTTGTAAAATGATACAAAATGTAATCCACAACCGGGTGCAAACCGAATTGTCAGTGTGCATACATTTGTTTTTCCAAAGGAGCAACAGTTTCACACAAGACAAGGAAAACTGCTCAGTTTTATAAAAGGTAAACTGATGATTTCATCTACGTTATTTCAGCTTGGATTTGTAGACTACACGCATACGTAACAGACGGTCTGTGTTATAGAATGGAGGCATGGAGTTTGAAAAACATGGGACTTCACCAGACAGCATGACTCTAAGGAAAGGTACTATCAAATTGCATTAAAGGAAATGTAGGATCCGGGGTTTTTCCAGACTGCTTCAGTTTTGACTGTTCTTTGTAATTCGTCCCCCAACTCAGCTTAAATGTAATATTAAATCACAGGAGAACCTCTAAGTTTGAAACATTTCCTGAAAACATAAAGTTGTATGTTTTTAATGTTTTAATGATCTGCAATAAACGAAAAAAAAAAAAAAAAACTTGCTTTGCTTCCTTCACTATATTACATGGGTCAGGAGCTGAAATATTCGAGCATCATGAGGTCTAAACTGGTGTAACTGCACACTGCTTTCATGATGGAGCTGAACAAAGTCAGCCATACATCCCCGAGCCAAGACCTGCAACTGAAGCTGCCACTGCCATATTTAACTTCTTTAACTTCTGAAGACGGACTGGACCCCCACTGCTAAACAGCGCTCGCTTAAGCAGAGCGCTAGGATTTTATTTTCCACTTGCAGGCTTATCCAATTCTACCCACTTCTCTAAAAAAACACACACATACAGCTCAAGACTGAAAGGGAGATGGAGAGACTGTGTGTGTCATAAAATTTCAGCATTAGTCTTGGGGTACAGAGTGCTAGAATAAATGGGTTTGAGCGTGCAGTTGCTTAACCATCGGCACCACAACAACAGAGGAAAATGGTGAAGTGTTAAACCACCTCACCAGCAGCCGACAAGCAGACTCCATATGCCGTTACTTTTCCCCCAATTACGAGCAGACGCCGCTCCTGCCCCACGAGACTGCAGAGACATTCACAGCTAGACATGTTTGTTCTATGGCTCAGCAGCCACTGGGGAAAGTCGTTAAATGTGCCCACAGAGCGCCCACAACAAGCATCGCAGACAAGGTGTGGAGAGGCGACGAACATCCACATTAAAGTGGGAGGGACAGAAAAAAAAAAGTGACATGTGAAAAGGTGGTGAATGTTTTTTTTTAATTGTTGGATTGTGGAAACTTCACCACAGAAGACAAATACCCAAAAACAATGTGGTACCCACACGGGCCGGACACACTGCTTTCACATAACAGCAGCAGGATGAAGTATTTGCTTGAAAGTGTGTTTTCTCTGTAGGCAAGGACAATGGAATTACACATGCATCTCTGAGATTAATTGTTTTTGCTGAGCTGTTGTTCCAGGGAGCACAGCCTGGAGCCACAACCATTAAAACACTACAGACAACAAATTATAGTAACAGTTAACACTCTATCGCTTTATGATGATAGCCAGGCCCAGTACGTTAATTGTTCTTTATAGGTGTCCCAAAACTGTGCCACACTAAATTGTGGGAGTATCTAACAAATGTAAAACATAGAGTGGTTCAGACGGGGGATCCGACCACAGTCGGCACTTAATGAGGGACGCTCAGTGGAACGCAGTACCAGTAAGTGGAATGTTTTGTGTGTAATAAAATAGGCCTTTGGCTTGGCTAATCAGATTTTAGTCAAAACATATCGTAATCAGCATCCCTAAGCAAAAGAAAGCCTGTCCATTAATCACAAAGCAGCAGCAAGGAACCACATGGGTGGCATTTTCTCTTCACAGACACATGCACATTCACAAACACACTCACAGGAGACAGGGAGGAGAGATTTACAAAGACTCGGGATTATCTACTCAAAATTTGATGTGTTTATGTTCGTGCATCTGTGTATTTTTGGACAACTCAGTCATATGAATGCATAGGGTTGCACCTGCGTGCACATCTGTGTCCATGTCCACATGGTTGGGTAGGCCATTAGCAATCTGCTTAATAGTGGATTGGTGAGGGGTAAAGGGAAATTAAGTGGACGGCAGAGTTATTTTATTTTTAACCTGACCTGAACTATAAGGAGATAAACAATGGCAATATAATTAAAACCACTACTGCACCTTAAATGATTCCATACAATTATGAATGAAGACCTTGATGCACAAAGCAGTAGGCTATTGTGTACTTTCACACATGTACACACACATGTGAACTAAAGTTGTGCAGTTAAGCTGCAGTAATCACACACAGATGCATGTGCATACACACGCATATAATCACAATCAAATCACAAATGTAAAAATGTGTTGTTTTTATCCCTTCCTACTTGAGACGTTACGGACCAGTAAAACAAGTTTGTTGCTCTACAGCCATTTAGACACGGATGTGTATTTTGAACAAAGGAAATAAATCCTGTTCAAAAACAATGAACACTGAATTGAAGCCATTAATAGACATTAAAATGGCAGGAAGCAATTTGCAGTCAGTAAATATTCTAATGTGTTTTATGATCTTGCATGGCTCCCTTCCAGAGAAGTAAAAAAAAACAACACACTAAACAATGGCCGCTTTTATTGGGACATTTGCCGGTCTAACTTGCACATATTCATGTTTACTATTACAGCTGCTGAGGCCAAGGATGACTACCGATTGTGTTGTTAGGTTCCAGGAGGAGTGGGAGAGTAGTGATGACGTGTGCAAGAAAACGGGTGTTGAAACCAAAAAACATTACCTGGACATGAGTTGCAGCTGGTTTGAGTGAACCTTAGTTACACAACAAGCAAAAGGTTATAAGACAAGAATCCTAAACGTGAGAAAGATCTGGATGTTTTTACAAAAACGCAGTTTTTGAGACACATCAACAGAAAGAAGATGAAGGTGGTCCTGTGGAGCCATCACCGTCTGTCTCCGGGAACTTGATCCTGTACAAAACCCCTCTGTAATGAAGTTGCTTGGGGCAATCTGAAGGCAACATTATTATACTAAATTCAATAGTAAACCGATGCGACTGAAGAGGATTAATGGCCACATTCATAGCAGACCACAATGTATAATGTATCATTGTTGAGCGTGTAAAATCTAATTGTAGTATCTATATCTATACATGACTCTACAGGCCAATGTATACGATTTCAGCATTGTTCAAAAGATACGGATGTAAACGCCCATGCAGCTATAAAGCTATTATGATCATAGTTCACTGAGTTCATTGTTTCCTTTTCAATTCCTGTGTGGTCTGATTCAAAGTAAGTTCACTTTGACCCCCACAGTTATAAATTAATGTTTTTTATTTAATTTTCTATAAGAAAGAAAGGTTAGTTTCAGTGGAAGCAGTTATCTTAAATCCTCAGGAATGCTTTATGAAACTTTCAGTGAACATAAATGGTACCAAAAAGTATCCCATAAAATATTTTCATGACTGCGATAAGGGTGTGTACTATATAATACAGTACACATGTCAGGCTTACCTGAATGAGTAAGAGTGAATGTGCTTTTGAAGTCCTGACTTTCATTCTCACACCAAACATATAGATCCATCTGTTCTTCATTCATTTTCCACCAAGTGTGTGGAAGCTTGGTGAGCTACATTTCCTTTTTAACACCCGCATGGTCACCATTTACACTCTGGGCAAAAATTGTTTCTCAACACGGTAGATGTGCTCAGGGTGGAGATAGCATCTTCATGCAGGTGACTGTCTGATGGTGTGAATTCAGCCCAAACATCCACCAATCGGAGGGGGCTATTATGTCTACAGAAGCCTGTCACAACTGCAAAAAGCCTTTTATTTTTCTAACATCTGAGGGGTGAAAGAGAGTTTGAGTAGAAGAGGGAGAATTATAAACAAACAGAAACACTGAGACAAAAGGAAAAAGAGTGAAAAAGAGACAGCAGTGCTGAGGGAGGCTTGGCCGATGTGCTCGCTTTCAAACCCCAAATCTCATAGAGACTGCCAGACACAGAGAGAGAGCACAGACAATTAGTGCCAACACTAACATGGGTAATGGCTCCAAAATGGAGTTCACACGAGCCTGCTGCTAGACATGAGCAGCCAAGAAAATAGTCAGCCTAAATCAAGCAGACCTGAATGGCAACAGGGAGGAGGAAGCGAATTCTAGCTTCAGTCAATCAGCCGTCGTCAACCGGGCAGCCGGTCAGAGGGCAGCAACAGTCAGGAAGGCTCCACACCGAGGAATGACTGTCTACAACCTCAACTGGGCTCAGAGGAGAAATGTTGTAGAGGAACTACTGGACAATGAATACGAAACTGAAAGGAAATGTGAGGGGTGTGGTGTGGTGGCAAGTGTGGCTGAATTTCCGTCAGTGTATCTATGAGTGAAAAATGGCTCATCGGACATTTCTTTAACTTTATTTTGTTACCCTGCGCCTTCACTCCAACCACCTCATTAGATTAGTGGAGATGTAAACGTGATAAACCTCAGTGAACTATATAATAGTTTAATGCATGGCCAAAAACAATTCGAGCACAAGATGAAATAATTACCAAAGCAGTTTGTTTTGTGGGGAACAAACATCTTGCAGGCAGCAGAGATCTGGAGTTCAGCACTCAGGAGAGCTTTAATGATGAGGTCCTCCACTTGTTTCATCAGCACTGGAATAGACACAATTAAGAGAGGAGTACTACTTGGATATATTTTGATAGGAGGGAAAAATTGAGCAGAACTACCACTGAAAACTGGAGCAGTTTTACATTTCATTATCTTTGTATGCACACTAGAAAAAAAGAAAGGATACAGGATGAGAAAGAGAGGAAAATTAGAGTTTCACTCACATGTGGTGTCCTTCCCCTCCTGCTTCAAATACCTCAACACTGCACTCATACTCCACTTGTTCCCATAATCCTCAACTTCAGGGTCATCGCAGCTGAAAAAAGAAGAAATGCACTTCAAAAGCCCAACTTATTATAACTGGATGAGTCATTCCAGCTTCCCATAATAGCTCTGTGTTCATTGCATGTTCAATGCCGGTGAAAGTTACCTGACATAATCGCTGCTTTTTTTGTTCAGGCTGTAGTTAGTGAGATGCATGAACGTGTTCTTAATGTTCTTTGAAGTTCGGTCATACTTCACTGTGGCAAATCTGGAGAGAGATGTGTATTATTTGTACAAGAAAAAGACATTTTAACTCGTCATCCAACAGCTCCATTACATAACTATCAGCCATAAAGTCCACACTCATGCAGCTGTCACTTTACTGAATAATAAGGGCACTTGGGAGGGATATTAGTTTTGGCAGGACATAAGAGGAGCGGATGCCACATGTGCAATAATGAGAATTCCTTGGCATGCACTGTGTACCTGAATACCAACACAACTTGAAGGAATGTCAAGAGATAAAAGTGGAATTGAGAATGTGGCCTTGATTTATTGCTCCCAGTTGATAATCAGGCCAGAAAACAAGGAGGCAGTGGCACTCTGCTTCTGGCACATACCTCTATCAGACGGAATCACAGAGTCATCCAGCTTCCATAAATCAGCCACCATCTCTTGACCTAATTGTGACTCAGATCAGCCTCTTCTTGTATCAATAAATTATTCTTGGCTTAAATACTGTCACCCAATAAAGATAATATAATTCCACTGGGATGCAATCAGCAGCATTTGATGAGCACATCCTTCAGTTGGAACAATAGGCCTCTTTGTCTCAAAGCCACCACTGCACATCAATGGGTCTGACAAGATAAGGCTGCCCTCTTCTGGGCACTGAGAGAGCACCAGTGGTTGTGTAAACTGCTCCAGGCTGCCTAAAAGGTGCAATTCACTAAAACAAATAAATAAAAAAAAATTCTGTTTGTAGTACTATTTCTTCTTCTTCTTCTTTTCCTTTCGGCTTTTCCCTTCAGGGGTCGCCACAGCTAATCAGTTGCCTCCATCTAACCCTGTCTTCTGCATCCTCTTCTCTCACCCCAAATACCTTCATGTCCTCTTTCACTATATCCATAAACTTCCTCTTTGGTCTTCCTCTAGGTCTCTTGCCTGGCAATTTAAAACTCAGAATCCTTCTACCAATATATTCACTATCTCTCCTCTGAACATGTCCAAACCATCTCATTCTGGCCTCTCTGACTTTATCTCCCAAACCTCTAACATGTGCTGTCCCTCTGATGTACTCATTCCTGATCCTATCCATCCTGGTCACTCCCAAAGAGAACCTCAGCATCTTCATCTCTGCTACCTCCAGCTCTGTCTCCTGTCTTTTCCTCAGTGACACTGTCTCTAGACCAAACAACATTGCTGGTCTCACCACAGTTTTGTACACCGTTCCTTTCATTTTAGCTGAAACTCTTCTATCACACATCACACCTGACACTTTTTGCCATCCATACCATCCTGCCTGTACACGCTTCTTCACCTCTAAGTACCCTAAGTACTTAAAATCCTCCACCTTCTTGATCTCTTCTCCATGTAACCTCACTTTTCCACTTGGGTCCCTCTCATTCACACACATGTACTCTGTCTTACTGCGGCTAACCTTCATTCCTCTCCTTTCCAGAACAAACCTCCACCTCTCTAGCTTCTCCTCCACCTGTTCCCTGCTCTCACTACAGATCACAATGTCATCTGCAAACATCATAGTCCATGGAGATTCCTGTCTAACCTCGTCTGTCAGCCTGTCCATCACCATAGCGAACAAGAAGGGGCTCAGAGCTGATCCCTGATGCAGTCCCACCTCCACCTTGAACTCCTCTGTCACACCTACAGCACACCTCACCACTGTCTTACAGTCCTCATACATGTCCTGCACCACTCTAACAAACTTCCCTGCCACTCCAGATTTCTTCATACAATTCCACAGTTCCTCTCTGGACACCCTGTCATAAGCTTTCTCCAGCTCTACAAAAACACAATGCAGCTCCCTCTGGCCTTCTCTCTACTTCTCTATCAACATCCCCAAAGTAAATACTGCATCTGTAGTACTCTTTTTTGGCATGAAACCATACTGCTCCTCATAAATGCTCACGTCTGCTCTTAGTCTAGCTTCAATAGTATACAAGTCATTATAACCTCCTTGTTTGGCCTTTGCTACCTCTACCTTCACCTTACGCTGCATCTCCCTGTACTCCTGTCAACTCTCCTCAGTCCTCTCAGTGTCCCACACTTCTTAGCTAACCTCTTTCTCTGTATACACTCCTGTACCTCCTCATTCCACCACAAAGTCTCCTTATCTACTTTCCTTCCAGATGACACACCAAGTACTCTCCTACCTGTCTCCCTGATCACATTGGCTGTAGTTGTCCAGTCATCTGGAAGCACCTCTCTACCACCCAGAACCTGTTTTAAATCCTTCCTAAAACTCATGCAACACTCTTCCTTTTTTAGCTGCCACCATTTCATCCTCTGCTCCGTCTTTGCCCTCTTCATCTTCCTCCATACCAGAGTCATCCTACACGCCACCATCCTATGCTGTTTGGCTACACTCTCGCCTACTACTACTTTGCAGTCACTGACCTCCTTCAGATTACACCGTCTACACAAGATGTGGTCTACCTGCATGCTCCTACCTCCGTCCTATGTTCCTGCCTCTTCTGGAAGAAAGTATTCACTATAGCCATTTCCATACTTTTTGCAAAGTCAACCACCGTCTGTCCTTCTGCGTTCCTCTCCTGGATACCAAACCTGCCCATCACCTCCTCATTACCTTTGTTTCCTGCACCAAAATGTCATTTGAAGTCTGCACCAATGACAACTCTCTCACTTCTAGGCATGCTCTGCATCACAAGTCTAACCAGAAATTCTCCTTCTCCTCCAGCTCACATCCTATCTGTGGAGCATATCCACTAACAACGTTGAACATCACACCTTCGATATCTAGCTTCAGACTCATCACTCTATCTGACACTCTTTTTACCTCCAGGACATTCCTAACAAACTCCTCCTTCAAGATAACTCCTACACCATTTCTCTTCCCATCTACACCATGATAGAACAACTTGAACCCTGCTTCTAAACTTCCAGCCTTGCCTGATCTCTTGGACACACAGTATGTCTACCTTCCCCTTCTGCATCATGTCAACCAACTCTCTACCTTTTCCTGTCATGGTTCCAACATTCAATGTCCCTAATCTCAGTCCTATACTCCTGGCGTTCCTCTTCTCTCTCTTCCTACGAATACACGTTCCTCCTCTCCTTCGACTAACGGTAGTCCGATTTCCACCGGCACCCTGTAGGTCAACAGCAACGATGGCGGTCGTTGTTAACCCGGGCCTCGACCGATCCAGTTTTGAAGTCATAGGTTTGTTTCGCATGTTTGATTTGGCAAAAGTTTTACGCCGGATGCTCTTCCTGATGCAACGCTCTGTATTTATCCAGGCTTGGGACTGGCACAATAAGATACTGGCTTGTGTCCTCTTGCGGCTACAATTTGTAGTACTATTTCTCCATCGATATTGTCCTGAAGTGGGTTGCAGATTTCTCTGAGCCTTAGCTGCAAAGATGTCCAAATTCTCCCATTAATAACACAACTAGATGGCACCCTGGTCAAGGTGCTCAGAGCTCCATAAAACACGTGTGAAAACCTCAATAACACTGCCATTTTGCAGTAGCCATGATCCCATTACTCAGAATAATCCATAACATTCATTTGCAGACTCGCATCAAAAAAATCTAAAAACAGCACCACAGGTAAGAGGTCGAATGTTCTGTTCATATTCTGTCTCCCTTTAGGTGCGGACAGCTAAATTATCACAAATAATGGGGGCTCTTAAACGTCAACTGTGCTGCAAAATTTGTTTTTAGTCTTGACATTTGGTGATTTACGGAATGTTAGCTAATCATGATCCAAGTAATGTCATAAACAGTCCAAAGTCTCACCTCGCCAGCCCCTCCTCATACACATAGATGAGCAGCGGATCGTATGAAGTCACCAGAACATAAAGGCGCATGTCAAACTTGAATTCTGGAGATAAATGCATAAATATTAGTCACAATATGTCTGTGTAGATTCTCAGTTATCCAGGTCATGGTTGTCCAAAGCTGTTTAAATCAATCCAGTTTCTTGAAAATGTGGGATGGCCACACCCAACAGGGTTAATAAGCTGGGACAACACCAGCCACATCAGAACTGAAGAAGCCTTTTGGATGGGAGGCGAAATGTTTTCAAGAAACTTTCTTTAAGTCCAGTGGATTCATTTAACGGCTTTGGATTAGTCACAATAGCAAAACAATTTGTGACAATTCAGTGTTAAGAGGAACTCACCGTCTATCAACATTGGGTTATTTATATAACGAGACACCAAGATGTTCTCATCCATTGAAATCTGACTTGGCTGCAAACAAAAACAAACTTGATCAGAATCTTCAAGCATAAATGAAAGAGTATGAACGTATGTCTTGTGTTTCCCAGCAATGCATGTATTAATTTACACACAACAGAACCTTTTCAGATAGATGCAGAGAAAATAAAGTCAAAATCGGAGAATCATATGATCAGGAAAGAGTCTGCAATGACACCGACCATAGTAGGTCAACGTTAACAGGCAGTAAAAACTCAATGTAGCGGTGGGAGATGGGTCATTTATTAGGTTGAAATGTGCTGCAGGTGGAGAAGCTGGGAAGAGATGGGATACGGGGGAGGGGGAGGTGTAACCTCAGTGCTGGCTACAGTTCAGAGGAAACCAAAAAGAGAACCAAAAAAAAAGTAATGTATTCCTTTCTTCTCTCCAAATATCACTGACATTCTTTCCACTGTTTCATAAAAATGCCTGAGAAGAAGAATTGTGCACATGTTTTCCAATAGTGAGAAACTTGTTGAGCTCCTCCGAAAGCCAGGGCCTTGGAAGATTGTTATTTACCCTGAAAAACTGCCTGATAGTTATTTCAGACAGCTGCATCTGTACAACTCTCTCTCTCTCTCACACACACACACACACACACACACACACACACACACACACACACACACACACACACACATACATACATACACACACACACACACACACACACACACACACGGCACACATAAATCTGGCCTACTGACTGTTTCAGTTCACACAGTAAATATGGTCGTGGTTAACTCCCATCAGGTTTGAAGTTAACGTGAATTTGTGTTAAGGAATGAATCTGAGGGAACTTTTCACACACAAACAAAAAAAAAGCTTATAAGCTGTTTCCCCCTGTTTCCAGGCTGTGCGAACCATATGCTGGCACTAGCTTCAAAGTTATTCTAATGACATGTGAGAGTTCTCAATCTTCTCACATCACTGTCAGCAAAAAAAACAACAACTATGTTTTTTTCCAATATTTCTCCACCACACTGCATTGCTCACGCATATCTCACATGCAATACAGACTAGAGTGGTGTTTGTTGCCTGTAAACACAGTTACAATCCAAACGAGCATGAAAAATATGATTTTTAATAAAACAAGCTATAAAAAACATCTACGCAAATACATGTTGGTTCAGTGCATACAACCTCCAACAGTCGTGATTTGGGGTCACTGCATCCATCTAAATATGACATTAGAGCAGTGGATCCTGAATGGAGTCCCAGACTGAGAGAAGAACCAAAATGTACTCACATCTAGGACATTCTACAGTCTATCTTTCAAAAAAATCTCACAAATCCATAATACTGCTGACAAGAAGACAACAAAAATCAAAATCACTCACACTGCTGACCAAGTAGATGCCACGCCCTCTTGATGAGGCGACAGGTTTAATAATCCACGGGCCCTTGTCCTTGGCAAAAGAATCTGAAATTTAGCGAGGTAAAAATAAAAAATAAAACAGGAAGTAAAATATAAAGTGTTCCCAATTATTGCAAATATATTATTTCCTTTGTGATATATAAAGATTCTATCTCTGTCTGTCTTCCTGCCTGCCTGTCTATCTGTCCGTCCATTTATCCATCCATCCAGCTATTTATCCATCTATCAGTCTGTACGTCAGGTGTCTTACTGCAGAATTCCTGGTATTCAGAGGGGAGCATAAAAGTCTGTGGAACAATGTGGAAGTTCTTGAAGCCGTGAGTCTGCTGCATTCGCTGGATGTTTTTGTACAGGCGATCTTTTCGCGTCAATTCATACGACCTGAAAACGAACATAGTTTCTGATTTTTAAATGTTTCAGCACTCCACTGTAGAGCTTAAGCACTGACTGCATCCACAACAGCAACATTTTGCCTTCTACCTGACGGTATGATTCATTTCATGTTTCAAACAACACCCAAATGAAATGCTTTGCAGTGGGAGCCAACAAATGCATTTCCAGGACTAGAGAGCTCACAATGACTCAACAGTGATATTTATTTCATACATTTGAACACTTCATTGTACCTGGGAAAGTGGTTAACCTTCTGGAAGTCTTGAAGAGTGCGTAGTATATAAGGCTTCAGGTGAGATCCTGTCCACATGAGGTTAAAGTCAGTACTATTTGGGTGAACCTGTAACACAGATGGAATGATTGACTTCAGCTGACAGGTGGAATCTAATTGTAGAGATTCAGTCCACAAAGAGCATCTTTGCAAAGAAAGGGCAAAATGTACAGCCATTGCTCTTAATATTGAAAAACTATGTGTTTCCAATCACCAGCAGCAGTATTTTATTCTGATGTCCACACATGAATGAAATCTATGAGCAGATCGGACTGGTTCCCACTAACTCAGAGATAAACAGGCTGCTCTTCAGAAATTATCTCAAAAGGAAGGTCAACTCAGATTTTCATCACCCTCGCATTACTTTTTCTGATTTGTTGTTTCTTTTTATTCCAGCGATTCTTTAAGAGGCAGAGTTCACATGGTTGCTTAGTATCTATGGGAGAGCCAGATGTTTGTAATAAAGGCTTATTAACATTTGGCTCAGCCACAGCTCGAGTACACACTCATCTGCCTTTGATGATGAGTTTGTGGGAGTCAAGAAGCATTGAAATGAAATAAAAGGGAATTAATTGTAACTGCTTGGAAAGAACAATAATGGGAATTGTGTGCCCTCATGAAACTGGATTAATGCTCTCTTGAGGTCATTAATTTCTTCATGGGTGCATTCCGGGGCTTTGACATCGTCATTATCAGTCAAAAGGAGATAAAAACAGCCCAAGTATCTCTTATTTTACACATCATAGAGGTACATAATTAGCTTGTGCAGCTATAAAAACAATGTATTTTTACAAGATTTAGGATAATCTTTTAAAACTGCACAATTGATCAAAGAACACTACCTCATGGAACCCATGATTGGTGAGTATTCCTCGTACCAGGCGACTCTCTGTGCGCACAATCTTGAAGGCCATATGATATCGCTCTGAGCAAATGAAAAACATCAGACAACAAATTATTCTTTGTGTCCAACCTTTTTGAAGGCAGTAAATATCAATCCCATTGCCAATACTTTTCTCTGTCAATTTTAGCTACAGTAACTTGCAGTGTACCTCCAATGGAGCAGATGTTGCCATCTTTTGAAACTGCAGCCTCAGGAAAAAACAGGAAAACTGGGATGGTCTTACTCAGGCCGCTCCAAGCGATGCAGGGATGATCTCTAGTGGACAGTCAGATGAAACTTGTTTTGGGGTGGAATTTTAAAAGACCTCAAAGTTCTTGTCCAACGGACCAGTCAAAAATCATGCAGTCTGCAGAGCTAAAGACTTAACATAGGGAAAATTTCCATGTAGCAACGTGATAAAGAAACACTCTGAGGTGAAATCTCCAGGATGATGTGATGTAACTGCAGGATGGACTGCATCCTAACATGTTTGCTTCAGTCAGACAGAACCAAACACGGGACGTGATAGAGAATAACAAAGCCATGTACTGATAGTACCAGACACAGCCGGCCTATCGGGGCAAAAAGTGAGATAAGGTAGAAGAAAGATGGACAAGAACTCAATCAGGCATGGAGAGACTTGATAAGAAGGACAGGCATGTAAACAATTGCTGGTGATAAGTTAAGTATCCAGGTCTGTTGGACAATATGGCACAGATCTTTTCTATTCCCGTGGCGTTGTTGCAAGGTATTTTGCTGATATTTATCCGTCGTATATTTTGAATATAAACCGTCCTCCAAAATATGAGATGCTACACAGAAGAAGTGAAGGATCCTGGATAAAAGGCCTTATTGAGGTCCTCACAGCGATAACTTTCAGCAAAGTGTTGACATTTAATTTGGAAATATTTAGTCAGGTATGAAGATTAATTATTAGCTTCTAAAATACCGGTACTTTAAGGAATCTCTTGTCTCATACTAACCAAACTGAAAAAACCCACAACCATGATCAGCATGAGCATCACTGGACTACAAAAGACCTCTGACTGATGCATAACAACATATGGTACATTTGCGAGAAATTTTAAAATCTGTTTACTGAACTGTGCCAAAACCCTGAGATCATGACTGTCTGGGAAGCCTAAGTAGAATCTGCATGCTATTAAGCGATTGGCAATAAAAATATCATCAAACATCTGTTCTTATGCTCGTGTTCCTTTTTTACTCATCAAATGCAATAAAAAACTGAGTACCATGAAGTACTATTGAGGATATTTTGAGCCTTTTGAAGGTAATTAATGTTGCGTCTTTAATACTGTATTTCCTTAGTTTCAGTAAATCCTTCATAAGTGTTCATCATGTGCCTGTAAAGCTATATGCTCATTATCCTTTGCATTGTCAGAGATTATGGCTATCATATACTTTCAATGTCAACATGTATTAACTGCCCCTGACTAATTGTGATAAACAAATGGAGGTTACAGTCTGATACTAACCAGTCTAAACATATTACTTACAAATTGGGTTAAAAGCTGTGGCACGGTGAATCTCAGGGAGGTGCAACTATGCTTCAGAGGGAATTACAAAACCCAACTGCTGAAGCTATTATCTGTACCTACATGCCCTACACTCTTATTTAAGTGAGGCTTTCATCAATTATGCAAAATGAAAGCCAGCTGAAGGTTTCCTTTTGTCCAGAAGTTTGTCATAAATTACACCGCCCCGCCAAAAAATTGGGTTTCAATAAGCAAATTGCAGTGTTATGATCAGGGGTTGCTTCGGTTGGTCAAGCCTAGATTCAGCAATATTATTCAGCAAAAAAATTAAGTCAGCTGAGTATCTGAATGTACTGAATGACCAGGCTATCCCATAAATTGATTTTTTTCTCCCGGATGACACAATCATATTCCAGGACAACAATGCCAAAATTTATCGGACTCTAATTGTGAAAGAGCGGTCCAGGGAGCGTGAGGAATCATTTTGACACATCAATTGGCCCCCACAGTCCTGAGCTTAACCCCATTCAAGTATATGGGATGTGCTGGAGAAGACCTTGCAGAGTGGTTTGACTCCTATCGTCAATAAAAGAACTCGGCCAAAAATTCATGCAATTCTGGACAGAAATAAATGCTGTGACGTTGTACGAGGTTGTTGAAACAATGCGGCGGCAAATGTGCACCGCAATCAAAGCTACAGGCAGTCCCATGAAATATTAGAGTGTGTGACTTTTTTTTTTGGCCGAGCAGTGTATTAAACTCATTGAAGACACACTCTGCAAACCTGCATATATTATGTTATGTACTAGATACAAGACAACATACTACAACCGAGGAAAATAACATTGCATTTGCTTAGATCACTGTGTATTTAAGGTAATATTGTATTTAAAGAAACATCTCTAACAGTATCAGTTGTGTTCAGAACTTAGATGATGCCAAAGGAGACGTGTGTAAAACCAAATCCATAGGCAGAAGCGGGCAAGGCATGTCATCCTCATCTCTGTACTTTATACATCTTGAACAGGTAGTAAATGTAGTTTTGGGCTGAATTTATAAAGTTGATTTGACCACAGGCAATATAAACATTACAACAGCCATTTAAAGTTTCATTCAATGAGTGAATTTCAAGATTAGGAAAAAAGTAATTTCCCTACAGAGATTATTAAAGGATTATTAATTAATTACATATATTTTTATTCAATCTGAGATGGTGGAGAGTAGTACATAAGCACCACAGGGTTTTATTCTATCTTCTTTCCTCTTTGCCTTGTTCACCTCAGACTTCCAGTGTCTTTGCTTTATTACTCTGACCACTCAATGCACTTCAAAAACCAAGGGGGTATTCACTCATTCACACACACCTCATCAGGAGAAAATCATTTACAATACTGCTCACATATCTGTGAAGACGTTGTTGGGAATAGTCAATGTTCAGAATATTTCTATCAATCCTTCTATTTCTCACAGATGGTTTTATACATAGATATTAATGCAACACAATTCTGTGAATTCTGCACTAGAAATTTATACCCATGTTTTGCAGTTTATTTAAGTGTTGACGTATCTTTTCTGTTCCTGGTTGTAGTTAACCACGGTTTGTAATTCTGTTTTAGATTTATATTTTTAGTTACAGGAGACTCATAATAAGGGTCATAACACTCACTCTTGGTGGTCTTCTGATGAGGATTCAGAGTCCTCTTTGCCCCTGATCACTGCCGGCATCTTCACCATAAAAGAGGATCCACTGTCCGGTGAAACCCTCCTGGGGGGTAAATGTCTGGGAATAAGCATGGCACTCCAACTACAAGAACATTTCTTTAATTAATTTAATAATAATCAGCATTGTTGCTATTAAAGATAGCGAACAGAACATGTTAAGAAGGTGGTTGAGCCCAGACTGACAGACGAGCATGGGTTAGCTCAGTAAGACTCAGGTTATGACAGGTTACTAAAGAAATGGTAAGCTAACCATGTAAACACTGGGCTTCAGACTGCTCAACTACACATTTCTATCACAGCATACAAATACATAACAACGTCGACTTGCCTTAATGCATGATCATTTGCTCGCTGCTTGTTAGCTATTGCCACCAGGGTCATTTGATCACCGCGGTTAATCTTCCTGGTAACTATAACAACTGAGCAGCCACAGAGCAGGAGTTTGCGCACTACCGTCTATGAGGGTAAATTTTGTCGTTTCATCCAGTGGTTAATTAAATGCTGCAAAAGTCTTGATTTTTTTAAATTTTAATGTAAAAAACTAAGAACTCATTGTACTAATAAAATGTCATATGCTGATCAAAAAATGCAGTTCGATCGTTTCACCAGAGACTTCAACGGAGACACCGCTCACAACGGGGCACTATCTTGTACCCACATACACTCTTTGGTTAAACGTACAGCAGCGTAAGAACCACAGGTGACCAAATATCTTGATGTTGATTGGTTCTTAGAGAAAATGGGCGGAACGTAAAGGACGTTTTGGCGAACCGCGGAGGTGGTATGATTGGATGGAGCCATATCCAGAGCTCTGTTATTGGTCAAGCCCGCAAGCCAAAGGTTGACTGAGTTACCATTGTGAATGCTATACAACACTATTATCAGTTTGAGCGTCCTCGTACTGAGTCAACCCTATCGTTTTGTTTGAGAGACAAGGTAAATGTCCAGAAATAATTTCATGAATATTTTGTTATAATCGCCTCAGCGATTGTGTTAATCATTGCATCCTATAACCATTGACTAGCTAATAAACAGTCTCAACGTGATGTGTTAGTCATGCAACATGCAGCAGACGAATTGTTCCCTCTGTAACATTATCTGCCTGTGACACTTGTCTTGTTCTCCGGTTAGAACTTGCGGATCTTGCGCTGAACAGACTGGCCTGTCCTTTCGACAGGTGCATCTCGCAGACTGAAAATGAGTCGCTTTCTGAACGTCCTGCGGAGCTGGTTGGTGATGGTGTCCGTCATCGCGATTGGAAACACAGTGCAGAGTTTCAGAGATCACAGCTTTCTGTCAGAAAAGCTCTACACGGGAACACCAGAGTTTGGTGAGCCAAAGAAATCTTACAGCAACCCACATGGAACATCATGATGTTGGTGATGTTTGGGAGCAGGTGATAGGAGTCATCAAACATAGACAAGATTATGATTACACAATATTTTAATACATATTATATATATATATATATATATATATATATATATATATATAGATATAGATATAGATATAGATATAGATATAGATATGTGCTGTCAGGCGATTAAGTCTAATTTATTACAGAATTTGTAATTGATCTAAATAATCGCATTTTAATCTAATACCTGCTAAAGGCCTCCAAATAAAGAATTTGAATTCTAGGACATTACAAAATTGTAGTGCATGACTAATCAATAGAATGCACCAAGAAGAGAAGATTTGAAATCCACATTTTTATTGGTTAAGTGTGCTTTGTAAATGAAATTCAAAAGAAAAAAGGCCAAGCACATCAGCAAACCAATTAGGCCAGGTGCATTTCTCAAAAAATGCAATACAAATACAGTTAAATAAAATGAATAAAATTCAGAAATAAAATAAGGCTGAGTCTCAAATAGGCACATAAGCAGACTCTCAATCAAAATGAATACTAAAGCTGACTCAATACATCAATTTAAAATGAATAGTATAACATGCCTCTAAATAAGGCAGCATCAATAGCAAGATGCCAACAGGGCAGGCATTTCCTTTAAAAGGGTAAGCTAACGTTTAACTCTGTGTCCTTGACATGTTTTGCATTTAAATGATACGTTAGGCTGGAGCTGCTTCGGTGATATGAAAATCTCTTTTACAAAAGGTACAAATAACAATCTTCTTCCTTTCCTTTGGGCTTTTCCCTTCGGGGGTCACCACAGCGAATCAGTCACCTCCATCTAACCCTGTCTTCTGCATCCTCTTCTCTCACACCAACTACCTTCATGTCCTCTTTCACTACATCCATAAACCTCCTCTTTGGTCTTCCTCTAGGCCTCCTGCCAGGCAGTTCAAAACTCAGGTACAAACAAAAAAAGGTACAAATAATAATAATAATAATGGGTATTCGATTTATATAGCGCTTTTCTGGTCCCTCAAAGACGCTTCACATCGGATCCATTATTCATTCACTCCTCATTGATACTTGGTGATGGTAAGCTACGTGTGTAGCCACAGCTGCTGGGGCAGACTGACGGAGGCGTCTACAGCGCAGAATCACTTTGTTTTTGTTGATAGTCCCGTCTTTGTTCTTTTTATAAATAAACTTTCCGCCCAAAGGTCCGAGTGGGCTTGCCTCTCTCTCCTGTGCCGTGTCCATCTCTGTTGTCAGTCACTCTGCTTGTGACTAGTGGCGCAGGTACAAAGTGACGTCACTGCAGCCTACAGGTCCTTCAATGGGCCAAACTTAAAATGCTTGCGCATTGATTTGCCACTTACGATTAATTGGGTTAATTTTTATAGCGCGTTAATTAATGCGTTAAAGTGACAGCCCTAATATATACATACATATGACATTTCTTCATATAACCTGACATACACATATATACTGATAATAAAATAATGTGTTTTACATTTAAGTCCATCTTTGATATTTAACCATCTCATTTAAGGACCAGGCTCTTATTTTACATACAGGAAGTACAGGTGATTATTTCATGATCCATTTTTTTCTTCTTTTATCCTCAGTAAATGGTCTCCAAGCTCGAACATTTGGGATCTGGACGCTGTTGTCATCAATCATTCGCTGCACGTGTGCCATAGACATCCAGAATAGAACGTAAGATTCCTTCTCACTTCCTGCTCGTTGTTTCTTTATGCATTCCTCATATTCATACAGTGTCCCACACTGGCGCCTGCAGGCTTTATCACATCACCTTATGGACATTTGTGTTGGCATTGGGCCACTTTTTGTCTGAAGCTTTCATCTACAAAACCGCACCTCTCACCATCGGGGTCATGGCACCACTAATTGTAGCAAGTAAGTGTGGACTACACAGAGGAGTCATAAAGTCTACTGTAATTATATTTTCAGGGTAGGTTTTTATGGGCATTAAAACACCGCTTTAAATGATAATATTTGTAACTTCATGTGTTTTTCTAGGTTTCTCTATCATTGGAATGCTGATTGGATTCCAGTGTTTTCCAGAGTCACGAGAGGATGTTGGTGCTCGACAGAAGAAGCGCAACTGAATCCATGCAGTTTCAGTTTATCTCCAGTCCATTGAACCTGTCTCCAGAGTGACCACCAGAAACTAGCAGACTGGTCCTAACATGAGGTTTCTCACTCTGCCTTAGTATTCAGAAGTCAGAAGTCCTGAATGGCAGGAAGAGATGAAGGCCTGCTGGGTGATCTAACAGTCATGACAGGAAAAAAATACTTTACAGTCTGCATTTATCATCTTTATTCATCAACAGAAAAATAAAATATACTCATATTTTTCCAGTTTTACAGAATCTCTACAGTTCAATAAATATTGTTAATTAGAACAACAAAATACAGTATTATTACACAGTCCAGTCAAAAGCTTATTTTCAGTTAAGAAAAAGGTAATATTGGATTCACCACACTGACAGGAGAATAATTCATTGGTTTTAACAACCATTAAGGTTTTGATTGTTCTAATCTTCTTATGGAATGAGCTCGCTTACACCCACAGTGATTTTTTTTTTTTTGCCTTGTGATCATGGGCACCTTGGATGCATGTTCAGGTGTCAGTATTTCTGTTTGATGTGTTTGCAGTGCCATTGAGATAGTCTGTACTCAGTATGTTCTTCTTGTCATTCGGGGCGTCAGATGGAGAGATGCTCCCTTCACTTGCCTTTTTCTGTAAGACGGACAGGAAAACATTAAAATCACATTTCCACAAGTAAAGAAAACTAGGAGTTTTGGAAATAAAGAGACATAAATTCTCAACACATTATTCAGTGAGAAAGTTAATATTGAAGGTTTTAAGTCTATTTCCTTTGTATTAAAATTCTCAAAAACTTTTTCACATTTGTATTATGAAAATAAAGACCATTCAAGTGAGTCCACCACAAATTCAATTTTTAGTTGAATTTAAACAAAAGCTTTCAATGAACAGTAACATCTAAAGGCCAATGCTGTAAAAAAAAATTTTAATCGCTGCTTCAAATTCATTCATAATTTTTTTATAGGAGGTTGAGATGCCAGGAGGATCCACCGTGACAGCGAGTGTTTAATTCCACAGGCAACTGACTGTGATGCGGCGTATCAGAGTATTGTGGTATCGTGCTTTTCAAGAGGATTGAGCTAAACTACATTTAAAAACTGAAAGTCAATGTATTTTGCAACAAGCACCAGTTTGTTTGACTGAATATAAGGTTTTCGTCTTGTCTCTGTGCGTGCTTGTGTGAGGCCCCCTACCTTAACAGTTGTACATTTTTTGCTTTTAGTGACTTTGTGGGTTTGTGTCAAGGCAGCCGTTGCCAGGGGACGTTGGAAGATATGGCCCCATAGTCCTGCACCGATGCCAAGGAGTCTGTAGGCTGCAATGATAACTTGGGTATCACACATCTGAGGAACTCGCAGGGGCCTCCTCATGCTTTACCATCACCACCATAGCACACCACCACCACCAGACTGCCCCATCACCAAATCCTCCATACCCAACAGCTATTGGTGCTGCCTGCTACCTGTACTATGGTCCAGTGACAGCAATATGGTGTGCAGTTTGAAAGTCAACTTTAAGTTAATCTTGCCAATAAGATGGATTTTTGTTATTTTTATACAATTCTGTGTGGCACTTATTCACCTACCACAGCTTAATTCCTTCTCATGGCTGGTCTCATCATTTTTAACAGAACTGGCTTCACTGATAAAGAAGGAGAGTGGTGGTGAGCAATTCGATATGTGTTGTATAAGTCTTGTTAATGCGCATCCTTTCCATAGCTTTCCATTTCAGCCATGATAGTTGGAATGTTATTGGCAGAGAAAGGATGAGAAAAGACCATAAAAAAGGTCCCAAGCTTGCAGGTAACAAAAAAGAAAACGAAGAAGCACAATCTCTAGTAAGGTTTTGTTTTGAGCGGCATTAAAGTGAAAAAGTAAAGAGTTGATACTGAGCAGCTGGAGTTTTGTGTGGATGTCACGTTCCATGCACTAACTCCAAAGTTTGGACATGCCTGTTACTGTACATATGAGCAGCTGACCAGAAAGATGCCTTTGTTTAAGATGGTGCGTATCTTGGGTTAATTTAACATAATAAATCACATTGTTATTCTTGAAGAGTGAATTATGTTTTGTTACTACTACATTATTACCAAAGTGATAGTGACAGCTATCAACTGCATTCATATGAAAATGTGACAAAGCAGGTCTTTGTTCAAGTTACATTTAGAATTTCTAAGTAAAAGAAAGTTGAGATGCTGTTTGAGCAAAATGGAGAGTTTTTGAATGTTTTTGGTGCGGTGGGAGTTTAAATCGGTGCAGCAGTGTGACCCCTGCATTCACTTATGTCATGCCTGCAGCAGTGTTGGGACAGCACCAGAGCGGCATCGAATATATTCATTCCCCAGAGGAATGTGAAGATCCCATTTCTGGTTTCATGCAGTACACACTGATGTACTCACTGACTGCACCTCAGCCTGTTGGTTGGCCTTCTGTCGTCGGAGGTCAGACTTGATAAATCCTGCGATAAAGAAGGGCAAAGAAAAGTTTAGCTCATGGATGCTGCGTTTATATTGATGATAAAAACAAAACCGCATGATCCACTTTTTAAAAAAAAAACATGGCCACTGGCAATTCACTAATTCAAAATGTGCTTTAGATTGCAAGAAGATAATTGCTGATTTTTTCTGTCATTCCACACAAGATGTTAACAGAGATCTCACGTCATAACCTGATGTTACTTATGTATTGTTTAAAGCAGCAGTCCCCAACCTCGGTGTTGCAACCTGGATTGCTGGCAGTGACCAAACAAAATCAAACTACGGAGTAGACCTGACATCCAGAAAAAACTTCAGGTGTCATTGTCTACCATTACCCCTAGATGAAACCTGCTCGTTGCAGAGAAACAAGCTCAGGGCTCCACTAATTGTCAATATTATTATTTGATTGACTTGTTCACCCTTATATTTACACATGATCAGTATTTCTTCTGCGTTGAATGCACTGATTGTAAGTCGCTATATTTCAAAATAAACCTCATCAGTGCAGTCACTGGAATCAAGTTTTTGGAATTGAAAAGAAAATGGCCATCATTCTTGGGATTAATAATTTCTGTGACATGAAAATATGACAAATATTTATTGAATTCCACATTAAAAAAATAACTTCATTTTGCCACTAGGCGGCGAAGTTATCCTATGATATTTAAACACACCACTCGCTTTATTTTTTTTAAGTTAAATTTTCACTTCATATTTGTAAAAAACAACTTAACAGCCATGTCTGGTCTTTAAAGCATAATATGTTAAAGTTAAGACATCCATTACTAATCACTTACTGTTAATAATAACATAAATCGACATTGGGCTTAGCAGAGCAGCTGCATTTAATAATGTGTATGTAATGTTTTATTTTTATCATTATGTTGTTAGTGTACACAAACAACTTATAAGAGCATTTCTGAATAATAATCATTTAATATCACACACACACACACACACACACACACACACACACACACACACACACACACACACACACACACACACACACACACAAATCCACAGTGACTGAAAGGAGTTCGAACATTTTCTTGAACTCTTTTTAGTATGGTAATATCTTACCAGTCATTATTGTTCCTATGAGTAGAAATATACATAAAAAGATGTTCCCTCCCAGAGTTCCCCATCGATCCATAATTTTTCCTTGGGCAATGGTGAAAATGATTCCAAAGATCTGAAATGATATTTAAACTGATCTGTGATTATGTATAATATATATTTAGTCTGTGATGTCTTAGTTGACTGACCTGAGCAGAACAGTTCAGGAGTCCAGACGAGGTTCCCTCGGATTCTGGGTAGGTGAGTTCTACTGCGTACTCAAACCCCAGAGGTAGATATCCAGTCTGAAAGAGGCTGCAGGCAGATACACACTGAAAATCAAGTTAAATGCTAAAACAAAAATGAGTGATCTTGTATTTTTAAGTCCCTCAAGGACCAGAAAAAATGTTAAAATCTAATAATCCAGTCTGGGTTCCAGAGAATTATTTGTTATGAATACCTGTTGTGGTATCCATTGCATCTTACTTTAAATAAGGTCCAAGCACCCGAACCAGGGAAGCAGAATCAGGGAATCATACACTTATCTGTGATAAAGCCACACTAACACCATGAAGCAGATATGCAAAGGAACATGAACCATATATAGATTCAGAACAATATTAAAACATATCAGCAAAGAAAAAACACTGAAGCTTGCCACAGCATTAAATATGAGTCATGGATAATCATTGAAAGGACTATGATGATGTCATAACAGCAGTGAGCTGGGATTTTTCTTACTCTTAATAGTGGGGCATAACTTTCTCCAAGGTGATAGAAACGCTTTATGAAAAGTGTGAGTGAGATCACTTGTAACTGAATAATAAAAATGGGAATGAATATTGCAATTTTTGTGAAGTACCTACTCCACAGCCTGAATCACTGTGTCAAATGACAAGCCCTTTTGATCAGGTAAAGGGAGGTTATCATTTAGGGTAAGGGTTAATACTTAGTCTATTATGATTCAACGTCATGTGTGTAATGGGTTCAAACAGGTGCGCACACTCAGTGACTTCTAAAAGTGACTAAGGGGAGAAATTTGAATTGTCATCACCCCGGCCTTTAAATTTGCAACAACAATAATAATAATAATTTCAGAGAACTTCTATTTAATACCCAGAGTACCATTCATGAACACCAGAGCTTGGGTAGATCACTCACAGCTGTAGAGATGCCTTCAAGCTCCTCCACGACCATTAACTGTAAAGGAGTTCTGTAATTTTGGGGGGGGACACACTTTCTATCAAATGAATAAATGTGGATTTTATGAAGGCCGATGTAAAACCATTGGAATTGAGATGGTATGAGAGGCAGGGAGAAGAAGCCAGACAACAGATTATTTGTTCATTCTGGAGAGGCTCAGATGGTCACATCTGACTGTAAGGCATCTGTGCACATGGTTTAACACAGTGCATCATATTTCTGCTACAGTATTTGCAAACGGACCACTGGGATAGAAACCATTTAGCAGGAGGCATCGGTCCCAAAAATCTAAAACTTATTGAATAAATTGTGCCTCAGCTGAGGAATCATGAGGTGTGATGTTTTGGTTGAAAGCTGTAGGATAAGGAGAGGCTTTTATCATTCCATGGGAACAATGGACGCGTGCGAAGAGTGACTCTTACTAGCCAATGCTTAAACTAAGAGCTACTAATTCTTACTTCCCAACTTCACATGTACAAGATATTTTGTTAAATTTAACGGGGTCTTATTAGGAAAACATACTTTCTTCTGGTCTCTATATACAGTATATATACAGTGGTCCTCCCGAACCCTACCAACTCCTACAATCAGATTAGTGTGACCACATTTTTATGTTATTTACATTTGCCTATAAGCATGTGTGAAGTCAGCTTGTATTTGGCTAACTAGTTAGCTCCACTTTGGTCTGCTCTTCAACAGCGTTTGAAGCAAGTTTCATGTTAATATTATTATGACAAAGCTTGGTTGTCAAACTAAAATGCCTGCAAACATGTCTAGACAAGTTGACACAGAGACTACCGATACGGACGATAGTTTCAGTATGTTAAAAAATTTGATTTAAACCACCACAGTTAATTCTCATCCATGTACAAGACTTCAAGTAGGAGCCTTAAGCCTTGGCTGTGATGATGTCTCCATAATGGCTACGTACCCTAAGAAACCTCCTGTGACAAACACCACCCACAGGTGACCCAAGTCCAGAGTAAAGGTGTACACCACCATCCCAACCAGAGAGAGGAGGTAAATCACAAACGTAGTGATTCTGAGAAGACAGGAAACACAAAAACGATCAATGACTTTAGGAAACACCATAGGAAAAATATTAACCAAAAATATTAGTTTATGACTCAATGGGTTTACATAAATGACTTTTATTACCCTAAAGACTCTCTGTCTAGAAATCCAATCTAATCTGATTAGTAGATCGCTGACGCTTTAGCTGATCAATTGAACAAAGAAATTTCCAGAAAAGTTTTGGTTTCATTTGAAGGTGACTTTCTGTGCTTTATGGGATTGTATAAAATTGAGGCACAGCATCTTTGGCGTTGTACAGAGGAAGCATATGTTTTTTTTGTTTTTTTTAGATCAGACCTAGGGTAACCCTGTGTCCCCCTATGTAGGGGTAAAGGAAATGTTTTTATAAAAGTCTCAAACAGTGTCTTTATCTACCCTTTATCAGTTTACTACAAAACTCGACTCGGAAAATGACTGGGTCAAGAATTAATTCAACATTTGCTGTAATTCCAGAAAATGGGGCAGATCGTGCAACTGTTTTCTTCTGTTTTTTGATAATGAAAGATTTTTTTTGTAATTCATTTTCCTTTCTTACACAAAAAATCAGTAAAGGATTTTCAGACTAAACAGACAAAAGTATCTGTACAGTGATGGTGGATATTTGTGTCACTCTAGTTCCCAAAAGTGTTTTGTCAGATTGTGTAATGTTTTTCCTGATTGTTGATTCCCTTGAAATTTGGTACTTGATTCCAGATCATAAGAGATATTCCTGAATCATGACAGACCCGTAAACACTCAGGCCTTCTGTACTAACAGGCTTTCTCTAATGAAGCAGTCTCTTGTACAATCACGCATGAAATACTTGTGCGAAATATTTTTCTCCATGTAACATTGTCCACTAACCCTTTCTCATGGACTGATGGAGTATGAGGCTCAACAGCATAAATCTGAGCCCGAATGCTTTGATAATAAAGCACCACAATGGTATGCAAGGAATCTGAGGTCTGAGGATTGCTTCCAGTCATTTTAGTTTGCACCAAACACAAGTATTAACACTCAAAAACCTGATGAAAGTAAGTCGGTTTGGTAAAGCATATTTACATATTCAATCAGGATGAAGTGGATAGATCACTTATCAGGTGCTCATTAAAAAACTCATAAAGAATACACTGCTCTATTTATCTATTGTCCATGTTTGTTGAAGATAAAAAAACGTCCTGGAAGTGACCTGGGAAGACAGCCGAGGATAGTCTGTCAGATCAGATAAGCAGACAGGACTTCAGAGATAAAACTCAGCCCTACCTGTTTCCCATTCCTGCCAACTTTACAGCAAAGCTTTAATTCAATTGGACATTTCCCCATGTGATGATGATTTAACAATAATTCATGACAAAATGGGGTTTGGTAAGGTAAGCTCAGCTCAGATGAAAAGCAGCACCGAGAACTACATTGACAGTAATGTTGGATATGGAAAAGATGAAAAGAGTAATATTGCTCCGGTTGATGAACATCTTAATAGACATTACTACACCTAATGCATATGATAACAATCAAACAAAACACAATATTGAAATGTAATATTGTACAACAGTGAACATTATATAGAGTCCAATATTTCCATTTCCATGTTTGACTGTTTTTTGTTTTAACTGCAGATTAGCAAATGTGAACAAGTTAACATGCTGAAAACACTGAAAGAACACAGACCTCTGGAAAAAATCCCTGATTTGAACTAATCACACACAGTGGTGGAACATCATGAGTTGTCCACGCCTGTGCATTTTGGTACCACATTTAAAAATGTCTTACCTGTAGGTTTTGGTTTTGTCCAGCCAAATGCCACAAACGAGGGACCCCACCATGCCAGTGATGACAAGAGTCAGACCGATTCTTCCAGCCATCACTTCCGCTCCCTGACAGGAAATACATTGACTTTCATGGTTTGATGGATACTTTGCTCTGGGTCAGACACAGATGGTGAAATAAAAGCTCATTTCTTTGGGAGCAGCAGTATGTGTCAGAGATGCTCACGGACTTACAGGATAACGATCAATGATCATTCGGTTCAGCAGCGTAGAAATAGAGTAAAAGCTGCCAACGTTCACCCCTGCAGACAACAAACAGAAAACATCTATTTGAAAAGACCTGCAGGAAAAAGTCAAAATGAGACCTCACCCCTACAAACCTGTAAAAACTGAGTAGAGACACTTCTCTTCACTGGAGGTATTTTAGTTTATTTTAGCACAACTATTAATCAGTGCCTGAAATTACAAATGAGCTTAAGATCAGTGCAACACAATGGTAGTGAGTCAGTGTCAAGTTTCCTGCTCACCAATAGGAGGAGACTGGATTTCCAACAACATGTCTGCAGCAGCTTCAGCTGTAGACGTACACGTACATCTAGAGGCTTTAGCATTTTTTTTTTAGCATTTACCTCAGTAACAACACTGCAGCCTGGACAGTAACATGAGTTTGAAAATGAAGAGCGGCAAATCACACATTGTTTTATGCTACACTATGAAACTATTTCATATGACGTGTCGATGAAACTGCAGTCATTTGCAATTATTTTGTAGTATTGTTTGTATTTTTCACATTGGATTAGTGAATCATACATAAATAAAGTATCATTATTACTAGCAGTACAATTAGCATGATTGTGTCGAAATTGTATTCATGTTTACATAGTGATTCAAGCGGTTCATTTTCCTATTCGTGTCGTAGTGTTAGTTGTTCTGAACTGGCCTGGACCCTTAAACGAAAAATAACAATGTTTGCAATGTTTTCTGGCATGTGACTGTTGTGTTTTATAATGTATTCTAATTATATATCACATGTGCACCATCAGTTTCATCATTAATTATTAAAAAAGTTGATCTGACCTGAATAGATTTTGATAAGTTTGGGCGCTGAAATTCTTCAAGTGAAGTACAGTAATGGCATAATTCTCATTTATGTTGGAGTGCCTGTGGAGAGCTGAATTTGTGAAGGATAAAAAATTAAGAAAGAATAATATTTCTGTAATATGAATGACAATGAATCATAATGAATAGAAATGCCGAACTGCTTTACCTTCATACCATCATCTTCTCACTTGTGACCGTTTTTCTGTTTTTATCTGTTCATGACTCGAGTTTCTTGGTGTTTTTGTTTTTTTGGTTGAACAAATGTGACATTTAAAGACATCATTCAAATAACAATGCATATTTTCAGATTTGTAGCCTGATGGGATAATTGATTAAAAAAAAACCTTTCCTGCCAGGGTATCATAGCAAGTGTCCTGTCCATTTGATTAAGTGGACCCACCATAGCTGATCACCAGGAGCATGAAGGGTTTGTTGCGCAGCAGCCTCAGGATAGAAGCTATGTAGGATGGGTTCTGTGGGGGAAACTTCCGGGCCTGAGCCTGGGCCTGGCTGGGGGGAATCTCTGGTTGCTCCTCAAACACTATGGGGAAAAACACACACAGGAGTTCATGTTACTTCTGAGATGTCTAACATTTATACATTATTTTTGCACTGAAAGACAGAATGCTAAGTTAAAACATTAATCCTTGAATGCCTTCAATATGTGCTCTAATATCATTACCTAACCCTTGAAAAACAATGCATTTTGGACAGTTATCTTATTTATCTGTTTTTATTATTATTAGTAGTAGTAGTACTAGTAGTAGCAGGAGCAGTAGTAGTAGCAGTAGTAGCAATAGCAGCAGGAACAAAAGCAGTTTTATTGCAAGATACTGTATGTCTCAGAGGATTTGTAAGAGCAGATTCTAACGAAGAGTTAATAAATTAATTGATATAGAGGGGGAGAAACCTGCCAAGAAAGACCACAAAAAATGCCGTCCATACATTGTTCAAAAGAAAAATTACACCTAAATGATTTAAATGTCCGTCTAGTGTTTGATTATATTGTTGATGGGTTTTTTTTTACTATAAATAGACACACATTAAAGCTTCACCATGTTCCTCTTACTGTTGATGAATTTTAGCCATTGGAGGTGAAAGGATAACAGAGTTGAAGGGGAAGACAATTTCATAGCTTCCATGAGTTCCTACCCGCCTTTCAAGTCACGTCTGAAAACATCTCATCAAAAGTTGGCCCATTTCAGCGATTACTGCAGCAGCTCTTCTAGTGAACTACAGGGCCGCTGAAGTCCTAGGGGTAGTATTACTGTGAGCAAGTTAACAGTCCCTTACAGAACAAACTGTCAAAAGTTCTCTTTTCTGTTTTAAAAACTCTGACCATGGACTAACATGATCTTACATGGGACACAATGATCTTACCAAAGATCACGAGAATGAAAATGGCTGTAGCCACTCCTGCGCTGATGTAGAACATCACTCTGATGTGGTACGCCAGCTCATCGATATCGTCCACATTAGGCACAAGGACGGGTGGGATCAGGAATCCAAGGGCAATGCCCAACTGTGTGTGACAAAATATTAAATATGACCCAATGCCTTCATATAATTACTGCTCCAGTTACTATAGGTAGCCCTTGTCATTAAACAGGCAAACCATCTTTATTAAGTGAAGAGTTGTTGTAATAAAGAATGAGGCCAGAAACAGACTGCAGAAAACTTCAATTGTATTTTTTATGCTGTGCTGAGAAAAATTACTATAACTCAAGTTTTTTACTCGTTTATGTGTGAGTGCTATTAGAAATACAGGCTATAACTGTACATCACACATCTGAAACTGTTTAACAACAGCCTGGAGATGCCAGCTTGGTTCACTAAAACCTTATGTCATATTTGTTCAAACCAAATGACAGAAACTGAAATAGAAATTTTTCAGGTCTTCAGTTTTTATGTGAACCTGGGCTGACCCATCTGGAGATGTAACCCTAAGTTCAGTATAAGACCCATCTAAAGCAAATTAAATCATATAGAAAAATGTTGCTTAACTACCTTTATGTGTAGGTGGGTCATAATTATGGAGACGTCTTTCGCATGAAGACACAATGGTTAACTTTTTGGATCTTAATAAGACAAATACCCTCTGGATTTAGTGGATGTGGAGCAAAATGAAGGTACCAGACTTTCCAAAGTGGCACGTGATACGAGTAGAACCCATAAATACAATGTTCTACAACATCCAGAACATTCCCTGAACTCAAAGGAAAAGATGAGAGAAGGATAAAGACAAATAAAAGATGACAGCACGTGTTCCTGAAGGAGAAACAAACCTGTGGACATACAAGAAACATGATCACCATCATAATATGTGGATCTCAACCTGAGAAACTTTCAAATATTTAACATATGATACACAACTAACACGTGTTATTGGATCAATTTAACTCTTAAGATTACTTTTTAACTTATTCACAAGAGTCAATAGAAGATCCTTAATCACAATTGCATGATTAAAAAAAAAGGGGGGGGACTTATTTGAATAATTAGTGCACATTATAAAAATGTGTGTTGAAATCACAAAGAGCAAAAGAAGAATCTACTGGACTTGCTTTAGGTTGGTTCTCATTCTTTGGTTCCGACTGACTGGTAGAGAGTCCAGACATTTAAACTCCTGTCGGACCAGAAAACAAACAACCCAAACCACCAAGACAATGAGTCTCATTAGGAGTCTTTACCATTTATAGGGGAGTCCTTATCCCACCTACCCTCATGTGAACTGTTACAGTCAGCTGCACTCAGGTGTGAATGGTTTCTGAGGCTGGAGGTCAATCCTGCTTTGCCCGTGACTCATAGTTTGACAAAAATGGTTTAAAGACAGAGGTGTGATCTCAGCATTTTAATAGATAGACTTGTGCAGTATCCTTTTTTTCGATTGGTTTTCCAAGGAGGTGCAAACTAAATTTTATTGTGGCTCTGGTTGGACAAATATTCTACAGTTTACATTGTGGAAGTAATTATATTTAGTTGCTAAATGACTCATGCATGCTCCTGTGCAGCCCTCGCTAGCCAACTTAAAATAACAAAATGCCCTGTTGTTGTACCTCTTATAAGACCATTCAGTTAGACGCTGAAGGAAAGACCAATTACATTTTCTCCTACTGTGTAGACATTCAAACCAAAAGAATAAAGACAGAAACACCGCTGACAGGAACAAACATCCAAACAGAGCTCTCTGTCATTCACTCCTGCTCGAAAAAACTTCTATTGAAAAAGGTAATCCAAGTGTATGACACCACACATAAAGATTTTCAAAGTATTTTAAATTCTAAAGGCTAAAAGTATCACACACCTGGTTTCCTAGAACGCCAATGGAGCAGGCAGTGGACACCTCCTTTTGCCCAAACCACAGAGAAGCGAGTCTGGATGGGATGCCAAGGATATGAACAGTGGCTACTGAACACACAAACTGGCCCAAAAAGGTCACAGCAAACATGTCAGGGATGGCCGTGCCCGTCTTTATCCAGGCTCCAATGCAATTGAAAGCTGAACCCATGATAATAATGTCCCTAATGCCCCGTTTATCCAGCAGCCAAGTAACCGGCAGAATGAAGGGAATGTAGGTGAGGAAATAGATCATGGACAGCCAGTTGATGGCCAGGCCATCTATGTTGTAGAAGCGCATGAAGATGTCACTAATGATGCCATACTGCATCCACATGAAGGCGTTGCTCATGGAGTAGGTGCTGAAGATGAAGAGCATGACCCAACGCCGCTTGTACAGCTTGGTCTCCATCATTGGGAAGAGCTGTGCTGTGTCCTGGTCCGAAACCTCCGGCGTGTCACTGCTGCCACTTAGAGACAGGTGGTCATTACATTCTCTGGAGCTGCTTCTCCGATTGCTCGCTGGAGACGAATCATCTACTCTGGTCTTGTCATAAGTCCAATCATGAGAGAATTCATCTGGGGAAGTCATCTCACTCCTTTTGAAGTGCTTCCTGTCACTTCAGGCACTTGGCAGCAGAAGGGAAGAAAAAATATTTAATGTCTCAGCACTGTGGCAACAACCTAGTCTCGGTCCAACCCAACAAGTAATGCTTCGATGCCAAAATAAATTAGCTTGCACGCTGCCTCTTACATGGAGATTAAAACTTGCTGTTGCTGCTGGTTTTTTAGAATCTGGGGCGTGGTTTCAATTTAATGAGAGAAGCTCTGGTTCTGGCCTGAAATATACCCACATCCAAAGAGAGTGTTACAGTGTTCTTCATGTGATAGACTCAATTTGTCTTTTGATTCCCATTTAAAAATTACCCTGAATTTCTACTTGAGCACAAGATGGAATACAGAAAGGATAACTGAAAACAGCAAGAGTTTTTACTGCTAAAGTTACCACATGACACTCATGTATATAACTTTATGTACAGAGAGGTTAAAGTCTCTCAAGATCTATGCTTTTCAAAAACAGCATGCTCATCAGAACATGTAGAAATTGTTCAACTGGAAATATTTGACAGAACATAAAAAATTACTGCCTCAGGTGTTGCTGATGAATGCATACTGAAAATAAATATTTTATATTGTGTAGGTTCAGTAACACCTTATGCAAATAAGTCCAAATATGGATTTAAGACAGCAGCAACAATTTAAAAAAAAAATAAAAAATAAAAATTAAGACAGCAGCAACAATTTCTACAATTTTTGATTAGTAAATGGCAAGTGAAATTACATATCTTGCAAAAAGAAGTGCAAGAAACTCTAAAATCACTTTTTTTTTTAAATTTTATCCTGAAACGAATTTAGAAGCGTAAATTCATTACAGGATCATTTCTATTGACTTTGCTGGTTGATATTCTCGCGAGATCTGACGATCTTATTTCGTCGAGACTCCACCACCACCAGCAGCTCTTTGTGAGGATTGAAGTTAAGTAAAAATGTTCTCAGTAATAAAACTACATCCAATAAACGCACCCCGGCGTACACGCGAGATGTTGTCACGTCTCACATAATAAAGACTCACAATGAAATCACAAAACGCGACATGAGCGTAGAAAACTGCTGGAACATATAGTACCGAAGTTGTTAAACCATTATTTCTGTCTTGACAGCGCGATACAGTTACAGTACTTTGACAAAAACAAAATGTTAACCAACACTTTAAGGTGATCCAAACACTAATTCATGCTCCTGTAGCTTCCCGTCTAAAACTTTTTTTTTTTTTCACGCAGATTCCCTCCGATCATATTACAACTTTCCGGAAAGCGACGAAAATCCGACAACACGAGTCAAATTTAAGCAAAGTCAACAAGCTGCTGTGTAATTACTAAAGAACAACTTTCAGTCTGAATCACCTTTCCCTCCCTGCCCACGGCGGCGCGTAAAGGACTGTGTGCGCACGAAGCTGGCGAAGGAGGTCGTGCGTGACTTGTTTGGTTCACACCCACTACACAAACAAGCGTGATACACCAAGCGTCCAGCCACACACGGCTAATGTTACTGTGTCCATATTTGATTCAAAATACACATGTACAACTACATGCATGCATACATACATACACACTTAATGAATGAAGCAATAATTAGGTCTGTTTTTATAGAGCAACACACGAATCCTGTCTGTCCTTGCAGGCGCTTAGGTGTTCACCTCACCTGGTTCCCAAAAACTCCAATGGAGCAGGCGGTGGAAACCTCGTCAGGCCCAAACCAGACCGATGCCAGACGAGAGGGCATCCCAATGATAAAGAGCTGGGCAAAGGCGCATGAAGTCTGTCCCAGTACCGCGACTGGGAACAGGTGGGGTTTGGCGCTGGTCACCTTGATCCAAGCCCCAGCGCAGTTGAGCGCGTTGGCAGCCAGAGCTATGACCCGGAGCCCCTTCTTATCCAGGAGGCAGGTAGCGGGGAAGATAAAAGGGATGTAGACGACCATATAGAGTAAGGACATCCAGTCTATAGCGATCGATTCAACACTGTAGAACTTCATCATGACGTTGTTGATGATCCCGTACTGAATCCACTGGTACGAGCTCGTCATGGAGTAAGAGACGAACAGGGACACGATCACCCATCGCCTCCCGTAAAGACGCGTACTGGCGGAAGGGCTGTTGGGGATGCTGATGCCTTCAGTGTGGTCCACCACACCTGGAGCCAGCGAACAGCCACCATCCCCGTCCTGTGCGCTCATGTCCCGTGGGTTCCTCTAAAACGCGCGTAACTTTTATTGTCAGGAGTGATTCCTCTATATCTTTATATCGGAAAATGAATGCGGGCTGTACTACTGTTCTCCACTCAGCTGCACGCACACGCCACGGATGGATGATCAGATCAAACCAATTAAAGCAGTCAGGCGCCGAGCTCCAAGTTAACATCCATGGTCTAATTCGAATTTTTGACAGCATTTTTACTACCTTATGATCTTGTTCTTGTCATCACCAACAAAGTTCCATGATGATTTTTTAGTTTTTAGTTTAGAAATAATCTGTTTTTATCGAAACTTACATTAACACGAAAGTATGGCTGAATAATCTTTCTTTGGCAGATTAAGTGAGAACCTGCAGACACCAAACTATTCACTGAAATGATCATTTCGTTAGATTAAGCGTGATTTGTCGTTTAAGGAGCGGTGGCGGGGTGAAAACAAGGGGTCTGTCTGATCCACTGCCATCCTTCTTCAAACTGTCTTCTGTTCTCATTATCTCTTTCCCCTCTTTCTTGTTTCATTTTTACAGCTTTTCTACTCTAAATTATTAATGTAGGCACAGGTTTTGTAACATAAATCGTTCTGGTTGTGTAGACAGAGATGTCATCCGTGTTAAATTCAGACCGAGGCCCCATAATGTCAGTAGATGGCGCCCGTGCTCAATGTGTTATCAATCCATCCATACATTTTCTTGTACATAGAACGATCCCAGCTTGATTGTAATGAATTAAAATAATTTGTGGGAAGAAGAAGGAACCCACACAGACAAGGGAAGGACATGCACAGAGACTGCGCCGCCATGCCGCCAATTGCGGGACACGCAGCACCTTCGAATGCGACGTCTTTCGGGTTCTCTGTGTCTTGTTGTGAACTGAATTTATTACACAGAGGAAAAATGACAAATCCACCCGCCAAATACATTTGATCGAAGGCTAAACAGAAGACCGAGTCAAACTTGAAGCTTGATGAAGTTATTTGTCTCGTTCCTGTCAAAACTGGCGACCGAGCCAGCAGGGCGTTCAGCCACCCAGCTGTTGAGTCACAGCGACTTTGGTCTGCTGTTCCATACAGCTTGAATTAAGCTCTATGAAAAAATGTTCTACCCACAAATTATGATCTCCCTCTTCTCATAATAGCAAATAGCAATAAAAATAATAATAAAACCAACATACAAATAACCATAAATAACAGCATATGGTGGGCATTCAAGGGCCTCAAGTGTCAGGTTTGTCTCTGCCAAATTTAAATTTCTTATCCTTCCCTGAAAACATTAAACAGCAGCTCACCTGATTCCCAAAAACTCCAATGGAGCAGGCGGTGGAAACCTCATCTGGTCCAAACCAGACTGACGCCAGACGAGAGGGCACCCCAATAATGCAGACCTGGGCAAAGGCACTTACGGTTTGTCCAACTACAGCCACCCAAAACAGGTGTGGACTGGCACATCCAACTTTAATCCACGCTCCGATGGCATTGATCGCGTTGCCTGACAGTACCGTGACCCGCAGCCCGTGTTTGTCCAAGAGCCACATGACAGGGAATATGAACGGGACGTAAACAAACATGTAACTTAAGGACACCATGTCTATAGCAAACGACTCCACTTTGTAGAACTTCATCATGATGTTGTTGAGCATTCCATATTGGAGCCACTGGTACGAGTTAGTCATTGAATAAAAGCAGAAAATGAACAACATCACCCATCGTCTCTTGTACAGACGCGCAGCATCAGGTGAGGTTTCTCCTTTTGGGATGCTGCTGCATTCAGTCTGGTCCATAGTGTCTGGAGCCACACAACCAGGATCTGTCTGACTTTTTGTGCTCATGCTCAAGAGTCCTGCCTTTGAGACTGTTATTTTCTGGTGGAATTAAAACCTGACTTGCCAAGCGATTATAAATATTGTTTTATCTGCTCTTAAGAGCAGATTTAAGACAAACCCTTCAGCTGTTAGAGAAGTCCCATTTAACCTGACGTTCACTCCACCCAACTACTGAGTTAAAAAGAATAGGAGAGTACAAATGATCCTGTTCAAAAGTTGCCTTCAAATTCTCTCAAAGTTTTCACTTCCCTAATGATCACACTGTTTGCCTTAACTGAGTGAAACCTTGTCAATCAGGTTACATACCCCCTAGGTAAAAATAATGACTGCTGAGTTCTTCATTCATTCATTGAATAATTATTGATACCCAGTTCTTCTGCTGTTGGGGGTTGGCGGTTGCTGAGTTATTATTTTTAATATTTGTAGTCAGTTAATACGGGGAACTTCTTATTTTTTATGTGAGATATTTCTGTAATTACTATAATCTTCCATTCTGAGACTGCAAGACTGTAGATAATTTTTTTGATTACGTGTTTGTAAGCAGAATTTTTAGCTGTTTGTATGGATGGTTGGATGGACAGTTTGATGGATGGTTGGATGGCTGGATGTCTGAGCAGTGCTAGAGGAACCTAACAGCACCAGGAGCTTTTTGTTTTTCCTCTTTGCACAACATTCAATCCCAGTGGATTTTTTCATACAGTATGCTATGGCGATCAGACCCGGGCGTGGCTAAATGACTGATGAGCACCACACAAAACACAAGATGAGCAACACATGTTGCTTATAGGTACAAACTTTTGTATTTACTGTACTCACTGTAGGAGCGGCACGGTGGCGCAGTGGGTCGCGCTGTCGCCTCACAACACGGCAGTTCCGGGTTCGAGTCCTGCTCTGTGTGGAGTTTGCATGCACTCCCCGTGTCTGTGTGGGTTATCTCCGGGTTCCTCCAACCTCCAAAAGCATGCACTTCAGGTTGATTGGCCAGTCCCAAATTGCCCATAGGAGTAAGTGTGTGTGTGCATGGTTGTCTGTCTTTGTGTGTGGCTCCACGGTGCACTGGCGTCGTGCCTGGAGTGTCCCCCGCCTCATGCCCTATGCCTGCTGGGATAGGCTCCACCTCCCCGTGACCCGCTGCGGCGGATACAGCGGCAGAAAATGGATGGATGTACTCACTGTAACTCATCTACCCTAGAAATAAAGCATCTTGCAGCATGGACCTATATCAGACAGAAAGTGCTATTTTATTTTTGAAAACATTGTTTTTAACACTGCATGTATTGTAATAAATTTCTTCCGGGTATTTCTCACAAATTTCAACTTGAGATTTCATCACTACCATCTTAAACCCATAAGGATCAAAAGTTAGCAAAAACCTGAGTTTTGGACATTGAGAGTTTTGGACAGCCCGGCCGGGCCCAGCCTAAAAAAGCAACGTGGATGCTTCCCACCCCTGTGGACCCATCACCCGCACCGCAGATTGATGGGGTCGGGTGCGCTGCCATATGGGTGGCAGTAATACAGGGGTCACGAAGGACCAGACCCGGGCGGCAAAAGCTGGTTTTGGGGACATGGAATGTCACCGCATTGGCAGGGAAGGAGCCGGAGCTTGTGTTGGAGGTGGAGCGTTAACAATTGGATCTGGTGGGGCTTACCTCATGCGCATAGCCTCGGTCCTGGATCAAAATTCCTGGATAGGGGATGGACCTTGTTTTACTCTGGAGTTGCGTCAGGCGTGAGGCGCAGGGTGGGTGTGGGGATACTCACAAGCCCCCAGCCGAGCACTGCTGTGTAGGAGTTTACCCTGGTGGATGAGGCTTAGGGAGTTTTCCCTCCCTACGCATACATGGAAAGGCACAACCAAGTAGCTGTGATAGTGTACAGGAACATCTGTACCCAGTATGGACTAGAAGTACCCAAATCCCAATGGGACATACCACCGAAGGTGGTTGAGAATCACAAGGCTAAGATCTTGTGGGACTTCAGCTTCCAGACCGACAAACAGCTGCTGGCTAACAAACCGGACATAGTGGTGATGGACAAAGAGCAGAAGAGAGCAGTGGTGATAGATGTGGCGATTCCAGCTGACGCCAACATTAGGAAGAAGGAAAAAGAAAAGATTGAGAAGTATCAAGAGTTGAAAGAACAGCTGGAACAGATGTGGAAGGTCAAGGTTAATGTGGTTCCCGTGGTAGTAGGAGCACTTGGGGCAGTGACCCCCAAACTGGACGAGTGGCTCCAGCAGATTCCTGGAACAACATCTGAAGCCTCAGTCCAGAAGAGCGCAGTCCTAGGAACAGCTAAGATACTGCGCAGAACCCTCAGACTCCCAGGCCTCTGGTAGAGGACCCGAGCTTGAGGATGACACACAGATACCACCCCACAAGGGTGAGAGGGACTTTTTTAAATATATATATATATATATTGTATGTATATCTTTGTCAAGAAATTTCATCCACGGACAGCTACACTTCCATTAGTGAGGCCTGGCATTATACATCACGGCTGGACCACTACATCAGTACAGCTGATGCACAGGATGTATGAGCATTCTTTATGTCTACTGAGACAACAGGAGGAAACATAGAAAAGCTGGACAGGGGAACTCTTAAAAAGGAGGACATCTTCGAGTACTATTTTAGGATGGATAAATCCTTATGGAATGTTCACCTGTCTGAAGATGCAATCGTCTATAGTGATTTTAATTGTAAGAATTTGGGTCACAGAAATAATCTGTGCTCCATATACTGTATAATGGCTATTCAACTGGGTCTACAGGGAATTATTTATGGCAGATAATTCTGAGAGTAGTGAGACGATGGTGATTATGTAAAATGAAGTTATACACAAGCTGTCTGGAAACAAAGCGAGCGGTACTGACCATGTTACAGCTGAGCATCAAATATGCCAGTGAGAGGATAGCTCCTCTTCTAACAATGTTTTTCCAGATTTATGATTCATGGAGTCTGCTAAGAGAGACAGACAGACAGACATACATACAGACAGACAGACAGACAGACAGACAGACAGACAAACAGAAAAAAAAGAAAAAATGCCCCATAACCTCTTGAGTTAATAAATATGACAAAGAACATTTTACGGCTTTGTGGGATCACATGTGAGATCTTATCATTCAATGAAACTATGAATCAGCTCACCATATTCCCAAAAACTCCAATGGAACAGGCGGTGGAGACCTCGTCAGGTCCAAACCAGACTGACGCCAGAAGAGGGGGCACCCCAAGAATGAAGTTCTGAGTAAGGGCACTCACGGTTTGTCCAACTACAGCCACCCAAAACAGGTGTGGACTGGCACTGCCCACTTTAATCCACGCTCCAATCACGTTGATTGCGTTGCCAGGCAGTACTGTGAACCGCAAGCCTTTTTTGTCCATCAGCCACATTACAGGGAATATGAACGGGATACAGACAAACATGTAACTTAAGGATACCATGTCTATAGCGAATGAGTCCACTTTGTAGAACTTTGTCATTATGTTGCTGAGGATCCCGTAATTGAGCCACTGGTAAAAATTACTCATTGAATAAAAGCAGAAAATGAACAACATCACCCATCGTCTCTTGTACAGACGCGTAGCAGCTGCAGGTGTGGTTTCTCCCTTTGAGATGCTGCTGCAATCAGTCTGGTCCACCACATATGGAGCCATACAACCAGAATCTGTCTGACTTTGTGCGCTCATGCTCAGACTCTTGCCTTTGAGACTGTTTTCTTATTTGATTAAAACCCGACTTGCCAGAAGTTTAAGATTATTTTTTCCATCTGCTTTAAAGAAACAGAGATCTTTTAAGAAAAACCTTCCAGCCGTCAGAGAAGTCCCATTTAGCTAGACTTTCACTCCACTGAGCTACTGAGATAAAGATAAATGATATATTATAGAGTGACTGTGGATGTGTCCACAAAAGAGTTACATAAGTCAGTTAAATAGATAAGATAACAGCCAATAGCTAAATTCAGTATGACTTATGTTGAGACAGTGTTTTATTTACATCACCATCTTCTCAGAAGGATGCAAATATAATTTTTGGTGGTTGGAGAAAAAGGGAGACTCCAGAGAGAACAAATACTGACACGGGGGAAAACATACATACTCCGCACCTAAAGGCCCCATTTCTCCATTTTTATAGCTCTGCCCCTCCCCAGGTCATTAGCTGCAAGTTCAAAATGTAACATGTCACTGACAAGTTACATAAATAATACTGATTATCTCTTTGTCAAGGTACCTGTGGATGTGTTACAAACAGGAAAAAGTGGGAATGCTGAAATGCATTGAGGCCTAATTCCTTGTAAGTTTTACCAAACTTGGAAAATAACATATTCTGCAATGCAAATATAAGTAATGGAAGTACCTGAAAATCAGAGACTGTATTAGTGAAAGCCAAGTCAACCAAGAAAATGAACCTAGTGATACAACTAGGATCTGCTGCTAATGACTTGGTGCATGATACCACAGCATACCTTTAAAGGTAGTGCATTTTTCAAACACACAAAGACACACACACACACACACACACACACACACACACACACACACACACACACACACACACACACACACACACTGTATATACAGTACAGCCAAAAGTTTAGACAACCTCCTCATTAAATAGTTTTTCTTTATTTTCATAACTATTTACATTGGAAATTCTCACTGAAGGCATCAAAACCATGAATGAACACATATAGAGTTGCAGTATGTACTTAGTAATAACAAAAAACATGTTTTATATTCTAGTTTCTGGATAATAGTAAAGTATTGGATTATGGTTAATGGATAATCTGTCCAAATAACTGAACTTCTGTAACATTCGAAGCGTGGTAGAGGGTGTTTCAGTGAACCATAGTATGTATGCAAATGATCTGGTGGTCTACAGCAGCTCCTTAAGATATCTTCTGAGTAGAACTTGATATTCAGTACAATGCCAGTAAGTCTATAGTTATGATCTATACAACAAAAGGGAATAGATGATAATGTCCTTGGTGAACGTAAGACAGTTGAATATGATTTTCAAAGACAATAGAAAATGTATGAACAAGCAAACACTCTATTACGGAAGTTCATTAAGTGTTTAGATGGGGTAAAAGTGTCCCTGTTCAGAGTGTCAGCAGGCAAAAATACATGTCAACCAACAAAGCTGAAGGGAAAGGAGGAGGAGGGAAGAGTTATTGTCAGCAGGTCTTTGAACCAGAAACAGTTTTGTTACCTGTCCAGTTTTATGCTCTACCCAAGAACTGACGTTCCTGAACCCGTTAGAACAAAAAAATATAGTTCCCAGACTGGTTAATAATGTTCCTTGTAACTATAAATAAGTAGGTAGCTTTAGGACTTTTAAATATGCAGTGAGTTGACATACTGTAGATATGTCCCAACAGTAAACAGAACTGCAGCACTGAACAGATGATGGAGAATCAGAGGAAGATGGAGAAGTTGCAGCAACTTATGATGCTGCTGAAAGTTTGCGTATGTCAGAGTTCACTGGGGAGCGAACACGTGTCGCTCTAAATGAGCGACAGGCAGAAAAAAGGAATCCCATAACCTCTTGAGTTAACAAACATTACAAGTAATATTTCAGGGTTTTAGGGGGAACAAATGTGGGATCTTATCCTTCCCTGAAAACATAAACCATCAGCTCACCTGTATCCCAAAAGCTCCAATGGAGCAGGCGGTGGAAACCTCATTAGGTCCAAACCAGACTGACACCAGACGAGAGAGTACCCCAAGAGTGATGTTCCTGTTAAGGGAACTTACGGTTTGTCCAACTATAGCCACCCAAAACAGGTGTGGAGTGGCACATCCCATTTTTATCCACACTCCGATGGCGTTGATCGCGTTGCCTGACAGCACTGTGATCCGTAGACCTTTTTTGTCTAAGAGCCACATGACAGGGAATGCGAATGGGATGTAGACTATCACATAAATTAAGGACAGCATGTCAATAGCGAACGAGTCCACTTTGTAGAACTTCATCATGATGTTGCTGAGGATCCCGTAATTCAACCACTGGTAAAAGGTGATCATTGAATAAAGGCAGAACAGGAACAACATCACCCATCGTCTCTTGTACAGATGCGTAGCAGCTACAGGTGAAGTTTCTCCTTTTGGGATGCTGCTGCATTCAGTCTGGTCCACAGCATCTGGAGCCACTAAACCAGGATCTGTCTGACCTTGTGCGCTCATGCTCAGAGTCCTGTCTTTGAGACTGTATTTTCTGGTTGGATTAAAGCCTAACTTGCCAAAATATTGTTTCATCTCCTCATACAATGAGACATTGATCATTTCAGACAAAACTTCCGACTGTCAGAGAAATCTCATTAAACCTGACGTTTACTCCACCCAGGTACTGATATTAAAAGAAACTGCTAAAAAAAAATATATGAATAACAATGGTGACTGTGGAACTGCCCATATAACAAGTAATTTAAATAAATAATGAGATAACAGCCAACAGTTTATTTTAATTCCAGCATCTTATGTGAAGGATTCAAATATGTATGAAGTGGTTTTGCCACAAGACATAATTTACATGTATGGTAATTTAGTTCACACATTCATTAAAGCAACCCCAGTTGTTCCTTTTATTTGTGATGACAGAGGCAAAGTTCAAATATATTCTAGTGATTTTCTTAAGTACAAAATGTCTTTAAAATTACTTGATTTGATATTTACTATCATACGCTGCTGCGTAAAATCCATTGTTCTCTTCATTCTGTCATCATTTTACCAGTTCTTTTCAATGTGCACTTGCTCTGTCCACCTTCATCTTTTACTGTATGTGCTGGTCTTTTCTATAAGCAGGTACATTAATCATAAATATGATATCATCAAATATCCAAATTTTTTGTTGTTGGGACAATCCTGTTCCTCCACAGCCAGGTCTGAGAACTTTTAACTTTCATTCATTCATTCATTCATTCATTCATTCATTCATTCATTCATTCATTCATTCATTCATTCATTCATTCATTCATTCATTCATTTTCCTGACTGCTTCATCCGCTGGTGCAGGTCAAGGGGGGCTGGAGCCTATCCCAGCTGGCATAGGGCGAACTCCGGGCGCTTTCACTTATTTATTTCAGGGAATCAGTAAAAGAAATGCTCCTTCAAACTAACTGATGTTCCAGTAGATTTCAATTTACCCACTCTTTGCTTTTTCAAGTCAATCTCCTATTAGTCTTCATAATAAAAATTATTAGTATGTCAGGACTCTATTTTAAAGTTGCCTTTAAGTTTTGTGACAGTTTTCAAGACTCCCCAAATCCTCATACTGTTTGCCTTAACTGAGTGAAACCTTGTCAATCAGGTTATACAGTATACCTCTAGGTAAAAACAATGACTGCTGAGTTCATTAATTCATATATTCATTCATTCATTTTCGATACCAAGATCTTCTGCTGTTGGGGGTCGCGGGGTTGCTGGAGCCTATCCCAGTGGACTTAGGGCGTGAGGCAGGGTACACCCCGGATGCAACACCAGTACACTGCGGAACTGCTGAGTTATAATTTTTAATATTTGTCAGTCAGTTAATCCAGGGGACTTCTTATTTTTTAATGTGAGATATTTTTGTAATTACTGTAATCTTTTATTCTTCATCAAGACTGTAGATTATTTCTTTGATTACGTGTTAGTAAGCAGAATTTTTAGCTGGTTGTATGTGGTTGTATGGATGGTTAGATGGATGGTTGAATGGATGGTTGAATGGCTGAAGGTCTGAGCAGTGCTCCAAGGACCTAGCAGCACCAGGATCTTTTCGTTTTTTCCTTTTTGCTCAGAGTTCAACCCCAGTGTATTTTTTCATGTGATATGGTGACCAGACCTGTGCGTGGCTAAATGACTGATGAGCACCACCCAAAATGCAGGATGAGCAACACGTGTTGCTTACAGGTACAAACTTTTGTGTATACTGTTGTCACTGTAACTCATCTAGAGTAGAAAAAAGTATCTTGTAGCATTGACCTACTGTATATCAAACAGGAAGTGCCAGTTGATTTTTGCAAACATTGTTTTTAAAATTGCATTGTATTGTATGTATTGTCATAAAATCATTTTAGGTATATCTCATGATCAACTTGAAATTTTGTTAGTACCATCTTAAACACTGGGTATTGGACAGTGTGGGCATGGCCAAATGTCAAATACTGTATTGATGTTTCCCATGGAAAAACTTTACAACTTTAGTCTTTGTCTCACTCTGAAGAGAAAAATTTGATAGAAACAGGAATTTGTTCCTTCATTTGTCCGTGGGTTCGTTGGTTCATTTGTTCACCTACTTGAAACAAAATCTGAATCCAGGTCATAGGTTACACTGGAGCCTAGCCCAGCTAACTGGGGGTGAGAGACAGGTGACACACTAGACAAGTCGCCAGTTTATCACAGAGCAACACAGGACAGACACCCATTCACATTCATACCCAGAGACATTTAGAGTGACGAAATTCCCTAGTTGGACGTTTTTGGTGGTTGGAGGAAGAGCGAGACGCCAGAGAGAACACACGCTGCATGAGGGAAATCAAACAAAATCCACACAAAAAGGTCCCAGAAGGACCTTGTGAGGCAACATTATCCACTGTGAATTGCTTCCCACAGGAAGTAACATATTTCAGAATTAAAGGTGCTACCGTCAAGATGTTGGCCACAGTGACCTTAAGTTTTGTCAACAAAGCCTCAAGGTCTAGTCAAAGCCTTGTTTTACATAATGTGTTCATTTTCACATAATGTGATCATTTTCACACCATGCAGCTTGTCATCAGCTGCTGTTTGCCATGAAACAGGAAGGGATGCTCAGATGGTTACCAAAATTGATTCATCGGACATTGTAATACTAAAAAACCTTAAAGAGAAATATAGGATTGTTGTGGCAAATAGGCTTCATGGTCCTACAATTTTTTAAAAATATTTATGAATTATTTGTTCAGTCACAACTGCATTATTTAAAACTTCTAAAACAATGTATTTAACTTAATGCCATTGATTACTGTATTAATTTGATTTTGCGTCCTTTTCAAACATAAGTTGTGGATATCCTGAAACAAGCAGCATATTTCCTTCAGTTTTCAAATACAGTCCACATTTTCGAACAAAACACAGCCAGATAAATAATCGTCGTAAATATAAATTGTAAAAAGAAATAAATATCTTTTGTTTATACTACACTATGAGGAGTGTCACTACCTCACTTGTGAATATGCGCCTTCTCAAGTACACTGGCTTTGATTTGAACCGAAGATTACCTTCCTCCTTAAATAAATACTAAAATATGCGGTGGAACAGTTTCTCACCTATTTCAGAGAAAAACTGTATCATCTTTTTGCATCATTTATGGTCCCATCCACCTATACATCATTCTTCTACCACTTATCCGGGCCCTGGTCGCTGAGGCAACAGTCTAAGCAAGAATGCTCAAACTTCTGTCTCCTCAGACATTTCGTCTAGCTCTTCCAGGGGATGTTGAGGTGTTCCCAGGCCAGCTGAGAGACAGTCTTTCCAGCATCTCTTAGGTCTTTCTTGGGGTCTACTCTCTCTGGTTTCTTTTCTCAGTATAGTTTTTTCTCTTTATTTATTTTTATAGTTTTGCTGCTCCACTGGTCATTAGCTTCAAGTCAATGGTTAGTGGAGCATGCTGGGTGTGTGCTCTCCTGAAGTCCATAACGATCTCCTTCGTCTTCTTCACATTTAGATGGAGATTATTGTCCTTGCACCACATAGCCAGGTGGCTCACCTCATTTCTGTTGGCTGTCTCATCGCTGTTATTGATGAGACCCACAACAGTCTTGTCGTCTGCAAACTTTATGAGGACGTTGGAGCTGGAAGTTGGTGTGCAGTTGTGGGTCAGCAGAGTGAAGAGGCGGGGGCTCAGTACACATCCTTGGGGGCTCCAACGTTCAGTGTGATGGTGCTGGAGGTGTTGCTGCCGACTCGCACTGTCTGTGGTTTCCCTGTTAGCAAGTCCAGCAGCCAGATGCATAGGGAGGTGTTGGGTCCAAGCTAGTACAGTTTATGTGTAAGCTGCTGGGGGATGATTGTGTTGACTGCTGTGCTGAAGTCGATGAACAGCATTCTGGCTTAGGAGTCTTTGGTCTCCAGGTGGGTGAGGGTTGAGTGTAGGGCAGTGGAGATGGCATCATCGGACCAATAAGCAAACTGAAAAGGGTCCAGGGTTGAAGGGAGGGCAGACTTGATGTGGTGCATGACTAGCCGCTCGAAGTACTTCATGAGAATGGGAGTGAGTGCAACCAGGCGGTAATCGTTGAAGCAGGATGGGGACCCTACTGAGTTTAACGACCACCGAACGGACGCTCTTACCTCCCACGTAATGAATACCCTAGAGTGACTGGTCTTGGAGCTCATGCGTCCACTGGTGCAGGGTGCAATGGACCCTCTCCAGTTCGCCTATCAGGGCCAAAGTTGGGGTTGACGACGCTGTCTTGTACCTCCTCCACCGTGTGCTCTCCTACCTGGACGTTGGAGGTTTTGCCGTCAGAGTGCTCTTCTTTGACTTTTCGAGTGCCTTCAACACCATCCAGTCCTGGCTCCTGCAGGATAAACTGACTTCCATGGCTGTGGACCCCTACCTCGTGAGCTGGATCACGGACCACCTAACGGACAGACCCCACTACGCCCATATGGGGGACTGTTTGTCTTCTATGATGACAAGGAGCATGGGGGCGCCACAGGGGACCGTGCTCTCCCCCATTCTCTTCACCCTCTACACATCAGACTTCAAGCACAACTCGGACACATGCCACATACAGAAGTACTCCGATTACACTGCAATTGTGGCATGTATCTGGGAGGGTGATGAGGGGGAGTACAGGGCATTGGTGGCTGACTTCATTGAGTGGTTCCACCAGAACGAGGTCTGCACGCGATTGAATGGAAGGGAGGAGATATCAGCCTGTGCTGCAGCGTAGTGGGGCCAAGGTGTTGTGATGTTCTATATCATCATACGAAGTCTGCTAACCAAGATGAATCGGCTGAGCTGGTCACTTAACGCGATCAACAGAATTTTTACCACCAGACCTGTCGGAACTGGTGAGTGCCATTGTCCAGATGGGACTTTTTTAGCTGACTACATGCTGGACAGCTGGGATACTTTCAAAACTATGTGTCTGGCCCCACTGGATGTGGAGGACGTCGAGGATGTGTACATTTCACCACCATGACAATCAGGATAACAGCACTGGGTTTTGGTGTTTTCATGCTGCACCGCAAGCTGAGAAAAATGGGATTACAACAGACCAAAGCACAAGAGGATACCAACCGAGCAGCAGAGGCAACGGTCAGGGTGTATAAAGAGGCTATGGCCATCATGCTGAATGAAGCCATAGCCAGGATGAGTGACCGGCATGAGGAGTCCAATGCTCGGCTCAAGGAGGATATCACCCAAAAGCTGGAAAAATGGGGAAAACGTTTGGATGTCAAGGCCAGAAACCGTGATGCTGACGCCAGTGATTAGGAGTGTGGAAGGCACAGATAGCAACGTCAACTCAGCCACACAAATCAAGTCTTTCCAACGGCGATTATTGATAAATTTGACCAGAGACAACCCTTGAAAGGAATGACAAAACGAACATTAACAAAATTCGGACTCTTCTCAAGAACTGACAAAGACGTGTGCAAAGACGCATGCCTATTGGACTAAATGGACGGATCAAAGCAACAATGTACCAGAATAAAATAATTGAAATTGATTTGTGACATGCAATGTATTAGTTGACAATGTGCTGTAATGAGAGATGTTGTTGATCTAGGGGACGGGAACCTTACAAGCCAATGGCTTCTACCCGTCAACCCTTTTTTTTTATTTTCGGATGATGTTGTTGATGTCTCAACACTGATGAAAGTAAAATCTGTTGTAATAATATGTCTGGAAAGAAGAAAATAAACTGGATAAATAAATGTTTTGATATTAGATAGTGACGCCTTATATTTTTGACCATTGTGAGATAGATATTAGATAGATATTAGATATTAGATGTTGTGTTATTACATAGTTGTGATAGTTGTGATATTAGATAGGTAGATTTTGTGATATTAGATAGATATTAGATTTTGTGATACAGTATTAGATAGTGATGCCTTACATTGTAAGAAGGGTGTACCTTACCCACCATGTGGGCCTCCTGCTAATTTTCACTTAGCAGTGGTGTCAGTGTTTCTTTATTTTAGCCAGTATTTATTCATTATGTAATGCCTGAGCAGTGGATATGTGCAATGTCCTCCGGGATTGATAAAGTATCTATCAATCTATCAATCTATCTTTCAATCAATCAATCAATCAATCAATCAATCAATCAACCAACCAACCAACCAACCAGTCAGTCAGTCAGTCAGTCAGTCAGTCAGTCAGTCAGTCAGTCAGTCTGTCTGTCTGTCTGTCTGTCTGTCTGTCTGTCCTCTGTCTGTCTGTCTGTCTGTCTGTCTGTCTGTCTGTCTGTCTGTCTGTCTGTCTGTCTGTCTGTCTGTCTGTCTGTCTGTCTGTCTGTCTATCTATCTATCTATCTATCTATCTATCTATCTATCTATCTATCTATCTATCTATCTATCTATCTATCTATCTATCTATCTATCTATCTATCTATCTATCTACCAACCTCCTGATTTCAGTGGCTACAGATGGGGCACCCACTATGAGAGGGTCGCAAAAGGAGTTGGTGACTTTGCTAGAGAAAGCATTGGATTGAAACCTGCTTGCATTTCACCGCATCTTGCACTAAGAAGCACTGTGTGCACAAACATTTCCCCCGGTGTGTATGCAGGTGATGGACCTTGTCATTCAGATGGTAAACAAGATAATTGCAAAAATATTAAATCGCCGTCAGTTCCAGGAATTGCTAGATGAAGTTGACAGAGATTAATCTGATCTTCTGCTACACAACAAAGTTTGCAGGCTGTCCAGGGGGCAGATTTTTGTTGCTTTGTTGCTTGTTTAGAAAACATGAAAACATTCCTGACAAGCAAAGACCTGAACTACCTGTAAAATGAGGCTCTCTCACTTCCCCTCCCTGAAAGAGTCCAGAGACGCCCATCACCATCACACACTGAACAGGGATTATTTACAATCAGCGATTGTTGATGTGCGAGCTGTATATACAGTAGGAGCAGGTTTAATGAGTTTGCCAGGATGTGCTGCAGGGAAAATAAATATTTAATCATGAATTGTCATTGTGTGTTTCCAGTCTACTTAATCATTTCAATAGTAAACAAATATAGCTAATATACACTTACAGCCTGTGTTACCTTCATATAAGGCTTGTATAAGGCTTTTAATTAATTGCAGCTACAGACAGATTTGATTTTAGTTTTTTTTTTGTCCAATATGGCTCTTTGAACATTTTGGGTTGCTGATCCCCGTTACAGACAATGTCAGCAAATGTATGAACAGGCAAACACTCTTTTTCGGAAGTTTAATATGTGTTTGGAAGGGGTAAAGGTATGTCTGCTCAGAGCGTATTGTACACTTTTATATAAAAAGCATTTGTGGTCAAAGTGCAGAGACTTCAAGTTGCATATAATTATTCCATGGGAATATTACTAAAAAAAAACAGATGGTGTAGTGCCAGTGAAATATTTGTGTCAGCAGGCATAAATACATACAGTATCAAAAATCTCGTGTACAAATTTATATGCTGGCTGAATGAGTCTGAGAATAGGGTTACTCTAGAATTTTCTCATGTCAAATATAGCACTATATGGCAACAGTGACTTGCTGTGGAGGCACTGGTACAGTGTTTATTTTTAAAGGTTTTAATGGGTAGTTTTATGTGCAGATGTTTGCATGGAAATGGCATTGTACATGTGTATGTACATTTGAGCATCAACAAGCCCGACTTGACCTCATCACAGATTTTTAGTAGGTTATCACGTGATACCATACGTGCATTCTATTGGCTGATGGCATCCGGAAGTGTGCTACGTTCCGTGAGTCTCGGAATTCCATAAGACACAAAAGTGCTTTAAACAGTCAATAAGAGTGTGGGAAAAGGTAATACAGATAGAAGGTGGTTTAATATCAGTATGGGGAGGGTTCATAAATGTTTAAATTATGGTGAGATAAGTAGTTTGTCGCTATATCGCGGAATTTGTTATTCGCATGTGGTTCCTGGAACACATTACTCCAGGAATTACTCCAGGAAGACAGGAAAGCATTACTCGCGGCACACTGTTTATCTAAATAATGGTTCTTATTTTCTTTTACAGTGAATTTTTATCATTAATTTATTTTAGTGTTTAACGTAATGTCTGTTTTTTTTATATCTGGACCTTGAGTCCGTCATAAACGTTTTATCTATCTATCTATATACAGTATACATACCACACACACAAACACACACACACACACACACACGCACACACACACACACACACACACAAACACACACACACACACACACACACACACACACACACACACACACACACACACACACAAATATAGTACGGCAAAAGTTATTAAATAGTCATCAAATAGTTTTTTTAATTTTTATGACTATTTACATTGTAGATTCTCACTGAAGGCATCAAAACTATTAATTTTACACATGTGGAGTTATGTACTTAACAAAAAATTGTGAAGTAACTGAAAACACGTTTTAATATTCTATAGTTTCTTCAACATAGCCAGCTTTTGCTCTGATTATTGCTTTGCACGCTCTTGGCATTCTCTCAAAAAGCTTCAAGAGGAAGTCACCTGAAGTAGTTTTCCAACGGTCTTGAAGGAGTTCCCAGAGGTGTTAAGCACTTGTTGGCCCGTTTGAATTCAATCTATGTTATGTTTGGGGTCATTCTTCCATTGGTTGGACGGTTGGAACCAAGTATCTCAAATTTGGACTCATCAGACCAAAGCACAGATTTTCACTGGTCTATTGTCCATTCCTTGTGTTTTTTTGCCCAAAAAAATCTCTTCTGCTTGTTGCATCTCCTTAGTAGTGTTTTCCTAGCAGCTATTTGACAGTAAAGGCCTGATTCACGCAGTCTCTTCCTAACCGTTGTTCTAGAGACGGGTCTTCTCTTAGAAATCTGTGTGGCATTCATTTGGTCTCTGATCTGAGCTGCTGTTTTAGCAGTTGTCCAGTAAGGCTGTCAGCTGTGTATTAATCTGACTTCTACAAAACAGATGGTCCCAACTCCTTGATGAAGCAAGAAATTCCACTAGTTAACCCTGACACACCTGTGAAGTGAAAACCATTTTAGGTGACTATCTCTTGAAGCTCATGCCCAGAGTGTGCAAAGCAGTAATCAGGGCAAAGGGTGGTTATTTTGAAGAAACTGAAATATAAAACCTGTTTTCAGTTGTTTCACTTTTTTTTGTTAAATACATAACTCTAGACGTGTACATTCATAGCTTTTATGCTTTCAGTGAGAATCTATAAAGTAAATACTTACAAAAATAAAGAAAACACATTGAATGAGAAAGTGTGTCCAAACTTTTGGTCCGTACTTTATGTATGTCGCAATTTGTCAAAAAAACCAGACAGAATTTAAAAATCAACAGGGCTAATAGTATGATGGCTGATGAAAACCACCCTCTCTCACAATGCTGAAGAGTTAATTGCAAATTCTGGTATCCAGATCCTGATCATCACCAAACTGTGATCGACTCCAGTACCCTGTATATATTTTATGATACCGTTGGTGAAAGTTTAATTAAAATCTATCTTTTAGTTTTTGCTTCATACCATTAACAGATTGAGAGAGAGACAGACAGATAGCAGACACAAAATCAGAATCACATAACGTTTTGAGTTTATAAACATTACACGGAACGTTTCAGGGTTTTGGCTGAAAACATGAAACATCAACTCACCTGATTCCCCAAAACCCCAATGGAGCAGGCGGTGGAAACCTCATCAGCTCCAAACCAAACCGACGCCAAACGAGGGGGCACCCCAAGAACGAAGACCTGGGCGATGGCACTTACGGTTTCTCCAACTATAGCCACCCAAAACAGGTGTGGACTGGCACATCCCACTTTAATCCACGCTCCAATCACATTGATTGCGTTGCCAGGCAGCACTGTGATCCGTAGGCCTTTTTTGTCCATGAGCCACATGACAGGGAATATTAATGGGATGTAGGCAAACATGTAGCTTAAGGACAGCATATCTATAGCGAACGAGTCCACTTTGTAGAACTTTGTCATGATGTTGTTGAGGATCGCGTAAAGGAGCCACTGGTAAACGTTGCTCATTGAATAAAGGCAGAACAGGAACAACATCACCCATCGTCTCTTGTACAGATGCGTAGCAGCTACAGGTGAGGTTTCTCCTTTTGGGATGCTGCTGCTTTCAGTCTGGTCCACAGCATCTGGAACCACTAAACCAGGATCCATTTGACTTTGTGCGCTCATGCTCAGTCTTGCCTTTCAGACTGTATTTTCAGGTTCGATTATAAATATTGTTTTATCTGCACTTAAGAGACAGAATTCGTTTAAGACAAACCATCCAGCCGTCACAGCAATCTCATTTAACCTGACTTTTACTCCACCGAGCTACAGAGATTAAAAAAAAAGTTAAAATGAACAAATAATTAAAAACAGTGACTTTGGACCTTCCCCCATAAGAGTGACACAATTCAAGTATGTACATAATAAGATAACCGTTTTTTAATTACATCTTCGTATTATGACGGATTCAAATATGCCTTAAGAGGTTTTGCCGCAAGACATAATTTACATGTATGGTAATTTCGGTCACAGTTTCATAAAAGCAAACCATGTTGTCCTTTTTATTTGTAATGACAGGCAAAGTTCAAATAATATTTAGTGATTTCTTAAAGGTAAATGTCTCTAACATCAATTGATCTGATATTTACTATCATTTGTTGCAGCTTAGAATCCATCATTCTCTTCATCCTGAATCATTTCACCAGATCTATTCGAATTGTACTTGCACTCTCCACCTTCCTTTCTTAAGTGCTTGACTGTACTATAAGCAGGTACATTTATCATCAATAATGACCACACCCCATTTTGTTATTTAGGACAGTCCAGTGCCTCCACAACCAGGTCTGAGAAATGCCAACTTTCACTTATTTGATTCGGGGCTGTCATGGTTCTGTTCTGTTTGTGTGCTTGACAGGTCTGTTATTGTGAAAACTCATTTTCTCTTGACAGGTCAAGCTGTGGCAGAGGGTGTGGCTGGATCGTAGCAGCTGATGAGAAACACCAGTTCCCACCCTGCTCATCAGCCTCATTTTAAAAGGCCTGGCTTTTCCCTAAGAGGTTGCCAGATTATTTCGTCCTGTGTTCGTGATGCTAGTGTTCCTAGTTTTCCCACTGCTACATGCTCTTTTCAGGGTTGTGGATTTTTGTTAATTTTTGCTCTGTTGTTTCGGTTTCATGGCTCACTTGTGTTTTTGCCTGAGCAATAAAACTAGTGATGGGCAGATGAAGCCCCATGAAGCATTGAACCCTTTCATCCAAATTGGTTCACGGTGGTTCGGAGCTTCATGAGGCTTCATTTGCTCTAGTACGACGTCTGCTGGATGGTAAAATATCAGTTGGCATGAGTTTGAAGTGTGGGCATTTTGCAGAAAGCCTGTTAATAAAACTGTCAGCAAAATAAAGAAGTATGCAAAACATGTATAGTTTAGTGATTATAGCATTATATATACTGTATATATATACACACATATATACAGTATATAATATATACAGGCAAACCTCGGTTTCCGACCACAATTTGTTCTGGAAGGCTGTTCGAATAGCGATTTGTTCGAATTCCAAATCCAATTTTCCAATTTCAAATAATGTAAATGGTCTTAATCCATTCCAAGACACTAGAAAATTACCTTTCTTCAACATGTTATGTCATTTATATATCAAATTGTATAGTAATGAAACCTATCAAAGGAATTTAAAAGAAAGAAGCAAACATGAGAAAGAAATCTGGTTAGCCCAAGATGCAAGTTATCGTCGTCTTTGGGACCAAAGTTTACGGTACTGTAACTCGTACCATAGGCAATGGAACGCAAATTAAGTGGAAAATTATTGAATACAGTAAACTAAAATAAAAAGCACATTACCATCACGTTTTCTCTAGACTTTTTGCACGCCTGGCGGCGAGAAAAAGGCATTTGTTTTGCGTTCAACTTCCAAATTTTGTTCGACTTCTAAGACAAAAAGTTCCACATTTTTTGGTCGAATTCAGATTTGTTCGATGTCTACAATGTTCCTAAAACAAGGTTTGCTTGTTTGTATTACACACACACACACCAGTACTATGGAAAGTGATTATTTTCTTTTTCCTCATGTCCAAATAAACATGTACAGTGAGGGGAGGGTGGTTGGAGTTGGGACAATAATTGTGTTTCTGTAACATTGAGGTATAGCCAGTGATTATGCTTGGTGACATCATTGGTTTTTATTTAGAAACAACATTTTCTCCACTGGGGCAGGTTCCATTTCCTGATTCTCCTAAACTGACTCTCTCCACACTATCTACTGTATACCTCGCTCCAGAATATATCTAACGCTATCTAATTTCCTAACTGTCTCCACACTATCTAACCACAACTCTCCACCAAACAACCACATTCTGAATGGAGTGTGATGCTTTATATCGGTGTTGGAGCGCTTGTCGCTTGCCGAATCAGTCACGTGGTATCGGCCGCGTAGCGGGTTGTTCCCGTGATGGGAGCGTCGATACGGAAGACATGCCCGAGGCCTCGCTGTCGGAGCTTCGATCCCCAGCGTCACATCACTAAATAAAACTGTTTATTCTTACGTTTGTGTTAGTCTCTGCTCCTTGGGGTCCAGACTTGAACTACCCGTAACAGGGGCACCAGTAAAACACTCTTTTCTTATGCTGCTTCAAACTAACTGATGTTCCGATAGATTTTAATTCACCCACTCTTTGCTATTTCAAGTCAATCTCTTATTAGGACAATACAAATAATCAAATGATCAGTACGTCAGGATTCTGTTTTAAAGTTGGCTTCAGATTCACTTCCCTAATCATCGCACTGTTTGCATTAACTGAATGAAACCTTGTCAAGTTATTTTCCTCAAGGTAAAAATAATGTCTCGAGTTCATTCATTCATTCATTCATTCATTCATTCATTCATTCATTCATTCATTCATTCATTCATTCATTCATTCATTCATTCATTCATTTTCGATACCCAGTTCTTCTGCTGTCGTGGGTTGCAGGGTTAGGGACTTGGGGTGTGAGGCAGGGAACAGTCCAGACGCGACGCCAGTGCACCACGGGACTGCTGAGTTATTATTTTTAATATTTGTCAGTCAGTTAACCCGAGGAACTTCTTATTCTTTATATAAGACTTTTCTGTAATTACTGTAATCCTTCATTCTTCAGGATAATTGTAAATTATTTCTTTGATTACGTGTTAGAAAGCAGAATTTTTGCGTGGCTGGATGGTTGGATTGATGGATGGTGGGTTGGATGTTTGGATCGATGGTTGGCTGGCTGGATATCTGAGCAGTGCTGGAAGAACCTAGCAGCACTACGTGGTTTTTGTTTTTTCTCTTTACACAAAGTTCAACCCCTATTTTTACATATGAAAGGTTGATCAGACCTGGGTGTGGCTAAATGACTGATGAGGACCTCCTAAAATGCAGGATGAGCAACACATGTTACTTACAGGTACAAACTTTTGTGTATACTGTACTTACTTTAACTCACCTACCCTACACATAAAGCATCATGGAGCATGGACTTATACCAAACAGGAAGTGCCATTTGATGTTTGCATACATTGTTTTTAACATTACACATGTATTGTAATAAATTTATTCTGGGTATTTGTCACAATCAACTTGAAATTTCATCTTACCATCTTAAACCAATCAGGATCAAAAGTTAGCAAAAACCTGAGTTTCAGACAGTGTGGGCTTGGCCAAATGTCAGATATTGATGTTTTTGCATGGAAAAATGTCTATGTCTGTAGAGTCCTACTCTAAAACCTGTTGATCAAATTGCCCTCAAAATTAGAACAGTTTATTAGTTTATGATACATTGTGCAGCTAATTTCGAAGTTGTTTCCTCAAAACAACGTCTTTCTTCCATGAAGAAAGAAGTTGTTATCACTTCGCTGGTCAAGGTCAAGTTGCCCCAAACTTCATTTTTAATTAACTTTATTGATCCTTGTAGGGAATTTGTCCACTTTTGCACACACTGGTTATTAGTCATAATCATAGTCATAGTCAAATTTATGGTCAAATGTACCATATATGCACAAAATACAGCACAGATGAAATTACATTCGTCTCAGACCCACAGGCATTAAAAAACCCACAAAAGTGGGAGACAGAGGAGCCGCTGTGTGTGCACGTGACGCCATCTTAACCTACTAGTTGCATGCATATAGTGTATACAGGCCCGCAGCACACGCACACACACACACACACACACACAAACACACACAAATACACACAAACACATTCATTCATTCATTCATTCATTCACATTCTGGAAGAAATTAGATTGTAAGAGTCTTGTCTGTTAGCTGATTATCTGGTCATAGGTTACACTGCAGCCTACCCAGCTAGATATCGGTGAGAGGCAGGGTACACCCTGGACAAGTCGCCAGTCTATCACAGAGCAACACAGAATGACAGACACCCACTCACATTCATACCTACAGACAATCAAAGTGACAAAATTCCCTAATTACACGTTTTTGGTGGTTGGAGGAAGAGGGAGAATCCAGAGAGGACACATGTTGCATGGGGGAAAACAGACAAAATCCACACAAAAAGGTCCCAGGTGGAACCAAACCAAGGAACTTCTTGCTGTTAGGCGACAACTTTACACACTGTGAATTGCTTTGAGCAGAAAGTAACATATTTCAGAATTTAAGTTGCTACCATCAAGACACTCACCACAGTGACCTCAAATTTGGTCAATGAACCCACAAGGTCTTGACAAACCTTTTTTTTTTACATAATGTGATAATTTCCACACAATACAGCTTATAAACAGCTACCGTCTGCCATCAAACAGGAAGTTGGAGTTGATAGGCCAGGGATGGTCATATAGTCACCAAAACTGACTTCTCAAAGGTTGAAATACTTAAAATCCTAAAGGGAAATATTGGATTGTTTTGACAAATTGGCTTCATGGCCCTACAATATTAAAAAAATACAGCTTTGGGCATGCATTTCACCTATGAAATTTGGTAGATCTATATCTTAGCAAGCCTCATGATCATGATCACAACAAGGAGTCTGTCATGTTGAATGTGCTCTGCAATTTGCAGGTATTTTACATAACAAACTTCCCTAAGGGACTTTATTTGATCAGCTTTAAATTTAATCAGTAATAACACAAGACATTAATGATGAAAATGTATCAAATTTTGGCATGGAATTTCTACATTCAAAATATGTAGTTGTTCAACTTCACTGTCCAAGAACCTATATTTACCAGTGGTTGGGTTTAAGTTTAAGAGTTAACCTTCAGACGTCCAAACATCAAAAATCACTTAACGTTGCATTGCCACCTGCTGACAAAAGGAAATGTTGTATTTGATTGCTTTATTTACATTGTTCTGACACCAAATAGATATCAAGATAGTTTTAAGTCCTTTGTGGTGTAATTATCAGCTGATGAAAAACCATAATGCAGCTATGTGTCAAAGGTTGATCCTCTGCTGTGGAACGGGAAGTTGTTATGACTCCACTGTCAATCACCCAATCTGGACCAGACTTCACATGTTGAATAAGATTTCCTCCATGAAACCATTATTAGCTTTCAATAAATAGAGATATAATGATAATGCTATCTCTTAGCAACAGGAAGTCCCCAGAAAGTATCTGTTGAATGAATAACAGCAGCTGATTTACTTTAAATTTGAATATTGGATTGACTATTTGTTGTTAATCGCTTAGACCAAAACAAACAGCACATCCTCACAACCTGTCAGAATAAAGGCAGAAGAGAAGTAACCTTGTTTGACTCAGATATCTTGCATGCAGGGAGTTATTTGTTTGGTCACAACTGCATTATTTAAAACTTCTAAAACAATATACTTAACTTAATGCCATTGTTTAATATATCAATTTGATTTTGCCTGCTTTTCAAACTTAAGTTGTGGATATCCTGAAACAAAAGCAGCATATTTCCTTCAGTTTACAAATACAGTCCACATTTTCCAACAACACACAGCCAGATAAACTATCCTCGTAAATATAAATTGTAAAAAGAAAGAAATATCTTTTGTTTATACCACACTATGTGGAGTGTCACTACCTCACTTGTGAATAGGTGCCTTCTCAAGTACACAGGATTTGATATGAACCCAAGATGAACTTCCTCCTTAAATACATACAACATATGCGGTGGCACAGTTTCTCACCTATTTAAAAGAAAACAGAATCATCTTTTTGCATCAATTATTGTCCCATCCATCTATACATCATTGTTCTACCACTTATCCGGGCCCTGGTCGCTAAGGCAACAGTCTAAGCAGGGATGCCCAGACTTTTGTCTCCTCAGACATCTCCTCTAGCTCTTCCGGGGGAAGCCAAGGTTTCCAAGGCCAGGTCTCTCAAGCTTCTCCTAGGTCCTTCTTGACGTATACTCTCTCCTGTTTCTGTTCCCACTTTATTTTTCTCTCTTTCTGTCTTCATTTTTATAACTCTGCTGGATAATGAAAACCATGCACCCTTTCTCACAATGCTGAAAAGTAAATAACAAAATTCTATTTATATTTTATTATTTCGTAGGTGTAAGTTTTTTTTTCATATTTGTCCTTTAGTTTTTGCTTCATGCCATTAACAAACAGACAGACAGACAGATAGACTGAGAGATAGACAGACAGACACAAAAACAGAATCCCATAACTTCTTGAGTTAATAAACATTACAAGTAATATTTCAGGATTCTGTGGGATTAAATGTGGGATCTTATCCTTCCCTGAGAACATGAAACAACAGCTCACCTGATTCCCAAAAACTCCAATGGAGCAGGCGGTGGAAACCTCATCAGGTCCAAACCAGACCGATGCCAGACGAGAGGGCACCCCAATAATGAAGACCTGGGCAAAGGCACTTACGGTTTGTCCAACTACAGCCACCCAAAACAGGTGTGGACTGGCACATCCTACTTTTATCCATGCTCCAATCACGTTGATCGCGTTGCCAGGCAGTACTGTGATACGTAGGCCTTTTCTGTCCATCAGCCACATGACAGGGAATATTAATGGGATGTAGACTATCATATAACTTAAGGACACCATATCTATAGCGAATGACTCCACTTTGTAGAACTTCGTCATGATGTTGTTGAGTATCCCATAATGGAGCCACTGGTACGAGTTACTCAGCGAATAAAAGCAGAACAGGAACAACATCACCCATCGTCTCTTGTACAGATGCGTAGCAGCTACAGGTGAGGTTTCTCCTTTTGGATTGCTGCTGCATTCAGTCTGGTCCACAGCATCTGGAGCCACTAAACCAGGATCCGTCTGACTTTGTGCGCTCATGCTCAGAGTCTTGCCTTTGAGACTGTATTTTCAGGTTTGATTATAAATATTGTTTTATCTGCACTTAAGAGACAGAATTTTCTGGTTGATTAACACCTGACTTGCGAAAAGTTTAAGATTATTATTTCATCTACTGTTAAGACACAGATCATTGAAGACAAACCCTCCTGCCGCCGGAGAAGTCTCATTTAGCCTGACTTTTACTCCACCCAACTGCTGAGATAGAGATTAAGATAAAAGACATAGACTGGCTGTCATCCTCCCCACAAAAGAGTTGTACAATTAAATAGCCAAGAGATAAATTCAATATGCCTTATGTTGAGACAATTTATGTATTTATATGTATGTAATTTGGGTCACAGTTTCATAAGCAAACCCAGACGTCCCTTTTATTTGTGATGACAGAGGCAAAGCTCAAATAATATCTAGCGATAGCTTAAATTCGAAATGTCTCTAACATTACTTGATATGATATTTAGAATCATATGTTGCAACTTAAAACCCATTGGTCTCTTCACTTTGTCATTATTTCAATACTGTAGTTCCTCTTAATTTGTACTTGCACTCTCCACCTCTTATCACTTAGGTGCTGGTCTGTTCTATAAGCAGGTACATTAATCATTACGATGACCACACCCAAATTTGTTATTTGGGACAGTCCTGTGCCTCCACAGACAGGTCTGAGAACTGTTAACTTTCACTGGTGTATTTCAAGGCATCAGTAAAACATTCTTTTCTTATGCTGCTTCGAAGAAACTGATGTTCCGGTAGATTTCAATTCACCCACTGTTTCAAGTCAATCTCCTATAAGGACAATACAAATCATCAGTTTGTCAGGGTTCTATTTTAAAGTTTCCTTCAGGTTTGTTAAAGGTTTTCAACTCTTCTCTTATCATCACAATATTGACCTTACCTGAGTGTACCTTGGCAATCATGTGACAGTAAATGCCTTTAGGTAAAAATAATGACTGCTGAGTTAATTTCTTTAAATATTTGTCAGTCAATTTACCTTGGGAATTTCTTATCTTTTATGTAAGATCTTCCTGTATCTTCCATTCATCAGAAAGACTGTAGATTATTTTTCTGATTATTTGTGAACGGAATTTTTTTTTTAATCAAAACTGACCATCACGTAAAGATCCTGAATGTACAACATGTATTTTATCATCAAGTAACTTCAGAATGATTGCAGAAAAAATGCACCATGTAATCAGAAACACAACAGGAGTTTGAGGAGTGTCTGATTAGCTGGCTGGCTATCTGGCTCATGGCTGGATGACTGACCGGCTGCAGCAATGTTCTGATACTGTGAGGTCTCCTGCAGCTTAGCTGACTACCACAGTTTTCTCAGATTGTTGTAAACAACATGAGCATGTTTTATTTTCACCGTTTGAATATACACTCACCTGCTAATGGTTACAATGGTTTGGATGGAAGTTTATGTGCTATCTACTCAAACCATAACAGGCCACTCCTAAAGAGAACCTCAGTATCTTCATCTCTGCTACCTCCAGCTCTGTCTCCTGTCAGATGATATGATCACAAGATCAATCACTGACCTCCAACCCAGGGTGCTCATGTACCAGGTACACTTATGAGCATCCTTGTGTTCGAACATGGTGTTAGTTATGAACAATCCGTGACTAGCACAGAAGTCCAACAACATAACACCGCTCGGGTTTAGATCAGAGAGGCCATTCCTCCCAATCACGCCCCTCCAAGTGTCTCCATCATTGCTGACGTGTGCATTGAAGTCTCCCAGAAGAACGATGGAGTCCCCTGCAGGGATCCTATCAAGGACCCCATTTAGGTACCCCAAGAAGGCCGAATACTCTCTCTGAACTGATATTTGGTGCGTACACACAAATAACAGTCAGAGTTTTACCTCCCACAGCCATAAGGCGTAGGGAGGCGACCCTCTCATCCACCGGGGCAAACTCCAACACAGCGGCGCTCAGCCGGGGGCTTGTGAGTATCCCTACATCCACCCTGCACCTCACGCCTGACGCAACTCCAGAGTAAAACAAGGTCCATCCCCTATCCAGGAGTTTGGATCCAGAACCCAGGCTATGCGTGGAGGTAAGCCCCACCAGATCCAACTGGTAACACTCCACCTTAACACAAGCTCCGGCTCCTTCCCTGCCAGTGAGGTGTCATTCCACGTCCCCAAAGCCAGCTTTTGCCACCCAGGTCTGGTCCGTCGTGACCCCCTGCCGTCACTGCCACCCATATGGCAACGCACCCGACCCCATCGGTCTGCCCTGCGGGTGTTGGGTCGCACAACCAGGATTCATCTGACTTTGTGCGCTCATACTCAGAGCCCTTCCTTTGAGACTGTTTTTTCTGTTTCAATTAAAGCCTGACTTGCAAAATCTTAAAAATATTGTTTCACCTGCTTGTCAGAGGCAGAGCTCATTTAAGACAAACCTTTCAGCAGTCAGAGAAGTCTCGTTTAGCCTGACTCTTACTCCACCCAGCTACTGAGATTAAAATAGAAGAACACAAATCAAAAGATAAATAAATAAAACCGATGACTGTGGACCTGCCCACATAAGAGTGACACAAGACATTTAAGTAGATAATAAGATAAAAGCCAACAGTTTTTTTAAATTCCATCATCTTCTGTGAAGAATTCAAGTATACAGTATATTCACTTAGTGGTTTTGCCACAAGACATGTATTTATGGTAATTTGGGTCACAGCTTCATAAAAGCAAACCAAGTCGTCCCTTTTATTTGTGATGACAGAGGCATAGTTCATATAATGTTAAGTGATTTCTTAAATGCAAATGTCTCTAACATTAATTGATTTGATATTTACTATCATTTGTTGCAGCTTAAAATCCTTTGTTCTCTTCATTCTGAATTATTTCACTAGTTTTTTTCAAATTCTACTTCCACTCTCCAACTTAATTTCTTAGGTGGCGGTCCGTTCTATAAGCAAGTAAATTAATCATCAATAATGACCACACCCCATTTTGTTATTTAGGCCAGTCCTGTGCCTCCACAGCCAGATCTGAGAAATGTCAACTTTCACAGATGTATTTCAGGGAAACAGAAGTACACTCTTATTCTTCCTCAAACTAGCTGATGTTCCAGTGGATCTCAATTCACCCAATATTTCTTTTGCTATCTCCTTGTGTTGTGTTGATTGACAAACAGCAGCTGATTTGCAAATTAATTAATTAAATTTGAGTTTTTAATATTTCTCGTTAATCTACATCCTCGGCGAAAACAAGCAGCACAAACTCACTACCTGCCAGAGTGAAGAGAGAAGAGATGTAACCTTGTGTATCCCAAATATTTATATGTTGGAGCTTTCAGGGACCAAGTGGAACACTCTTTCCCATCAATCCATCCATTTTCTTGAGGAAGAAACGACTGTAATAGTCTCATCTTCAGCTGCTTTTCTGTTTTATGTATAACAGGTGTTCCTGGAACCTATCCCGGATCACTACAGTGAGGTAAGGTACACCCCAGAGGCATCACCAGTGCATCGCAGGGCAAGTTTGCAATTTCCATACATGGATGAATGGATGGATGGATGGATGGATGGATGTTGTTTTGACCAATGTAGTCAAGTGAATTCCACATTTAAAGAATATAAACTAGCCTGACAACCATATGACCAGGTGAGTCAGGTTTTATTAGTCGATTAATATGCAAATTGAAGTAGTCCAAAAGCCAGGTGAAAGCAGTGCTGGTAAGCACACACTGATTTGCATCATTAACAGACTGTTAAAAAACTGTTACTGTGTTCTTAGCAAAAACACTGAAATAATGAAATGATAATAATGATAATAATACTTATAGTAATAATAATAATAATAATAATACAAATACAGTTCAAAAGTGATTGTGAGTCTTTGTGTCTGGGACACGTTTGTGTAGAATGAGTGGCTCTCATAAGGTTTACACATGTTGAGGTGCTTTACAAAGTGAGACAGACACAAAGGAGCTAAAGATGTTTCAATGTGTGTTTTTTTTCTCATCGAAATACTGTTCAAAGCTTTTAACGATGACTGGAGTAAGGGCCACTGGGCAAACTATTAGCAGATATGGTTGCTGTCGTGTTCCTGTTATTTGCGGCGTAACAACCTCAGTCAAATGATTTAACTGGGGCTGGCAGTGCGCCCGTAGTGTCCCTGGCTTCACGCTCTAAGCCAGCTGGGATAGGCTCTAGCTCCCCGTGACCCACAACAACGGATAAAGCTGTGAAGAAGAAAATGGATGAATGGGCCAACAGAAATTGGGCTATGCAATTTTGCCCTATGCACCTGAATTTCAAGAAATTGAACATTCATATTTCATGCAAACTTAAAAAAACATAAGACATTTACTGTAATTTTCTGTGCCGGCCACAATGAGGAAGACATCCTAACAAGGCTTCAGGACCACCGATAAATGTCGATCAACATGGCAAAACAATCTAATACAAACGGTGTGTAAAATTTAACATTAACACCCCATATATTAAGATTTCACACATCATGTCAAAATAATTTAGCAAATATAAGACTGTGAACACTTTGCTCTGGTCTGTAGGTGCAGTCAGGGGCTGAAGGGAGTCTGGTTTGAAGGACCAAGAATTTCATCTCTGCTTTTTATGGACGATGTTGTCCTGTTGGCCTCGTCAAACCTGGACCTTCAGTGTGCACTGGGGCTGTTTGCAGCTGAGTGTTTGCAGCGAGCGGCATGAGCATTAGCACCTTCAAATCTGGGGTCATGATTCTGGACTGGAAAAAGGTGGTCTGCCCCTACCAGTTCAGTGGGGAGTCTTTGCCCCAAGTGGAGGAATGCAAGTGTCTTGAAGTCCCGGTATCGAGTGAGGGAAGGACAGAAAGTGAGGTTGAGAGATGGATCAGTACAGCTGCAGCAGTATAGCAGTTGTTTTAAAGGTTTGTCATGTGAAGAATGAGCTGAGTCAAAAGACAAAGCTTTCGATTTACCGGTCAGTCTTTGTACCAACTCTCACCAGTGGTCACGAGCTTTGGGTCCCGACTAAAAGGACAAGATCCTGGATACAAGCAATTGAAATTCCATCCATAGAAAAGATGGGTACACCCCAAGATAGGGTGTGTAACTCTGTCACTACTCCTCCATATCGAGCAGAGCCAGCTGAGATGGCCCAGGCATCTGTTTAGGATGATTCCTGGACGCCTCCCTGAGGAGTTGTTCCTGGCATGTCACACTGGAAAAACTATGTCACTCAGCTGGCCCTGGAACGCCTCTGGATCCCCTCCGGAAGAGCTGGAAGAAGTGTCTGGGGAGAAGGAAGTATGAGCATTCCTTTTGAGATTGTTACCTCTGCAACCCGGCACTGGATAAGCAGTGGAAGATGAATGGATCAAAATACAGTGTGTGTGCGTGTGTGTGCATGTGTGTGTGTGTGTGTGTGTGTGTGTGTGTGCGTGTGCATATATATATATATATATATATATATATATATATATATATATATATATATATATATATATATATATATATATATATATATATATATATATATATATATATATGCACACGCATATATATATGTGGCTCAGTGGTAAAGCGGCTCAGTGGTAAAGCGGGCGGTAGAGCGGGTCGTCCTATGATTTAAGATCGGCGGTTCCATTCCCGCTCCCGCCCCCCCAAAAATACCCGGAGGTGAGCTGACAGTGGGAGGTGTCAGCTCACCTCCGGAGCACTGCCGAGGCACCCTTGAGCAAGGTGCCGTCCCCTTTACAAATTGCTCATTTGAGGCGCACCAAGACGGAGCTGCCAGCCACTCTACCTCCCCTGCATGCCTACAGGCCCCCCTGTGTGTGTGTGTGTGTGTGATACAGGGGCCTGTACTCACAAATATATATGTATGCATACAGTCAAGTTAAACTTGAATATAATCTATTTGTCTAGAACTTCCTCTGTGAATTCATAGTTTTACAAAGGAGCCATGTTTTTTGAGAATAGATACCTTATCAGGGTCAGAGGTCAGAGAGCTAATTTATGAGCTCAGCAACTGATTTTATGATGATCTCATTAATTTTCTTAAGACCATTTAGGTCAAATAAATACTAAAAGATTGTGGCTAATTTACTTTTTTTTATTTGGGAGAAGTCCTGTGGACTCATTCAAGATGGAGGTTCTCCTGCATGAACAGTGGTTCCCAGAATAAAGATGAGGTTTGATTTATATTTCTTTTCCTGTTTTTGTTTCTCAGACTGTACTAGGAAATATTTTGAAACTGTGTAGAACCAAGCCCGAGCACAGTTTCTGTTGATGCCAAATTTCAAAATGCCGTTAAAAAAAAGGGAAGCAAAAGCAAAAAGCCATGTTTGGATATGCGCTGAGTGTATTTATATCTTATTTCATGATAGATTTTGAACGTGTCAAATTTTAAGTCAACAAAAAATGATTCCAATAGGTTACAATACTAATATGTAGAGGGAAACTAGATAAACGGTGTCAGTACGTTTTACTGTAATGGCTGTAGTACCACTACTAGCTACTAGATGGCGATGTTTACCTTACACTATCGTGGAGACCACGGTACAACTACTGTATATAACACTTCGAAAGTTTCATGGGACTCAAGAAATTAGAGGGGAAAAAAAACTAAAAATTTATTTCTTTGGAAATACAAAATGAGATTTTTGTAATAGCTTATAAGTATATATAACATCATATACAAAATTATAAAAGCATAATTGGTTGTAACAATATTGAAACAGAAATAAGTACAACGTAAACATTTTACATATACATATACAAATATATGCATATATATGTATATGTGCATATGTGACGCCTGCGCCAATACATATATATGAAGAAAAGTAATCAATCATTCTGCCACCAAAAGTTTGAAAGGACAAAAATGACCAGAAAAATCAAGGTTATTGTAAGGTAAAATGACTCCAGACGGTCTGTGGGTGTAAGTGCTTCATAGGACCACAAAACATCATTCGAGTGCAATAATTCATGCACTCCTGCAGAGGTTTTTTATACTACAGTATACCAAACAGATCACATTGCTCCCAACTACCCTCTTCTCACTGTAGTTTGGTTATGATCCCCAATTCCTACAATTCATCCAAAGCAAAACAATCCAAGCAATTTTCAGCATGTAAGGTTAGGGTTAGTAATAATTTTGAACATGTTTTGCAACCCCTCATTAAAATGTCTTGCAGCCTAGCAACTAGATAACTACATGTAACACTTCTCAAATGGAAATCGCCCAATTCAAATGCTTCTGAAAGGACAGTTATGAACGGCAGTAACATACAGATATGTCTGTTTTACCAAATGTGACCTAGTTTTACATCAGAGCTAAAAACTCATTTGTAAATCACCAAGCTGAAATCACTGAAATGACTGAGACCTGTACATCTGATGAGAAAAAGTTTTTTTTCCTGAAGACAAACTTAATTGCAGCAGCTGAAAACACGCTAGATGCTATGTTGGCTAATGGATAAAGATATGTAAGAACAAGGATAGTTCTAATCCATCCACAATGTGTGGAGTGTGAACCGAATGTCAGCTCTACTAGTAGCACAGTCTAACTTTGCACTGATATTTGCTTGAATTCTGATGACCCAGATGGTGACTGAATGGTAAAACAAGAGAGAAACAAAAAAATTGAACTGCCAAAAAAAGAGTGCAATCTTAATGGACCAACATTTGGTCTCTTCAGATAAGAGAACTTGGTGGCTGGTTCTCCACCATGACTGAGGCACGAAGCAAAGTGCTGAGAGTTGGCTGGTTTGTCTCTGCTGTAAACTCCAGATTCACTTGGCCTCCAACTGCTGCAGCAGAGGGTTTGTCTCGCTCTCGGGGGTTTTGACACTGTCCGTCCTGACAATACAGGTGGGGCGATGGCGGTTAAGCATGAGGATCAGCTGCTGTCGTTCAAGCTTCAGCTCCTCAATCTGGGCTTTAAGGTCAGAGTTTAACATCTCCAGCCTCTCAGATTCCTGTGAGACAAAGATGGGGAAAAAGAAAAAATGAAGCAGGGGAAAAAAATTTGAAATGTTATTTTAGATCAGATGGATATGCGAGTTAGAAAGACTCAAAATCAGCAAAGTATGTCTCACTTTTTGTAGATAATCTGTCCTCTCTTTCTTTTTGTTTCGACATCGAGCTGCAGCCACTTTGTTTTTCTCACGCCTTCGTTTCCTCCTCTCTTCTTCTTCATCCCTCTAAACACACATGCAGGTAAAAAAAAAAAAGTGTGAGGCTCAAGAGAATCATCTTGATCTTATTGTTTTGATGCTGATAAAAATGAATGTTGAAGAAATTAAAGATTTTTTAACTTTACAATGTGTTTTTTTTCTTCACAATTTGAACAATTAAAACATACTGTATTAACTGAAACGCTGAAAATTAAAGTTGGGAATGTGTTCATGGACTAAAATGAGACAATGAATGATAAATCAATAGCACTGTGATCAATAAACATCAAACTTAAACCATGGCGAAACTTCCACACTCCCCACACTCCAAAACTGTGTTTTGAACAGTAACATGTCTTGATTTATTCACTAGGTGTACCTGCTGATTAAGTTCAAGCAAAACTCTACCTTAGATTCAAATTAAAGTGAAATCCATGTGACACATTTTTATTTCTGTCTTTGCATTGTTTTATCCGTGTTTAAATGTGGCTTAAATAATATTAAATAAAGAATAAACAAAATGTTCAAGTATAGCAAAAAGAATGGAAAAGGAGTCAAAACTGAACTGGTACTCTTTACATTTACATAATCTAATTGTTGGTTATTCATAAGGCAGTATTTCCAGCACCTCTGTTTTGATGACGAGGGGCCTCTTGCCCAGACTGTCCAGGAAGTGCAGCGGTGACAGCATTGTACTGAACTCTTGGAAGTCACCGTATTTGAGCTTGTCAGTTAGCGTTGTGGCTGATATCCCAGCCAGTGGGCCCAGGCTGGGCAAGGAGCCGGCTGTCACAGGGGGCTCTGGGATTTGTCCTGGCATCGTGTCAGACTTGGTCGTGACCACAGCTAGACGGCAGAGGGACAAAATCAGATGCGAACTCAGACATTAACCAAAACCAAGTAAATGAAAAGCACATAGAACTCCATTTGTCCTGCTTGGTATAGAACATATGGGGAAATACTTTATGGATTGAAGGTGCAAAACAATTATTTCAAGATGACAAAAAAAAAGATGCAAATGGATATGAAGATGCTTTCTTTGTTCTGCAGTGTGTAACAGAGAACCAGTACGACATTCGTCTCAGGCGTTCACGTCAAACAGTCAGTGTGTTGTTTTCTGTTTTGTTTTTTTCTGTTAATATGAAGCACATTGACCACAAAATTGTTTCAAAACATGAAAGTTTGTGCTGGTTCTATTTTTTTCAGTGTTTTTTACTAACACCAACAGTTCATTTATTACATCTGCATCCCCTCAATTCGTGGTAACAGGGATGAAAATGCTGAGTATGAACATTTAAATATATCTAAGGAAATTGAGGTGTGTGCATGTGTGTGTGTGTGTGTGTGTGTGTGCGTGCGTGCGTGTGTGTGTGTGTGTGTGTGTGCAACGTCAGGAAAGACACAGGAAATTACAACAGCAACCAAAAAAGTATCTGAGGTCAACCTTACAGAAACCTGTAGAACACATGACATGAGTCGTTAGGATATAGGGTCCATAAATATGAATAAAAAAATTAACCACAGGATTTACTTCAAAGGTCCGAGCTATGAGGATTTTAAAGTGAAAGTTTATAAATTATGCACCCACTAAATAGCTATCAAGAAACACGATTTTTAAAAAAACCTTTCAATTATTACACTTCCTTAAAACACAGGTCAAAAAGACAAAGCGGAACTCTGGTGACACTGCTTTTGTCATGGGATGCTCCTAAGTACAATTATCATTAAAGATAGGGCAGGACAATGCATGGAGACAAATATCGGAGTTAATGAAATGTATTTGTCGCATTAGGAATAAAGTTTGAAGTAAAAAAAGAAAGAAACACCTATTTTAACACCGAGGTTGTTTAATATAAATTAATTTCAATCAGAAGTAATGATTACCGGATGAATATGTTCTGTTCCACAGAGATTAAAATCACTTTAAAAACAAAAAGAAAAAAAAAACTTCAGTATGCCCCTGAATGTTCAACAAGTCAATTACCTTCTAATTCTCTCTGGTCATAATGTGTTGGAGTGTGCGCACCTCGGGGTGACAGCGTCCCGGGCTGGGCTGTGAATGACGAGGATCAGTCGGCCACATTGCTGCAGCATGAACACTGAGGCCATTGGTCAACTTGAAAGCGGAAGTTTTTCTTCAGTGCGCCTTTTATCTTACGTAATTTTGTCTTCCCAGCAGAGCTCCACTGATAAATGTTCGAACAGTTCTTGCGCTAAACGGGCACAACTTTAGATTCCCCGCGTCAAGGGTCAACGCACGACACCGCAGTGAAACACAACAGTGATGAAGAACATTATGTTCTGAATTCAGCATGCCGTGCCTCCATGCAAACAAAAGAAAACCATCTCTGTGCAGCGGGTTCATGAGATGACGGGTTCACTTTTAACGTCAACAAAGAAACAAAAGAAAAGTCTTTCTAAAGTCACCGGAACTCCGAATCCGATATCCACGGAGGTGACGACCGATGCGCGACGCGCCGATCCCCCTTTTTTTACGCGTAAAAAAAACAAAAAACGATCCAGTGCTCTATTCCAGAAGTTTTCTATACCGACCTGACTTCGATCCCAGGTGCAACAAATGTCCTTTCTTCTGGTCAGCCGAGGGTCGAGAGTAGATTTTAAAGAGTGGAAATCGTTGCATCAGCCCGACTTTAAACGTGATCCCAATCTGGGAGGATTTGGGAATGCGGAACTTCGGCAATGCCAGCCAAACGTAAGCAGGGATGTAAAAAAGTACATAGTGGGGGCAGAAGTGGGGAAGTCACACCGCTCCTCCCATCAAGAAACACTGAGGCTGCACAAGGCAACGACAGAATGGAGCTGAGACAGAGGCCTGGGCCGACAGGCGACCCATTCATCTCAACCACTGATGGAAAAAGAAAGGCTTTGGCTTCAGAGTTAAAAATAAATTATATATATATATATATATATATATATATATAAACTGAGAAAGACGCCAACACTAAAGACTACTCTGAATGTAGATTTATTGTAATTATTCAGCAGCTTCAGCAATCAATGCCCATTTCACTCGTTTTCAAATTTCACAAATAAGTCAAAATCTGAAAGGTAAAAAAATAAATCATAAGTTACATCTTGATAAGATATATATATAGTACATTGCACTGGATGTTTTCATGGAAAACTTTCAATGAAGTGAAAACCACAGTTGATGACACAGAGGTATGCAGTTACTTAATGTGTCGGGAAATGCAAATACCACATTTACAGCGATAAATACACTATCAACAGCAAAACACAAAACCTTACTGCAACATTAAAATCCACATTACATCTTGGATCTAGTAACAGATCAGATATATATAAGCTTTGAAAGTTGTTTGGAGTGTCTCAGCATGCGTCTTAAGCTAAAAACTTTACATCGGCCCCTCTTGTGACAGTAAAAGCCATGCTTTTACATCACTCTGTCGGCTATGTGTCAGGAGAAAGTTTATAGGTTTGCTTAGTCACACAAGACATTTTTTAATGTACTTCTTGAAGTGTTACAGCATACTGTGACATATGTTGTTATTGTTTCGGAGTTAGGAACCTGCAAGACTTAAACCCCAGAGAGATCAGACAGCTCCCACCCCTCTGTGCATTATAAGGCGAGAAGAGTCGGGGAGTTGAGGATATCAACCGACTCGGCTTTGCCCCCTCCGCCTTTGTGGTCATCTAGGTCTTCTGTCAGAGAGTCCAGCTCAGGACACGCAAATGTGAACACGGACAGATAGCTGCTGCAGGTGGGGGTGGAGGTCACCACAGGAGTGCTGAGAGGCTCCAGGTCGCTGGAAACGGACTTGTACAAGGTTTCCCAGTCTGAGACCCCGAGAGAGCTGCTCAGATCGATGTCTGGCACGGATCGAGCTGTCTCCATCGGGGTTTTGCCCTCTAAACTGGGAAATATATTATCCATTAGCCCATCTTTAATGTCCAGAGACGGCTCAAGATCACAGATGTTGATTTCAGCGCTGGCGCACAACAAGATATTGGAATTCCCAGAGATGGCTGTGGACGGATCATTGGGTATGTCCATGTCCTGGATTGATGGAGGTTCCTGGGCGCAGTCCTCTGGAAGTCTGTCCTCGTCTGGACTGGGCGGTACCTCTGGGGACCCTGTGGGCTCCTGGAAAATAGACTCCAGCTCGTCTGACATCTGGCACACTGGTTTGTGTGTCGCAAGGATACATTCAAGCCGTTCTTTCTCTTTGAGGAGGTTGGCTATTTCCGTCTCCAGAGTTGCTTTTTCCTCTTCCAGCTTGTCTGTCTCCTTCAGATCGGATCAACATCCAAAATAATCCACAAGGAAAACACACAGTAGGTGAAAACAGTGGGCACAAATGACAGATGTGTAAATGCATCACTGTTTACTTACAGCTTGCAGTGTGTCTGTGAGTTCCCTCCGTCTGTTGCGACACTTTGCTGCGGCCATTTTATTCCTCTCCCTCCTTATCCTCTTTTTCTCTTCCTCCTCTGGAGACAGCTGGGATGTGAAAGAAATAATTCAGTTATTGACTGGAAGAATCCAGCCATTTCATCCTCTACACCCCTAAATCCATTGCCAGTTCCCCCTTTGAAGAATGGGAATAGCATGTTTCGCTGCAATGCGTCTAAAAATAGACCATTATTGCAGACTTGCTGTGACCTGAATATAAATTGCCTATGGAAGGCACACAGCCAGCATACAGCACTAGAGGAGTGTGCACAATGGCACTGTTGCACACAAAGAATTCAGACTGACATATGCAAATGTGCATTATTGACTATTCTGGCCAATAGCAGGTAGACATCATCTGAGAAAACCTACCTGCTCTGGTTTGCCCTTTCTGACAGCATTTTTCCCCTTATTCCCGCCCTCTTTGGGTGTTGCCTGGTGAGAGCTTTGTTGTTCATTGGCTTGCTTGCTACCCAGAGAAGGGGAGACAGATGTAATAACTGTAGGCTGGACCATCCACTGGAAATCTGGGGTAGAGGAAATTGCAGTGACTGTGGGAACAAATGGAGTGTCTTGAACACTTGTGTCTTGGGAGAGCTCCTGAAAATGGAAATAATGAATAGAGATTTGAAAAAATGAAAAGAACAAAAAAATAATATTGCCAGACTATTAATGATTCCAAGTCATTGTGAAAGCAATCGTCAATGACCAGGTTAAATCATATCCGTATATAACCTGCAACAGAGGCTGGTCTCTGTGTGTTTTTCTTGAAATATAGCCTAGCCAACCAGAAATAGCCTCCTCCGGATCAATATTTGACTTTATCATTGTTTCTGACGTCAGCACTGACGCAGGGATGCTGTGGAGTCTCCTGAATGGATTTATTTTTCTCAATGAACCGCTGCATCGACACCCTCGCATTTGGTCCCAGGACATTGGAATCACAACAAACCGAGCAACGTTGTTGCTTTTTTTTTTGTGTGTGTCTATTTTTTTCATCAAAATCCCAGCTGCATGATTCTCTGCTCCAATTACAGATCACCTTTATCAAAAAAGGCGTTGAAGAATTTAGCGGGCGCAGATAATTAAAATCTTATCAATCAGTTCCACCTCCCCCTTCCCCCGTCAGGGAAATAATATTAAAAAAATAAATAAAAAAAGCATTAAAAGACACTCGGACTGTGGTTCGTACAGGAAAAAAAGGGGGTGATTAATCTGTCCCGGGGTGTGTTCTGGCGAACCCATGATGATCAAAACCATTCATACCTTTGCATTGCTCTCTGAAGGGGAAGACGTGGAGCTCTCCTCCTCTGGCGTCTTTTGACTGAGTGTCCCGACAGGAGACTCTGTCCGGTAGGTGGGAGACACTGAGTCCATGTCAGGCATCAGGTTGTTCTGATACATCAACAGCGAAAATAAAAAAATAAAAAAAAGCCACGCAAGTCCTGACTATCCCAAAATATGACTTTGGCCTTCCACTGGGCAGAGCGGCTTGGATCTTTTCTCCAGGTATATACCTGATCACTGGACGACTAGAATGCAAGCCCCTCCTTTTATGCACTGCTACAATTTTATGAATGAACCAAGACTGTACCATCCACCGAGGGGAAGGGGGACAGACTCACAGCCACAAGCCTCCACATTTCGGGTTAAAAGGGCATTATTATTGCATTCTTTCTGCTGTGTACTTATTTCATCAACACCATATTCTGCTAATATTTTTCCTACATTTGTTCACAATTAAGATGACATTAGCGCACGATGGCCAGAGAGCAGTTTTGACTTCCGATCACAAAAAATAAATTTAAAAAAATCATCTTTCTAGAAATGCAATGTGGACTGTGAAACGTGAGTCTATTTATAAGCAGACTTATCCTTGTCTGAATGTAACCCTTTAATTAATGTTGTGGCTCATTAATCAACCGTAAAACATATTAAAGAGATTATTAGTGAGGAACATAAAGAAATTGAATCATCATTATCATGCGTTTTCATAATTTGAAAGCTCCTTTATTGAAAACGTTTGCAATCAACGCTACTTCATGTCGATGTGTGGTCGACTACATCCGACATGTTTTGTTCTGCTCGTCCTGCAGATGAGGACAAAATAAAAATACTTCCGTCTCCACGGTCACGTGTCCGTCCGACCTCCTGGTGCGTTCATGCACCGGGAACCGGGAACGGACTCCTGCAAAGATAAGAAAAGACATAATAATGAATTATGCCGAATTGTTTACTTGGGCTTGGGTTGGGGGGGGGGGGGGTAAAGCCGCACATGTGGGGGAGGAGAAGTCACGTGACGCGACGCGGCGCTGGCTGGAAGAAGACGAAGGGGGCGGGGCTTAGCTAGACAATGAGCGGCATCATCCTGCATCACAGCGACTGACCGATAGCGCGTTGGGATTCTGTTGGTTGCTGATGGTTCAGGTCCCGGTCGAACAGCCGGATGGGCTTCAGCTCAACCTGCCGGTGAACTCTGAAATGTATCCACGAAGAGATCAAGAGAAACGTGCTGGTCACGGGAGAGAACCACATCAGCCAACAAGAAGAAAATGAAGAAAATACAAATGACCTGAAGGTACGTGAACGCCTCGCTATACTAACGCGGCAAACTCTTTGACCTATTGGTCTTTGAATGATAAATACTTCTTGATGTTTTTGGTTCAATATTATACATATCAGGTTATTCTAAAAAAAAAAAGTCTGTAATTTAATTTATAGTTAAGCAGGAAGCAAATACTCAACGCTTTTGATTGTTTAAGGTTTTTGTGTTTTTGCTTTTTTTCAAGCAGCACAAAGTAGTAAATAAAATAGCATCTTTATCATGATCATTAATTTAAGGATTTGCGATTTAACTGTTGAAGCAATACAATAAAAGTACTTTTATGTATATAATCATTTATGAACAGTCCATTCTGACAGACAATACAAATATTAAGAACATTGATCATTGTTGTTTTACAACCTACAAAACAACAGGGTTTACCCGTCACATCTCCCAGTAAGACATTGATTAAATATTGGATTACCATTCAGCTTCACTCCAATGGATCCACTAAGTCAGTGACACACTGCTTTGTTAACTCTCTCCTTATATCATTGATTCTTTAGGGGTTTGTGTTGTTCACCAAGGAGAATGCTACAAAAGGGAAATTTTCATTCACAATTGAAAATCTTGATGAGTTTTGCATTTGTTTCTACAGCAGATGTCCAATGGATCAGTGAAGTTTTGCAAAGAAAAGTCAAAGTGACATGAAGGAGATGTAATATTTTCTCAACAAGCTGTTGAATTAAGACAAACCAAATGAAAAAAATCTTCACATAAGGTATCGGTGGCAAACCCAGAGGTCAAATATGGATGACGGGGTGACCCAAGTGATGCATTAATTGATATTATTTTCTGTGAAACAATTTAATAAGCTATCAGTGTGTGTCATTTGGCAGTGGGGAGGTCGGGGTGGGGGTGGGGGTTTAGACCTACTGGTCACACTGAATATGAAGCATGGTGTTGAAGCATATAAACTACCAAGAGGTGAACGAGCCGACTGTAAGTGCATCAAAGATCACTATTGTCACTATAACGATGACGATATTACAGCTAGTGAACACGTCTGCTAAACATTCCTCTTGCAATCTGTCAGATTGAAGAAGCCGAGTAGCTGACCCCACTTCAAGCGGAACTGAAGCACATTGAACGCCTCTAGCAGTTCACCACAGAAGGCTTTGACCACATGAAACGACGAGATATGGAGCTGTAATGCGTGAACGGTAAATTATTACAGCAATCTGTTTACTGCCTGTTCATAAGCACTGTTTTGTTTGTATTTTCTTTATTGGCTACGTTCATATTGCATATGTGATGTGTTTATCATTTAATGAATGACAACCACCTGGGATGTGAGATGCGACCATATGAACAAGATAACGGTTAAAATTCAACAATCTTCCTCTTTCCTTTCCTTTGTGTGATTCATTAATTCCTGTGTCCTGATGTTAAAGTTGCTCAATTTCTGACACTGTCATTTCATATTTAACAGCTTCAACCAACACACTTTTGCTGCTCAACAGCATTATCTCCATCATTTGTCTGAGTGCACTGGCACATGGCAGGTTTTCTATTTGAGACGGTTTGTCAGGTCGAGGAAACTAATTGAGTGAACAGGTTCTTCTGGCATAACCTGAGTGACACAGCTTGATCATCAAGTGGACTACACGTTTATTAAAACATGTACGAGGTCACTACAATGTGCCTTATATTATTGTCCTGATGATCCGCTGTATTTCTTTCATGTTCTTTCTTCTTACAAATCACACGTCTTCCTTTGAATTTACAAAGGTTTTATTATAAAGACATTTTTATCCACAGGGCTTTCAGTTATTTGATGATTTCATTCATTTATTAAGATTTGTCTGAATTACTTTAATTAATGTGTAAAGGAAGTAATGAAATATGCATGCAAATGAAATACACACCCACTTATCTATTTTTATACAGTTCTGACATTTCATACATCCTTCTCAGCTTTTCGAGGTCAGGTTTCTGTAATTCCTGCGAGGACAAGAAGGCACAGACTACTTTGTTATGACATTTTTTGAATACTATGTTTAATAGGAAGTAAAGAGCATTGGTACAGTCTGATACCTTCTGGTCTTTGTCCAAGTGAAGGATGTCTACCAGGGGAGCTATGGATGGACGGCCATGGGCACACTGGAACGGAAGCTGGCAAGAAGACAAAGACGCCACCAGGCTGCAGCATTCATCTCTAGTCAGACTGTCGTTGAATTTGATGGCACCTGTTTTATACGTGTGAAATGCATTGAATCACTATTACAAAATAAATAAACAAACAAAATGAAAGGTGGAGAAAACGGATTGTTCTTACCGTGGCATGCTAGGGAGGCTAAAATCTTCAGAACAGTGAGAGGCAGCATTCCTTTAACTCTCCCAGCTGAGCGAAGCAACTGAGACAAAGAATTTAAAAAATGCAGGTTATCCATCAACCAGCACCAAGGTATTTCATTCACACATAGATCTTTAGATAAAACACCTCCAATAGGAACTTTAGGTAAAACACCATACCTCAATCTGCTCTTGAAGATACTCCTGTGATTGTAAAGAAAAAGCAAAACAGTTATCATGAGGGGAATAGCGCTGTAAACATAAACACAATTGATAACTGACCTCAACAACAGACTTGATGACAGACGGTCTCCCCCTCTTAAGTTCATTACTTTCCTTTTCCAAAAAACACACTGGTACCTTCCCAACTGAAACCTGAGGCTGTGCTGTCTGTGAGAATTTCAGTTCCAGCCCCAAACTTTGTAAATGTGGCTGACAAGACCTGCAAGAGGGTTGAGTTTGAAATACGACGATGATGATGATGATGTTCATGGTATGAAAATACAGGTTTGAAACAAAAACAGTATCAACTTTGTCAGCTGTCAGTGTTCAGTACAAGAATCAAAGGATCTAACAGTGCTAAAAATAAATGCACTGCAGAGCTACACACAGACATACAAACACACTCACACACAGACTCAATTCCTATGGTCAATTTGGGACTGGCCAATTAACCTGAAGCACATGTTTTTGGAGGTGGGAGGAAGCCGGAGAACCCGGAGGGAACCTACGCAGACACAGGGAGAACATGCAAACTCTGCATGGAGTGGGACTCCAACCCGGAACTGCCATGCTGTGCAGCGACAGCGCTACCCACTGCGCCACCATGTCGTCCTCTTCATTAACATCCTTCACCCAATTTCCAAAAAGCTATATGTTGTTGTTTCTGTAGAGATCACTACGGCAAGTCTGTTTTTCTCACATGCCAAATAGGAGCCAAATAGGAGTTCCCACCTCAGTAGCCTCAGTTCTTCTTCTGTCACACTGATATGAAGAGGTGGCGTAATAACTGATGAACACAGACGTCTCTCCCCCGGTGCATCCGGGTCCTTCTCAAAAGAATCTATGACCGAACACACAGTGAACACCAGACCAGATCAGGATCATTTCATCCTCATTACTGTTGCATTGTACTGTTCTCTTTTTTTACCTGCAACTAGATTTTCAAGTCGAACTCTTTCATGGGCAGCATGCTGATCAACCAGCACCAGAAGGTTTCCTGGGATTTCAACGTAAAATAAATGTGATTTTGAAAAGAGAACAACTGACTAAAAGATATTCCTGTCTTTACCTTCAGCTTCAGTGGCTGCTGCAGGCTCCTCGTGTCTCATATTGATAAGACATGCAAGAAACTTCTTATCTACTTGATGTATGACCTGCAAGTTGAGTAACAATTACTTCATGACATCAATGAAGGGAAATGGGATGAAGAATTATAGAGAACATTCTGACTGAACATTCAGTGGAAAGCAAATGAGAACTCTACTTTCATCGAGTGAATCATGGCCTTGGAAAAACGGTATGGAAACAGGACGTTGTGGATCTTGACAGTCAGTCCGTCAGCTTGCCCGCCTGATATGTCCAGACCAACCTGTCAGCACAGAATACTAAAACAATTTAAAACATTAAAAACTAAACCCAAGAACCGATGATGCACGTAGCAAGCACAAACATGATGCTTACAGTAGGAGGATGGACAAACACTGGGTTTTTCCATTTTGAGTACAATGATGTAAGTGAATTGGAGCTCTCACAGTTGTCATCTGTAAACAGGACAGACTGCATTAATTTAACCAGGTCAGTATTATAACATATACTGTACATACATATATGTCATATAAGGTACTCTGTAGTCTGAACTGAGGTACCTCTGTCATCAAGCCCTACACTAGTCACTCTTTCTTTTGTGGACCTGGGCAGAAAGGGTAATACTAGATCACCCTGAAAAGGGTAACATCTGTAGTCCAGCCCTGAAGCACAGGAACAACAAGGTAGTCTTGGTTAATTCCGAATTTTAATGTACAGTCACCATCATGTGATTCTAACCTGCTGACAAGCACAGAAAAAGTCCCAACTCACCTGTTTCAGAGACGACGCTAACGGCCATATTGGTCACATCAGAAGTGCAGGGCGTGTCTTCAGCAGCCAGGTCCTCGTACCTGCTGAGCCCTGTCACTTTGTTAATATAAACTGTCTTTCCTACAGATGCATCGTAGTGATGAAGCCAGTCACTTGACCCTGTGTGCTCCTCCTGCAGTGGCTTAGGAGTCGGTGCAGGATCACACAGACTCGTGTTGTCATTGCCGTCCTTGGAGTTATTATTCATTCTGCTGAGAAACAGGTTCTGCTGTGAGCTCGTCCCGGACAGATGTGGGGACACTTTTGAATTGTCTGTCGTGCGTTTATTCAATGTAGAGAGTTTAGCTGCCAATGATTTTAGGCCTCGATTCTGAGCTGATACAGAATTTATGCTAGTGAACCTTGAGCTTTGAAGACTGCCCTGCGGTGTTTCCTTTTCTGTAACATCACATCTTTGCTGGTCGTTCCGAGAAATTAAAAAGTTATGGCCATTAAAAACTGACCCATCTGCTTGAAGTCTAGTCTTACACATTTTGTGAAGCTTTTGGGTGTGTATTTTCACTTCATCAGATTTACCATACATTCTTCTAAACTTCTCAAGAGATCCAAACTCCTTACAAAGGGACAACTTTGGACCAGTTGGAATTCTGGTAATCTCAGAAGGGACGACAGGAGCTAAGTCTTTGTATATTTTCTGAAAAGGTATGTCATGGCTTCCATCTAGTGAGATTTTCCGTTTTGATGAGAAGTGTCTCTCTTTAGATTTCTGTTCAAGAATTTGCTGTGTCGCTACTGACTTGTTGATTTGGACCGGGTCTGGAATCTGCAGACATTCGTGAATGAATGGATCAGAGATACTGATCTTTCTGTGTCTTGCCGTAGCCTCCTGTTGTCCTTTAGCATGGTTGTTTGAAAATATATGTTCCATACAGTTTAAACCAGGATGAATTTGTTGAGTGATGTTGTCTGGTGAAGTCAGATTACTGACTGAAGCAGTGATTTTAAATATCTCCCTTTCTTTAGAACATCCAAGATTTTCATTTTCTAGTTCCCTGGCTAAACTTAAAGTGCATGAGCCTTCCTCAGTGTCACTGAAAGCTGCCCCCTCTTCTTCACAAGAATCAGATGTAGGTTCAGGTCTAGCTGGATCACACAAAGGCTCATCTCTACATTCACTTCTACTTTCTTCACTTATTTTCTGTATCATTTCGTCTACAGTTATCTGATTCTGGTCAGTGTCTTCTTTGGATTCCGTGGGATCAGACTCCTGGTAAACACTGTCCTCATTTTCAAGGCTGCTTTTGCGCTTCCGATAAACAGAATCAGATGCCAGTTTCATTCCTATACTACAATCTACCACAGAAATATTTCTTATTCCTTGTACACAGCTGCCTCTGTTGTGTCCTTCTTCATCACTGTGAATGTCAAATGATTTAGGAGATTCGGAGTCCAAGTCATCTTGAGAAACTAACACCTCAAAGTTTTCCCTTTTCGAGAAAGCTTTCACTGCTTCTTCAATACAGAGCAAAATGCCATCCCAGTCTTTGAACTCTATTAAGGTTTTGGCTGGCTCAAGACAAATGTCGTACTCAGAGTAAAGACATTTGACATTTATGATGTATACACCATTCAGCTCCTGGTTTCGTTTTTGCTTTGGGCTCCTGGTGGTTGAATGCAAATCTGGACTGACAGTTTTAGGATTTAAACTACTCAGCCTGCGCAGGAGGAAGTTCAGAAGCTTGTGTATCTGTGTTTTCAGGAGCAGTCTTTTATTTACATAAAGGAATTGCAAGCTATTGTTGTAGTGACCTTCCCTGCCAATATGTCCAATCACTTCAAACTGTTTGTGGGTGTAGTTGATTTCTCCAAGTTTCTGTGCACGGCCAAGACCGTGAATTTGGACAAACCTGTGGTAAGTGTTTCGAGCTTTGGGGAGCTGCACCATCATGGCTCCTGTGCAGTCATTCTTCAGGGTGAAAGACACAGAGGGATGCATCAGAGAAATGGCCTCCACTCTGTGCCTGATCCTCTCACCCTCCAGGACAGCATCCATCCGTTTCCTCCGGACAGGCATGTTGTGGAAGAAGTTGCAAACGGTAACAGTCGTCCCTGCAGAAGGTCTCACCATTTCTGCTTCAAATACATCCATGCTCTTGCTATCCTTGAAGATTTTGTTGTGCGTTTTCACAGATGACCTGGTCCGGGATGAAATTTCAACAAGCGTGGCCAGAGACACGATACTAGCCAGGGCTTCTCCTCTGAAACCATTCCACCTGAGATCATCCAGATCTTCAACAGAACCGCATTTGCTGGTATAGTACCTGCTCCCTACGGATCCCATGTCCTCGGCGCTCATCCCAACACCGTTGTCAATCACTTGGACCTTGAACGCCTCCATGTCCATCCTGACTCCCACGCAGGTCGCCTCAGCATCGATGCTGTTCAGGATCAGTTCCTCAACACACTGCTGAAGTGACGGCACGGCGAACCCGGAGCGAAGCTTCGCCTGAACCTCTTTAGGCAAACACTTGATCATGATGTTCACTAAAGTGTTTCTGCATGTCCAGCTGACGGCTAACACGAAAGAGTTACTTCGTCTTACATTCAGCTGTTGGGAGCTAACGTCGTTAGCGTTTTCATGACACGAACTGAAACGGAAACCAGTTCCGGTGGACACATGTTAATAAAGTCCACCAAGTCCCTTAGAGAAAATATAAAATAAAGGATAAAAATATCAAATAAAACCAGTGAAAGCAGGTCAGAAACACTAGCTCCACGTCCCGACTCAAATCAATACTAATCTGTTTACAGTCAACGAGAACACCAAGCCTGAACCTCAGCAGGCATGGAAGCACTTACAAACCCACAGCGCCCCCTCCTGGTCAGAAGGACCGACGGCTTCTACTGCGTGTGTCGCCATGTCGTCTTGCTCGTGAATATTTCCTACATGGTGATGAGTCATGTTATTGAATATAGTTACACACATCTGAATGAACACACTTTATGACAGTAAACGACTGACACAAGAGTAGACTGGAGCCCAAGGCTGGTTTAATCTCACACCATTTAAATAACAATAAATACCAGTAACACCCTATAGATGATACTCCAAGCGCATTTATCGCTTCAATTTTTTTTTCTAATCCATAATTATTATACATTCTAAACTTGTTGGAAACTTCACAAAGCTACTCAATTTGAGCTCTGTAATGTATACCAGTTTTTTTTAGTACAGTAATGTTTCTGGAATAATTTAAACTTTCTAAGTGCTAACAAATCCATGAAATCACTGAAATAGTAAATAAACTCTCATACTGCAGATGAATAGACTACTTCTTTGACATGTCGAAGCAACGTGCAAAACTCAGTCCTTGCCAGAGGAAGTCATGATTTCTTTGTCATTCACTGAGGGTGCCTCAGACTCCTGCAGCCAGTCTTGGTGGAGGTCAAACCATCACCTACTTGCTAAGTGGGATGTTTACTGTGCTTAGGTTTGTTAGAAATGTCAACTTCAAAGAAATCTGATACCACAGTACATTCGGTTCACAATTCTGTGAAAACATGAGTCGATCATCTTCCTTAGATAAGTCTTCTAGTCATAGCTCTGAGACTGAGATTCTTAGGAGCAGGAATAGGATATACTTTAATGATCTCCGTAGGGAAATTGTTAGCACACTCTAGATCACACTGTTAGTTTAATTGCATGTATATATAGTGTGTACAAGCCCATCACACGCACACGCGCACACACGCACACACACACACACATACGGGGCCTGTAGGCATGTAGTGGGGGTGGGGGTAGGGTAGAGTAGCAGGCAGCTGCTTGGTGGTGCACCCTAATGAGCAACTAATAAAGGGGATGGCGTCTCGGCAGTGCCTGCTTCGGAGTGGGAGCCGAGTTCATCAAATAATATTGAGGACAAAAAAAATTCAAACAATGTGAAGAGTAATTACGGTTGATTTATTAAGCTGATTCCATGTATAGACAATGTTAAATAGAGCTATTATAATATAAAGAAATGCGTAATCTGATTACTCTTCTCTTTTAAAGAATGAAAAGGTCTAAATAAATAAAAATGTCTGGCTTAAAACTAATATTAAATACATGGTCTATGGTTCATTTTATCTTACTATGCTGAAAGAATGGTGCTGTAGGCTAGCCACTCTTTTCAAGTTCTTGAACTCTGCCTTGATTATGTGTGACTTGGGGCTCCCGGTGGATTTCAGCCATGCTTGCATTTCTTCCACTTTGGTGCGTGGACCTTGTAGTTGCCCTTGAACAGTTCCTGCATCAGTGTTTTGGACCCATCCAACCAAGCCAAGCTTCTTTCCTTCTGCCTGAAGTTTTAAAACAGAAGTAAAAGGATGCAGAGAATGGAGGAATGACTGTGATGAAACAAGGTCCGGACCAGTTTGATGGTGACACACTAACCCTGACAATGATGCTTTACATTTCAGAACTAAAACAATCTCTGGTGTTAAAGCTCAAAGCATTTGAAAATGAATTTTTTTTCCTTGACCTTAGAAATGTTCATATAACATTTAATAATTTGCTGGAAATTCTGACTACATCTGAAACTCGTTTTTCTTTTTTTTCTTTTTACCTACACCAAGCAGGAAATATTGTTACCTACATTGTTACTGCTCATGGCAAATGTCATAATATGGTGTTAGGTTTTCACATTATGGGGTCAAAGCATCAAGCTGAGCAGCTTAGTTCTGCTCAGTGCTGTCTAATTTCTTTTCATTATTACCATATCATGTGAACTACATCCGTATCAGAAAATCTCATGGTGGTTCTACTTCCTATTTCCTATTAAAACTACACATAAGTACCGGAGGTACTAGAAGCAAACCGCGGTTTTTAGAACAGGACGACATTTTAATTGTTCTTAACCTAAGTTTCATAAATTGACAAACTCACTTGCGTATATTTCCGGAAAAATACACCTTGAACTCTCCCATAGATTTCATAATCCACTGAAATCAAGTCCTCCTTGGACATGGTGGACCTGGAAAGAGAAACAAGACTGTATTCTGGTGCCGTGTTTTGTTTCATAGGGTCACAATGTAGCACAACTACGTTAACGTTATAGCTAATAAAATCTACGCTCACACTTTTTCCACGCACAAAAGTTTTAAAGGTTGATTCAATCGCGTGTTTCGCGTTCTAATCATGCTGAATGGATAGATGTTGGTCGCTGTCTGTAATCATTCACCTGGCAATTAGTAATATTACACAGCTCCAAAGGATCACCATTCAAAACATACGGGGACTCAATACAGGAAGTGACGTTTTATCGGCCAATCAGAGAACAGTCACTCCGGACACCTCCGGTTATGTAAATTGCGCTCGCGAAACTCAGAATGACCGGAAGTAGTGGACCTACATTTAAACGGCATTTCACAAGGAAGCAGCAGCGGCAACAATAAAAAACAAACAAACAATAAACCCATGAGAGGAAATTTATGTTCATGGTTTTGATGTTAACTATTTGCGGATTACATAAACCACTTTCTGGGGGCATGAGATGCCTCCAAAACAACCTAATCCCAACCAGTTCAGAGGTAGGACTTCCCAATGCAATTGGCTGCATAGATGGCGCCCACATTCCCATTAATGCCTTCTCACTTAATGAGGCTGATGATGTGAATAGGAAGTCCATTCACAGCAACAATGTGCAGGTACATACATATTGACAACTGTTTCAAGATGTTAAAGACTGCATAACAGATAAACCAGATCATATGTGACGCTGCACATTACATTTCTGTTGTTGAAGCAAAGTGTTCTGGGTCGGTTCCTGACTCTCTGATGTGTGGTTCTACCTGAGCAACAAATTGTAACGTGGTCAATAGCGTAAAGCTTTAAAACAAGGTTTGCCCTTAAGCCACTCTAATATATCCACTGTACATCATAGGAGACTTTGAAGGCTTTTTTTTTTGCTGGAAGACAAGGGTTACCCATGGCAACCGAGGCTGCTGACCCCTTACACTAAACCAGGCCCCCCACAGAACTTCAACTGGGTTCACTGCAGGTCGAAAAGTTTGGTGGAGATGATCATAGGCCTACTGAAACCCCGTGTCCAGTGCCTACGTCACCTCATGATGATCCCTGAGAGGGCCTGTGATGTTATTCTTCTTCTTCTCCTTTCGGCTTTTCCCTTCCGGGGTAGCCGCAGAGAATCAGTTGCTTCCATCCAACCCTGTCTTCTGCATCCTCTTACACCAACTACGTTATGTCCTCTTTCACTACATCCATGAACCTCCTCTTTGGTCTTCCTCTAGGCCTCCTACCTGGCAGTTCAAACCTCAGCATCCTTCTACCAATATACAGTATTCACTATCTCTCCTCTGTACTGGACATGTCCAAACCATCTCAGTCTGGCCTCTCTGACTTTATCTCCAAAACCTCTAACATGTGCTGTCCCTCTGATGTACTCATTCCTGATCCTATCTATCCTGGTCACTCCCAAAGAGAATCTCAGCATCTTCATCTCTGCTACCTCCAGCTCTGTCTCCTGTCTTTTCCTCAGTGACACTGTCTCTAGACTAAACAACATCGCTGGTCTCACCACAGTTTTGTATACCTTTCCTTTCATTTTAGCTGAAACTCTTCTATCACACATCACACCTGACACTTTTCTCCACCCATTCCATCCTGCCTCTACATGCTTCTTCACCTCTTTTCCACACTCTCCATTGCTCTGGACTGTTGACCCTATATACTTAATTCCTGTCTAGCCTCATCTCTCAGCCTGTCCATCACCATAGCGAACAAGAAGGCGCTCAGAGCTGATACCTGATGCAGTCCCGCTGTCACACCTACAGCACACCTCACCACTGTCTTAAAGTCCTCATACATGTTCTGCACCGCTCTAATATACTTCTCTGCCATTCCAAATTTCCTCATACAATACCACAGTTCTTCTCTGGGCACCATGTGGTGTTGTGCCTATGATGTAATCGATGTACTTATTTATCTAAAATGATTCTGGCAGGTGGTGTCTCACTGCTCTGCCATTTTTGATAGCAGGCAGATGGACAGGGTGATCATCGTCTTCGATTTTTAGGGTATGGTGTTGTTCTCTTCTATAGTATGAAGAACAACACAATTACATCAGGAATTGTGTTGTTCTTGAGGTGTTGTTCCTCAGGAATCATCTTGAGGTGATCCTCATCAAATGGACACGACATGTTTGCCTCTAAAATATGGAGATTTTAAAAAATCGCAGTAAGATAAAACTTTCTATCTGACAGAACAAGCTGATGTAACATGAGCGGCTGTGAAAGAGGACGGAGTCAGAGGAAACCCTGGGTTTCTGGAATAAAATGTACTCCCAACCAGATTACCGGTAGCTCCAGAGAGTCTGTTACTATGGTAAACTCAGAGGTTCAGTTACCTTGCTTTGTGAAACCGGAAACCCGGGTTTTCCCTCATTTAAGGGTTAACCTACCCAGGGTTCCCACTAAACTTGCTTTGTGAAACGGGCCTCAGGTTTCTTATTTTGATGTAATTGGGTTTGTTCTTCCAAATAAAATTAAAATAATGTTAATTCAGTAGTTGTACTACATTGTCAGATGTCACATCATGTCACCCATCACCATGAAATTATCATCACTAGTCTTAACTGTCTTTAATTCCTCAATAAAATTTTGTTACAAACATAACTTATAACTTCCTCGATGGAGTCTATTTCATTAAAACAAAGCAGAGCTTTGTGTGTTCATTGTGACTTTTCAAAATAAAAGCATATTTATGAATATTGACACAGCCACACAACAAAGATGGCTGTTAAGTTTTATTTGTATGTCTTTTACACAAATCATTAGGACATAGTGACAGATGAGGGTTTACAGTCTTATAAGTTTGCTGTTGAAAAATAATTTCTAATGCTGTCAAAGCATTATCTAAGTAATCAGAAATAACTGCATTTTCCTATTTTCACAAATTTTTGTTTGTCAAGAAATGTACTTCATATTTTACGGTGGAAATACTGTCCGTTCTATTGTTAGACATTTGACAGTTTTCTGATCTGATTCAACAGATCGTAAGCTATGTCAGAAAGTTTACACACACAAATGCTGCATGCTGTATTTGCAACAGCAAGGAAAACAGATGTCAAAAAAGCTGCATATTTACTTTCACAAGTGATGCAAAGAATAGTAAAACAGCAGAAAACAACACATCAGAAAGTACCAAAGACAGTTACAATGGTTTAAAAAGAAAAACGTTAACAGTATGGCTGCAACTGCAAGGTTAGCTACAGTTAAATCCTTAAAGGCTGTGTTTTCCACATTCAAAGAAACTTGAATTTTTATGAATGTCACAAAAAAACAAACAGGTGCACAAAAGAAAGATGACAAAGTAACAAAGTCTTCGCTTACAAAAAGAATCAGTAGTTTCTGTTTCACGCATATGTTATTATATGACAATAAAACATGCAATGAAATATAAAGATATATTTTTAAGGATAACAAATGAAAGTAAAATAATGAAGTGACAAGCACAAAAGAAGCTGATTTCACATTTGAAATTGGCATTAAGATGAGTCACCTTCTTTTTGGACAACACACTTGCTGTCTATCTCTCAATAATGAAGAAAGAAAAGAAACTCAGATCTTTGGATGTATTAGGAAGCTTTTGTCTATTTGCATAAGCTGGTCTTACCTGTTGTGTCATAAATACTGACTAATGTCTGAGACACTGAGGTCTCAATGCTGACATCACTATAAGTGAGAAATACTACTACCAAACATGACCTTAGCGTTCACACTGCAGTGTGACACTGTGATCATTTGTGATTGTCTCTCGCAGGTGACAAGGTATGATGTGTCATGTTGAATCCAGCCAACATTTCAGTCTGTAGAGGAACTGGCTAGATTACTCCACCAAAGCACACACACAAACACACACACGCGCACACACAAGTGCATAAGAGTGTGCAAGTTGTTGGACTGTAGTACACACGCAATAAAATGTAATCTGTCAAACAGAGACACTAATATAACTGCTGTGAGCTGGCATGAGGCTGCAGGTCAAACCAAACCTCGATTCCCCACCTAACTTGCTTATTTAACCTGATGTGTTAAAGATTCTGACGTCGGGACATCTGCAGGTTAAGGGTCACACATTGGCCCCAGCAGAACGGCCCCCGTGGTTTGTGAAGCCGCTTGCTCTTCCTCCTCCTCCTTCCCCTGGCGTACAATCAGAGTGATGGCTTCCATACTTATCGCGTCCTGCTTCCCGCAGGATCGGATGATTTATTGCTGCCCAGAGTCTCTCGTTCTCCTTCCGCAGCTCATCAACCTACAAATTCCAAATAAGGCGGTTACTCAGCAGAAAGATGAAAGTCGGGGGTCGGGGAGACAGCTATAGGGAAAAAATAGTTCACCTGTTTCTCAAGCATTTGTATCCTTGTGTCTTGTTGAGTAACCATTTCTCGCAGCTGAAAAACAAACCTTTGTGTTAAATTCTGTGGCAACTGGAAGCAACGTCTGGGGTGCACTGCTCAATGTGTAAATTTTATACCTGTGTGATCTCGTTACTTGCCGGGCAGCATGAGCCGGATTCTCCTTTACTGCAGACGTCATTCTCCTCCAAACCGTTGACCTTATGAAAGCTCATTCTTTTAGTCTGTGAAAAATTAAGAACGGACACGATGGGTATTTTTTACAAAATGTATTATAACACAGTAGAAACACAGATATTCATGCATTTTTATCTGGATTACACAACTCATCTCTAGATTAGTGTGAAACGCTACTCGTTTGGCATTACCGATAGTCCCTTCTCAGTACCAACGGCTGCTGCTGCAGCCTTGAGTTCTTTTAGCTCCTCATAAGGTAGAGTGACACTCTCAGAGAAAGAGAGCTGGTCAGGATTGGGTAGGTCCGAATCTTCTCCCATTGGAATAAACTCGGCATCCTCAAGCTCCTATTAGATGAGAAACTCCCCTAATCAGAACACTCTGAGCCTCCATTCACATGTTTCAGCCTCATGATTCAAATCAAGGCTTCATTGTTCTGGTATTTTCATGGCATCAAACCTTTCGCAGCCAAAGAGGACAGGAGCTGTCCCCAGTCTGATTCGCTGCTGACATCATAGGAGTTTCCAGGAAGCACTCTTCTGTATTATCCTCCATCGTGCCCCCAAGACCTCTGTCACGACACTCCGTCAGCGAACCAGGCTCGATGTCCAGGTCCACTGTGGCAGTAAATGCCTCCTGTGCCAGTCCTGTAAATATATAATGACAAACAGTTAACTGTAGACTTTTATAAATACAGATTTATTTGTCAGGCAAACGAAGAACTCAGTGCAGAAAGTAGTAAGTGAAGAGCCATATTTACCACTGCCAATTGATACCCCACTGCTGTTAGAGCGAATAGTCTTGGAGTTAAGCACTTTCTCTGTAAAGAAAGAATGACATGAGGCAGTTGGCTACTTGCACCGGTAAAATGTCTACTGCAAGCTCCTGGATGTGATTACTGACCCATTATAATAATGGTGTGCCAGCCGCGGCATGAGAGATCTGGCACATGGTGAAGGGAGCCGAATATGGGCCTTGGCATGGCCGGGCATACCTCAGAACCAAACCCCTTGTCAGCCGGCATGCCAAGTCTGCCATTTCCTGCATTACCCCAAGCAAAGATCTGATTGTCTGAAAGGAACAAAAACAACATATTCTCAGGATCAAAATATATCACTGTCATAGATGCACCTCAGTACTGTACATGCTCTCACCCTCAGTGCCTGCAATAGTAAAACCGTCTCCACACGACACTTTAGTCACAATCTTTCCACCAAAAGGTCCAACTAGGACTTGGACACCCTGGTGTTTCTTGAAATCCTTCACACCCAGCTGCCCATACTTGTTGCAGCCAAAGGTGATCAGACGACCACGTTCTGCAAAACCAGAAATCACATTTTAAAAAACGTCTTTGAAATTTTGACCTTTATTTAAATTATAAGAGAAATATCAAGTCTTTGTTCTGTTGTATACTATACCGTCAATAGCAGCTGTGTGGGTCTTCCCTGGAGCGATGGTCTGAATCTTGAATCGTGACAGCTGTTTTGCTAATGTGAGTGTGGTGATGTATGGGATCCCTTGGTTGCCCTGCTATGGCAAACAAAACAAAACATGAAGCAAAATGTAGTTTTTCTGTTATAACCCTCTTGTAGACTGAACCAGTACCTCTCCCGGGTGGTTTTTGAGACCAGAAATTCCTTGGTTCAGACCAAGCTTGTTGTATTCATTGTTTCCACATGCTAGGACTTTTCCAGCTTCTGTCAAAAAGAAGGTTCCATCACTGCCACATGACACTGAGGAGATAGTGGCACCTTTAGGGACCTCCACCTGGGACAGCCAGAAAAAAAATGGAGAAGAAATATCTGTGTAATAATCCTTAAAACACTTTGAAAAAAGAGGGATAATTTCACTTTTTGAGCAATGGCTCCTGTTTAGTTTAGTGTCTTGCATGCAGTCAAGAATATGACAGAATAGGGAACAAACTCTTACTTGCATGGGAGAAGCAAAGTCATCCTCACATTCCAAGCCAAGACGCCCTGTAGCAGGAAAATTTGAGCAACTTTCAATTGGAACACTTAGTATGATGGTACATAAAAAAGGACCTCATTATCTGCTGGCGACAGCAAAAACATGGTAGAGTCTTAAAAGCAAGAGTTTAACAACAACTTCAATAAATATGGCAAACCTATTTACCATACTCTCCACAGCCCCAGGAGTAGATGCCACCACTCTGAGTAAGGACCACCACATGGTTGTCTCCACATGATACCTCACAAACAGGCCTCTCCTCAAAAAACTCCAGAAGCACAGGCTCATAAATCTCCATGCCGAGCTCATGCTCCACCCCGATGCAGCCGTAATAGTCTGACCCGAATGTGTACATCTGGTCCTCATCTACAAACGCAGAGGAAGCAAAGGAAATGTACGGCTGCAAAAAAAGGTTCTTCTCTCACTTGGAAGGAAGCCTTTCTTTCTCACTCACCAGTGATGCAGGCGGTGAAGTCAGCTCCACACGCCACCTGTCGGATGGCCTTCCCTTGCAGCTTGTCCACCTTCTTTGGTTGCCGGTATGAGGCCTGGTCTCCATGTCCCAGCTGACCCACCATCTTGGCTCCGCCTTGGACATTCTGATTTAAAAAAATTGATGAAGTTATTTGTGAAGAAGCCAGAGAACATCTGGATCCAAGATATCTCCCCAGGAGCGACAAATCAATACTCACAGCCCACGTGTACAGTTCCTTTTCCACTGTCACCACAGCAAAGTGACTCTCGCCTGCACACACATGTTGGGCGCTGCTACCTCCTTTAAACATGTCCATTTTCTGGGGGGTGAACTTCCCTCCTCCCCAGAAGTACACCTCCCTCGAGCGTGTGGTTACAACAGCAACTGGGGCGTCGGACACGGTGCTCAACCTAGGGGGCAATCAGGACAATATATAACTGGTACTGATCAAAATCGTACAACGGATCCATAATAACACACGTGATGATAACTCACTTTGGTTTTTTCATGGCTGAATTCAGCAGAGCAACTCGTTCTTCAAGCTCCCTAACAGAAAATAAAGTTGTTAGTAGGAGTTCTGACAGAATCTAAACTATTTTCTTACATTGTAAAACACTTTCCTCTTTCTATCTACTTACTGTCTGTAGCAGGAAATGAATGGCTGGTCCAGAATCTGCTCAGATGTAGGCCTTTTTGCAGGATCCTGTGACACAGACAGTTGAATATTTCCTCTCAAATCAGCATCTTGCTTGAGTAAGCATCACTTCTGGCATCAATCCACTTATTGACAATGTGTAGCAAAGCTGGTCTGTTATTAGCCGCTCACTTACTTGATCGAGGCACTCGTACACCAGTTTGATCAGTGCAGGTGAATAAACGTCAGCGTTCACCTCCATTGTCCAGTTTCCCTGGACTATTTTCACACAGAGGTTGAGGGGGTTCTAATAGATACAGACATCAAAATGAATTCTAATTAGAATAAATCTATAAATGAGAATAATTTCTATTTTCACAAGGTAACAAACCTACCGTTGCATCAAATGTTCTTGTAAGAGTTAAGACTTCAAAAAGTACACAACCCATGGCCCAGATGTCTGATTTGAAGTTGTACTTTGCTCCCTGGCACAGTTCAGGTGACATGTAGTATGGAGTCCCTACACACTGAATTTACAAAGGAAAGAAATGTGTAAAAATAAAAAAAGTAAAACATGTATTTCAACCAGTCAATAAAGTGAAAAGAGAATCTAACAACTAAATAATCCAGTTGTGGCCAGTCTAGTCAAACATAGTGAAGAGAAAGGAATCACAACTTACTGTTTCTGCCATTGAAAACTCAGAGTCCAGCTTCTTGGCAAGACCATAGTCACCCAGCTTGATGAGGTCAGTCTTGGTTAGGAAAATGTTCAGAGTTTTAATATCTCTGCAAGAACAAAAAAAATTATTTACGAAACATAATCCTTCATAGAAGCAAAGTAAATATTCGATTGGCCTTGCAGCTAATGAAGACAAAAGTATCATCTTACCTGTGTAAGATTCCAGCCTTGTGAATGTGGGAAACCGCTGAGGCAATTTGGTACAGATACCATATAACCACCTAAAGAAATAGAACAAAGGTGAAGACGCGCCTCAGCCTCAAAATAGTAGCATCAAAACGCTGCGCTCATACCTCTTCACTAAAAAGCTTCCCCTTCTGCTGGTTGATTTTATCGTAGAGATTTCCTCCTGTTAGGGAAAGTGAAAGGTTGTTTTTTAGCATTTTTGTCGCAAATTGAAAGACTGAAAAAGTTTATTTTGAAAAAATAAATAGAAAGTTTACATAAAAAGAAAAAAAAATACACGATTAAATGTAAAGTCTACCAGAGAGTGAGATCAATGAAAGACAATTTACATGCCAAAAAGCAGTAGGAAAAGTATAAACTTATATAATCCACATAGCATTTTCTTACCATTGCAATACTCCAACTCGATGAACAACGAGTTCTTATCCATGAAGTGATTGAAGTAGGCTACGATGTTCTTGTGCTCCAGCATGGAGAGGATGCTGATTTCGTTCATGACATCTCTACGCTCCTTCTCAGAGAGCGAGTTCAGGTCCACCTCCTTCCACACCACCAGAGAGTTGTCCTGTGGAAGTTTCATTAAGAATACGAGTGACGACTCCAAGTGCATGTCCAGAAGTGTCTACAAATCATCAGTTCAGTCTGCAGTCTAAATTTAACAACTAAAACGACACGTCCACACAGTTCATCTTCATCTTCATCAGTTCATCAGTTCATCTTTAAGACAGCATCCGATCCCACTCAATGACACAACATGGTCATGAATAGTTACAGAAAACCTTCACATATGTTATATAACATATATGAGACTTGACTGATTCATAACATTTTTGGTGGCAATCATAGGAGGAAGCTGAAATATGTGCGTCCAGAGGTGGCACAGGCTAAAGAAAGGCATGAGAAAGTCATTCATCATGTTGTGACTGTGGAATTTCTCACGGGGATATGGAACCAGAGGGACAACGAACAATTCAGTGGGTCAGACACATCGTGAAACACAACACTGACAACACATTCATGATATATTTGATAGGTGTGTTTTGCAGAATATGCAGCTGTTTTGCAGAATTTCTGACTATTTCATGCATCTCCAAGGAAAGAATGTGAAGACTGAAGACAGCTTTTCCCAGCTACCTTCAAATAACAGCGATGGCAAATGTCTCCTAATTAAGAAAACTAAATATTACTCGAAGAGACTTTTTCTTGGACTTGCCTCAGTTCTTCTGTACAGAGTTGCTTCACCAAACGCCCCCCTCCCGAGGATCCGGATAGGAATGTAATGCAACTTCTCTTCTTCGCCAGTAAATGTGCCCGACGCCGATCGCTCGCTGAGCACAGACCCGCCACCCAGCTCCGAATTCAGCGAGTCGAAATGTCTCTCATAGTCCTGCAGTGACATTTCTGTTCACACTTGTAATGCAGTGGCAGTGATGGAAATAAACTGAAGAGGCCTCGTCACAACTCTCTCCAAAAGACTCCTACAAACCCGTACACAAGTCTGACATGTTACCAGTGACGGCTAACATTCAGGACGTCTAAAAGTCTATTTGATGCCCCCAGGGCCACTCAAATATGTAATATGTAAATTTGTAAAAGAGAATTACAATGTTATACTATCCGAGCAAGTATTGTTGCAGCGACAGTTAAGCGCGAAAAAAACAAAGTGATTAAATTCAGTCAAGTTTGAAAACTTTCAGAATAAAATGCCTCTCATCAATTTATACTACAGTGTGTCTTATATTGAAACTCACATTTCCGGTGAGGACGTTATAGCTAGCATTAAATGGGCATCTTTACTAATTTAAAAGGTAGTTTGCTTTAAGACGAAAAAGTACTGCTTGGCTCAACACAACTCGTTTCTTTTCACTCAAATCTTTTTAAATTATCAAAGCTGAGAAACTCACAGGACACATAAATTAAAAATATTTGACATTTGCTGTTGTCGGATGACACCACTGAACAACCACCAAGTTCAAAATCCTTTGGTTGGTCTCAAACCCGGAAACTGTCAAGTTAAACCTTCTAGGCAGGAGGTCATAAAAAACCTTTACGTACGCAAGTTTAGCAACATACTACTGTACTATTTTGTAATTACCAACACTTGTTTTTGTTTGTGTTATATTTTGTAAAGTTAAAGGATTTCAATATTTGTATATATTTGTGTCTTTGATTTTAATTTGTATTGCGATAAGAACGCTGATGGCGGTTTACGGTGGCCGAAAGGGACAAAAGGACAGCACTGACAGCAGCCCGTCAAGTTGCATGCTAGCAACTCTGTAAATGTGATTCATTTTGGGGGGTTTATAACATATTTTTGTATCACTTAGCATTTATGAACATTATAACTCATTTGTAAATTTTGTAATTTTACAAAAAAAGCCACATTTCAATACATACATACTACACTGTATGTATATATTGTATATGTGTGTATATACATATTCTGTACTGTATATGTATACGCGTGCACGCACGCACGCACGCACGCACACACACACACACACACACACAATCATTGAGCAGAAAAGAAGAACACTGATTGCAGCTGCATTCTTACTGAGAAAATGTGGACGCTGAAAGCAACAGCTGTTAATATAAGAAAATTTGCAAGTGAGTGCAGATTGATCATGATCATGATCATGATTGTTTTTTTGTCATTTACTCATTAACCGTTTTCACGATTGAAGTCCTTCAGAAATTAATGGCTATGGAATCCTGGAAAACATTTATATTTAGGGTTGTTGTCATTTAAAATTGTTCTGACATATTTTCAAATCAATATATGTGCAAATTTTGTCTCAGTTGCTGTCAGAATTGTAATTATTCTAGTATCACATCCTCTTCTGCACTTTGCCATGACTCAGTTTCCATGTCAATAACTTCACCCAGGTAGTTTTCCTCTGCATTACTTCTGCCAGCGAGCTGCTATCTGGTGGAGATGTGACCATGTTTGCTTTTGTAGCAGAGGAAAAAGTTACCATAAATCATGGCCTGGATTACTATGTGGTTTATCGATTGCACCTGTGTACACCTCTTCAATAACATGCCCCTGGGCTCAGGTCAACAAACATGAACTTTGATCGTCATGACAACTCAGGTTTGTTGTCGTCTGTACTTAACATTTATTAAATGTTTACCAGTCCTAGGGAGAGGGATCCCCCGTCTGTGATTTTCCATTTCTTTGTCATTTTGGGGATTTTCCTCACCCGGTTCGAGGGTCGAAGGCTATGACAGCATGTTACTCTTTACAGACTGTAAAGGTCTCAGAGGCCTTTTTGAAATGTGAACAGAACAATTGGATGGACGGACAGACGGACTGACTGACTGACTGACTGACTGACTGACTGACTGACTGACTGATTGATTGATTGATTGATTTTATCCCAAACTGGGAAATTTAAAAATTCAATTTAATTGATTGATTAATTTCAGTTTTGAACTGCACTGTTGGAGAACACAGAATATCACAATTTAAATATTGATTTAATTCTAACGAATAAGTGAAATGATAAATATTAAAACAGAAATATGTGTTAATAGCATTTAGAGCTGGTTTGTGCATTGAAGAGCTTACCTTGTAACAAAGTTTTTTCACTATTTTTAATTGAACTTCAACAATTTGTTGTTACTTTTTCATTTTGTTCCTTGCTCTTATCACAGTCAGCAAATTATTGTAGTAGACCATTAAAAACAAAATACCCTCACATGGACAACTCATGATGTTATTCCACTACACACAATCAGTGGGGACCAGTATGTCTCTGGTTTCAGCAAAGTAGCAAAAGGATAGAGTCGTGGCTGTGCAACACATGGAGCTGAGATAATGCAATAAGGCCTTCACTGGTACACACACACATACAATTTTGAAATGTTGACAGAGCACCTCCTCGCACAGATAACAACCAACATTCTGGGGGGGATATCTGAGTAGAAACCATGAGAACAAACGGGAATCCAGACATGGTTTCAGACAGCAACAGCAGCACAGATGGGAAATCATACCAACATAACACAGGAGACATTGGTACGTTTGTGTCCCAGCAATGGATTAGGATTTTACTTATTTATTACTTGTCGGGCTTAAGGTCACATTGAAGCGTTTGTTTGTTCAGGACCTCTCGGTGCAGTCAGAATCGGGTCCAGAAGTCTTCCACTGTATCCAGTGGTTTTGGTGTGTTTAGGACTACTAAACGGCATTCTGATGATCATTGCTGTTGTCATTGGGATTTACTGTGAGTACAATTCATCCAAAGAACGTTTTGCATCTTTGCCTAATTTCTTTAGCGTCAGTAACGTAGACAGTTAAATAATTCACTCAACTTAGTGAATTTTAGCAATCTTATAGTGAACCATAAATAATATGAATAAAAATCTGATCTTGTTTTTGATAATCGCAGGCGGTAGTGTCAGTGACATATCCAATCCTGACTTCGTGGCAACAGAAGCTGTCATCTTAGAAGTGAAGGAGCTTCAGATAATGCTGACTCATGCCATCGAAACCCAAAATGAGATCGAGCAAACTTTGAAAAAAGAGATGAAGGGACACCAGCAGCTTAAAATACTGTTAGAGCAGAATAAGACGCTTAGTGACGTCATTCAGAAGGAGTTTGAGTTGCTGCAGTTCGAGAAAGCAACCCTGCAGACTGATACATCCAGCATCTGTGAGAACCTAATACATTCATTTCTTATATTTTACAAACAGGAAGGTTTCCTTTTTCTTGAGACTTTAACTCATTTTGTTCTTTGACAGATAATAGTTGTGAGAGATGCCCATCCGAATGGTTTTTAGTCAACACAACTTGCTACTTCCACAGTAAAGAAACATCCCGTCCCATGAAGAACTGGAATGACAGCAGGGCAGACTGCATCAGCCGTGGGGGCAACCTGGCTGTAATAGACAATTTAAAGGAGCAGGTGAGTCCAGTAAATGTAAGACGGGGTAGATATACCCTTCACATTTAAATTTAGAATCTAAGGATTTTTTTTACAAGTCTCAGCGAGGGATCGTCATGACAAAAAACCCAAGTTACTTTGCCAGTGATTGAGTAGATGAGAGCAGTCACAGCTGATGTTTGTTACTGTACCTGCATTCCACCTCCAACAATTGTGTTGTTGTTTATCCTGTGTTTATCTAGATAAATCTATTTGAGTATTTACCAAAACTGGAAGGAAACGTGCCATTTTGGACCAGGCCAGGAATCTGGATTGGCCTTACTGATCTTCAGACAGAGGGAAAATGGGAGTGGATAAATAATGTGACTGTGTCAAATGGGTAAGAGCCTTCATAACTTTGTATGTATTTTGGTGTCAACATTTTGTGAAATATGCTAATATGCTTACTTGTTTAAAGTTGGATAAAGAGTTTGATAGATCGCCTGTACTGTATTTATGTGTTGAGCTTATAAGTAATACGCCTTTGTCCATCACTTAAATAGTTAAATCTTGTAACTTTAATTAAAACATAATTTGTTGTTTCAGTTGTTTGTGCATTTATTAATCATTCTAGATACAAAACAGTACATGTGGGGTTTTATTTGGTTGGCACATTTTTAAAGATTGAAAAGACTCAGTATCTTTTTCCCTTGTTTATTTAGACAGAGATATATCTTATAATATGCCTTGGCCTTGCTTTAGGTACTGGATACGAGGAGAACCCAACAACCATGGAGAGGATGGGGAAGATTGTGGAGCCATAGCCAATATTAAATTGCCTCTGCAAACATGGTTTGATGCGAAATGCAGCTCACTCAAGGAATGGCTATGTGAAAAGCAACTAAATTAACCGTGGAGAGGGTGGCGGGCCACATCAGGATGAGTCGAGTCCCTGATGTCAGACAACCATCAAGATGGTCCTGTGTGAAGAGAAAAGCCCAGAGAATTGTCCAACATGTGATCAACATGTTCTGCAGAAGGCTTTAGCTGCTTGTTACAACAGTGCTCTAGTTATTTTATACAATTCATCTACCTTGTTGTATTTAATTAATATATAGTATAATACAGTTCTCAAGATTTAGCAGTGATCCTCTCGGATAACTGATAACTGATTATGCAAATGATTAATACCAGAAAATACATTGATTTTCTCATTCTTAATGACGGTTGCTGGGTTTTCTGATGTCATACCTGATCTATTTGCTCCTTAGTTACAATTGATTTAAAGTTGTTTTGTCTTTTGCCACATTGAATCAGGCTGACAGTTTTCAACACCAATAAAGTAAATGTTAACTTCCATATGTAAGCGTGTTAGCATTGTCACGGCATGTGAACTCAGTATTACCATTTAGTTTGAAATAAGGATGGATGGATGGATAGATGGATGGATGGATGGATGGATGGATGGATGGATGGATGGATGGATGGATGGATGGATGGATGGATGGATGGATGGATGGATGGATGGATAGATAGATAGATAGATAGATAGATAGATAGATAGATAGATAGATAGACAGATAGATAGATACAGTATACAGACAGACAGACAGACAGACAGACAGACAGACAGACAGACAGACAGACAGACAGACAGACAGACAGACAGACAGACAGACAGGGAAATGTAAAAATTAAATGTAATTGATTGAATGGTTGGACAAACTGACAGTGCAGCTTGATGTGCTATTTTCTGCTGTACTAAACCTAACACACACACACACACACACACACACACACACACACACACACACACACACACACAAACAAACACACACACACACACACATACACACACACACACACACACACACACACACACACACACACACACACACACACACACACACACACACACACACACACACACCTTATCCCTGGTATGAACAAGAGGTAATCAATAGGCACTTCCAGGATAATGGACGACTCAAAACCACAGTCGAACTGCAGTTCCAGAACAAACATCATTTGGACACAAGAGTCTCAGGATTGGAGTAAAGGTGGGCTTTCACTACCTTATCATCAAAGACTTGGAAAAAGTTCTTAAGCTAAAAAATCATCTTCTGTTGTTTGTGACCAGTGACTAATATTATATTTTCTATGCTTCAAAGACCTCATAATAATAACATTGAGGTTTTTGTTGTTGTTTACTATATTTAAATTTACTTTCCAATGCCTATTTATGTATTTATTTTTATATTCTTGGTGAGTTATTTTTATTCTTTCTAGGTGTTGGTACTACTTTCTGTGTGTTTTTTTCTGTGTGCTCACTGTGCTGTGTGTAGTGAAACGGAGAAGTTAATTTCCCTGACAGAACCTCCTTAAGGGATTAATAAAGTTCTACTCTATATATCTATCTATGTATATTACGCATGTGATTGCATCCATCACATTTTCTGTGATCTTATTCTGTTATTTGTCTGTTACTAATCTACAAAAATCTTTACAATTCATTGACTTAATTTTTATTCCATGAAATGTCAGAAGTTACAGAAAACATTTTTCTGGTGCCATGCCTCTTGCATGACATACATACATACATACATACGCACGCATGCGTGCACACGCGCGCACACACACACACACACACACACACACACACACACACACACACACACACAAGGTCCCATAAGGGACCAGCCAGTTTGATTAAAGACAGCATGTTCTGCTGTTCAGTAAAAATTTCTGACTTATAAAGATTCATCCCTGACCAGTTAAATTAAATTTGCACACTATAATACGTCATGAAGTCTGACTGAATATACTGGAAACCATCGTGTTCAGTAAATGACACCAGTGTTTACCAGCTGTGAATATTTAACAAATGAACCAGAATTTCTGTTTGTAATGCCTCACACACACACACACACACACACACACACACACACACACACACACACACACACACACACACACACACACACACACACACACACACACACACACACACACACACACACACACACACACACACACACACACACACACACACACACACACACACACACACACAGGGCAATGTCCTAACAAATAACCTCTCTTAGACACACATGTCAGACTGCTCTCATTTTAGCAGTCAGTCAAGATGGAGGACAGAGAAGATTTGGGTGGCATTTCTGACTGTGCTTATAATAAACTGGACAGTCAAGAGGAACTGACAACAGAAGAGCAAGAATTCTTCTCAAATCAACAGAAACAAAAAGGTAAAATAAAACTTAAGTGACTTTATCTGTCTTTAATAGTTACACCAGCTCTAACATTGTCCCGAAAATAGTTTTGGTAACAAATTACTGTGCTAATTCCTTAACCATTGTTAACATGGTATTTTTTCACTATAATTTTTGGATTGTATGCTTTGCTAATATTATGTTTGAAGTATACAGATGAGGGATAATTTAAGGGAATAACATTGTATGATGTCAGAAATACCTCCTCACATTAATTATTTTCCTTTACCTGTCATTTTTTTTATCATCTCAAACTACACAGCTTCAATATGACCATTTATGGATCTAATGTTAAATAACTACTCCTTTGTATAGTGTCAGTGTCCTTGATGATACCTAAATCCAGTCTGAGTCGTTACCATCAGCTCATAATCTTGGCAGTGTTTGCTGTCATTCTGCTGGCAGTTGACATTGGCCTGGGAGTCTATTGTAAGTCACTGTTTCACCATCAAACACCCATAGATTTACAATATTACAAGAGAGTTATGCCGGTAATATTAGGTGAAGTATTTAGCAGATGTAACATCTATATAATAATTAGGAATAAATGTATTGTACAGAATTTGTGATATAGAAATCTTTTCAGACAGTGAATGAAGGAATGACAATAAACCTTCTTCTTCCAGTAACAGAAACAGAATCAGCAAAAGTAGAACAGCCATTCAAAATATATAATAAATATCTATATTTCTGCATGAAAATGTCCAAACACTCAATAACAAGTAAAAGTTGTACATTGAAAACTGGAACCAACGAATGTATTTCAAAAGATCCACACCAGTGTTTTATTGACATATGTAAAGTAGTGATTGTTCGCATTAATATTATTGATGTTATGTAGTGACCGTTGCATTTTGTTGAAGTAGATCTTTAAGGCTGAGCTCATTTTCTCAACATTATTTACTGTTTGGTTGTTGAATCTACTTGATCAGATGGCTCGTGTAGTGGAGTGGAAATACATGAGGATGTAAGGAAGTATAAAATTTTCTTAAACAGAATGAGTTAAGTAGTTTCCATTTATATGTTTGTACCTTAGTAAATATTCTGCATTAATTCTGTTACAAAATGTATGTGCAATTAAAGGCCTAAACAGACAGGGAAATAACATGTCCCCCATCTGCAGACAACAAACTCACGAGTGGCCAACGCATCTTCACGGACATGAACAATGAGCTGGCAAAACTGCAGGCTTCTTACACGACTGCAACCCAGCGCAAGACTGAAGCAAATAAACTGTTGGCCAAAGAGATGAGTGAGCAGCAACTCACTATGTGGGAGCTGGAACACCAGAGTCGAGCAACCAAAGATTTCGAGAGGAGGACCAACAAAATCAGGCTGGAAACTGCTGCATTGAAATCCCACATGCCAATGATTAGTGAGCTGTTCTTGTTACCAGTTGTGTGACCATGATATTAATAATAACTGAGACACAAAAAACTAACCATGTTTCTATTGTCTCTGGTACCAGAGGAGGGCTGCAGACACTGTTTGCCAGGATGGACATACATGTTCTCAATGTGTTACTACTTCGCTTTGTCTGATGATGTGTTACGTAGATCGTGGCAGGAAGCGAGGAATTTCTGCATGAGATATGGTGCTGACTTGGCAGTGGTAGATACCAGAGAGAAACACGTAAGATATCCAGGCAAAAACACGCAACTCCTCTTTTCTCTCTGAAGAACCCCCTAAAATAAGTTTACCTTTGTGTGTTTTTGTGTGTGCATATTCACAATGGTCAGCTCGCCATAAGTGAATTGATAACTAATTATTACGATACATCAAGAAACATTTATCAAAGTGGCTTCTGGATTGGACTGAGAGATGTGGAGTATGAAGGGACCTGGAAATGGTTGGATGGAACAAGCCTGGCTGCAGGGTAACATTTATAAAATATAGAATCTGAAAATTGCAACAGATAACTATCTGGAATTATTGTAACTATTTTTATCACATTTCTCAATGTTGCAGTTACTGGAATGATGGAGAGCCCAACAATCAAGGAAATGAGGACTGTGCGGCGGCGTATCCCAGAAGTAACCCCTTTAAGTCCTGGAATGACGCTCCATGTAATCATGGACTTAAATGGATTTGCGAAATGACAGCAAAGACTCAAAGTTGATGTCATTTTTTAAGATTGACCTTTATTTCTCTTTAATTATTTTAGTTGCGAATTAATTCTTCTCTTTTCAGAGCCTCTCAATGTTTTCTTACCGTCACTTCTTCATTTCTTTGGACTACAAAATTACAAAAACACATCTGATTCATTTAATGAGGTATAAAATGTATATTAAATATTTGTACCATAAAGAGTCAAATAAATACCTTAACCAGGTACATTTATATTGCTGCCATATACACTAAGTTGATTCTTCTCTCAGGAAAACACCTTCCAATACACATATCAAGTTGTTTTTTATAAATGTCAAATACATGAAGTGTGACAGAGAAAAATAGCACTGCGAGAATTTACTTCACCTCTGGAGCCAAGCATTTTCAAGACAACAAAAAGGCTTTTTTAAACTCTGCTGTAAAAGAACTGCAATTGAACAGAGGCCCATGGACGCCAATCACAACCTCTTTCAAAGATGGAGTGAAAAATTCTTTAATATGAACACTGGACAATCACCAGTGAGTTCTACACACTGTTAGACTATGCTGTGTACCAAATAAATGGACAATGTAGTGTTTCGTACCACCTAGTAAACACTAAACATATAGCAGCATCTCTTGTGTCTGACTAATGCATTATTCAATGATTCACATTCACAGCACCGCAAAGTGTTCCCGAAGTTGTTTAAGCAGCTGCTGAGTGTCAACGTGTTCAGGAAATGAGTCCTCGGAACTCCGGGCTGCAGTGTAGCTGCTCTGAAGGTCTCCAATCTGGACAGACACAAAGATGGTACTTTAAGATTGCATTAAGATGAGATTTGGTCTCTTTAACTATCAAACTCTCTATACCTAACAAGAGGTCCACTATCTGAATTGAGAGCAAATTGTAGAGATTTGTTAGTCAGAAAAAAACCTTTGAATTCAATTTCTGACTATTCTGCACTATTTGAACAAACAAGCAATACTAGAGTGATGTCACCACTAGATGGCTCTGCTGATTGGATGAAGTGCTTCACATGGGTTCTCCTTGTATGAAGTACAACATGACTTTTAGCTGACAGCATTACATATGAGGACCTCTTTACCAAATACATACTACATTTAATGCGATAATGTGCTTTCATTGTGAAACTAACGAATGTGTAGGCTCCATCAAATCTCTCTACTGACTACTCAACAGTGAAAAGTAAAAAAAGAAATCACAATTTGGATGTTGATTTGAGTCCAGTGGCCTTGTATTGTTAAAGTGTACAGATTTAAAAAATATAATGACTTACCTTTTCAAAGAGAATAGAGAGATTGAAGTGTGGCTCATACATGTGAGGAGCCAGTGATGCAGCAGTTTGCAAGAAGGCTTTTGACTGGATAAAAGACAGGACAACCATCGCCATTATAAAAATGATACTTAAATAGGATTCCATCTAAGGGACTGTCACAAGCATCTGCAGAATCAGACAGTCAGATATCTTTCAAGCACCTTATTAGCTAAGTGATAAGTTGACGCTGTAAGACAGTAGCTTTTCGTCAATCACATAAGCAACCTTAGAGGTATAGTGCATGTTACAAGGCAGAAAAAAGGCTCCAAACATCACCCTAGTTATATGTTTTCATATTCTTGCACATTTCTAGATCATGTCAGGACTGCAGCAGCACAGACACTAAGTTTATGGATGAAACTTAGCTGGATGTGAGCTGTGGGACGACCACAGTCTAATTATTGGTGCCTTACAGCTTTTTGGGTTTGTGCGGTGCAATTGTAGCTTCACATTATTTTCAAATAATTAATACTATATTCGATATTCCTGACAAAGAATCCTTGTAAATAATGACTACTGTTGGATTTCACGACAGAAAAACCGTTTTATGTATTTCTTTTTATAATGGGTTGTATTACATCATATTGGAGGCTCTGAATACTCACTGCCATGATGTCACAGTTTTTATTTTATTAGTGGAATAAAAGCAATGTGAATCAAGCTAACTCTTCACCTGTTCAACGCGACCTTTGCGCAGCTCCAGCACAGCCAAGTTGTTGTAGGCCTCAGCATGGTCATTATTAAAAGCTAAAGCCAGTTTAAAGCACTGGTAGGCCAGTGTTAAGTCCGCTATCCCCTGTAAACATACAACACATTTATTTTAACTTCTGTTTGTCGCAAACATGTGAGTTCATAATTTTATAACTTTTATTTTAACTCACATAGAGATGGTGTACATATCCTGAAATCATTAGACATACTGTACTCAGATAATTTTGGGACTCATGTACAGTACTCACCACAGCCACATGCCCTATGTTGTACCACACGTCAGCCTGCTCTTCATCATTGGCTGCCAGGGCCAGAGCCCTCTCAAATGAGGACAGAGTCATGTCGTACTGCTGAGCATAGAAGCAGCACAAGCCCAAGTTGTTGTACAGTTGGCAGTTATATACCCCCATCTGGAGAAGCCGTCTGGTAATGGTAGGAGACAAATTAAGCTACAGATGGGATATAACTTTTCATGATGGCCACTATAGCAATAAATTTTATAAATTACCTGTATACATAAAAGTTTATCTGACCTGTAGAAGCGCAGAGCAATCTCAGGCTGATCAGTGTAGAAATGATTGCTGCCTATGCAGGCTATAGCCTCCACATGAGTGTTGTCCTGCTTCAGGACGTCCTTATAATATTCTGTGGCCGATGAAATGTTGTTCATTTCCTGTGGCAATATCAAAGGATAGACACTAAACAAAGAGGAATTCATAAAGAACTACGTGGATTCTATATAAGTGTCACCATAACACTGTACCTCATGTATTCGAGCAATTCCTGTTAGAAGGGTCACCTCACCGGGGAAATGATCAAGGCCTTGCTTGAAAAGGTTAAGTGCTGTTATTGGTTGGTCAAGCCGCTGGTACACCTAAGAGAAGACATATAAACAATTGTTAATCTCTATACAAACTTTTGAATCCGATTAAAAAGAAAATGTGACAACAGCAAGTGTGGGTTTATGGATTCATTGATCATCTGACTGTCGAATATTTTGAGTGTTAAATTTAGTTAACTTATCAATATGTATTTTTCAGGATTTGCCCAACATCTACTGAAGCACTCAAAATCAAAAACCATTTTATCATTTATACACAGGGGAAAAAAAGGTATTTGTATGTGTATATGAAAAAGACTATCCTCAGAGAAAGAAATAAACTGATTTAGTATGAGAGCACACTACATGGGGTAAAATTCTACAAGCTTTAAGCTCATAAGGAAATGATGTAAATGTATCAACTTTATTAGTCCTGTAAGAAATGATTCTTAATGGTCTTATTCCTAATGGTCTCCTTCAGTCAGGATAAGGAATTGCTAGTGAATGGATTCATGTTGACTGTAATTAAAATAATAATTTGAGAATTTTTTTGCTGAGAATGTGACTGAGAAAAAGCTGAGGGTGTGAGAGAACAAAATAAGTTGTACCCATCTTTTATTTAATATTAAATAAAATGTTTGTCATTTCAATTAATGTGATGAAAAAAAACAAATGTTAAATAAGGATTTGGCGTGGATGTCTAATTTGTGTTATGTTTTGTTTCTTATGTTTATTATGTCATACCTGTGTTATTGTTTATGGTTTGATTTGTTTACATTGATGTTTGAGTGGATTTGACGAATGTAAATAAAATGGTACAAATTGTCCACAATGCAACAAGGAGGTTAGTGTTGTATTCTTTCTATGATGTATTTTTCAGTACCTTTGCAAGGTAAAGATATATATCCACTATTTCTTGGTGATTGAGAGCAGATCGAAACTGTTTCTCTGCTTCTCGATATAAACCAAGCCTGAAAGGTCAGAGATCATGATGCATTAAATGGATTGAAACAATGGAACTTTATTAACTGTTAGACATCTTGAGTAAAAACTATGTGGATGATTGTCAGCTACTTGCCTGTAGTAGCACTTCCCCAGCTGAACTTTCCACCACCAATCTTTGAACTGAGCATGTTCAGTAGCTTGAGATGCCAAATCTAAAGCCTGGGCAAGAAATGTTATGTACTGTATGTGTTGCATAAATAATAGTCAACAATCTTACAATTACTTACTGATTTATGCAACACTTACATTTTTCACATCATTCTCATGATGGAAGATGAACTCAAACAGTGTCTGTAAGGGAAATAATTGTCACTTGACATATGAGAAAAAAATAGTCTTGATAAATTTTTATGACTCAGTTATGCCATTGTGGTCTTACCCTGGACAAATTAGGCTTCTGGGAATACTTTGCCAGATTCAGCCTCGACAAGTTTATAAATGGTCCATCTGGATTAGTTAACATAGAAGCCTGTAGAAATAGAGAGAAAAAGCATAAATTTACATGCTTGAGGCTTTTTTCAAAGTCAATAGATAACAAGGCAGTCAGACACTGCAACATCCCACAAAGGGTAGGTGAGGGTACCCTGAAAGTAGTACCTGACAAGTCAAAGCTAGTGCATAGGTAGATCAAAGCAGTAGCTTTGATCTACAGTCTTACTCACACTGGCCTTCTCCTTCATCTTTCCTAAGTGTACAAAAGTTGAAATTTGACAAAGGTCATCATCTCATTTTCATGCCTTTTGCTGTTATGGCTCTGCTATTTTATAACTAAAGAAAGAAGATAATATTGCAAATATACTGTATTTATAGCAGGGTGGCATGGTAGCGCAGTGGGTATCGCTGTCGCACTGCATCCTGCATTCTGGGTTTGCATCCTGCTCTGAACTTGCATGTTCTCCCGATGTCTGGGTGGGTTCTCTCCGGGTTCTCCGGTTTCCCCACCTCCAAAAACATACATTTCAAGCGACTTGGCCAGCTTCAAATGAGTGTGTACGTGCACGCTTGTTTGTCTATATGTGGCTCCGTGGTGCACTGGCGTCGAGCCCAGAGTGTCCCATGCTTTACACCCTCAGTTGGCTGGGGTAGGCCCCTGTACCCCACAACCCAGATGAATGGAAAATGAATGAATGAATATTTATAGTTGGCCAAAAAAAAAGCCTATTTCATATTGAAATTACATTAGCTTCTTGGTTCCTGTACAGTAGACTGACACAATATGAGAAAATTTACTCACTGTTCCAAGGCGGATGAATCTCCCAGAAGCACTGGTGACAGGTCGAGCAGTACTTGCAGTGCGTGGGGTCTTGATGGCTTGCTCCATTGTACCAGGACGCCCTGACTGTGTGCTAGGTCTCACAAATCCAGTTATGGGACGTCCTGATTGTGTCATTGGCCTTGAATTCAGAAAAGAACACTTAAATAAGTCATTTCTGGCTTTGTTGGAAATAAAATCAATGGTAGCAGTAACATAAGCAGCAACTAGCACAATACCTGACAGCAGGCGTGGGACCACCACCCTGACTTGTTCCGGGGAGTCTCAGTGACGTTCCAGGTCCTGAAAGAAAGTCTAATTAATTCAACAAATTTACTAAACCTTAAGATATAAAGACAAGTTGAAACGTACGTGCAACTTGAGCAATACAGCTCTCATCCAGCATCATCTCAGCTATCCCCTCCTGGTCAACCTCAACTTCATCTATGTATACCATTTCTGTTAGAGCACGAGTTTTCAAGCTCCACACGGCCTATGAAACACACACATTAATGTAGTGGCGGATACAGCGGCAGAAAATCGATGGATTTATACTATCATAAATAATGGTAAACAAGTGATAGCTGTACGAAATTGACATGAAAATTTATCAGAGGTTATGCCTGAGAAGAACAGTGTGTACTCATTATTACCTCTGCGATAGGCAAGGGGGAGTCCTGAAGATAGCATGCAGTGAGTTAAGTGTGAGATTGTGAACAAAAAGTCAAAAGGGGAAAGTAAGAAAGAGGGAGCAAAAGGATACATGGAAAAGGAAATGTTGTGTAGTAATCAGTGAAATATTGCAGTAACGATTCGGAACATTACTGCAGTAATTTACAGACATGGGTTACACAAGTACCCAAATTATATTACAGACTACACAGACTCGACTAATCAGGATTACACGCCAGGTTGTACAGCTTCCCTTCATCACGATATAAGCAGGGCCCTCCGTCATGGATAATCGCTAGCATGCTAGGCTACACAGCTAACGACACAACAGTACCTGGTCGTACGGGTTGTCTTGCAATATTTTTGTGCAAATATCCGAACATTCTTGTAGTTTCCGCCTCCTGAAATAACTCCAAGCCAGAAATAATGGGTCCATTGTCACCTCCATTACTTTAATGTGAATAAAACAGACACAAATTTCAAGTCCCAAGCTGTTTAGTAGAACTCGAATGATGGCTAGACTGAAGCTTTCCCGTCGCCCGGCAACAGTGGAGGAGGGCGGCGTTTAATGACGTCATTTCCTGTAATAATAATAATAATAATAATAATAATAATAATAATAATAATAATAATAATAATAATAATAATAATAATTATTATTATTATTATAATTATTGTTCTAGTTGTTGTTGGAAAATAAGTGAAAAAAGAAGAAGTAAATAAATACAAACTACAATACAAGATCATAGTAATACTGTAGTCTTAAATTACATGAAGGTAGTTGGTGTGAGAGAAGAGGATGCCGAAGACAGGTTTAGATGGAGGCAACTGATTCGCTGTGGAGACCCCTGAAGGGAAAAGCCCAAAGGAAAAGAATAAGAAGTAATAGTCTTAAATTAAGTGTAAGGTTTTTTTAAGAATTGTAAACTTAAGGTGTGTGAAAATTTTTGACAAGTAACGAGGATTTACTGTTAACAAAATTCAGTGCCAACATAGTAACAATTGTTAAGGAATGTTAATAGATTAATGTTGGCTGGCATGGTATGTTTTGAGACTAATACAGTACGTTTGAAGTTCCTGTGATTTTGTTAACCTCTATTACCTTTTTTGCTGTTGTGTTCAAGTATCTGACAGCAGAATATTGTTTGTTCCGTGGGTTGTACAGTACTTTGCTCAGTGCACCTGTGCTTTAGTGAGACTCATAAACCAACTGCACGAAGATTTGTAAAGGTTTGTATTGCCTGCGTGGAATAATTAAACATCAATTTTCCAGAGGCCGAGCTGGAGGATCTGATTGGATAACTCACTACTCCGTCATCTTTGTGGGCGGTGCTTGAGGAATAACAGTACAGCTCCATCTTTGTAGGATTTGACAGGAGCTGTGACCTGTGTCGAAGAGGACCGCGTCCCTGGGCCGAAAAGGACGACTAGATCCTAACAATGACAGCATTAGAGACCTCTTTTCTTCCATAGAGTCACAGGACTGTTACCTTTAAAGACAGCGAGACTCTAAATTCACATGAGCCTCAAAACACCCAATTTCATCCTTCTCCTTGGACAGGTCAAAATTCAACGGAACTAATGGGACAGGCGGGATTAAAATAAATCTTTGTTTGTGAATGACACTGTTTCAGAAGCCCTACGTGACAGCGACAGAGAGACACACACGGAAGTGCGGATATGGCTGACAGAACTGCTCCCAATTGCCACCTGAGACTGGAGTGGGTGTACGGATACCGGGGACATCAATGCCGCAACAACCTGTACTACACCGCCGCCAAGGAAATCGTGTATTTTGTCGCCGGTGTGGGAGTTGTGTACAACACCCGGGAGCACAAGCAGAAATTTTACCTTGGGCACAACGATGACATTATCAGGTAACGATCCAGACGTGACAGCTCGGCTCCAGCACCTCGGACAGCACCACGAGCAGCGCACCAATTGTTGTCATGGTCGGTGCGGGTGTCTCCTTGTACAATGTGATATTTTATAGCCCCATCAGGAGCTGAAAGGGGCAAAACAACAGCATGCATCCAGTTTTTCCACGGGGTTTCAGTGTCATTCCAGCTGGGTAGATGATTCTAAGCAGCCTTCCATTCCGAAGGTGGAGTCTCTCTTTCTCACTACCAAACATCAAGCTGCCACCCCTCATGGAGTGAGCTGCAAGGCTGCTCCATTAACACATAGAGCAGATTAAATGGAACAATCATAGATACTTAAAATAAATCAAGAGAGAAAGCAAAAAATAACCACACCAGGGCTTTTCTTAGTAAGTGACTTAAACTAGTATTGATTAAGTATTAATTTTCTGTCTTAAGTAATTGGAAAACCTTCACCCTTTTTGATTTGTTTCAGCTGGTTTCATCACTCACTTTCATACGTCATGTATCAACACATTTGAAAGGCTTTTCCAAATCAGCCACCTACATGTCTTGTCTTTTTAAGACTTGGAGAACAGTTGTGCTTGTGTTGAATTCTGGATTTGAGAACTTGCAGGGGGTTTTCGTACAACATGTGGAGAAAACAAATTCACATTCCCCTTATTACGCATGTAATCGTCCTCCTGCCTTTCCAACTTCTCCGTCTGCCACACAACAGTAACTTGTATTGAATGCTCCAGCTCTTGCATTGACGTGTGTGCATGTGGGAGGGCCGGGAGATGACTAACATTATGTAGTGTCTCGGGAGTCATATGGGCTTCTTCTCCATTATTAATGGGACAATAGAGACACTAACCCTTTGCTGCCCTGTGGATAAAGTATCTGCATTTGATCACTTGGCTGCAGGAGCCAGTGACTAAACTCTAATGTGATGTTTGTTGCAAGTACACAGCATGCATTTACCAAAGCAATGCAAAAGTAAAACTACACGCAGAATTCAGGCAGATCATTCTCGTTTTGTGGTGTCATTTGGACTGTTGTTGCCCCCTTCTCAATAAAAAAGACTCATTCCTAGGTGACATGAAAATATTTGCACTGCTGGAGCCACGTCTTATTGTTGGTACAGACCAGACTGTCATCATTTTAAACTCACGTCAGAGTAATCCTGGTGAAGCTCACATAAATATGTCTTTTTACTAAACAGCAAAGCTAGGAGCAATCCTCAGCAGATTTGGTGCAAACTGTTGGACTGCTTTCACGTTGCACTAACTCATGTGGAAAAGATGCAGCCCCCACCTTAGGTAGAGCTACTCTTTAAATCTTTCTCTTTCCATTCCCCCTCTGTTGCTCGTATTTTTTTCCTCGGTCAAATTCAGTTGTAGATATATGTTGTTTGTGAGCCTCATATGAATTGGTATTGTGCTTCATGAATTAATGGATGACCTCGTTTCTTCCTCTTGGCTTTGTCTTCCCATGTAGCTGCCTTTAAGTGGTCTCCCCAGACCAATATAGTGGGGCTAATAGGCAGGCTTTTCTTGAATGAAAGCCTGAGCAAACTAGAATTCTAGGTAGTACATCCTGTTGCTGTTGGAGGAATGTAAATTCACAGGTTATCGGTCAGTATATTAAAAGAATGGCATCATGTTGTAGTTAAATAATAATGTGATCCATGTTAATAAAATGGGATCATTAAATTGTATTGACTGTGATTTACTATTCCCTCGATAGTTTTATGTAGCGTTTCTGAGTAACACCTCAAACATTTATTCCACTTTATGACTGAAGGTATCTGAGGTTACTGCTGAAATCCTGCAAGAGTGTATCTGTACTGCAAGGCTGAATATGTGTTTCCTGGATTCACACTGACATCAAGGAACACACACGCACACAGACACACAGACACACAGACACACACACACACACACGCACGCACGCACGCACGCACGCACGCACGCACACACACACACACACACACACACACACACCTCGTCCTTGCTATGAAAAAGAGATAATCAATAGGCACTTTTTGCACCAGGATAATGGACGACTCAAAACCACGGTTGAAAGCACTAACAAATAAGATGAAATACTAACAAGGTGTTATGGGTTTGAGGTCCCACTATCTTCCTATGACTGTTGCAAAGCAAGAAGAGTGAGTATCTCACTCCCCTGTATCATAAATGAGATATTGCAGTCATGCATCATCATCAAAATATTTCAAAATGCAACCAACCCTACCCTTTTTTTCCACTACTCCCCAAGTGGGATTAATAAAATTCTTACTTTACAGTCAATATCTTGCATATTTCATGTTTATTGTTATGAAATAAAAGCAGGTGTTTTGGGTAGTGTGATAAAAGGCTGGCTTGAATTACAATATGCTGTTGATTTTATGATGTACTAAGAATTGTTGGTTAAAATGAGGCTTATCCTGTTTTTGCAAACTCAAATAGATGTAAATACTATTGCAAAATAATTTTCATTACATTTTGGACAATTTTTCAGTTTTATTTTTTTGACTTAACAGTAAGTGGGAATAATAAATCTGTCAGTTTAGCATCTTCTCTTAAGTCACTGGAGTGTGTTTTATATACTGTGGATGCTATGTAGTGTATTTGAGTTTCTTAAGAAATTATATATGCACTCATTTCCAATTTGCCAGTGAAGCTAATGACTGGTGTATCAGGTGAAGATGAAGGTGTGATCATCAAGTGACTGCTGCTGACAGACAAGACAAAAGACAAAGAGCTTTATTTGTCATTATACAGGGATGGTACAAGGAAATTGAAAGGCCAGATGGAAGTCGGCCTAGAGCTGCTGCACCCTGGGTGCGCCGCCACTACGGGCCAACATGACCTACTATTCCTTAGATGCATGTTTTTCCAGATAATGGGGGGAAACCAGAGAACCTGGAGAAAACCCATTTAGACACGGAGAGAACATGCAAGCTCTTCACAGAAACGCCACGTTGGAAATGATAGGGTTTGAACCCCTGACCTTCTTGCTGTGAGGCAGCAGTGCTAACCACTACTCCACCGTGCCGCCTGGGCATGGGCGTGCCCAGGCGGCACGGTGGAGTGTGTGCTGATCCTTATGATTCACATCACTGTATCCAATCAGCTTTGTGCGTCATGTAGATGTAGATGTGATCGTAAATATTCTCTTAACGCCGTCTCCTGATTATTTTTCTGTCTTTTTTTTTTTTTTGACAGTTCACGGTTTCTAACCTGTGATCATTATCAATACAAAAAATACTGTTCATTCAAGAAGAGAAGATTTTGTGACAAGTTTGTAGAAGAAGCACATTATCCCAACAACCTGTACTGTTGGAGAGACAGTTCTGTGCTTCCATGTCACCTGTACATTTTTCCAGGCTATGTGCAAAGTGTCAGAGTATCACCACTACTGAGTAGCAGGTCAGTCCCTGGAAGGCTGCATGGTTTCTAAAAAGCAAACCTGTCTCCTCCAGTTAGGATCTTCTGGAGTTCACTGCAGTTACTTAACACATTGGCGTGATTCAGCAATGTTGTCACTGGGACTAAGTATAATAAAGTTGGACAGATGCCTCATTTAACTGGCATTATGAATGTCTTATGGAGATTAGGAGGCTTCGGCTAAACGTGTTCTTGGTTGTGGTCTCACACTCATTTTACCTTCAGTCAGGACAAACCTCAGATTGTTAACGGCCATTTCTGACTTCATCATCACAAAAATTAATATGTGTTATGACATGTTGATGTCCAACTCATTAATGTCAACAATAGTGGGTGAATGACTTAATCATGGAAATGATCATTACTTGCTTCACTACAAATAAGTTTTATTAATTTGAACTAGCATTCATAATGTTAACAAGTCTGGAATCCAAATAATTATAAATTAATACATGTTGCAACTAATGTCAGCAACATGTTATCAAAACTCATAAAAAATAGTTTGTGATTTTTCTTTTCATATCAAATCAATGGATTTCAGCATTCATGTTGATGGAAAGTAGAAAATACCAAAGATTTTAAGGAGTCAAACAGCTAATATTTAATCTTGTGTGTGTGTGTGTGTGTGTGTGTGTGTGTGTGTGTGTGTGTGTGTGTGTGTGTGTGTGTGTGTGTATTTGTGTAATGAGAGCAATTTATCCCTTATCTATGAAGCAGAGCTCCATCATGTTCATTCTTTGCTGTATTTGGTTCCACGTTTTCTATCTTTAGTTCTAAAGGCAGGTGTGGAGTTTGATGAGCACCTGGATTAAAAATAAATAGATGTTGAGATCTCGTAACCCTCTGTATGCCTTCTACGTGGATATGTCAACTAAATATCACATATATTTACCCCTTCGTGGATTCAGGGTCTTTATTTGCCTCCTATCGCTGTTATCCCGGGTTTTGTACTACAGGACCTGGCAGATGGAAGACAGTGCTGACAAACTTCCACAGCCTAAGACATGAAGCTTGAGGTGATACACTGCAGGCAAACTCATTAATGATGGAATTTTGCGAGCTATTTAGCTGACTGAATAGTAAATGAAACACTGTTGTTGTAGCTGTGTTGGATTTTTCAAGCATGTTACACAATTTAAAAGGGGAAAGTCCAACCAAGTGTCAGTTTTTCCTTCAAATTGTTTTGGACTGAGACTAAATGAATACATTTTCGAGATTGTATTTTTTAATATTTCATGTTGCTCCAGTGTCACACCAGACAGATCCTTTGTGCACTACCTGTTTGGACCAAAGCACTGTTTCTATCTGAAATTCAAAGTGTTTCAATAAATTCCACTCTTTCCCTGAATGCTATTTATAGCTGGTTTTGCTCTGATTATATAATAGTAAGAAGAGAAATTATGCCTCTTTAGGGAGAGGTTTGACAATAAAGCGGAGGTGATGAGAGACAAACAGGAGAAAGAACCACAATCAGAAATCCCTCATGTAACCCATCTTGTCGTTCAGAGACATCTTACCTGCAAAGCTTCGTCACGTCCGCAGTGACGAAGCGTTTCGTGTGGAGAAGAGGCAGACAGAAAGTTGAACAAAGACAGAGAAAAACATCCGTGTCGAGGTGTCAGGTTATTTGTCATGAGATGCATTCAGCAGAATGATGCTGTGTGAATACAAAATAGCTTTAGACATGCTGGAAAGCAGTTGGGAAACCAGGCAGCCTGAATATAATGGAGAGATCTCTGTCGTAGCAGGAGATATATAGGCCAGGCCAGGACAAGGCAAGAGGAAGAATTGCCCAGTGAATCACTCAGACCTGCCTGGAACGTGACCGGCGGCGGCTGAAACGATGGGTGGGGCAGGGGGGGAGGGAGGGGCAGCTTTATACAGCAGGCTGTTGCTCAGCTGTAGGTGGAGGAGGTAAGAGTGGAGGGTAATTATGTAACAGCTTTACAACCATAGGTCTGGTGATGCAAGGAAACCCCAAATGAATTTTTTTTAAAAAGGTGAACGGGGCAGAGAGTTGTTCAAGGAATGCTGGGAAAACAAGCAAAAATGGAGAAAAGTTGAATTCATAGATTCGGCGTCGCTGCCTTTCCCTCGAGGATCAGCCTGCAGGCGTGCATGCAGCCAGGCTGTGCATGTGGGAATCTGAGCATGAACATGTTAATTGAACCATGTCACCTCATTAAGCTGCCCCTCTGCTTCCATACTCAGACCCATCACACACTTAATATGTTCATCTCAGCCCAGTGGGTTCCAGTGGGAGGGTGAATCCCTTGTCTGGCACACACACACACACACACACACACACACGTACACACATATAGATGCCAATGCTAACCAGATGTTTTCTCCGCCTCTTCTTCGGTACAGTTTAGCTCTGCATCCGGAGCGAGTGTTGGTGGCCACAGGACAGGTGGGGAAGGAGCCTTATATCTGTGTGTGGGATTCGTACACCGTACAGACTGTGTCCATACTAAAGGATGTGCACACACATGGGGTCGCCTGCCTGGCCTTCGACCTGGAGGGACAGGTACATATGTCACACAACAATGCTAATAATGAACCGTTGAACCTTCCGCATAATATCCCGTGAAACACTGACCAGATTGTGGCCATGTTTTCCTTTCATGTGGTACTCAAGCATAAACAACAGACAGAACCAAAAATGTCACCAGAAATGTTAAGTTTTAGAGGCTCAGCAGCAGCGGCGGTCAAATCTTCCCTCCAGGGCTGTAGGCTGGCTGTTTCCACTGGCCTGCCAGCCGGAGTTTGTGGATGACACGTCTGTGATTACTCCAGCAGTTTTAGCTGGACATCTGTACCCAGACATACTTAAATTCGTTCACATTTGACTGTTTGCATCACTGGATAAGGTGAAGTAAACCTTTAGTGCCACATATGAAAATAATCCGCTGGCATCCTGACAGTGTAACTGTGCAGGATTCAGCATCCAACATGTCAAATGAACCGACAGGATCTTCAGGTCATTTGCTGTCAGTTGATGTTGACAAACTTGCAGAATCAACCCAATGTTGATCAGGACTATGATAGTGATTTCTCCTCATAGACACCTCCTTCATATAGAGATGATCTCATTCTTTCTCCTTGCTTGGGTGGAGAGCTGTGGATTTTGATGGAATGTGACAATCGTTGTTTCTCAGTGTAGCGGTACTATTTACTCTCCATCACTCGCATTCCTCAGTAAGAGGAAACCAGAGCTGAACACTGTACAGTCCAAGAAAATCACTTGTTCTATTATGTTGTCCATTTATTAAAACAATCTAAACGATTACATGGATATTTGAGACTTTTGATCTTTCATTATTTTCATAGGACGTGTATAACTTATGGCATTTGATTTACCATACTGTTACATTTATAAAGAATATATACTCCCTATGAAGAGTGAAAGGTGTTTTTTCTTCAGAGATCTCTTCTAAGTGGGATGTATTTGCATTTAAACGAACAATATCAAGGTCTGCAGTCATGCTCGTGGCTGTGAAGCTGTATTAGACTAATTACTCACCATGTTTATTTTCTAATATTAAAATTAGATAACACTCCGATGTGAAGTCGATATTAAGTTTAGCATAAGAACTGTTTGGTGCAGCTGCTCTAAATGAGGAGAAAACACACAAAGTACTGCTGAGACCAATGTGTTATTAGTTTGAAGTTATTTGGTCATAAAACAAAGCCTTTCACAAAATTTCAATCTGATAATGATGCTAGAATTTAAATTAGGGGATTTTAAACTTCATCACAGTTCATGAATGCACCACCCAAATTTTAAAGCAATCTACCTTAATGTTAAAGTTACCATAATTGTGAACACATGAACTTCATGGTTGCCCAGAGGTAAAAACAGAGAACATATAAGTCACAAGAATACACAGTCTAACACAACATGACTACAATCCAACCAGAGATTGTTGAGATATCTTTTTCTGGACAGAAGCCATGGTTCAATCCACAGATCGACCTCCCAGGAGCCTGACATGTGGGTTCATATTATTACCATGTGTTTCATCACACACGGCTCTTTCTTCATTATTTAAATGCAAACTTGCTGTATACTGTATGTACATACAAGGCCTCCCAAGAGAATATCCATATTCTAATGCTGATTTAGCATGGATCAAAAAGGAAATCCTCTACTGTGCAAAGCAAACTACAGTGTGGAGAAGGATTTCCATCACTTCTGCTCCACTGATACTGCTGCTGCCTACTCACTCAGTCAACTATAGGAGGCTCCTCCAGCAAAAAGCACTCAAATGTGCTCACTGGAAGTGCCAGCGGCTGGACAACTGTTCTGTTCTGGTCTGTGGCTGCTATTAGCCCCTTTCACTGTGGCCTGCCATGCTAGATTGGGGTGAGTTAGGTTGGTTTTGCTGTCATTAGTGCAGCAGAGTTTGTTCAATCTGTGATGTGAGTATTTCTCTTTCTTCTTTTTGCAGTGTTTGGTGTCTGTGGGTTTGGACTCAAAAAACACAATCTGTGTGTGGGACTGGAGGAGAGGGAAGGTTCTGGCAGCTGCTCCCGGTCATACAGACAGGGTAAGCATTTTGTTCCACCCCTGTCTCCATCACATGCTAGGTATCGATCAGCTCAATTACAAATAAAGGCAGGAGGGATCACTCCCCCAAAGGGAACATAAACAAGTTAGGCCTGATTGATAGTGAGCTTTTCAGATCTCCTTCTGAGAGGGTTCAGGGCTAATGAAAAGGAATTTTTAAAAGATGAAATACAGGCAGCTGCAGTTGTCTAACTCAGCCCACACATATTATAACACAGCCAGTGCAAACACACACGCGCGCGCGCACACAGACACACACACACACACACACACACACACACACACACACACACACACGTCTCATCTTTTCCTTTCCTCTGCTATTTTTGTATTAATATTCCTCTTTCGGCTGTGAGTGTTTGAGTGTTTGGTAAATAATGCAAATATTTGCATAATGCAGACGTGATGCTGTGCTGTTTATGTAATCACAAGACAGTCTTTAATGCACTATTTACTGTTTTTTTTCCCCTCCACAGATATTTGACATATCATGGGATTTATACCAGCCGAGCAAGCTTGTAAGCTGCGGTGTCAAACATATCAAGGTACAGTTATTTCCTGGTCATTTTTCACCCTTAAAACTGCAGCCATCTCCTGGAAGTTGCAGTTCTTGTGCCTCATTTGCATAATATCTAAAAACAGATTATGATTTTAAAGATATTTGAACAAGCTGTTCACTCCATATCCCTTTCTTTCTGCCTTCTTTGCTTTCTTGCTCTGACCCTATCAAACTCTTAAAATAGATATATGCAAATTCACTTTATTCCGGAGTCCATGGTTATTAGCCACTTAACATAAGTAGGACAGGCAATGACTCAGAGTCTCTTCCCTTAAATCTGTGGTACTCAGTGCTGCAAAGAGGAAAAATGTTGGCATTTTGTGGGGAACCATGGCTCCACTTCCCCTTTTCAGTCCTTCTCATTCAGCCTTTTTCAAGACTGTCTTTTTCACAGAAGAGTACCATTCATGCATTTTTGATGAGTTCTTTGCAGGGTGTCTTTGCCAAACCTTCCCTTAGGGTATGTAGTTGTGTTCCTTGAAAGGCATGTCCATTAGGAAACAACAAGGAATTCTGAGCCACAGAGGAAGTTTATTTTCAAAATAGTGAGAAGAGAATGAATTATACTCTAATAGGAAATGTGCCCACTGGCCCTGCAAGGCATTGTGGCTGTCATGGCTTTCATGCAAGCAGGGAGGTTTAGCCTACTGTACGTTATTTGCAGTGGTGTAACGTCTCACTAATGACTCCCTCATGCCAATCCAGCTTGACCTGACTCCTCTCGTAGTAATTCCCCTGAACTCTTCCCCTACCACGTGGCACAGTCTCCCCCTCAGTACCCGTTGAATCCTCTGGTCCTCCCCCTCCTCCTCCACTTCTTTCTTCTTCAGGCCAAGGCAATCCACCAATTGTCCCACATAATTCCCCAGCCGTCGCCCTACAGACCATGTGACATCTGCTCCCCAGCCCTGCGCTCGCTCAGCGATTATAGCACTCAGAGCATCCAGGAGATTTAGTCAGAGTAATCCACTCACTAGCAGGCTGAGGAAAATACAACCTCCATGACGAAGACCGCGGCTGCTAGCAGTGCTTTCCTGTCACACAGCCCTTCCCAGCTAATTATACAGTCGTTTGTATTTCGATTATCAGTGTGTTGGCCCAGTGCTTCCCAACCCGTTAGCTTGTGTGCTATTAAAACGAAACAACAGTGTCTTCCAACCTCTATCGCTGGTGACATATTTTATTTGGAAGTATTAGAAGAAAGTCCGCAATAAAAACATGTTTTTCCTGCTTCCTGTCTTGTTCGTTGACTCCTGATCCAGACTCAGATGAATATTTCCTTTATGACGACCCTATTCACACACAAGGTTGACACACAAGGTTCACCCTTTTCGCAGCTTATTTATCACGACCTATGTGTTGTACTTTAGTTCAGATTTTTCCTACCATGTTGTTTTAGATTTTTCATAAATTTAAGTGCTTTTTCTGTTCTCATGCATGATCTGAAAATGCACTAGCAAAATTTTAAAACGTGCTTGCATTATGGGTACTATTCTGTATACATTTACAAAGTGTCTGCCTTTGCACCATATGTTTAGTGCTATTGACTGTGTGCCAAGCGACTGCAACATCCCGTGACACCCCTGAATTTAAAATATTACCCAGACCTACTTGCATAGGTCAAAGGTCAAAGCTGGTGCTCTGACCTACTTTCATTGATCAAAGCACTACTTTTGATCCGTGCTCTTACTCACACTGGCCTACTCCCTCGTCTTTCTATCTTATCCGGTTCCTGAGTGTACAAAAGTTTAAATTAGATCTTTACCTAGTTTTTTCAAGGTCAAGGTCATCATCTCGCCTTCATCCCCTTTGCCACCCGAGTAATGTGCTTAAGTTTGTCCGTTAGTCCACCAAATATCTTTACAACCGTTGCAGATAGAAAGACGAAATAAAAAGCACATTACTCAGGCGGTAAAGGGGATGAAAATGAGATGATGACCTTGACCTTGAGAAAACTAGGTCAAGGTCAGATTTCAACTTTATACACTCAGGAACCAGATAAAATAGAAAAATGAGGGAGAAGGTCAGAGTAAGACCATCAATCAAAGCTAGTGTTTTGATCTACCTATGCACTAGCTCTGATCTATGGTCAAAGCCAGTGCATAGCTTTGACCTACCCTGGAAGGTCAAAGCTATGCACTTGTCAGGTACTACTTTCAGGGTACCCTGACCTACCCTTGAGAAAACTAGATCAAGGTCATCATCGTATTCTCATCCCTTTCGCTGCTCGAGTAATGTGCTTTTTGTTTCATCTTTCTATCTGCAACGGTTCCCAAGATATTTGGTGGACTGACAAAACAAGTGGACAAACAAATGAACACACAAACGCTGACATTCCCAATTCATCACCGCTTCTAAAGAGGGATGTAATAATCTTCTAATAATCTTACTCTATTCTAAGAATATCATTTGATTGTTATTTATTGCCCACATTGTCCTTTGAGGCAGTTGGAATGTACAGTGCGCCCTCTTTTTTTGCGGTTAATGCGTTCCACTAACCACACGCTATTAATGAATTCCTTGATAGAGTGACAAACTATTTATCTTATTAATTTCAAACGTTTATGAACGCTCCCCATACTAATATTAAACCACTGTCTGTATTACCTTTTCCCACACTCTTATCGACTGTTTAAAGCACTTTTGTGTCTCACGTAAGTCTGAGACACACTTCTGGATGCCTCAGCCAATAGAATGCACGTACGGCATCACGTGACTGCCTACCAAAAATCCACGATGAGGTGAAGTCGCGAGCTTTGATGCATGAATGCGCAAGGACACACTGTATAGCCTTAAACACATGAGCTGTATATTGTTCTCTATTTGTCACCTTTTAAACAGTAGGTTAACTCCTGTTAGGGTATCAATTATCGCTCTGGCACCATTCGGGGTCATCCTATCCTGATGGAGAGGAGAGCGTGAGTGAGAGAGAGGAAAGGAGTGATGCAGTGCAGTGGACGATGAGTTACGACTCCCCCTTCATAAATTACATCTAAAAGGATTTCCTTGGAGCTATGAAGGAGGTGATCGAGCTAATGACATCCTGCTAATCCTGGCTTAAGAGTTCACGTGACAACGATTAAGAATTTAAAAGTATTATACATAAAAACAAAGCTGTAAACCCTTCATTTCTATGTTCCTACCATGTTTCCCTTTTGAGCCTTTTTCTCCTGCACCTGTTCAAATCATAAACTTCTCCAGCATGTCGTTTCCTGTCGGTATTTCAGCAGCAAGGGGATTATCATGCATTCATGTCCCACTGCCTTATCAGTTTCTGGCAGGGAGGGCTGTGTAGTCGTGCTGCGTCCCTCCACACTGCCTCCGCAACAGGCTGGGCTGCACACACACATACGCACACACACGCGCACGCACGCACACGCACACACACACACACACACTTCTCCTAACCTTGCACTTGTGCACACCTTCCCAGATTACTCACACACACATGATCTTTCCTGCTTAACCTTCAAGTCCAGCTACGCAAATAAACTCGTGCACATGCAAATGCTCACTCAGCGCTCAGGAGGATGAAGAGAGCCCTGTCCTGTTGAGATGTGTACAAGCCCTAAATGTTTGATGGCAGAGGCGTATCTGAGGCGGTGATGCCTGTCTGTGATAATCGATCCCTCCTGTCAGTACACAACAGCTCTCGCTCAAATGCTGAGTTGTTAGTGGGGGGGGGGGGTGACAGCCTGCCAGTATGAAAGAAATTGATTGTTCATTGTACAACTGTCTCACCAAGCTTCTGCAGGTCAGTTCTTGTGTGGTCAAAAACAGTGTCTTCATCTGCCTCTGATCTCTGTACAGAATCATCCTGTTTGTTTTATTTATTAATGAAGGTTTCTCATTGATTTCAAGTATTGTGCAGGAACATTCTCCCTTAGGTGGTCCAGAGAAATGGTGGTCACTCTGCCATTTTCAGACTAGTTGCTGGTGATGAATAGGTCTGTGCTTCACACATCTCAGTACCTGAGACGCCCTCCTCGAGCGTTCACCCTGTGATCTCATCTCCATGCAGACGGAGCGTCTCCCTTTTCTTGTCCTCCTCTCCGTTCGATGGATGTAGCCCTCAGACAAGACTGTGCCCGTGCATCCCAATGACCTTGTTCATAAATAATGAACTAGCATGTGTGTGTGCATCTGTGAATTCTGATCAGATGGTAACAACACTGACCTCCAGCAAGAGTTCTTAGTGTCACGTGAATAGGATTTGAATTTGACTTTGCTTTGTCTCAAGGTCTGTTCGTGTGTTTAATGGAGTTGCTGCATGTGTGGATGTCAACCCACAATTGACTTTTTTTGTGTCCAGATAGTCCATAGTTGTCTACAGTATTGGCTCTTTCAGGGTGTAATTACAGGTGGATTATTAGCTACCACACTCTTTCTCTCTTTATGTTTGTACTTGCAGTTTTGGAGCTTATGTGGTAATGCTCTCACTCCCAAACGTGGAGTTTTTGGCAAAACGGGGGATCTCCAAACTATCCTCTGTCTCGCCTGTGCCAAGGATGAGGTGACATATTCAGGTGCCTTGAATGGTGACATCTACGTATGGAAAAGCATCAACCTCATGAGGACGGTGCAAGGAGCTCACGGGGTGAGTTCAAAAGCTCAGAATGTTTTGTGTTGTGCTGATTTTGCATGTCCACCCTACCACACGATAAACAGAAGAGTACCAGAGAAAGCATCTCATAAACTGAACTGGGGTCAAAGCCATGCTTGCTGGCTTCATTTGATGCTGCTCAGTCAAAAAGGATCAGCTTTTTGCTCCACAGGATTAAGTGATATCTATTGGATCAACAGCTGGGTGAGGGGATAGGAGGATGGGGGAGGGGATAAAAACGACAGTGCATTTTCATTCCTGCTTTTTGTCCCAACAAATGTCTGACTGAAGGTTTAACAAGGTGCCTTTGCAGGGCAATCAAAAATCTTTATATAAATTAACCTCTAATTGATTGAGGAAAAAAAATGATGTACACATTTCTCAGTCCTATGTCATCTTGAGGATGCAGGTTGTAAATGTGGAGGGCTTGTTAAGCTAATTCCTTCCTGGCTGAGCAGCAGCAGCACACAGCCTGTGTGTCTGGTTCTGTCAGACCTCGTTTATCATGCCGATCCTCAGTGATGGCCTGTCATTTCTTCCAGTCAGGGATTTTCAGCATGAATGTTTGTGAAGAGGGCTTTGCTACCGGAGGTCGGGACGGCTGTGTCCGGCTGTGGGATCTCAACTTCAAACCAATTACTGTCATAGATCTCAGGGAAACAGACCAAGGATATAAAGGTAATTTCAAACCGCTGTTTTTCTTTTCTCCTACGTGCAAAGAGGCGTTTGGCTAAATTGTGGTGTCTTGAGACAGTGGAAGGTTTCTATAAAGCTATAAAAAAATACCCATTTCCCCATTTCTGTTCTCTGTACTAATTATTTCCCTCTCTATTCTCTCTGTCTCTTGTGTTATGATCTTGGATCTAACAGTAGCTAGAGGTCAAAATAGCCGAGGTGGGTAATGACACTGTGGGTGGAGGCAGTAACCATCTCAATCTGTTTGTAGCAGTCCCTACATTGTTCTGGTCCTCTTATTAGTCAGCTCTCCTGTAGTTTTACGCTATGTATACAAATGTTTTGTTCATAGCATATGCTTCCTCCATTGTATTCTCTCTGCACTACCCAGGGTTAGTTGCAGACTGATTTGACAACATACATTATGCTGTCATTGTATTTTCTGGTAAAATCAATGTTCTAGGCCTCCTGCAGATGGCTGTTTGCACTTCCTGTCTTTATTCTCACTCTCACGTCTTGTGTAATGACTGTATGAGCTTGTTCGTTTGCTTTATTGTTAGCACGCATTTTAATATATTCATTTTTTCCTATAGAATTTTCATTTCAAGCTGGTGTTTTTGACAGGGCTGTCTGTGCGCAGCGTGTGCTGGAGGGGAGATCACATCCTTGTGGGCACGCAGGACAGCGAGATCTTCGAGGTGGTCGTACACGACCGCAACAAGCCCTTCCTCATCATGCAAGGTCACTGTGAGGGGGAGCTGTGGGCTCTCGCAGTCCACCCCACCAAACCCCTGGCCATGACAGGAAGTGATGATCGCTCGGTCAGGTGAGGCTTTTGCATTAAATTAGATGCTGATGATGGACTTACCATACTTGGTTTTGTTGTTGTTATTTCTCTGTTTTTACTATCTACTCATTCAGATTCATGTGCAAGCACAGTTCTTGATAATATATTGACCCCTAATGTCTTATTTATATTCCTTTAAAAATTTAATTCTAAAATTTAGTTACCTCTAGCAATATTTATGGAACTATAGTGTAAGGAATGTCTTATCTATATATATTGTGTTGCATTAATTCATTTTAATTTATACCAAAAAAAATACATAACAGGACAGGCGACAGAAACTTTATTGCTTTGTGTTCTTAACATTGTTTTCCTTGTTTTACTCCTGTATCTAAAGGATATGGAGTCTCATAGATCACGCACTAATAGCTCGTTGTAACATGGAAGAGCCAATCCGTTGTGCAGCAGTGAGCACTGATGGCATCCATCTGGCACTGGGGATGAAGGATGGCTCCTTCACTGTCCTCAGAGTCCGGTTGGTAGACAATTCAAAGACCAAATAAGAAAGTTTGATGGCCTGTGAACAGCTGCTTCATCAATTTGTGTGTATTTTAGCTTCTCATCCATGTTACATCTCTGCTTCCTTCCAGAGACATGACTGAGGTTGTTCACATCAAGGACAGGAAAGAAGCCATTCACGAGTTGAAGTATTCCCCCGATGGCGGCCACTTGGCTGTTGGCTCAAACGATAACTCGGTCGACATCTATGGTGTGGTACAAAGGTACAAGAAAGTGGGAGAGTGCATCGGCTCCAACAGCTTCATCACACACATGGATTGGTCCACAGACAGCAAGTTCCTGCAGACAAATGATGGGAGTGGCAGGAGGCTCTTCTACAGGATGCCAAGTAAGTTCACATTCCCAGGCAGACTCATGTTCTGTCACACCATGTCAAAGAGTGTCTTTGAGAGATAAAATGTGTCATTTGTGTTGAGGTGGGAAGGAGGTGACCAACAGGGAGGAGCTGAAGCTGGTACAGTGGGCTTCGTGGACATGTGTATTGGGCCCAGAGGTTAATGGAATATGGCCCAAGTACTCAGACATCAATGAAATTAACTCTGTGGACGCAAACTTCAACAATCAAGTCTTAGTAACTGCTGACGACTATGGATTAGTCAAACTGTTACGATATCCATGTGTAAAAAAAGGTAAGCAAAACTTCACTGTTCATTTTTCTGAAGTTCTTCTATTATTTACTTAGTTGCTAAAATAATTTTTCTTGATTTTAGGTGCAAAATTCAAAAAATATTTAGGTCACTCAGCCCATATAACCAATGCCAGATGGTCACATGATTACCAGTGGGTCGTAACCATTGGTGGGGCTGATCACTCAGTGTTCCAGTGGAAGTTTGTTCCTGAAAGAAAGTCTAAAGAAGCTTTGCTTATAGCTCCACAAGGTAGGATGCTGATGATTTTGCTGGTTACTTAAACTCCACCTCAAATTAATGTTAAAATGTTTTTCACTTTATTCATTGACTGGAAATTTTAACTGGAGCCAATGAGAGGAAAAAGTTGTTTTAACCACTAAATTGTTCGTAACACATTTTGTTCCTCCACAAATACAACATGATGCAATCTACCGATCGTCATGACTGGTGTGAGTCACTGGGAGCTTCAACAAAGGCAAAATTGATGCCGATCAATGATTTATCCTTAAATATCAGATTCAGAGTTTGCAGACCGTGAAGTAGGAAGCTTCAGGAGCCACTAGTTAGTTTCCTCTTAGGGGTTATATGACTGTAACTCGCTGTTACATAATATCCACCCATGCTGCTCCCACCTGCTTCATAAACTTGACGCGCTACGCCACCAGAGAGCAGCGTACGAAATGAATCATTTCCACAGAGCCCTGCAAAGGCATGGCCATTGCATTAATTAATACAAATCCAATAAAACTGTGTGAAGCTTGAACGGTATAATAGCATTGTCATTCTCAAGTCATATTTTTCCCAGAAACAGAGCAGGGCTGTGCTCTCTGAAATTAAAGCACACACTAAATGCTGCTCCTTTTAATTCTCCTAATGGACCTTGTGAGTAGCTGTTCTAAGCTGCCAGTTCTGCTTATTGCCTTATCCTGGCATGAATTTACTGCTCTGCTTCAGCATTGGAACATTTGTCTTGAGCGATGTGACTATGAAGCATGACTGCTGAGGAACAGGAGATGTCACAATAATATTATATGGTGTTTTTTTTATGACCATGTTTGCAGCGGGTTGATTTAGAGGTAGGACAGGATTTTTCTTCGAGAGAAGTAATCGTTTTTTTCTGTCTGCAGAGACACTGGCCGACTCTAACAGTGAAGAATCAGATTCTGATCAATCAGACGTGCCTGAGATGGACTCAGAAATTGAGCAGGAGACACAGCTTACTTACAGACGGCAGGTTTGTGATTGTAACAATACTCAGCAATGTGTTAATTACATTTCCACGTAATTACATTTAGTACTGAGGTTGCAGATTGCAGCCAGCTGATTACATCAAACAACCCTCCCCTTCCAAGAGTGAAGGGCAAAATACAGATAGACCCCAGAAAATGCAGACGTCTATTTTTTAGAGATTACAGCATGAAAAAGGAAGCATAAACCATAAGATCTTTTTCTTTGTCTGAAAGTCAAAATGAAAAAGGTGTTTTGTAAAGACAAAACCACTTGAAGATGATGGTTGCTTCAAGTTACTGATTAAAATCAAGTGACAGCCAATCAGTGGTGAAACGGCAGTGCGATATCAACGACAATCAACTCTGCTGCTGATGCTGCTGATGCTGTTCATTAGGTTTTCACCAAACTATTGTTAGTGTGTTCATGGATATTTTAACGCGTCATCCTGAAATGCATTTTGGTCATTAAATACAGAAAATTCACACTTTTCTTCATGCTTGCAGGTTTATAAAGAAGATCTACCTCAGCTTAAAGAGCAGGGCAAAGAGAAGCAGCGGGCGACAGCCATGAAGAAGAGAGAACGAGCACCGGGAAGTGGGGTGAAGCTGCACTTCATTCATGGGTAGGTTTACGTTGTACCAGAAGAGGAAGATGATCAGATGGTAATTGGGTCTTTATTTCAATAAATTACAACTTTGAATTAATTTTTGTATTGTTTTGTTTGTAGCTACAGGGGTTATGATTGCAGGAGCAACCTGTTCTACACCCAGACTGGTGAGATTGTCTACCATGTAGCGGCCATCGGGGTTGTGTACAACAGACAGCAGAATACCCAACGTTTCTACATGGGCCATGATGATGACATCCTCTGTCTGGCTATCCATCCCCTGAAGGACTTTGTAGCAACAGGACAGGTAGCTGTCAGCTCTTCTAATTTATACAGTATTTTACGCACTATAAGGCGCACCTTAAAGCCTACAATTTTCTCATAAACCTACAAGTGCGCCTTATGATCCGTTGCGCCTTATATATGAAATGAATTATAAAATAAACAATTCATTAAAAGTGCGCCTTATAGTCCAGTGCGCCTTTTAGTGTGGAAAATACTGTAATCGCTGAATCATTTTGTACTTTGGTTTATGACTACTGGGAGAGGAGCTGAGAGTAGCCTCATGTGCAACTGGATTGAATTAGATGTGTTGGCAAAAATACTATTGGGTACAGTTTCAGATGAACACACAATAAAAAAGATGAACGAGGACACTGACTTTGTGAACTTTATAAAATTAGCTCAAAGAGATAAATTAAATAAAGTGGTAATGCAAATTAATAAATTCAGTGTTTATGTTACAAATTGTCATGATATTACACACTTCATTCCATTTATTCTTTGATTTTCTTTCTTTCTGGATTTTTCTTCTGTCTAGGTCGGCAGAGATTCCTCCATCCACATCTGGGACACAGAAACACTAAAACCCATGTCTGTGTTGAGGGGTTTCCACCAACTCGGAGTGTGTGCTCTGGACTTTTCTGGTAAAACTTCTCAGACTGCTTCTAGTTCTCGTGTCCATACAGATTAAAAATGACTTTTTTTTTGTCGTCACAAATTTCTTTAGATGTTCTGCTTTCACAAGGGAACAAAAAATACTATGGCAAATCTAATTTATAAGCGTCACCCACTTCTACTGTCGGTCAGACAGTCTGACAGCATGGAGGCAGAGCAATTCCTCTTGCTTCCTGCAATTGGCCCCAGACAGGGGTGCTGCTGTGATCTCTACGTCTGTGTCAGAGAATCACCTGCTGTGGATCAAATCCTCCTTTCATGTTACTAAACAAGGGCTAAACCTCACCGAACCAAAGCAGGAGCCATTTTTGCTGTATTGAATTATACTGGTTTCTCCCCACAGCGGATGGCAAACGTCTAGCCACAGTGGGACTGGACGACAATCACACCATTGTTCTGTGGGACTGGAGAAAGGGGGAGAAGCTCTCGGCCATGCGGTTAGTAAGGTCTTATTAGCATGTCAGCATTGGCTGTTAGCCAACTGTTCAGCAGCAAATGGCTGGTACCGTCCCCATAACCTTGAAGGCTTTGACAGACCTCCCCTTTAATTTTAAAGACTTTTTGAGTGCTTCTAGTTTAAATATTGACATTTGAGGATAAGGGTTGAATTAAAGTCTCGTTGTAATTGATGGAGGAGAGGAGAGGATAGGAAAGCAATTACTTTTTAGATAATGAGGCTTCTACACTGCAACACTTATCCCTGCCAGAGTCAAAGCAGGAGTTTGTCCCAGGTACCTAATGTGCTGTTTTAAATTCAGGACTTCCCTGGCTTTATAGCAGTGCATTCATGGACATAATGGAGTATATCAAGTTGTATTTTGAATGAAAAACTGATAAATAAATGTCTTTTGCTGATCTACTTTTTATTTTAGGTATAAAATCACAAATGAAAAGAAGATATTTCATGATGTACAGTATTTAAAAATCATTACAACTAACTGGACTCTAAATATAAAATCAATCAGGGGACGTTTAGCTTGGTTAGCATGCAGCTCTGGGATTCTCTTGTTGCGTGTTTTTCTTTCCATCAAGTCTCCTCTTCAGCTGTCTTGTCTCAATGTAAAGGTTGAGAAATGTAAAGGGCGATGTGCTCTAACAGTGTCTAAGGACTGATTTCCTGTACTCATATGACTGATCACTGTGTGTAAACGATACACACAGTCAGTCATGAGGCATACACACTGTCATTCATTGGAAGTAGATTATCTTACCAGACACAAAGCATGAGAGGTGTTAATTTGTTCAGAATGTATGAGATCCAGTTTCACGGCAGGTATAATTATATAAGCATGAAACCAGAACCAGTTTGTAAACCATCTGCATCCTGAAATAATTTTACTTTGTTGCTCCAATGGATATTCACATTTACTCAAATGAAATTTGCCCTGGTTAGTTTAGAGAAGGGCAATGCTGGTGGTTCTCCAGTGTTTGCTTTGCCAGGCTCTCAGGGACAGCCTGGAGATGCAGTAATCTCCTTTGAAGACCCCTGTGAGCAGCGCAGCGAGGCGGCTGGAGAGAAATGGGGCCTGACAGAGCCTGGCTTGTGCGCCACCCCCGACTAGTCTTCAACTGAGAGATGAGGAATGGGGTGTGAGAGGAAGACTGCGAACAAAGAAAAAGTGTGCATTAGAGGGGAGCAAGAGATATATAGGAAAGGAGGATTTAGTGAGAATGGGAGACTAGAGGGAAGGGAGGTGTGTAATGTTCCTTAGCCTCACTGGTGCTGAGAGTAAAGCAGCAGCACAAAGGGGCACGATTAGATAGGTTAAGGTGTCAGGTACGGCCGACTGCATCGCACAAGACCAGTAACCAACCCTGAATGTTCACTGAGTGCACTCACTGGGACAGTTACAGAAAATGTATTTCTGCCAGTTGTATCTTTGTAGTGCTTGTTATGGAGATAAAAATGTGGTCAAATACAGCGGAACACAAAACAATACAAAAAAGGTTTGGATCTATCCCAGCAAGACAAAACATTTGATAAATCAAGAGATAAAAGAAGATATTTACAATTTAAAGAAAGAGCAAGAGAACAAATTGCTGTTGATGATTCATGTAGATGTGCAAATTTTCTGTCCCTTGTTTTTTTTTTAGCGGCAGACAAATTAACTATTTAGTAGTAGGTTCACAATCATGCTTCATTAATCCAAGATGGAACAAATGTTGTTGTTTTTGTCAGTCAACTTTTAATCGTCTGAGCTTAGTGTTGTTTATACAACATAAAATCAACACTTTTTAATCAACAATTTTTAAACTCAGCCCTATAAGTCACATGTTCTTAAACACAGAGAAAAAGACTTACTGGATTTTTCCATATTTATTTGGCATCATTAAAAAGTTTCAGTCTGCTTTTATGTATTCAGTCTGGATTTGTTTTTTATAATTAAAGTTCAAGTGTCACTCCAAACTCCCCCCCCAAAAATTAAATGAATTATTCTCTGAAACTAAATGTTCAAAGTTAACATGTGTCTCCCTGCATCCATTGTGGTGCAAAATGTATTTTTCAGGGGAAGCAAGGACAAGATATTTGTGGTGAAAATAAATCCATACATTCCTGACAAGCTTATCACAGCTGGCGTGAAACACATGAAGTTTTGGCACAAGGCTGGTAAGACCCTGTGTTACAGTATAGAATCTGACTCTATCTCAGCTGTGGGTTGACTGTCTGCCTCTCTTCCTCTTCAGGTGGGGGTTTAATTGGACGCAAGGGGAACATGGGGAAGACGGAAACCATGATGTGTGCTGTGTATGGCTGGTCGGAGGAGATGGTGTTTTCTGGCACATGCACAGGCGACATTTGCATCTGGAGGGACATGTTCCTGATGAAGACTGTCAAGGCTCATGACGGCCCTGTATTCAGTGTGCACGCGCTAGAAAAGGTAGAACAGGGAGAATCGCTACTTCTCCCACCAGTGAGAACTTTACAGAAAAATGAAAGTACAACTTTTAAAACTGTTTAAGCAACAACACGCAGAAATCAAAATCACATAAAGAAATCAACACATATTTACCACTTTAAGCTGATTTTTTGGTTTAAATTTGTTTGACTTAAATTGATTCTAAATATTTTAGATCATTCTGTTTTTAAACATTGCATTAAATTGTCCTTTCAGGGGTTTGTGACTGGAGGGAAGGATGGTATAGTTGCTCTGTGGGACGACACATTTGAGCGATGCCTTAAGACCTATGCCATCAAGAGATCGGTCCTAGCTCCTGGCTCTAAAGGTAGAAAAGTTATCCTGCTCTGCACTCTACTTGGTTTCTTTTAATACAAATCTATTGAAACATCAAGTACTTTAAGGATGACTTCATGCTATTGCATTGATTCTCCAGGTTTGCTTTTGGAGGACAACCCCTCCATACGTGCCATATCTCTGGGCCACGGCCACATCCTAGTGGGGACAAAGAACGGAGAGATCCTAGAGGTGGATAAGAGTGGCCCCATCACTCTGCTGGTCCAGGTAAGACACAAGAAAACAACCCAGAAATAAAACACAACAGATTCCACCTACATCACCCCACAGAGGTATATCTGCTGTGTGATGAGCAAGGTCACAAGTCTTTCCAAGTTAGTGTAGGTCTGTTGTACTGAATGACTAAATGACATCACAGTTTGCCTTCTCTTTGGCTTCACTGTCATTGTGTCTTTCTTATTGTGTGTAATGGAGTGGCAGGAATGTTGTGAAACTAAGTAAACATCGAATTAAACATTAGATTGGCCTTTAAATTCCTCAAGTTTCTTTAATGAGACTTATTTAAAGAACCAACAACAACATGACGGTTTACTTATCTGATGCAGGTTTCAATCTCAATCTTTAAATGTATAATGTTTATATATAAACTAACACTGAAAATGGGATGTTTTGTGGCAGAGATGCTAGTTGACCTGACATATCTATTTATCTGACTTTGGGAAATGTTCAGCAGTGGTCGTTGCCTGTGTCTTTAACTTTGATCAGCTTCCTTAAAAACCATCATTACTCCACCAGTGTTTTTTATGCAGCATCACTAAGGCACTGGCTATAAATGGCAGTGAGTTATTGCTGCTGAATGGGGTATTGTTCATTTAGTTAAGTGATTCTGCAGTGTCGTCCAGGGTCTTTGACTGCAGGGAGACAGAATAGAATAGAATATATCAGAAGAGAAGAGAAGAGAAGAGAAGAGAAGAGAAGAGAAGAGAAGAGAAGAGAAGAGAAGAGAAGAGAAGAGAAGAGAAGAGAAGAGAAGAGAAGAGAAGAGAAGAGAAGAGAAGAGAAGAGAATAAGAACTACAAATGTACAAATGTATTCCAAAATATACAATTTGCAATTCAGGAAAGGATATATGTGTATATACATACCACTACTACATGTCTTGTATGTAGAGTGAATGCTATTGAATGCCCCTTTTCAAATGATTAATAAATAAACACATTTGATAGGTTGTAATCTCTTGTGTCGGTAACAGCTAACTGTTTGAATATCCTCATAAATATAATGTGGTTAATGTAATTCATTAAGCCACCGCTGAAGTAAGAGATGATGAAAATAAAAGCATGTTTCCTTTTTTATATTTGACAAAAAATTTTAAAAATATTTTTATTTCTTCGATACCTAAGCTGCTGAGAAATCTGAAAGTGTAGTCATCAGCAAAGAATATTGTAAATAAATGATATCACATATACCCCTTTAAATGATGATAACCCCTCATGTTTCCAGCACTTTAAAGACTTTGCATACATGCGGTATACAGTAGTTACCTCAAGGTTCCTGTGCATGGGATTTTAATTATATATTTTTTTAACTGTTTCATTCCAGAAGGGAAATAAAGAATCTATGGGCATCTAGGGGCAATCTAGGGGTATTTAGAGGCATCTATTGACATGATTACATATTCATTAGAGTAAGATCATTAAAACTAAGAGCACTCAAGCCTCATGCATCTGTTGGGTCATAAATGTCTCAAAAGTAATCTGTAATAGCACAGAGAACACGCACAGACATTCATGCATGCACATGTACACACACACACACACACACACACACACACACACACACACACACACACACACACACACACACATACACACAAACACAAATGACAAATATAGGTGGTTTCAATAAATATGGACATAACAAAAAGAAAAATGCTGCTTTAGTATAGAAAACAATCATGATTGTTCTGTTGCAATCAAAATAAGCGGTATCCAATGAATAAATGCAGTGTTCCTACACTGTGTTCCTACACAAAGTTTATAGTGAACTGTTGTTTCTTCATGCAACAGCAGTAGATCTAGGAGTTAAAATTTGACCAAGCTGCTTTATTTAAGGGGTTTTAGTGGAGGTGAGTCAGATGACAGTATTTTCCACACTATAAGGCGTAGCTAAAAGCCCATAATTTTTCTCATAAACCTACAATACGCCTTATAATCCGATGCGCCTTACATATGAAATAAATTATAAATAAGCAATTCATTAAGGTGCGCCTTATAATCCAGTGTGCCTTATAGTGCAGAAAATACTGTAGGCTTCAGGACAAAGGGAGCAGACAGAATGTAGGACAACACAACGGTTAAAGTATGCATCTTGTATGTGTCTACAGGGCCACATGGACGGTGAAGTGTGGGGTCTGGCCACTCACCCCCATCTTCCCCTCTGTGCCACAGTCAGTGATGACAAAACCCTTCGCATATGGGACCTCTCGCCCAGCCACTGCATGCTGGCAGTACGCAAACTCAGAAAAGGTGAGTCATCGCTCTAATAGATTGGTGTGGGTTTTTTTGAAGTCTCAAGATTTTTACAGATGCATCATCCCTCACAGGCGGCCGTTGCTGCTGCTTCTCCCCTGATGGCAAAGCCTTGGCGGTGGGCCTGAATGATGGCAGCTTCCTCATCGTGAACGCAGACACCCTGGAAGACCTGGTGTCCTTCCATCATCGCAAGGACGTCATCTCAGATATCAGATTCTCTCCAGGTCTGTGGTTCACCCCCATAAATATGCACCCTTCCACCTGAAAGTAGGCATTGAAACTCTGTGTTCAGAATTTTAATAGTTCAATTTCAACAGATCTTTAACCTTAATTCTCGATGCAGCAGATCTTGTGTCACAACCCAACATCTACAAGTCTCTGAGATCTGACATCTGAAGAGTAGAAGTCATTCCATGGAGCTCTGTGATGCTGAATAGGAAATCGGTTTTAGTGGGAATAGCCAATAAGAAATTATTTTTAAATATCTGATTTTACAAAAGAAGGCATAGCTACAGCAAAGTAAGCTATTGAGAAATTCATCAGTAATAGTGGAAAATACCTTCAGAGCAGGTAACGGATAACACAAGTACAAAGTACAGGACTGTTTTAGGTTAGTTTAAATGTTCACTGGCTTAGTTTCGTTAAATTAGTTTGTCAATACTGTAATGTTTTCTTATGAGTACTAAACATTTGCTTGTGCCAATGGGAGTGACATTAGTTTTTTCAAAGACAACCAAACAAAACCGGTAATCTGCTGGCCGCACTTGAGGAAGAATAATAAACAACATCTTTCCCAATCCATTCATTCAATTATGGAGATATTCCACTGGATAAGTGAGAACATGCTGGTAATGGTGGATGAAAAGTCAGTCAATGGACTTCAAGTTACAAATCCTCATTCTGTCCAAACCCGATTATAAAAGACAAAATGCTCTCTCCTCTGTTTGTTCAGTGACTGGAAAGTACCTTGCCGTGGCATCAGGAGACACGTTTGTGGATATCTACAATGTGATGAGCAGCAAACGTGTCGGGGTTTGCAAAGGATGCCTCAGTTATATCACCCATCTGGACTGGGACAAGCGAGGTAAACCTGCTGCCGTAGATAACACGGAGGCAGTAAACCCTTGTAAACGTCTACCAATCATGAATTTATAATGTCTCTGGGTATTTTCATTCACAGGGAAACTACTTCAAGTCAACACAGGTGCTAAGGAGCAGTTTTTCTTTGAAGCCCCTCGTGGGAAGAGGCAGACCATCCCAGCTACTGAGGTAAGAAGGGACCGGAGGCTCAGGCGCTGACATGTTTGTGGAGCTGCTGGCCCACTTTTCCTTCAGGGCAGTGAAGCATTAACACGGCCCACTTTTCATCAGTATCAGTCTAATTTTGGTTGTGGAAGTGGGATAATGTCTGGAGTCCCTGTGACATTAACATACCTTGCCAGGGAAACATTAAGAAAATAAGGGTCAGAGATGATAGATACTTCTGGACTCTCCTTCATCTCACTTCATCATGATGGATGATATTTTCCTTTTCCCCCGACCGTTCATTTAACTCCTTTCTTGTACACTTACTCACAATGTCAGTATTAACAAGCTGAGATGGGGCGTGGCCAGTTCTTTGTTTTTACCAAATCAATTTTCTGTGATTGGTTGATGACTAATAGTTTGCTCTTTCGACCAATTGTACGCCTTAATGTTTTATTTTCCAAACCTTTTGTTTGTCCCACAAATCTGGAGCCAGTTGGTATTCATCATAACATTAATATTTATCATAGCAGTAAGACAGACAGAAACAGTTAACTAGTATTAATGATTTATTTGTTGTTGTTTTTTTGTTAAGCTAGGTAAATATGCCTAAGCACCTTATTTCATAATTACTTATTTTAGCAGTTCTAAGAAAACTATCGTTCTTCCCATCAAACAAACCCATTTCTCTTCCTGATGGCTGAAGTTGCTGCCAGTTCATTCTCTAATAGGCAAAGCTGAAAGAGCACATTACTGCAGCGTTTTCTTTCAACATTGACTGTGTCCAGAATTTTAAAAAGCAGGTTTTACCCAGCATTTGAGTCCATTTCTGAATTTGTAATTTGTTGCTTTTAACTTTGTTACTTCAATGCCTTTTTGAAATGGAATGATTTTATTGTGCATTAATCTACAACTGTTTTAAAATGTTTTATTTTCTGCAAATATTTAACACTCTTGGCTCAGGTGGAGAAGATTGAGTGGAGCACGTGGACATGTGTCCTGGGAGCGTCTGTTGAGGGTATCTGGCCTTTGATCAGTGACGTCACCGAGGTGACCGCCGCCTGCCTTAGTAATGACAGTATGGTACTAGCAACAGGAGATGACCTGGGATACGTCAAGCTCTTCAGGTATCCTGTCAAGGTAAGATAAAGTCAGTCACTGTGTATTATCTGGTTTGCAGCATTTTTGGACTTATAAAGGTTGTTTTTTTTTATGCCAATTGTTCCCAGGGGAAGTATGCAAAGTTCAAAAGATATGTGGCCCACAGCACACATGTTACCAACGTGCGATGGACCCACGACGACAGCTTGTTGGTTACAGTTGGGGGAGGCGACACGTGCCTCATGATTTGGGCCCACGAGCTCGAGGGCCATCGGGAATTCAAACAGTGCGACAGTGAGGAGTCTGACATCGAGAGCGAGGATGATGGAGGTGAGAATTAACATGTATTCCTTTTTTTTTTTTAAATCAGTGAATTTCTCTCATTATAAAGCTAAAACTGCATCTTCTCTGTCTCCCACCAGGTTACGACAGTGATGTGACGAGGGAGAATGAGATCAACTACACCATCAAGGCCTTATCGACAAACATGCGATCCATGACAGGGGTGAAACCCCATCTGCAGCTGAAAGAGCCGTCTGTGGATGAAAGGTATTACTCAGTGAATACTTGATGCTGCTGCTGCTCAGAGGGATGCTCCTAGGCAGGCAGAAAATAACGAGGAGTTTCTGCGAACGAAAAATTCAGCCTCTGCTTCAGAGATGAAGCCAAGCCTACCTTCCTCAGTCAACAGTCTCTCTTATTCCTTCCCTGTCTCTGCTCTTTTGAAGTAACTTGCTTCTGTTTTTGCTCTGCTTCTTCCCTTTAATGGCTGTCCATCTGTCATTATCCTGCATCTTCTTTAATACTACTTGAAGACAAGGGGTGGTCAGGTAAGCTCTTGTGTTCATATACAGAGTTGTCGATTTTGGACAAAGTAGGGATTGGAATCGAGACAGAACACATGAGGCTTTTTATATTTTCTGAAAAGAGCAAAATCATGACTGGGGCTATGTGAAGAAATATTTTTGCCAGTGCTATAAAAGAGAAGCGATGTCTCTGATGCACATCTGTTTCCTCAGTACAAATCCACCAGATTTAAGCGTCTTCACATGAAAACATAGTCTTTTTTTTAGATGTTAATTTACTTCATAATCAGCTGTTTTTCTGACCAGGAGGATCAGCTGGGCTGGTTGACTTACAGTTTGAATTTTATTTATTTGTGAACTTCAATCGTCACCAGAGCAAGATTGATGGATTGTATAAGACATAACTTTAGCAGTGAGAAATGAATCGATGAACGTTCTTCAGCCTTTTTAACCATGATGCTTGTTTGATCTGTTGTAAGCACATCTTTGAAACATCATCAAATGTTCCACCATTATAATCCACCATTCAGCGTGTCACTTTTGTTTGACAGTGATGTATCTGCAGTATCCAGTATCTGCACATCATACTCAGGGCAGAATTCTCATTACTACACAATGGCGCTGACTCCTTTATTTAATAATTTTTATTGCTTTTCAAGCTAATATCACATTACAAATACAGATAACAATTTCATTTGTCCTGACTCCAGTATTTCAGTCCTCAGTTTCTGAGACGTTGTTTTATGTTCATCCACCAGACAGCAGTGAAGGCTGTGGGAAACCTTTTTCTAATTCTTGCTTTTTCTCTTTTAATTGCTGCCATGAAGAGGATCAAGGCAAGTTTCCATCCCTTTTATTACTTTACAGGGAATGTAGGTGTTTTATTAAATATTTGTACATGGATTTTCACAATTTTAGTTATGTCTTGGTGTCTGTCTACATCAGGGGTATTCAATTAAAAGTCACGGAGGTCCAGTTATAAACATGTCCTCTTAGTAAAAGGTCCGAACCCAAGTCCAGTTTGTGTCTTATAGCCGTTCCCTATGTCCACTTTATCATTTATTATCAATTTTCAATGCAGGATATGTTTAACTGAGTGCACAGCTCTTTTACCTCACCATAAATAAAAGTAGACCCAGGCAAAGAAATTTCCAGCCTTTGTTACATTGAAGAACACACAAACCTCAGAATTAAAAAATAAAGTGCAAAAAGAGCTGCAAAATCATTTTTCTCATAAATGAAAGACATCTCAGCCTAAAGAGCTGAAGGCCTACCCTTCAAGTAAAAAAACATTAACATCTTCAGAAAGCATGAATAAAAACTGGCTCTTTCAGGGAAAAAATGCAAACAGACCTTTCTTCATGAGAGAAAGGGGCAGGTGGCCTTCTAGTAATTTACTTGTACACAAGGTGTGCCTGTGCATAAGGTGTGCACAGGCACACCTCGTGGTGGTGGTCGTGGTCACCTTGTGGTGGTCTCTGTCATGTGTGGTGAAAGAGACCACTGGACTTTGTCAGCATCTCTTTTATTGCTGCATGTATGTCCTCTCCTCTTGTGTGTGTTTCATAATGGTGTTACACTAAGAAAAGAGCTCCTTATCTTTGTGAAGAAACCTGACACACACACAAAAACTACAACTCATCAATGTCCACAGATATGCACGGTGCTCTCTGAGAAGCTGCATCAATATGTTAATATTTCTGATTCTCCGGTTGCTGTTGAAGCTGACATTGGGAGTTTTTCCACACATCTCATCTTTCTGTTTTCCCTCAAACAATGTGTCAACAACAGCTTTTAAGCACTTATTCACAACTGTCCAATCACTAAAAGATGTTTTATGTTGCCTCAAAATCCACCATGCCTTTAGTGAACATTCGTTTGCATTTTTCTTGCTCATTTTGCTCTCAGCTCGTACTTCAGGAGATAATTCTGTGCAAAATCTCTGCGCTTCACGTTATTATTAATTATTTAGTACTACGTGTTCAGACCATATGAGGTAAAATGGTTTTGAACTGCCTGACGGAGGAATAAACATAAATTTCGTCCTCTCAGTGTTAACCAGTGGTTTTCCTCATTAACCTCCCTTCGTTGGGAGTTATGCTGTCCTCACTGTCTTCCTTCCTCTGTGCTCCTGTAGCGGTAAACTCACAGCGGCAGCGAGCTGTCTCACTTCCAGGTGCGCTTACAGAGCAGGTAAACAAACGATCTGATTGGCCGAACTGAGTGGCGCTATTACCACGTTAACTGGAGGAGCAGCGCCCGCCATCTGTAACCACAACCATCAGGCGGTCTGGATGGGGACCGCGGTGCGCCATTTGGTGACCCCTGGTCTACATGCTTGAAAGTGTCTTTTTTCATAGCCTGCTTTCAATGTAAAAACTGACCACAATTTGTCTGCAGATCATTTTGCTTTGTGTTTTATTTTATTATGGATAACTGTTGAAATCTTGTCTTTTCCTTGCTTCACTTGATATGCAAATTCCGTCCACACCTATGATACAAGAATCCTTTATTATTAATAAATAATAATAATCCTCCCTTTTCTGCTCATTTTAAAATTCTATCCCACCTCAAGCTCCTTACAGGAGAAAAACAGGATTTTGTGTGCAGATATTTGTTGATTTTTTCCCAGCAGAGGGGTAAACATCATTATCTGCTTCAGGAGCAGCTCTGCCACAGCCTTCTTATTCCAGCTGTCTGTTTCAGGCCACCTGTCAGCAGAGCGCTGCCTCAGCCGGAGAAGCTGCAAACCAACAATGTTGGTAAGAAGAAGAGACCTATCGAGGTAAGACAAACGTCTCACCCTCATTTAAACAAAACAAACTAGTAGAAATATACAGATGGTGAACTTTATGTAAAACGGAACAGTCCCTGTCAAAGCAGCACAAGAACAATCCTCCTAATGAAATGATTTCAGTGAAGCTGCTGTGTGCTGGTCCAGACAGCCTCTGAGACTCTGATGATGTTGTAATCAAATAATAACGTGATCCTTCTGCTGGTATCCGGCTCTGAAACCTTGGTTGTCATGGAGTTGACCTTTCTGACTTTCTGATGGCCTGTTTCTGACTCTCCTAAGGACCTGGTGTTGGAGCTAGTGTTTGGTTACCGTGGCAATGACTGTCGAAATAATGTGCACTACCTAAACGAAGGGGCAGACATCATCTACCACACAGCCTCAGTTGGAATCGTGCTGAACCTGACGACCTGTGAGTGGACAATCTAGAATACACACCGACTGTGTGTTCATTAACAACCTAAAGCAAACATAACGCGTGTATAATTTGATGTCTGTGTGTGGTGTGTCTATGTGTGTGTTTCCTCACAGCCTGCCAAAGTTTCTATGTAGAACACAGTGATGACATTCTGTGCCTGACAATCAATCAACATCCCAAATTCCCCAACGTGGTGGCAACTGGCCAAGTAGGTATGTTTGTGAGAGATCGACCTCCTGTGTCACCAGACACCTCGTTTTTCTTTCCTGTATCCTGTGTAATGAATCCACAAGGCAGATGGTTATTCCCCTCCTACACGAGTTTCTTCACTAATTAAATTCATAATAATCTTTGTTTTAACACACATGCTGCATTTGTCATATTCAGAAACGGCAACAAAGGAATGACATGTTTTGTGATCGCAAAATTACCTCTCAGAAATAAAACCTTATGGTCTTAGCTTATTTACTGTACAAAATCTTTTGTATTTACTTATTTAAATATGTTGAACTCCGAAGCTTAGATTCGTAGCAAGAGCAGCCAATGCTAAGACAGTCACAAATAAACTGATAATTCTGTCAATGAGTTTGCTTTTACTTCTTTTCAGGTGATGCTGGTGACATGTCAGGTAAGAATGATCTAGAATTGATCTGTGAAAAAGGCACTAGCTAACAATGATCAACAGAATATCTGTTGGTTTTAATGACTTGCTTTACTTTACTGCCACCTAGTGGCCATTAGATTCCTTTTTTAAATTCAATAGTACTTCGAAGCTACAAGTAATGATTGGAAATATTTTCTGTCTGTTGTAGATTCTGTCATATCACAATTTGCTAAAAAAAATTGTGAAAGAATTTAATGTAACCTATACCTAGGATTGACTTTACTGAAACACAGCAAACAATATAATTGCTTTAACAAATTCAGAACAATAATATCTTCTTTCCCTGTGCCTCAGCCACATCTCCGTCCATCCATGTGTGGGACGCCATGACCAAACAGACGCTGTCGGTGCTGCGTTGTTTCCACTCCGGTGGGGTTTGTTCTGTCAGCTTTAGCGCCACAGGAAAACTCCTGCTGTCTGTGGGGCTGGACCCTGAACACACTGTCACCATCTGGAAGTGGCAGGAGGGTAAAAAGAGAAAATACTTCCCTGACACATGGACGAAGCCAGACTGAGATGGTTTGGACATGTCCAGAGGAGAGATAGTGAATATACTGTTATGATGCTGAGTTTTGAAATGTCAGGCAGGAGGCCTAAAGGAAGACCAAAGAGGAGGTTTATGGATGTAGTAAAAGAGGACATGAAGGTAGTTGGTGTGAGAGAAGAGGATGCAGAAGACGGGTTTAGATGGACGCAACTGATTCGCTGTGGCAACCCCTGAAGGGAAAAGCCGAAAAGAAAAGAAGACACATTGATGTAACAATGGGGATTAGGAAGTCCACAGCTGAGAGATCAGGCTTTCATTCCACTCTGTTCTGTTTTTGCAGGTGCCAAAGTGGCTAGCCGGATCGCTCACACCCAAAGAATCTTTGTGGCTGAATTTCGTCCGGACTCTGACACACACTTTGTGTCAGTGGGTATCAAGCATGTGCGTTTCTGGACGTTAGCTGGTCGAGCTTTGCTGAGTAAAAAGGGAGTTCTGAGTTCCATTGAAGATGCTCGCATGCAAACTATGCTGTCTGTCGCATTTGGAGCTGTGAGTGACTTTAAGCTAATATCATGTACAATGCAACTTTCATGCCCAAACATCTTATTAAACAGGCTAAAACAACATTCATGCTACTTTACATTCTAATTTTTCCAGATTGTCTGCTTTTATGCCCTCTGAATTGTCTTTGCATTGCTTGCCCTGCTCTCTTAGGCCACTAGATTAGTGCAGATTTGTTTTCTTTTCAGAATAACTTGACATTTACAGGTACCATAAGTGGGGATGTGTGTGTGTGGAAGGAGCACATTCTAGTAAGAATTGTGGCCAAAGCTCACACGGGTCCTGTTTTCACCATGTACACAACACTAAGAGATGGCCTCATTGTCACAGGAGGCAAAGAACGACCGTAAGTACTGCTCTATTATATTTCTGCATTACACATCAGTTAGTTTGACCTTGTGTAACGTAGATTGGGTTCATTGTATGCTTTCCCATGCAGGTCAAAAGAAGGAGGTGCTCTGAAGCTCTGGGACCAGGAGTTGAAGCGCTGCAGAGCGTTTCGATTAGAAACTGGACAGATTATAGACTGTGTTCGCTCTGTATGCAGAGGAAAGGTGAGCTACAGATGATAATTCAGTGACATGATCCAGCTAAGCAGCTAACTCTGCTAATTTCATCTGTGTTCTCACATTTTACTCACTGTTGTGTCAGGGTAAAATTCTTGTAGGGACCAGGAATGCAGAGATCATCGAAGTAGGAGAAAAAAATGCAGCATGCAACATTTTGGTGAATGGACACATGGACGGACCAATCTGGGGCCTGGCGGCTCATCCCTCCAGAGACGTGTTCCTGTCAGCAGCAGAGGATGGCACTGTTCGCCTGTGGGACATCCCAGAGAAGGTCAGCCAAGAACACTCACAAAGGATCCATGTTAGTCTCCGTGTTCTCAGTCGCTTCCATTTTACCATCTTTCTCTTATTAACAAGAGTGTGTTGCTCTTGCATGACCTTATTGGGAAAATAGAAGATGCTGAACAAGGTGAACCTGGGCCATGCAGCACACACCATCAGCTACAGTCCTGAAGGAGACATGGTGGCCATCGGCATGAAGAACGGAGAGTTCATCATCCTGCTTGTTGCCTCGCTCAAAATCTGGGGCAAGAAAAGGGACCGACGCTCCTCTATCCAGGATATTCGGTAATCTTGTTAGAGAAAGATGGTCTTGGGTTCATTTATGGGAAATATGCCATTTTCGGCCAGAACACATTTACTCTTTTTTTGTGTGACCATAAACCCCCCCCCCCCCACACACACACACACACACTTTTTAATATTTTTTTCCTTCATTTGTTTCATTACGTGTTTTTTTTGGACTGAAGCAAACAGTACTAATCATTTTAAAGACACTACGAATCAAACCTGACAGAACACTGGTCTTTCTTTCAGGTTCAGTCCAAACTCTCGGTACTTGGCTGTCGGCTCAACTGAGAGTGCCGTCGACTTCTATGACCTGACGCTTGGCCCACAGCTCAACCGCATCAACTGCTGCAGAGACATTCCCAGCTTTGTTATGCAGATGGACTTTTCTGCTGACAGTGCCTATATTCAGGTATAGAGTGTATGATGGTTCGGCAAGTTTGCAGTGACGATGGTAATGGTGTCATAATGTCTAACCTTTATTGCCTTGAAACAGCTATCCACAGGTGCTTATAAAAGACTGGTGTATGAGGTACCATCTGGAAAACAGGTTACAGAACAGACCCACATTGACAGGATCACTTGGGCCACCTGGACAAGGTGAGGGTCACAGTGTTCCGACTGACGAATGTTCTTTAGGAAGGAAACAGCAGAATCTGAGCATTTACACTCTGTATTCAGTGTCCTCGGAGATGAGGTCATAGGGATCTGGTCCCGCAACACAGACAAAGCAGACGTCACTTGTGCCTGCGTGTCCCACTCAGGCCTTAACATCATCACAGGCGATGACTTTGGAATGGTGAAGCTGTTTGACTTTCCATGTCCAGAGAAGTTTGTAAGTATAATTATTAAATATATTAACACGACAGTATGTCCATTTGTTTAATAGTGAATACGAAAGGTTTGTAGTTGAAGTCACACTAGCACTCTGTACACAATCACAATATTTTTTTTAAATTGACACCTCAAACTGCTTGTGTAATAACAACCTCCGCAAACATTATGGAGTTATAATGAGATGAATTCACAACAATGTTTTTTGGATTATTTTATTTTTGTGCAAATTTATGTTATCAGAATTTTTTTTTTAATTTAATTTTTTTAATTTTATATACTGGTTTGATCCCCAATGGGAAATTAAGAACGCACACTCTACCTACTGATTCAAATGCATGCATACATATATATTTGTGAGTACAGGCCCCTGTATCACACACACACAAGGGGGCCTGTAGGCATGCAGGGGAGGTAGAGTGGCAGGCAGCTCCTTCTTGGTGCGCCTCAAATGAACAATTTTTGTAAAGGGGATGGCACCTTGCTCAAGGGTGCCTCGGCAGTGCTCCGGAGGTGAGCTGACACCTCCCACTGTCAGCTCACCTCAGGGTATTTTTTGGGGGGGCGGGAGCGGGAATCGAACCGCCGATCTTAAATCATAGGATGACCCTGTCTACCGCCAGCTTTACCACTGAGCCACTGCCGCTATTTGAGAAGATATTTACTGTACTTCCCATGTGTTTTTACATAATGAAATTCTTTATCAGTCTATCTGCAACAAAATAATTAAAATTTAAGAATAATTAATTATTTTCCATTACTGAGAAACAAGCTTTGCCAACACTTGTGATGCCCTTGAAACGATGAGTGTTAAAAGCACCAGTACCAAAGTGTTGAAGCATTACTGAACTCTTTAGCAAGGCTGAACTTGGCATTATGGGAAATTTCTGAATAATGTATGTTACATTAATTTAATTAATTTAAAATAACTCATAATTATAATGTAATATCATATATGTCATCTGTTTCAGGCCAAACACAAACGCTTTCTAGGCCATTCTGCTCACCTGACTAATGTACGCTTCACCAACGGAGACCGCTTCGCCGTTAGTGCTGGAGGAGATGACAGAAGGTACGACTGAGACTAAACAATGTCCTTTACAAGTGATGTGAACAAACAAATATTACGCTTTATGTCTTCTCCTCTTTGTGGTCTCTAGCCTCTTTGTTTGGAGGTGTGTCCATGCTCCTCACTGAGAGCTTCACCTGGACCAGAAGAGTCTCTCACGAAAAAAGATTCTGCTCAAGGATGCATATAAAAGAAGTAATGGAGGAGGAGGCGGAGAAGGAGGAGGAGGAGAAAGACCTGGCAGCTTGTGATTCAGTCAAAGTGTTGATCTTATGAAATGCCTCAAAATTAGGTGCATCATTTAAATCATAGCATCAGTCCCAGTTGTGAACACAAGTGGAGAGAGTACAGCTCTGCTCTCATGACATCACATTAGCATTGAACCCCCCCCCCCCCCACACACACACATCTTTTACATACAGTATGTGCATAGCACTTCAGTGAGAGATTTTAATTTAATTTTTTAGAATTAAGTGTATCTGTGTCCCAAATGGCAGTTTTTATACTTGACAAGAAGGAAGTTATGTTACTGAGAATGCCATTTTGAAAACATGTAGCAAACTGAATTAGCCTTAATGTGAGTGTTCAACTTAGGTGAGGTTGAATTCGTTTTTGTTTTTTTTAACATCGTCATTTTACTTTTTGTATCACGTCATCATTATTTCTATTTTACTGGTAATTCAAAATCCTGTGGCCTTCCTCCTGAATGTAACATCCACTGTTATGTTCTGGATGTCAGCATGCCAAAGCATACTATGCACTGTACACCTGACCTGGTCACTGTGTTGCCCTGCCTGTTCATTTAGGTGGTTGTATTAACTAGTTAACTTCAAATCGCCCTCGACGCCTCTCCCCTCATGACGTGCTAACGTGTGTGTACATGTTTGAGGATTTGTTTGTGGTTAGTGGGTGTGCATGGCTTACTGGAAGACAATCTGTCTGAACCAAATTCCTCAGAAAACAAAACGAACTGATGTAAATTGTAGTTCACACGCACTGTTACAGTTCCTTCAGTCATTTCCCAGTGTGCTGCTATCATGTATAATTGTTGCACTTTCATGAATATGAATGCTGTGATTTTCTTCAGAAGTAACTAAATGTTTTGTGTATCCAAATATATTACTTAAATGGAATGTTATATGAGAAAATATGAAAAATTGCAAAACATTTTGCTCCATAACTACAGACTAACTACAAAAAAATGTTGCTGCATATTTTGATTTGCATTATACCAGTGTAAATACCATTTGTATATATTCTTTTTGTATATGGTTTTGTGAGATGTTTCTTAAACTCCACTTTAATAAAAAAGGCAAACATGTAATTGTATGAGCCAAGTGTATTCACGAGGTGAACAATTAATAATGCTGAAAAAGTGACACTTGTAATGGAGAGAACTTATTAAGCTTTTATCAATTATCAATCAATACAAACCCTTCCTGGCTGTCATTTAATTACACTCAGGTAATCAGGAAATCAAGTGTTTCGATCATACATTACTTATGTCATCTTAATAGTTAGTATGACTTGAAATAAAGACAAATATATTTGCAATTACATTTACTTTATTTAGAAGAAACAAATTAAGTTAATCTTCATTTTTCATGATGTGAAATATTTACACATTTTACACACAAGAACATAATTAAATATTGAACATATTAAACACTTCAATCAAGCCTTTTCATAGTGTAAATGCAGTTGAATATTTTGAAATTCCCCATCTGTGAAGATTCTTCACTGTCACCGCTTACCAAATAATCAACACCTCTTCTTTCCACTTAGTTTAAGTAGGATAACAACACACTTGGTTTACTTAGGCAAAGAATTATCCCATTGCGTTATGTTTTACTGTGACAAAAGACGTCACTGATACTGAAATGTGAAGTCAAATATCAGAGTCCAGTGATACATAAAACCAATTTAGTGAGTACACATATAATGTTATAGATAATCCAACATAAAAATACAGCAACATCCATCTTTGAGTAATTTATAATGTTCAGATTCTTCTGAAGCCATTTCAGTGAGTTGTTGAAGAATCTCTTTGGTAAATGCCACTCCAAAGTGGTTATATTGCGGTGTATTATTAAAGTGCAATTCTAACACTAATAAACTGATGAATAAGGGCATTAAATACTCTTGACACACGCTGACAACCTTATACTTTGATAGAAAAAGAGCTGCCACAGGAGCAGCCATGATCAGCTTGTGGGTTCTTGAGCACTTGAAAGGTGGAGCGGATCAGCTCCTGGGTGAAATCCACAGTGGATCCTTTCACAAACTCCAAACTGTCCTGATCCACAATAACACCAACACCTCCATGCTCAAACAATCTGATAGCAAAAAGAAGGGGAAAAAAATGAGATAAAGAGACATGGAAGAAAACACTGGCAATGGAGCTAATGTATTGGCAGTTTACCTGTCATCTTCAGTCTTGTTTTTATCGATGGAAAACTTGTACTGAAATCCAGAGCAGCCTCCTCCCTCCACATGTATTCTCAAGTACTCACCTTTCCCTGTGATTTCCCCTAGTCTCTGGAAGAAGAGCAGCAAGTAGGAATGAAAGGAATAAAAGTTGTGTAAAGAAATCAACACATTAGCACTGGATAAAGGATTTAACATAGATAATGGTAACACATCTGTTCAATTCTGGTTAATACATAATAAATAGAAAACGTGTGTCACGTACGGGTTGCTGGCTTCCCATAAATGTCTAGTAACTACGATTAACTTTTGCTCTCATTTTTTCTCGATATGAAAAGCACATAATAGAATTGCTGACCTTCACACATGACTCGGTGAGACGGACTGAATCTTCAGATGCGTCTGTCACCGCTGAGTCCTCCTGGGCGGAAGCGCTACTGAAGCACTTTGGCCCCGCCGTGTGATGCGTGACAGTGGGCTGAAGACACCTATGCAGCTGTCGGCGTACATTGTGGTTCATATAAAGAGGAGACGCCCTGCAAATCAATAAGACCAGAAGAGATGTGACCGGCAAACAATCTGTGACATGTATGACTCCGTTCCTGTCCGTAGGCTAGCATTCAAATTAGCTTGATAAGAACTTAAATGCGTAACTTATTTTTCCCCAGCAAAACTACTTAAATATAACCGTATTAACTAGTAAGCGCCATTATGACTCATTGGTAATATATCTCACCTAACAAGGGTGAATAGCTTCAACGCACTTGTCATCTGTCCCCGTACAAATGACATCTTCCATAACAAACGCCGTTAGGTTGGTCCCCCAACAGTTGGGAGAAGAAACGTCGCGCTCTCATTGGATAAAATTGTTGTCAGTCAGAATATTTACCCAATAGTGGGCAGTATCACTGGAGGATTCGTCACTTCTACAGTCAATCTTGAGGTATTTCCGCTTTGGTCCGGATGTATTGGTGTAAAGGTCCTTCGTTTTCGTTTCTCTTTTTTTTTCTTTTTAACAATTTTCTTTTTCTTTTTTTTCTTTTTTTACTTTGTGGAATGCAATATTTAAGAATGTATAAAAATGAAACCAGAAATTTACAACATAATCACAGGGGTAAAAATGGGCAAAACAAAAGTTAAAAAATTTGAGATATTCCAGTAATTCAAATATATATTTGCGCAGCCTTCGGTGTGTCCATATTGTCCAAAATGTTATCCAATCAAATGTTATCATTGGATTTAGAGTCTTGATCACTGGACATATTCCATTTAAGATTTCGATCTACCATTTAAACACAGGAGGCGGGGTTTAATGTCAAGGGATTTACTGACAGGCTAAATTTCGGACTCCAACATCACATGACACATCATAGGCGTCACGCCGGTGGCGTGATTCGGGGAAATAAAAAGGCAAGACGCCTATGTTGTTCTCATTCCGAGAGGCAACTGGAACGTTGAGGTATGGTCTGCATGGTTACATTTTGTGTTTGATATTGTTACCAGAACCCTAATTTTGTGTTGTTTTCCGAAACTGACAGTAACTCAGTTGTTTTCTTCGTTGTGTTTAACTGCTTTAAGTACTACACTGGGTAAATCGGTGAAAAGTCCTGTGATTGAACACTCTGTGCTGACGACTCTTAAGTTGCACTGATTCTTTACCTTCTTTTATAATGGATGTTTCCGCATGTTAGGCTCAGAACACAAACAGAAACATGGAAGTCCGGACTTCTTCCGTCGTCTTGTTCTGCTTTTTGGGATTCGTCTTCGCTGACCCGGTGAAATTCCTTGACTGCGGTGAGTTTGGCGTGAACATCATGTGAGCGTTCTCCTTCTGTTCCATTAGAGAACCATAATTTGCGGAAAGTAATGTATGGTAGTTGTTCAACTTTAAAAAAAGTCCTACACTTCATATTTATATTTGAGGAGCAGAATTTCCCCCCCATCCTGTTAATTTTTCTTTAATGTTATGTCCTTTTTAATATTTGATGTGCTTCACCTCTAATTGGATAATTTGACTAATGGAGTGGAACACCTGAACACAATCTCACTTGCAGATTGACAACGCCCTTCATGTATTCACTTTTTCATTCAGGAACATTTTCAGTATCTGGGAGTTCCACCAAGTTGGGGTGTATGAGGTGTTGAACTTCAAAATCTTGAAGCAGTTGCCAAAAAGACATTTTTAATCATTTGTGGGAGTCGGTTTAAAAAAAAATACTAAAGCCTACATTCTATTTTACAATAGTCGTGTCATACAACTGCTGACGTTATCGGTGCAATTCTTTAACATTTTGGGAAGATTCTTCTCGGTCTGCATGAGACTTCTTAAATCTCAACCCTGATAGTACTCAGTCGTTTTTAAAATGCAACTAATTCAGGCTCGTGTTCTGAAAGGACTTTAACAGGCTTTGACTCGGTTGACATGATTTCAAAAGCTTTGGGGCTGTGAATGCAAATGCCGTTTCCTTTTTAGTCTTTACATCTGGAACGGAAATCTCCTCCCTGATCTTAAATTGTTTTTGCAGTGTGTAATGCATTGGGCAATTCTCTTAAACATTTTTAGGTTAGAGTTGTTGTAAATGTGTCTTCTTCTCATTTCTCTTCAGGCTCTAGTGCTGGGGAAGTGGCCCAGGTGGATATTAACCCTTGTACGACCCAGCCATGCCAGCTAAAAAAAGGACAATCCTACAGTGTCAATGTGACATTCAGCAGTGGTGAGCTGTTCAAGGGATTCTCAATGGCCTGTCTGACAATATTAAACATGGCATTAAAAGATTAAATCTGATCTCACTGTTGCAGGTGTGGAAAGTCAGACAAGTAAAGCAGTGGTTCATGGCATTATTGCTGGAGTTCCCGTCCCCTTCCCTATTCCCATTGAAGATGGCTGCAAGTCTGGAATCCAGTGTCCCATTGAGAAGCAGCAGAAGTATAACTATGTGAACTCCCTGCCAGTGAAGTCGGCGTATCCAGCAGTAAGGAAGTGCAACTTAATACCAGGCCTTGATGTGTTCCTTTTTTTATTCTGATCTACACTTGACGAGGTATTTTCACATATGAAATTAAGTTAAACTTTCTCTTTGTGCATTTCTAGATAAGACTGGTTGTGGAGTGGGAGCTGAGAGATGATGACGAGAAAGATTTGTTCTGCATCAAGTTCCCAGTTCAGATTGTGGACTGAACTGTCAATTGTACCTCAGATAGGGTTTTGGTTTCTTTTTTGTTTTTTTAAAAAAGGGATTCGGCATTAAGCAAATGCATAAAAGAATGTAAAGGATTAACATCTCCATTTTATTCATTCATAAATGATTTTAAGATGCATCTTTCACTAGATTGCGAGGCTTTGCCACACCTTGAATCCAGCTGATGTGAAATGAGGGCTTTTTGCTTTTCTGTTATCGGTCAGTATTAAGACTTGTGGAGTAATGATTAAGGGCACTAGGCTACATTCCACTAATGTTAAATCTCTTACTGGCTGCTGTGTAGTCTGAAAAGGTACATATCACAATTAACTGAATCTATCAACTTATACTGACTTTTGACTGGAAGGAATGGAATGGGAATGAGAACTTCTAATAAATGTATACCAAACTTTCCATAGAAAATCTGTTCATTTCTACAAATGAAATCTGTGCTATATGACTGGGGGAAATTTAAAATTGTGTGTTTACACACTAGTCTTTATGGGGATGCTTGTGATGGATTTCCCTCAAACGCAGCACTGGAATGGAGTCCCTACCAAAAGAGGTGAAACTACATCCCTCCTGATTTCAAAATTCAACTTAACAGAGCTCAATAGAACATCTGGTCAAAACATCACCTTGGATTAAAATTTGATCGTTTACTTCGAAGGTTCTCAGTTGAATGGTGGAAAGTTAAGATTTGCCTATAATCTGGGTTGCCCGTATTAAATGGATTGCTCTTGTAAACTGCTAGTGTTGAGGTCAATTATTGGTCAAAGGTCGGTAAGGTATAAGAATGCAAAGGGATCATGCTGGAACATTTTAGGTTTGAACATAACCTGTGGTCATTTTAATGCAACTGCTAGAAGTCTGACATGAACATAAGTTAACACATGTTTACCAGAAAATTATTGAATTGGTGCACTTGACGTAATTTTTCACCTGCTGGTCTCTATGTAGAGTTGGCAGATAGCCATGGACCTTCCTCATGCATACACTGGTAGCTGATGACTACACAGATGTGAATGTTTCTGGGGCCAGACTGTACCCAGTCATATCTACTCAGTCAACCAGTATTGTCTCCTGCTCCAAAAACCTCTTAAAAATTAGTGGTGATGGGTGTTTCTGGCCCTGTTATCTGAAAAGAGAACAAACTGCAAAATGAGAAAGCGTTTTTTTCTATTTTTCTAACCACAGGTCAGTCATTAAGGCAGCATGAGTTACACAGAATTTAGCTTTGGCTCACTGAGACAGTTGAATAAGTGGGTATAGCTGATCAGTTATCAGGTCACATATGTAGTGCAAGCAAGGCTGAGGAAAATGGGATCAATTCTAAAATTGCTACTTTCTCTGTTCATTTTGATGGATACAAAGTGCAGAATCCCCACAAGTTGCAGTTGTGAATTTGTAGCATGGAAGCTGGAAGATCTTACCACAGTAAAGTCGAAACAATGCCGCAACAGAGTCAATACAGCCAATACAGTACCAAACAGTCACAAAAGTTCAGTAACTGACATGAAGTCCTTGATGGGACCGAAAAAAGTTGCTCAGGCAGGATACCCATTATTGTGGCAGTAAATAGGCAGTTGGATGTCACTCAAGAGGATATAATATCTGCGCAAACTTGGTTATTATTGGCTCATGTCCAAACACACCCATATCAACTTTAATTCCACTTGTACACTTTTTGGAGCATCGTGTTCTGTTTTTATTGTCCATTTTGCTTCTGGAGTCTCTCCAGCCGCTGGAGCAAAGCATTTCCAAAGGCTTCTCTGTAACCCGGACTCAGCGTGTCAAGAAGTGAGTAAACAGTCTCATGGTACTGGGTGGTCAGATCCCCGTCCACTTGATTGAAGGCGTAGCCAACCACCTGTTCAGCAGAGCGATTGTCACAACATGGATTGATTCATGAATCTATAACATACCATAAATAAACAAGAAACCCCTCTCTCCCTTTAAAGCGTCTTACCCTCAGTCCTGCCTCTGTGAGCTCCAAACAGTACTGGTTTCCTTCTCTTGTTTCCACATTTATGTAAGCCACGTCTGACGCACTGTTGAGGCTCTGCGATACGTGCATTTCAGAAACAGCAAAAAGTACATCATTTACGACGGCTTCCGCTTCTAATCTCATGTCTTTGACGTCGCCAAGTACACAGTCCTCATCAAATGAAGAGACGATGTTTTCCTCGGGTTGGCAGTCTATCTCCATTCCCTAAAACACAAATACTTTACTTAATGACACAGTGGTTGCAGTTGCATTGTAGAAACACAGTAGTTCACCCATCAGCTCTTGACTGCCAAGGCACCTAGGCAGCTGTACTACATGATTTTAACAGTTCTGTTAAGTAATATACTGAGACATTAAAGTAAAGCAGTAAATTACATGTGACATCAATATATAATCTGAATGGTTTTAGAATAGGATTGTTATTCAGCAGCAGAGATGATGTGTCACATGTTCCTAAAAGCCAATTCTCTGAATAAACACTACTTAAATTAGCATACATCTGAAAAGCATCCGTTCTGTCTCACTCCCTCACTCTCACATATGATGCGCACACACGCCCACACCCACGCCCCCATGGTTGATGTTTAAAGCAAGGGAAATCTGACTATGAATAAAATGACAGATGGTGAGTTTGTTTCTTTAAAACTTCAACAAATTGCAACATGAAGCTCAGCTACTCATTGAAGATAATAGTGAGCAAAAACAGGATTCTAAATGTGTTTGCGTTTAGGTTTTCAAGTTTGAATTGTAAAGGTTGAAGTATCACCACAATAAATTATTATAAATTAGGGGCAAAAGCATTGATTTGAATATATTTCAGTTAAATACAACATAACAGTACCATCAGAAAGTTTTCTGGTATCCAGCTGAGTCAGTATTCTCTACTGACTCAGCTTTTAACATATTATTGGTGATACTGATGATAACTGTCATGTTCATAAATTCAGTTTTATTTATTTATTAGCGCTTTCATTTGTACAATGTTAGGTATATTGATAGTCCTATTTATAATGCTATTCTTTAATAGAACTTGATATTTATTGCAAGTTTACTGCTGTTTCTTTACGTGCATGAATGCATACGTTAAAAAAGAGATAATTGCATACATTACTTTCTTCATCATAACATGCCAAGTTATGCATTGCATGTAAACGTTTTACTTCCGTGATTTATATGTAAAACAAATGGACTTATATAATACAGCAAACTAACATTTGGGAATAAACTAGGGTGAAAGTAACGTAAAGCTCCTGTACTGGTTAACATTAGCAAGACATTTGACTGCTCAGCGAGACATAAATGCATTTTAATCACTCTGTTAATATCCCAAACATACCTACTGAGTAAAATCACATCATTTAACCACATAGCTGATTTATATCTGTCTCAATAGTGATTTCTAAACAAGCTGCGCTCATTTTTCCTCACCTCCTCGCTAGTGGAGTTCTTCCGGCTTGTGGAAGCTTCCAGCCTACTCGGGGTCTCAGCAGAGAAGGTTCAGTCCACCGGTAGACCGTAAAACTAATAACACCAAAACGCTTTCAGCAAACACGGCGTTACGTCACTTTAACGCGTATCACACTTATTTTCACCTTGCCTGCTTTGAGCCTAATTGATTAAAGTCATAAAAGAGATCTTGACCCAGTAACAGCGCCGCTAACCACACGACTTCCGCCATGTTATGACGTCATTGACTAATCCCACCCCCGGTGTGCGTGACGGTTCCATTGGTGCGGAGTCATGAAAGTGTTTGTAAACAAGTCTGTCATAAGGTAATTCAGGAGCTACAGCAATATTTTCATGCCTTACTTAACTTAATTGTTGTCATATTGTGTTGTTTTGTGTATGTATAGTGTTTTACTAGCGTGAGGGTACATAACAAATAATAGGTTTGTGGTTTAGCGGCAGGCTTGTACCGCTATAGCACTTGGGTTAGCCTAATGCTAGCTAAGCTAATGCTACCAGTTTCCCATATAAGTCGTTCACCTGCTAGCCTGCTAGTTAGCTAATTGACGTGCCTTTGTCTGGCAGTGTCAGCGCTGCTGCGTTGACAGCTCAGAGAGAGCCTAGGTTAGCTGAGGGTGGCAGGTAATTAGCGAGTCATTGGTATGGTGAGAGTCATTTCGCAAGTGTGTGCCTAGTTTTCTGGCTATGGTGGAGATACATTTGTACAATATTGAAATGTTTGGGTTTTGTTTGTTTTTTTTTTACAAAAAAAAAGTATTCAGCGTGTGTTAAATAGTGTGTTGCAAACGAATGAAACATAGCTACTTGTTGTCGCTTGGTTTTTAAACGTGCACATTTTTCAAATGACTAATGTGTATGTTTGCCTTTCTCCAGGTGCAGCAAACTGGAGTCGGACGAATTCCTACACATACCCTTGAGCATCTGCACATCCTCCAAACAGTCCCTAATTTTGAGCTGTAAACGGTGTTGGAGCTCACAATTGCTCAATGTCTTGGAGTCGACAGGATGACATGCCTGTAATTCCAGTGTTTGATTCATAGATGGTTACGTTGAATTAGCATTCCAGTGACAAAGAGTTGCAGAGCTTCGAAATCCTTCGCAATACCTGTGTATTGTTTGTCGAGTCAAGATGCCTTGGCCATTTTCGGAGTCCATCAAGAAGCGGGCCTGCAGGTACCTTCTGCATCGGTACCTCGGAAACTTTTTACAGGAGAAATTGAGTTTGGATCAACTCAGTCTAGACCTTTATCAAGGCACGGGATCACTCGCACAAGTGCCGTTGGATAAATGGGTATGTGTAGTACTAGTATTACCTTTGTGTCAGAAGACACTGGATTTTTTTTTCAAGCAGATTCTGCATGAATCATGATAATTCTCAGCTTTATTTCTTGTTCTTCAGTCACTCAACGAGCTCCTAGAGACAGCAGATGCCCCCTTTGAAGTAATAGCAGGATTCATCCAGACAATATCTGTGAACATCCCATGGGCAGCACTGTTGCAGGAAAACTGTGCCCTAGAGGTTAAGGGATTAGAAATGGCACTAAGACCAAGACCAAGAGCTGGTATGTAGGAACTGTTTTGTGCTTCTCTATCTCCTTCAGGGAAGAAGATTTAAACTGAATGGAGAAGGATTGATCAAATGTTGTGCGCAAGTTGACGACTAATGTTGCCAAAAATCATGTCACCACTGGTTATTCTTGCAGCTTCTGGAAATGAACCGATGTACTGGTCCAGTTTCATGACAAGCAGCATGCAACTCGCCAAAGAATGTCTGAGCCAGAAACTCACTGACGATATGGGAGAGAGCTTTCAGCCTTTTGAGGGATTAGAAAAGTTTGCTGAAACGATAGAATCAGGTACTTAATACTGTAAGCAAGACGTTTACCTGTCCAGTGTTGTCTGATAATTTTATTTCTTATTTTACAGTTCTGAGAAGAGTAAAAGTGACATTTTTGGATACTGTTGTCAGAGTTGAACATATTCCAGATAATTCTAAAACTGGGATTGCACTTGTGTTTCAAATCAATAAGTAAGTACGGACCATTTTTGTGGGGGATATCTCTTGATTTGTGTGACGCTCATTTTGCTCTCATCCGCAGGACTTTGTCTAGCCATTTTTTTTGTTTTGTTTTTTTGCAGGATTGTTTACTGTAATGAAACAGCTGAGGAAAGTTCAAATGTTAATGTGCACCAGCCAATCACATTTGCACATAAAAATATGCAGATGGAAGGCATCACAGTCTTTTGGGATGAGTTTTCAGATTTGACCCGTGCTGATTGTAAATCTTCACCTGCTGCCACAGTTAGTATATTGAGTTATTTAGATTTCTGAAATGTGGTATGAGGAGTTGAGCGGGTAATCCTTATAAATGGAGGTCTTCTTTTGCAGGAAACTGAGCTAAAGCTCTCTCCGAGCTGGAATCCCAAAATAATTTGTGAACCTCATCCCCAGTTCACAGAGCCTTTATCCTCTACAACACAGTTTAAACCTGTGCAGGTTGGGAGCCTGAGTGGAAAACTAGAGCTGTCTCTAACTCTGAAAAACAACTTAACTGTGCCTGGAGCAAAGGTAAGGGAAAAATTGTTAAATAGAAAAGACACTCATCAGAGTGCTGATCCTCATCAGGTGTGTGTGGGAGTACACTGAAGCACTTGTGACCCCTACAGTCATCGAAGTGAATAACAGAACAGCCACTAAAGTTTTCAAAAAATGCTGGATATAGGTTGATAATTGAGCATATAAATTGACACTGATGTGTTCAATATTATGAGAGATGAGCTTCAGATAAATGCAAATATGTATGATCCCCTCCAGACTTATGCCTGGTGGAGATATTGTAAAATATTCCTGATTATTTACACATTATGAACAAGGCTTCATTGCTTTAATTGTGGTCTTTTGGATGTTTCATTTCAGCTGGATGTTGTTGGTCATATCGATACTCTTGTTGTTCTGCTCTCCCCACGGCAAGTTCATCTTCTTCTGGACTTGTTTGGAGCTTTTTCTACTGGAGGTGAGAACCCCTTTGTTAACAAAAGAATTAGAATTAAGCAGGGTAACGACGTCACCAATGGGTTTTTTATAAATATGGACAAGAGCATTTCTTTATCTCTGTTAAGGTTCACAGGAATGGGCTAAAGATAGAAAGAGTCGCCCCATACAGCAAGAGGATGAGTATCGGCTCCACATGGAACTGAATCGGTGTATGAAGAAGGATAATGCTGTGCCAGGAACGGACAGAGACCTCCTATTTGAAAGCCATACCACCAGAACCGTGTCTAGTCGAGGTAGGACTGAAACACCATCTTCTTAACCATGACCATTCTGAGAAATCAGATGTCACGGTTCTATCTAATGAAACATTCTTTCTTTGCTTTTTCCTTCAACACATCCGTGGGTGGTGAAGATGATGTATTTTTCTCCATGGCAGATATGGACATGTCTCACAGCTTATCATCCCTTCCTCCTCTTGGGGAACCACCCACAGTTGACTTGGATTTGTCTCTTAACAGTAACTACTCAGTTTCCCCTGGAGAATCCCCCTCTGGAAATGCGACAGTAAGTCTCCATGACTTTGCCTACAGTCATGAAGATGCATTGAACTTTTCAACCTTGATTCCACAACTTAGTGTGATGCTTTGCAAATAATCTCACTCTCATCTGTCTCTCTTTAGCTCTATCTCATCTTTCTGTCTCTATATTATCTCTGTCTAAAATACACACAGAAGGATTAGCATCTTCTGTTATTAAATGTGTTTTAAGCATCGCAACATTTTGGGAGTTATGGTTGTATAATCTTGTTGGTTCAGGTCTCTATTAAACACTGAAATCCTCAGCAGATCTATGTACAAAAGTATGAATCTAAAATTAATACTGACAAAATCGGGAGGTGAACAGAAGACTGTTTTCAGTCTCTGCGTTTCAGTTTGGTGCAGCAGGTCATAACTGTGTATTTGCAGGCTGTCTGGGATGATTACATGGATGCACCACAACAAAGGGAAAAGCAGGCTCATGAAACTTCAGTCCCCTCACAGGATTCACAAGTCCCTCAAAAATTGCTGAGACAGACTTGTAAGTATGATTTTTTTTCTTAGTCATTTGCTTTAGAAGGCTGAAGGGAATTTTCATTCCAAGAAAAGGTTATACTGCTGATGTTTTATTTCAGCTCATCCATCTAAAACTCATGGTGACGAGTCAAGGCCTGAGTTGGTGTTGAGGTTGACACTGAGTAGCCTTGCGGTTGCAGTCCTCCACATTGACCCGCTGCCACCACCAGATGCTGCTCCTAGTCCACTTGGACCCTTGGCTGCACATTTCTTCAGCACAGTGGGCCCAGATAATCTCACCCCAGCTGCTTTTATTCAGTCTCGGACAGTGTTTAATCAAGCTTGCCCTCATGATCACCTCAGGTGCATAGTTACTTAATGATTTCAGTTATGTACTGTGATACTTTGTGAATGGGTCATCAATGTCAAATATTTGTCTGATTTGGATCCATATTTACAGATTTGTGGGCCAGGGGCTGAACATAAACTATGAGCATTGTCAGGAATCCAATCTGCGCACTTTTAGCACTGACGTCTCCCTAAACCAGATGGAGTTTCTGGAATGCCTGTTCCCCTCTGAGGCTATCAGTACTGGCTCTCAAAGAGGAATTCAGTACACAGAGGTTAGAGCTGGTAGTCTAGGTTTTGCTGAAGCACCGCATACCCATCCATTACACATAAAAGTGCTGGATGTGCATTTGAAAATTTTTTAGATGACTTGACAATGCAAACTTCTCTCACTAGTTTCTCTGTCACACCTCAGCTTCTGACATTTGACACCACTGCCAGCGCTGCTGCACCGCTCGCCACCTGCCTTCACCTGCTTTACAAACAGGCCGTGCGACGAGGTCCTCAGGTAATAACATTTGGAAGTCTGTTGTGAAACTGCAGTACTTACAAACACAACATTCGCGTCACGATCAGCTCATTGGTGGTCTGTGCAGGGTGGCCAGGTTCGCCTTAGCACCGTTCCCAGAAAAGCTGAGATCCAGGTGGAACTGGGTCCTGTACACTGCGAGCTGGACATCAGCATTGTGGACCGTCTCAACTCTTTGCTGCAACCTCAAAAGCTGGCCACCACAGAGCTGATGGCCCCCCATTTGTACACATCTTACAATAAACATGTCAGCTTGGTAAGGGTCTAAGAAATACTAGAATTTTTGTTCATCAAATCATTATGTAAATTGATAACCAACAGTTTGATTTGAATTTGAAAAAAAAATTACATCTGAATGGACCAGATTGCCAAACAAAAATTTGTAAATTATTATCTATAAAGTTCTTTTTGTCTTTCACCTCCCAGCACAAGGCCTTTGCAGAGGTCTTTCTTGATGACAACCATACTCCAACCAACTGTCATGTATCGCTGACTGTTAGCGCTCCAGTGCTGGGCCTTGCAATCCGATTCCCCATCCCTGATCTGCGATCAGATCAGGAGAGGGGCCCTTGGTTCAGACAGTCCCTGCAAAAGGAAATTCTCTTCCTAGAGCTTGAAGACCTTGAACTGAAAATGGAATACATGGGCGGCAATTCTCCTGACCAAACAAAAATGGAGCTCACATTCAGGGAACTTGTAGGTATGTGATCAAAAGAATCTTAAATATCACTTTGAAAATGTTTTTTGCAGACTAGGGAATCTCTCATTTTGCTGTCCACAGGAAAGTTTCAGGAAGGACCAGATCAGCCAGCTGCGCAGTTCCTTAGAGTGTCTCACACCATGGATGGAGACATTAAAATGTCTGAAAGTGTTAAATTTGATTGGCCGAGGTTTGTTTAACTCTCCAGGCCCAAACAAGTTTGTTCAACTAGGGTTCAGCTCTCAGTCATATTCAATCTATCTGAACAGGGTCGTGCTGAAGGTTAACCCCACTGCCGTCCACTCGATTCTTGAGCGGGTGACAGCAGAAGATGATGAGGGGGCTGAAGACCATTCTCTTGAAGAGGAAGAGGAGGAAGGGGCTGCCCATTCATTAAAGGATGTGTGTGACTTTGGCAAAACAGAACCGTCCCCTTTTTCATCACGAAGGGTTATGTATGAGAACGAGGAGGTAGGTAGTGACTACAGGGAAACAGTCATCAAAGGTTATAATATGGTGCCAGATATTGTATATTTTGACATATTTTATGTTTGGAATTTACCCTTAAATACACTAGAACAAAGCATTGAAAGCCAAACAGCTGCTAAATGAAGTCAGTAGTTCTGAAATTTCCCAGGTGTATAGATGCCACCTGATGATGAAGTTTGTTCTCTTTGTACAGTCAATCAATTTGTTTGACCAAAAATTTGTTTTTGTAAATTTAATGTTGGTGTTGGTCTAAAGCAGGTCAGCAGGTTGATAATTTGCATTTTGGTGTTGGAGTAACCTCTGGTTGGTTTAGTCAAACATGCAGCATGATATAGATTTATCATTATGCAAACAGCAACTTGAGCATTGTTTTGCATGCCTAACCTGCTGACAGAGCAGGTGGTGACAAGTCCAAGTTTAATAAAATGTTTTTATTGCAGTTGGTCATTCCTGGCGATGTCACAGAGATGACTGAGTTCCAAGATAAAACCATGAACAACTCCCGCTTCATTGTTGAGTTGTGTTTCCCCAATGTGCAGTTTGTCCTCCCCAGCAAGGCATTTTATGAAAAACTGCACAATAGGTATGAAATTTGATATATCAAACAATGTCAAATACACCAACTACATATCAAAAAGTGTGCTTTAGTTACAGCCATGGAATACTGCTATAATGAGATAAAAACCCTGTTTATTTAAGGATTAACAATGACCTGATGCTGTGGGAGCCCACTGCTCCATCTCCAGTGGAGACAGTAGACAGCATGCCTTATGGAGGTGGGCTCTCTGTCGCCAGTCAGTTGATCAACACTTACTCCAAGGACAACTTCAGCCAGTTCCACTCTACTGGACCTGATGGTGAGATTCCACAATTAACATACAATGACTTTGCTTTGGGTTAGAGCCATCTATTTGTAGTACATATATTAAATGTGAAGTTATGGTTATTCCTCACACATATTTTGTGTTGTGCTTTCAGATGAGACCAGTGGGTCAGAGGAAGAGATGACACATTATTACTCTTTTGCCTCTGACCAGCGCCTCAGGTCGCAGAAGAAGAGAAGGCCCAAAATCCAGAATAAGACCTCTCAGAGCCTATTTTCTGTTATCATTAGTGTCAATCATGGCCTAGTGGCTCTTCAAACTAATTCAAAGGTAAATACACACCTCTTTTGATCAGTTTTATCCAGACATTCCTGCTATGAAATATGATATAAGGGTAGTGGGTTTGATTTAACATCTTTCCTAAAGGAGGATACAACTATACTGAAAGACAAACATGGTGAATTCTGGCTGGAGGTAAAAGATGCTGTGCTGTTCAGTGTGACTCAGTACCAAGGCTGTAAAGACCAACACTACATCTGCTTTCAAACTAGCAATATTTGCATGTGTCATCAAGGTAAACGTCATGATACATCTATTTTGTCTCAGTTATGTCATGTAGTTTTCTGTCACTGATGTTTTACTCCATTATCGTGCTTAGGACTTGTGGATGGGAGTCCTTCTGCGTCAGACATCAGGTTACCATGTAGGACATGTCCCCACTTGTTAGAACCAACTATTTACCAGTCAGAGATGCCTGCTGAGAGATCCTCAACACCTTCAGATGGCATTGGTCTTGAAGCCCGCAGCATGGTGTCTGTTGCTGTAAAAATTTCCTCACCAAATGGAGAACGCAATGTCAGGGTAAATTAAATCTCAAATGATATACTTATACACTTTATCAAACACAGCTTCAATATTTCCAATTAAGGTCAAGTTTGCTTTCTACAGATGTCCTTGCTATTATTAAGTTGGTCATGGACTTGTAGTTTTGCTGTTACTGGATCGGGCTGGAGCTTTTTGTATTCAAGCAGCAGTGGCAGCATACTAAAAGTCGCATTCTGAAAAGCACTACTCGTATGCCACTGCTGTTTGCAGGCCTGACCTTGTTTTTGGCCTGTTGAGTAAAGCCTAATTGAGACCAACCAAAGAGTTTGTGGAGGTTATTCCAGAATTGTGAAGCAGTGTTTAAGGACACAACTGGGATAGTATTATTTGGCCCGATAAACTTGTAGACATTATTACCTACAGTATTTATTTTGTGAGGAATGACTTTCAGAGAAGTTACCTCCAATAGTTTGCCTCTCTGGCTAGAGCTTTCTCTTTGATGCCTATTTTCTGCTTCAGTCATCAAACAACCTAATAGAAATGCAGAGAAGGTTGTAAACTGTTTGACCAGCATACAGTCTTCAAATGGTTGTTGGTGCTCAACATCACCTGGTCATGACTGCATTTGCCCTGTAGGTGGGGCAATTGTCAAATGCGATTAAAAATACAGTACATTTAAAAGTGAAGCCATTTGAATTTTCACATCCATGAAATTGTTTTAAAGTAATGGGCCGTTTAGTCAACATTTCCATGTTGGGATAGATTGTACTGAATGTTAATTTGAGTTCTAGTTGGAAGCATTTGTGTGCAGCAGCACATTTTTAATATTGAAACAAGGAAAAGTGAAATGAAATTGTTTTCAGCTGACTCGGGTGACCGGTATGTCCACAATCATGCAGGAATTTCTGGTTGCTGTTGGAGTGAGAGGAGCCACGCTTCAGCACAGAGTGGCCCCTCCCAGCCTGGGCTGGTATGAACAGGTACACTGAGATGGAACAAATACTTGACAAAAATATGTCCGATTGTTTTGCTGTCACTTGAAGAGAAAATTGGATTAGTAACGTAAAAATCTTATTACTCATTTGTGTGCAACAGATTGTCGACTTCCTGAATGTTTCTGATGAGCCTGTATTGGGTTATGCTCCTCCTACATCTGTCACTACACTGCATTTACACCTGTGGAGCTGCTCCCTAGACTACAGGTAATCTAGAGCTCACGCCTGCCTCGAGGCAGTTACCGTGGTTTGTATTATGTTTTTGTTTTCATCTGGACAGACCCCTCTACCTACCACTAAAATCACTGCTGCTGGTTGAGACCTTCAGCATCTCCAGCAGTGTCTCTTTAGACCATTCTTCCTCAACACTCAGGTATGAAAGGGATTCTGCTTTTGCCACTAATACAAAATTATTGTAATGAAGTAATTGATGTAGAATTAAAGGAAAAGTTGTTTTTGCTAAATGTAATGTGTTTTGCACAGGATCATCTTGGATGAAGCTGCTCTGTTCCTCTCGGACAAGAGTAATGTTGTCTCTGTCAATCTGGCACGTGGTAAGTCAACTTGAGAGCTGAATAAACAAATTAGAATAAACCACTTAAAATATTTGTTTTTTAATGTGTATTTTTTTCCTAAAGACTATGTCCAAGTGGTTGACATGGGAACTCTGGAGCTGAGAATTACAGCTGTCAAACCAGGAGTGGGTGAAAAGTTGGTAAGAACTCTCAATCTCTAAGTGACACTGTTCAAAATGTTGTCTTTCAAAACAGGTTAAAGTTTGTGCATGATTATTTGTTGGGTTATAGTCAGAGCCCAGGTTTGATCTGCGCTGTTCCAGTGATGTTATTCACATCAGAACCTGTTCGGACTCCTGCGCCGCCCTCATGAACCTCATCCAGTATGTAGCCAGTTACGGAGACTTATTGCCTCCTGCAGAACCAGAGGCCAAATACAACAGCACTATACAGAGGACAAAGGTCAGCATGACCCCAGCATAAGGCAGGAATGAATTACCATAGGGTCATACATGCCTTGATTATGTTTGTGTTTGGCAGGCGGAGTTTCCCAGCTGTTCCACATCTCAGACCCTTTTACTAGCTGAGAATGAGCAGCAGATACTGCAGGATCTGATGAGTGAAGCAATGGAGGAGACTGATGGGCAACAGGCATCAGGACCGCAGCTACATGGTGATGACTTGAATCACTAAAGATTAAAGCTTAAGCTGCATTAAGGATATGACTTACCATAATTACGTCCCGCTTCAAAGCGGTGATGTATTGTGATTGTCAATGTTTGTCCGTTCGTGCGTTAGTTCACCAAATATCTTTGCAATCGTTGCAGATGGAAAGATGAAACAAACATATTACTCGTGCAGCAAAGGGGATAAAAATGAGATGACCTTGAGAAAACTAGGTCATGGTCAAATTTCAACTTTCGTACACTCGTGAACTGGATATAGAAAGAAGAGGGAGAATTCCAGTGTAAGACCGTAGATCAAAGATAGTGCTTTGATCTGCGAATGTTGGTCAGAGCACTAGCTTTGATCTTTGACCTATGCAAGTCAGGATAAAATTTTGAATTCAGGGGTGTCGCGGGATGTTGCAGTCTCTGACTGCCTTTGGTCTAGCTTGATTTTGTACTTTACACATCAGTAGGTGCAGAGGAAGAGAGTAATCAAGACCACAACCAACCTCACTCGGACCTGTTCCTCTTCCCGGATGAGAGTGGGAATTCCAATCAAGATTCAAGTCCCACTTTCCCCGTGCTTCATTCACCCCTCATCACTCCTGTCCCCAATCTGGCCCAAGAGACTGATGACTTCTGTATCCTGGAGACACCAGGGTCCAGTAGCGAGGTCAGCATGGGCTCATTTACATAAAACTACCTGACATAGACTTACAAGCCTCTACTCACTTGTAACCAATATGTGTTTCAGGATCTTGATCAGGAGCCAATAGTAAAGCAGTATGCTCCAAGTCCAATTGAAATCAAAGAGGATTACTTTAGTAACCCTCTAGATGGGAGTGATTCCAGCAGTGGAGTCATGAACTTCCCCACTCCAGAGGTGCGCTACCTCATTAAGGAGATCTCAGTCATCTGGCACCTTTATGGTGGAAAAGACTTGGGGAGTGCTTCTTTTACATCCTCTCCTACTAGAAGCCGGGGGTGAGTTGTTCACTCTGTAATTACATACATGTTTTTAAATGTGCTCAGGAGGAAACAAACTTGTTCACTGGTAAGTTGTTGTTGTTTTTTGTGTGTGTACACCAATTTCCACCTTGAAGGTCTACCCCCCATGGCTCCCCATCTCAAACTCCAGTCAGACAGGCCAAAGCTTCAGGGCGGACAGGAGGTGGAAAAGGAAGGAATCCTGACATTCTGATGGAGATACAGCTCAGTAAGGTGAGTTTCAACTTTTCCTGAAATGGATATTCTCACACACCCTTGTACAAATCACAGAAACCTTGTGTCGTGTCTTGACCATTCAACGGCTTTTTAAAAAATCTTTTCCCAAGGTGAGATTTCAGCACGAGGTGTACCCTCTGACTCAGGCAGCTTCTGGGCCAGGGACGGATCAGCCAGTCTCCCGGCAGGTGTTTGTTGTGCAGGACTTGGAGATTCGAGACAGACTGGCTGCCTCACAGATGAATAAGTTCCTCTACTTGTATTCCAGCAAGGAAATGCCCAGAAAGGCTCATTCTAACATGGTGAGGGGGGTAACACACAAATTTACCCAGTCAAGTTCTGGGCTGCTGTAACTTTTTTTCTGTGTTTTTGGTTTAAGTTGACAGTTAAGGCTGTTCACATGTGTCCTGAGTCAGGCCAGGCTCCCCAGGAATGCTGTTTGCGTGTTTCCTTGATGCCTCTTCGTCTCAATATCGATCAAGTAAAGGATGATTTTACCTCTAAACCAAATATTGTATATGTATCCACATCCTAAGTAACATGTTTTAATGACGGCCTTTTTTTTTATTATTTGAAGGATGCCCTGTTCTTCTTGAAGGACTTCTTTACTAGTCTTACAACTGAAGTTGAGTTTTTCTCACCACCTGCTCAAGATGGTAAAATTTACTATTCACCATCAAATATGACTTGAATGTATGCTAACATTACTCACACTTTCAAGCAAACCACTGATCAAATCTTGTTTTCAATAGCTGTCAGTGTTTCCACAAAAAAAGCGGCTGCCCCTGAGATCTCTTGCAGCTTCTCCAAGCATTTTAGCAGCAGCCAGGACCCGGCCCCGATCATCTCAGTGCCCAATCAGAGACGCTTAAAGCACAACGGGTTCTCCACATCTAGCAGGGAGGAATTGAATGAAACTGAAACCTCTGCTCCTTCTTTTACAGACCAGCCCATCTTCTTCAGGTCAGTGTTAGATAATTAAATTAGAAACCATTTCTTAACATATAATTCAGTTGCTCAACTGTGTTTGGTAACTTCTTATCTGTCAACAGGGAGTTTAGATTTACCTGTGAGGTTCCCATTCGCCTGGATTATCATGGGAAACACGTTTCAATGGAACAGGTACATAATTTAGGAGGCTATGCATTAATTTCACCTTACAATGTTTTATTTGTGTGGTATTAATGTTTTTGCTTTCTTCTAGGGAACATTTGCAGGAATCATTATTGGATTGACACAGCTTAATTGTTCAGAGCTGAAGCTGAGGCGCCTGTGCTACAGACAAGGGTATGTTTATCTCAGTTATGTAAGATGCATATAACATATGAGACGGTGTTAATTATTTGGTGTCTTTGGTGCAGCCATTAAAAACTATTTTTAGCCTACAAATAAACCTACAACATGTGTAATTCAATAATCATTCCTAGGAAAGTAATATACAGTATGTCTATCTCTCAGATTATTAGGTGTGGATAAACTGTTTTCTTATGCAATGAATGAGTGGTTGAACGACATAAAGAAGAACCAGCTTCCAGGACTACTGGGTGGCGTGGGACCGATTCACTCACTGGTGCAGCTGGGTGAGTACAGACATGGTTGATGTTTCCAGTGTTTATGGTGTTATCAAATGAGCTTTTCACAGTGGGGTTTAATGCTCATCATAAACCATAAAAACGGTAATTAGCTCGAGTCCTCAGTGTTCAACTTTATATTACTGCTATAATTCTGTCTTTTGATTCTGGCCTGTATAAACAAAGTATGTTATTTCCATATCTTTAAAGCTGTTTCCTTTATTATTCTATACATAAACTGCTGTGAAAGGTCTTAATAATGTTTGAGATTATTAATCCAGCTGTATCTGTCAGGTAATATACATTTACCTGTTCTTAAAATGATTGTGCTCTTCAGTTCAGGGATTCAGGGACTTGGTCTGGCTCCCGATTGAGCAGTACAGGAAAGACGGTCGGATAGTCCGCGGATTCCAACGTGGTACCGCCTCGTTTGGAACTTCTACTGCTATGGCTGCTCTGGAGCTCACCAACAGAATGGTCCGGACCATCCAGGTAACCCCGTCTTTCTGCTGACTCATGAAATCTGTATTTGCCTTCCAGGAAGCAGAAAACAAATCTCTTTCTGTACCATGTTTAGTCTGCTGCTGAGACGGCCTATGACATGGTGTCTCCAGCGCCTGATGAGAGGGACACAAGAAGGATCAGGAGGTTCACCCACTATGGACTTGCTCATCAGCCTGTTGACCTGAGGGAAGGTGTCGCCAAAGCTTACACTGTGGTAAAAGAGGTAAAAGAATTACTTCATTTACATTAATAGAATCAAACAATCAACGTTTTTAACGGTGGGTCTGTGGTGCTTCTTCTACAGGGGATCACAGATACAGCACTGACCATCTATGACACAGCTACCCGGGAGCATGAGCAACGTGGGATGACGGGGGCAGTGGGTGGGGTTCTCCGACAGCTGCCACCCGCAGTGGTTAAACCACTCATTATGGCCACTGAAGCTACTGCAAATGTTTTGGGTGGGATGAGGAACCAAATTCACCCTGATGCACGCCAGGAAGAGTCTCAGAAATGGAAGCAGGGTGAGGAGTAACTTGTTGCCATGTGGTGCTGGGAAAAATGACTGCAGAAACAGCCAGTAAATGCATTAGAAACTTGTGCTCAAAGCATTTTCATCTCAGAGGTTCACAATCTGCCCCAGTGCAGAAAATATTGTTCATCTCATGGCAGTTTGAGCAAATGTGATTCAGCTTGTGTCAGCTAATCAGTTCCCTCACTGTGCCTTCATGGTTATCAGCGTTGTCAAACTGTATGTTTAATCAAAGGGATGTATAAAAATTGATGGTTTAATAAGCCACATATTGTCTTCATGTGGATTCTGTACTGTTGTGGGATAGATAATTGCAAATAAATATGTTAAATAATAGACTCTTGTCTCATGAGGTGCAAACGTTAATTTCCTCTGCAGTCAGTTTAAATGTTCTCTTAAATGCTAACAAAGGTGTAATGACCTGTAATGTCCATAAATTGCACTCCATGTTGGCCTTGTTACTTACTGTAGATATTCGTAATGTGTAACATTTTGTGCAAATGTAAAAACAAGTACAGAAAATGGTTGCATTTCAGCTTTGTGAAGTTATGTGATCAGCACTTTCAGAAGGTTGACTTCCTCAAATGAAAAAGGAAAGACTTAGACGTTTATATTTTTGGGCTCCAGTCAATGTTTTCATTTCTCTAAAATCTACTGTTGTGACAAGCTGCTTTTAAAATTAAGAAAAAAATTCAATCTGCTATTCAAACTTTCCAACTATTGCACACACTATCCACTTAAAATCCTGGAGGCAACATCTTCATGTCTTAAATGTCTTGTGCAATTTTTTTTTTTACATTGAAATACTGATGTCAAGTGTGATATGTTGCAGACATTTGATTTGCCCAATTTTGTTAATGTGAACAAGTTGATCTTGTATAAAGGTGTACAGCTGAAGGATGAATTTATATTGAAGCATGAAAGGGAAAAATAAATGATTAAATTCACCAGTGTGTTTTGCCGGTTGTTTGTTTTTTGGTATATTTACTCAAGAGAAATGCATTGAAGCTGATTTTATATACTTCTTTTTTTTTGCAATTAAACAAGACGTGATTTTATATTGGAAGGGCGTTAAGACGGAAGTTGCTGTTTCCATGGAAACAGGACTAACAGTAAAGCGTCCACTTTCTGCTCAGCGTACATCTGGTGGAGACTGAGGGCGATGGGAGATGTGTTTGCTGGTTTGAACAGTCTTTCTTTTGAGGCTGGTCTCACTGAGGATGAGAAAGAGCTTCTTTATCTGCGTGCGCGCACGGCTGGACTCCAGTACTGCGGGAGCGCGCACGCAGTTTTCCTCTGCGAGCTCGTGCACACGTTGAGGTAAATTCAAATGTACTGCATGTGTATGGGAAAACTATTGTTACATAAACAACTTGCATACTTTTAGCATGTCCACTTCTTTTGTGATAGCCCGTTAGAAGTAATTTATCTTTCACCTTTCAGAGGTATGATCAGTCGTCGCACTGCAAAATCCCCTGCAGGAAATGATGACCTCTGTGTTGGGATACTTGGGATGGGTCGCATGGGGAAAAAGTTGCTCCTCTTTCTCCTTGCAAAGTCTGGCATCAGACCATCATATATTAAGGTTTCCACTAGAAGACCCGAATCTGCAGGTATTTATATATATAAATAGTAAAGGCTTAAAAGTCCTGATTTAACCTCTGCGTTGACTGGCTGATACCTATTTACATTGATTTAAGAATGATGTGTCCTAGTGATATAGTGTATTTGTGTAATATACTGTATATATATATATATATTTGAATATATTTGTATATATAAGGATAGAAATCTCTAATGCAAATGTATCTCTATTGTTACAGCTTCACGTCATTGCATTGAACCTTGTGTTTATATACTAGTAAACAAAATGCCACACATAAAGCAATAAGCTCCCAATGCTTTTCTTGTTATTTTCTTTTAGAGGAATTAATCCACACAGAAGTTGAATGTTTCTTTGACAATCGCAGACTGGCCTCATGGGCAGACATTTTGTTCCTCTGCTGTCTGCCCTCTCATCTCCCAAAAGTTTGTGCTGATCTCCACTCTAACCTGTCAAAGAGCTGTCTCGTGTACAGCTTTACTTCTGCTGTGCCTTGCTCTAGGTACCAACACAGTTGCAATATTTTTGCTTATTTCCGGTAATTTATTTTCCTAAATTCCTCATTTGTTTAAAGATTATCACAGCTTCTAGGACACGATTTCATTCTCAAACCACAGTATGACCTTGTGGTGTGTGACACCATGGATGTGTGGCTGTCCTGCTCTCCTCTGTCAGATCCTTTGCTGATAGAGCTATCATGTCCTCTTTCAATGAGTGGTATGTAATGTTCCTAATTTCTGAATTCAAGTTTACTTTGTAACTTTATATGAAGCCATATTCATTCTCATTAAGGTGGTATTACTCTGAGTCCAAAATGGGTGTGTGGATTGTTGTACATCCTGCTGAATATCTGCACCGCTGCTGGTTTGGGATCCAGTGATGCACTATCACTGATCAACAGTCTCCTCAAGAAGTGCCCACACACAGCGGAATTGAATGTTCAAAGCTTTATCAGTGAAGCAAATGCACCATGTCTTCCTAAAGAGGAGTAAGTGTAACAGACCTAGGTAGATTATAGATATTTTGTTTTAATACAAGACTTAAACTACAAATGGATCAAGTAATTTCTTTTTTACTATAATGCCATGTAAATAAAAACCTTTCCGGTTTTACTTTTTGTCCTTAAAGGTGTTTCCCCTGGATTTCTCTCACTAATGTCCAAACAAAGGATACACCACTGCTGGCTGTTCTTTCAAGCAGTAATTCCATACAACCGTGCATCTCTGCAGCCTACAAGTCTCTGATGAAAACAGCAGCAAACACCGACACTCTTTAGTAAAACTTGATTGTATATCCTCTAAAGTTTTCAAGCACGGATGAAAGTTTAAAGGTAGGAAGTTCTAATGTCGAACATTTACATCTTTTGAAAAATAATAAATAAAAAAATTAATTCGAGGAACCACGAAGACATTTATATATTTTCTTTTCCTACACAATTTGTATCATTAATCTGTAGGGGGAAAAATGCCATTAGCAATTGCACAACCACCTCCCACTCTGTGTGTGTATGTGTGTTGGGTCAGCGGGCAGGTAAAGAGGGGTGGTGTATGATGTATTGATTATTGATTAGACCTCAAATCTATCTGTCTGTCTGTCTCATGTACAGCTTTATTTAAATAAAGGTTAAATAAAAATAAATGTTTCTGCTGTGCCTTGCTCTAGGTACCAACACAGTTGTAATACGGTTACTTATTACAACAACCATATTACTATCTGTCATTCACATGAAATAGTATACAAATTAGATGAACAGAAATAAAAAATCTTTATAATTTCGTAATAAAATATAAATTTGGTGTCTTTGTATATAGTATACTGTATGTTTCAGCGGATGCGTCTCCCCGTGCTGCAGATCGCACATTTTCGTCAACACTCGATAAAACACGGAAGTGCGTGTTCTGTTTTTTTTTTTATTTACTCCGATGCCGACCATCCTTCACTGGGGAGACGCGTCACATGGCTGCACTGATGTGTAAGAGTATTTACTGATGGCTGGAATTAGACTGAAATAAACATCCGAGTTTCGGGCTGCCTCTCCTCGCTAAACTGAGGTAAGTTTCCAAACGCCCGCAGCTTCGGCCTCTCTTTGTTTTTTTCCAATGCTAACTAGCGTTAGCTCATCAGTTAGCATCCGGATCCTAGGGACCATCAGCTGTCAGAGCTTTAGTATATAAGGCATGACTTTCACATGAACACTTCTCTTTTTATCTGTTTCATGCATCAGTGTGTGTCAGTAAACAGGGATTTGTTGTGCAGCGGTGGTTCGCTGGGTCGATCCGGGTTGTGTTGCTCTCCTTCCTTCCTGCCTGTGGCTGCGAGGGGCGGGGCTACATCCGCACTCAGACCGAGGAGGGAATGGAGAGACCCGGGGCGGCATCAGAGCTCCAGTCGCGGCTGTCTTCACTCTCCCTGTCTGCGTTCCCCGGTGTAGAACCCGAACAGTTCGTCCACCAGCCGCTGGCCAGGTAGCCTGTTGCTGCAGAAAGCTGCTTGTAAAGCTAGCGTAAGGAAACGTCATGCTTGTTCTACTTTCATCCTCATGTCTTAACTGTTGGATTGTTGCAATGTCTGTCCTGCTGCTTTATCATCTTGTCTCCAGGCTCCAGAACACGGATCTGTCACAGAGCTCTACCCCGATCACAAAGCAAGCTGACATGGAGGAAAGCAAGGAGGATTCAGGGCAACATGCACAGGTAGGTACTGGTACAGTATTTGCTTTTCATGCATAAGATGAACTCCTATTGATTGCCAGGAAACAGCGTTGTGCAATCCAATCTAGTTTTCTTATCTATAGCATCAGCCTGTATGTATGTAAGCTGATGTATGTTTGTATGTAATCAACAGGCGGCTGCTGAGCAAGCCCATGGGGAAGGAGACAAGGAGAACAACACTGCTGGGAGCAGTCAGCTCTCTGCTGAGATGAAGGGTGAGGGACCTCTTATAGCATCATGGCAGCTATTTTAGTTTTACAAAACAAATCTGTAAAGTAAGAAGCTTACCTAAACTAGAGAAATAATTATGGATGTTGCTTTTATGCTCTTCATGGACATGTTGCTGTTTGTTTACTCCTGATGGCAGCCCAGATGCCGCCTCTGGCACCTCCAACAACATGGACATCTGCTGCCCTTAAAGAACTGAAGGCAAAGCTTCGGATGGAGCAGGACAGTGTGGTCACAGTGTACAGAGGCGACATCATGACGGTTCACGTGCCCACCGTCCCCGAGGCCAGCAAAGTGTGCTGGGAGTTTGCTACGGATGGTTATGACATTGGCTTTGGCATTTATTTTGACTGGAGTCCAGTCACAGACCGGTCTATCACTGTGCACATCAGTGAGTCAAGTGATGATGAAGATGAAGAGGAGGAGCTGGAAGGTCAGTTACTGTCTCAAATTGAGAATATGTCTGGTTTGAAATCATTTTTTGTGAATCAAATCAATAATTTGAATCTGTGTCCCAGCAGTACTGCATTTTTATGTGTTTTTGACAAGCTGGGATCTCTGGTTGTAAATTAACTTTGTGTTATGTGCTGCCTCTTGCAGGGCAAGTTGGTAATGGAGATGTGGAGAAGGGCTCCAAAAACCAAACCAGCTCAAACTTGGCAGAAATCCTACCTGTATACCGCCAGGACAGCCACTTGTCAGTGAACGGGGGCAGCCATGATTTTCCCGGTGAAGGCACTTACCTCCTGAAGTTTGATAACTCCTACTCACTATGGCGAAATAAAACTCTTTACTATAGAGTTTATTACAGTGCCTGAGATGCCATTCATTTATTGTTGATGAATGTCAACCTTAGAGATGAATCCTACTATTAGCAACAATGAACTATTTTTGATTTCATACTTGAGGTAAAGATGGTTAGAATATAAAAGTTAAGATCTATGTAAATCTATTTTTTAGCACTCTTTATGTTGCCACATTTGAATTTATGTACACAGTCAGGTAAATTTAAACAGATGTAGTCTATTGTCCTCCAGAGAGTTCTTTGAGGAAGCCTTGCATATATACAATGTTCCTGCGTATGTATGTACTATATGGTCAAGTGCCCATCATAAAACCTATATGATCTTCAGACGTAACATTTCTATGGTAGCAGTGATCAGGGAACACCTGCACAGAGTAAATTTCACCAGATGCTTATTCAGCTCTAAATTGATCATGCTTTGTGTGTGTTTAAGTGTCCGGGCACATTATGTTGGTTTGCTGTCATTATTTGTATTTAATCTTGTGATCTGTAGTGTAATTTATTTTTATCTATGTTAAACTGAATGGATCATAATGTAATACAAATCATGTGCAAAGATCTGTCTCTACTGTCATAGTGGTGTGTTGGTGAAATATTCACGTTGAATGTACTGAGGCAAGTGGTAGCAGTTTTTCCAAAGTGTGCTTTTTTATGACACAAATAAAAGTCATCCCTTATCGCATTAACCTCTTATTATGTAATATAGATTCAATATTTACCATCGCCTTTCCTCCCACTTTAATTTGCTATTTCAGAGGTTGAGAGCTGTTTTAATATTTAATCTAAATGTATTTTATGCACAGGTCTAATGAAGTGTGTTTGTTTTTGAGTATGCTAAGTCCATTGGGCTTCTTTGCGTTGAAAACCTGTTTCTGAAAGCAAATGTTTCTACCACACTTCACTTCAGTGCATGTTCCCAAAGATTTCACTAGCTTGACCTCTGTCCTTGAAGATGTTCATGAGCTGATTTAAAGCTTCCTATGTATACTGTATTGTACACTGTACTTTACTGTGAGTTATGATCATGTTTATTTCTGAAATCTATATTCTACAATAAAGAGAAAGATCATCTGACCTTCTGTGTAATTAATGTGAGAAATGCATGTTCATGATAAGTTGAGAACATGCTGGAAATATGAAACTGGCCATGCACTGATATATATTAAAGATGTTGCATAGACTGAGTGTAATATCCAGCTGAATGAATCTATGTATTCTACCTGAGACACCATCATTTCACGGCAGTCACCACTGCAGGGTTTAAAAGCAGATGGTCCCCTGTGCTTCTATTAAATTGTGGCATTAGGGGACTGATGTAATTGTTACTTAGGTGCTGATTAACCAGGTTTTATTCTTAGCCGTCCCCAAACACCTGTCAGAATCAGAGCTGCATCTCGTGTCACGTTTCACTGGAGGTCTATAATACTGTATGATAAATGTGTGCTTGAATTCTTACATAATTCTTCTTATAGAGCTGCATTCAATTTGACTTAACAATTTTTAAAAAGTACTGATGAATATTTTTTTGCAAAATATCCAGTTGTGAATCCATTATCAACACCTGTCTTCCATGTTTTATTTATTTCTCTCCTGTTAGGCATGTCCACAGAGCTCATTAATCTCTGAATATGAGAATGTTTCAGTTTCTGGTGTTTTTGCAACAAGTCGTATTATGAGTGTATACGGTGTTTAGTGTTTATCCCACCCTCATATTGGACAGGAGGGAGACAGAAAAAACAAACAGGTAAACCAGTTCAACACCACTATTGGGAAAAACAACAAAGGTTAAGCGATGAATCAAAACATATCCCAAAATAAGAGCATCCAGAGAATGCATACCTCTGAGAAAAGAGGTCACAGCTGTTTGTGAGTTATCAATAAAGCTATCAATAAAAGTATGATTTTCTGTAATTTCGATATTTTTTTCATTTAGATATAACTTTCAAAGATAAAATGTATTTGAATGGCTGTGCATTACATCATGTACAAATAAGCCATCTATCAATATTTTCTGCTGCCCCTCTATACATATTATCCAGATTTATATTTTTATTTCCCAGATCTGAAATTGGATCAAGTTCCACAATTGTGGAGCATTAAACTTAAAACATGTGTTGCTAAGCTTCGCTTTAGATTTAGACTTAAACCTACAACTGCATCATTTCAAAGACATTTTCATTGATAATGTCAATTATTATGAGGCAAAAATTAAATCTTTCATTTTTGCTGTTTGTCATTTTACTTTAAACTATTGGCATAAACACAAATGTTTTTGAACTAATGTCCCAAGTTTTCCCTTTATTACACCAAAATTATTCTAATAAACCTTGTAAGTGCAGGGATTTATTCTAATCATTTTGGGTATATCACTTTCAAACAGAGGACTAAAAACAAGCTGAGAGTTACAGGTTTAAGAAAAATAATTTAATTAATTGGAATTTTCTACTCTTTCTACCATTTGATAAAAGTCACGAGTTGCGTTCATTCTCTGACATTCAGTTGATAAATTTGATAGTTTTAATATAAATTACTAGTTTAATAAAAGTGAGGCCAGTTAACGTTTTCATCTTCAAAAAAGCATGAATTAATATATTTCTTGTGGCTAATAAAAGAAAATGGGTCGAGAAGTATCCCTAATATCACTGCAGCCTTTTCTCTCTAGCTCTTAGCATTGTTGACTTTATTGTTCCAGCCGCTCCAAGTCAACAAACAAGCTGGCAGTGACGTAGTTCCCTTCACTTGATTGATTAATTAAGTTCCACGTGTGAGTTCCCACAACAGCCTCGAGCTCAGGTCAGCCAATCAGACTTATCCTGCTAGCCGCGAGCCCGGCTGCAAGCGTCTAGGTGGGCAGAGTCTGGAAACGACATGGGGAAGTTGAATTTTTACGTGCTGTGGTCCCTCCGTGACGCTCCCCGCCAGTTCATCAGGTAGGTGGGGACCATGAGGAAAACCATGTTTACAGCTGATTTGGATCGGAACAGTTCACACATGCTGTCCCGGGGGGGGGGTCACTGTCTGCAGTAAGACCGGCCGGAGGTGTTTCCAGGTCCACCTCCCCCTGCCTCTCCCCGAACATCTGGTCATCTTCGGACTAGGAGAATGGAAATCCAATCAGATGGCAATGTCAGTAGATGTTGTGGTCAGTGCAGAAGTACCCAGCCAGAGAATTGGGACCCTGTCAGCTCAAGCAAGGTAAAGCATTTGAAGAAATAAGAGGAGAAACGTAAAAATAAAATAAAATTACTATGTATATATATATTCAGGTGCCTAACCTGGGAGGGTGACTGGAACACTGATATTGCCACAGTCGCAGCAAAGAGGGGCAGAAGAGGAGTTTATGGCAAGATTATACTCACAGTGTGTGGAGAGGTAATATTCTGCATGAAGAAAACCTCCATCCTACTCTAATGCCAATGCTGCATCTCATATAGTTAACAATGATTAGATTTTTCATGCAATAGGATAAAGCCACTGTCTACAGCAGCACTCCTTTGGTTCAAAGGAAACGTCTGTTCCCAGAATCCGTCACTACAGCTGATCTTTCCTGTACGTTGCACCAGAGCAGTGGGAATGAAATGGTGAGGTAAATATTTTATTTTTACTTTATTTTAAATTTTATTAACTTGCTATATTTCATTGTCTTGTTTTGCAGGTAACTGTTGACTCTCAGCTGGCAGATAGTGTTTCCTATGCTGAGATACAAGTAAATAAAATTGACACCAGTGATTCCACTGTGGGAATTAGACCCCCAGCCTTCCCCATGGTAAGAATCATACGGAAGAAAATGCAATAGGAAACCAAAATTGACACTGTGACACTTTAATATCTGAAACAGTTGCCTGAATTAAATCTCATTGAAAATGCTGTGTGGGATTTGAAGAAGTTGGTTTCAGCAAGTAAACCAGGAATATTAAAGAACTGGAGGCTTTCATACATGAGGAATGAGCCATGATTAGATAGGGACACTACTAGAAGTGGATGTCTAGCAATACGTAATGTTTGGAGCAGGTCATGACCAGAAGGTGATCTGCATAGTACTAGAAACATTTGTCATTAAGGGACAAATCATTTTGTGACCATAATAGTCAATAAAAGTAATATTTTGTGTTATTTAGAGAAATCACCTGTAGTTTTGGCTGTACTGAGGTATTTTAACTGTGGTATTTTAACATGATGTGGTCATCGGAATTATCTCATAAATGTATATAAACCTAAAATTCAGGGTAAATAATTTTGTTTCCAATTGTATTTATTTCTGATTATGTGTGATTTACTTATTGACTTATATGCTCTGTACAACTGACAGGATAAGACACCCAGACAGACCACTATCTGTAAGAGAGGCCGCCTGACATGGAGCTCAGAGGACATGGACAGTCTTGCTGAGGACATTGACCAGGCTTCAATCTCCAAGAAAAAGAGGTTGTCCAGGATGAACAGTCTTGAAGAAATGACTGTCCAGATAAAGAGCGACAACAGAGAGGGTCAGAGTCAACAACTAAACCATAGTTGGTACACCTGAATACTCAAAATATTAAAGATGGTTCATGTTCAGTTTCAGCTTGTCCATCAAAGCGGTGGGGCCACACCATGTGTCTGACTGACCTTGACACAGCTGTCCTCATCGGAGGGGAAATGGCAGATCAAAACTACTGCAAAGACTCGCTCTGGAAGCTCGAGTTAGGTCTGTCGGCTTAGGTCATGCTTTATTTTGCTAAAATAAAACAAGTTTCCTAAAATGTTTTACATAATTAACACATTTACTCTTATGTATTTTTCCTCACATTTACTTGTTGGAACTGTTTTCAGACAATGACTTCTGGTTTCCAATGAACTCTCCTGCCTCTGGAGCCATACCGCCGTGCGCCCGAGGACACACTGCGACCTATGACCCAGATTCTAAGTCAGTATTTGTATATGGCGGCCTGAGGGATGGTCAGCGCTACAGCGACCTTTACATCCTCAACACTCTTACCTGGAAGTGGAAGCTAGTCACTGTGGGTTTGTTGCAAGTTACCAACATGTCATTCCAAATAATCACAGGGAAGGAGGGGCTTCAATTTTTTTCTGTGCCTTTTGCCCCTTTAGGCAAGAGGAAATGTTCCACATTTGGCATATCACTCTGCAGCCTTTTATAAAAAAGAGCTTTATGTCTTTGGTGGAGTTCATCAAAGCCATTCTTCTGGGGACAAACCTTGTAGCAACGCTTTGTACATCTTTAACCCAGAGTTTGAACTCTGGTACCAGCCGATTGTGGAGGGGGACAGACCACTGCCACGGTTTGGGTCAGTTTTCTTTAAGAGACTACACTAAGTTTTGTCATCCAAAAACTTCAAATATTAATAAAATGCTTATTTTATGGAACAGACATTCTGCCACACTGATGTCACAGAAGCTGATAATATTTGGTGGATGTAGAACTTCTATCTACCTTAATGATCTCCATGTTCTAGACCTGGGTGAGATAAAAATGTTGATGCATTGGCAAAAAATGTTTGTCTCTGGATTTTAACTGATTTAATTTTATCTCATTGAGGGAAGGATTTATGGAGTACACAGCTGTGAAGTGTGGGAACATGCCACCACTGCCTAGAGGGTGAGTACATCAACCTTGATACATGTCATCAGCATCACCATCTGGGTTTATTTCTATATTTTTAGCGACCAGGACAGACATTTGAGTTGGAGTTTTAAAATAAAGTCTGCTGATGTAGTAGAATTTCAATTTATCTGCATTACTTTCCTTTATTTGCTCAACATGAAATGAGAGTACTCTATATGGTAAATGTGGTGCAGAAGCAGCAGTTAAAAACAATAATGGTACAAATGACCCCCCCCCCCGTGCTCTGAACAGATTTCACACAGCTATACCAGTTTCACACAACAAGATTTTAGTCTCTGGGGGTTGCAGTGCAATTGGAGCTCTACAAGACACACACGTTTACAGCATTGGTGAGTTTTTGTTCCTATCATTTGATTTATACATTCAACATACACTGAGCAAAAAAATATAAACAACACTATTGTTTTTCCTCCAATTTTTAACCAGTGGAATTAAAACAGAACTTTATGCACACAAGGATTCTCCAAAAACATTGTCCATGCATTTTGTTAAATCTGTTGGTGTTTGCCCTTGATTAATATAATCCATCCAATTGGCAGGTATACCATATCCATTTGGTAATTGAACATTACATTTGTGTGCTTGATATTGCAATATTCATCTCACATGGCTAGGGCAGGAAGAAGACTGTGGGTTTATTTTTTTAAAATTCTATTTATTAGATAAAACAATCTGTTACGAGTTAAAATAAAAAAAATATTTGTTAAAGCAACTGTGTTTCTGTGTTTTAAAGACCAAGTTGTGCTTTTTTTCTCTCCCCCTCAGACACTAACATGTGGAGCTCAGTAGCTTCTCCTCTGCTTGGCTCCAAGCCTTGTGCAGGACATAGCATGATCAGTTTGGGCAATGCTGAGAAACATAATCAGGGGGAAACTGCCAGCGTCCGCTGCACTCTGCTGGTGTTTGGTGGGTCAGACTGCTGTGGCTCCTTCTACAATGACTCCATCAAATGCACCATAGAGATCCCCAAAGACAAGTGATTGTTCCAATAGGGAGTAATTTGTGTCTTGGAGAATCTGATTAGCCCTGATGACTGGATCGACAATAACTGTTTATTTGTGATGTTATTCTGACATTATGGTTTGTTGGTTGTGGCTGCTTCATTTTTTAGTACAGACTTTGTTGAGACTTTTTTATTTCCCCTGTGACCTTGTAATAACTATTCATATTCTGCACAGGAAATATGATGCAAAAGGTTAGCAATTTGCATAACAAATCTCTGATCTGCATGTTTTACACATTGCTTTCCCACGCTATGTCCCTATAAATCAGTGTAAGTGGGAAAATGCTGGACTGCATGAACTAATAAAGTGAAAATGCTAATAAACAAAGTTATATAATCAACTGGACTGAAGTAGGGTTATTTTCACAGCATTTATTTTTCAATGTACAAAGATGCAATGTGTCTGAAGCCACTGGGTTATTCTATTAATCCAGATCAACAGGTGTGTCTGGTTGGCAGGATGGGTGGCTAACTTTGAAAGCTTCAATGTCAAGTAAGGCTTGATTCAGCCTTTTAATTGTTGGATACTGGTCAAGATCCACTTTAAACCTGCAGAGATTGAAAACCATACAAATGTCATACTTCTCTGTAGTGCTGAGTGATTGACAAAATAGAAATGTTGACTATTGGTTCTTTGGTGCAAAATGTTTACATTTTGGATAATCGTCAGCAAAGTGTACAATATTGGTACAGGAACATAAACCACAAAATATAACTAGAATCACTTGATGTAATATATCTTTTTTTTTTTTTTTTACAGTTTAGCTGGAAGAATAGTGTAAAATAGACCTATGCGTGTCTGGGTGACAGTGTGGTATTCATGTTTTTACAAAACCATGCTTTCTTAAATACCTTTCTGCATTATAGACTTGTGGGACAAGACAGATGTCTGCCATGGATATCTAAAAGGTAAATAGTGTGTTAGGTGAAAAAATTCTGTTGGTATATCACAGTGGTGTTATGCTCCAACATGACTGATGCTCTTACCTCATCACCAACACAGTATTTTCCTGCTGTTTCCTTCAGAATTGGCTCAAGAGCTAGAAGACAGTCTCACATATTATAAAAGAAGGCGAGTAATTCTGGTAATGTGACTGAAAACACTAGTATTGTCCACTGACCTTGAAAACCACGATTGATGAAGTGTTGTGACCACTGCACTTTTTCTGCCCCTATTTTCTGAATAACGTATAAATTCTGCAACATCGAGTAAATAACATTTTATACTTGCATCTGTTCATCTGGGTAATCTAAAATGGTTTGGACTGCTACTGTCACCTGCAGAGGCTGTATCCCAGAGGCAATGAGATCACTGATTATGCGAACCTGGGCACGTTTCTTTGGGTCTGCTGGAAGAAGAGGATGACCTGGCCTGGTCTCATCAATGTACTGGATCACTGCAAGCTGTGTGAGCAAAAAGCTATTATGTTTGAATTTAAAATCTTTTTGTTTTGTAGGATTTGCATGGATCACAACTTTTGGGACTCACTGACTGAGAGAGGACCATGCCATCAATTTCAACTGCCGGCACTTGCTGCATAGGGTTTAATGTCTTGAACTGTTGTTTTTTCTAGAGGACAGATTTGCAATATTTTTATCAGCATGAAAACTTTGTTATATATGTTATTTCTACATCAACACTGATCCCTTGTACCTGATGACCGCCGTCTTTGATTAAATTGACAGGAACCAGGTCGTAATCGATGCCTTTAAGAGCGAAAGCTGCCACACCACAGGGAAAAATCTTTAGTATTTTGGTGTCATCAAATTGCTTTAAATGTAGTGATGGCTAACAGTCCAGTGCTGCATGTCTTACCAATCCGAACCCTCCAGGAGCAGGAACTTCTGAAGTATCCATGTAGAACAGGCTGTACAGAAAACACAAAGGCCAGATGTGTCAGTTTGAAAACACATCACGTTTAACAAAACCTGTTATCTATAGATGCACCTTGGTTTGGGATGCCATTGCTCTTGGGGGGCTTTACTTCTGCGTCAACTAGACCGACTCAACTTGAGCATATTTTCGTTCTACAGGTTATAGTCCACTCATTCCTCAGCAGCCAATAGGATGCTCCCGTAGATCCCCTCCTACCCAGTCCACAGTGACTAAGCAACACCTGGGCCTCGTGTGCTCACGACTGTGAGATGGTGCACGCGCACACACACACACACACGCGCGCGCGCGCGCACACACACACACACACACACACTAAACAACCAGCAGTGTCATTACGGTACCTTAGCTAGGTAAACTAAGGAAAGCTTCATGTTGTGGCCGGGATAACGACTTCACTTGCAGCCTGAAGAGATCGTCACATTTCACAGCAAAATCCTTCTTCCGTCCACTAGTACTAGTTCGTACTGAGCAGTAACAAACCGGTTAGACAGACGCTCTGGTTTTTAGTGACGCGTTCATCAAACCGTCCGGCTACTGATAACGTAACTTTCAATAATTGGTAGACAAACAAATTCTGTTATCCAACGATTAGCAGAAACGCAGAGCTAAAATTAATCCAAACTGGTGATTGGACACAGCGGACCAATCATATCGCGTTATTCATGGTGGTACTCCACGAATAGGAAGCTTTGGATCGCACGTGAGCCCGCCCACAGGAATTACAACCTACCGAGGACTGAGTTGGTGGGTTTGTCTGCAGACCACCGACCTGCCCGCTGACTCCTCGGGTGAAGCTCGTCGATCCTGAAACATCTCCACCATGGCGACAACAGCGTTAAGATGCGTCCTGAAGGCGAGGGTAAGAGTTTGGTCCGAAAATACGTGGCTCGTTTTGACGCAGACGGGTTTGACAGGTGTGTTTTATACGTGGTATGACGTGTTAATACCCTGTAGGATCCAGTCCAGGAATGTAGACGTCAGAAGTAAAACTCAAAGTCTGCATCTACTTCAAGTCAGCTCCCTTCAGCCCTTGTCCACTCTTTGCAGTTGCTTATTAATCATGAAGTCAGAACAGGCCGTAGCTTGTAGAGCCTGTTTCAGTTTGATAATTTATTATCTTACAAAATATATAAGCCAAAACCGATGTTATTGTTTTTATGATGATTTAAGATTCCTTGTCACCTTGTTTTTCTTCAGATCCCATTCAGAATTGGTCGTATGTGCTACTCCTCCTTCACTGTGAGTCCAAATCTGACTTCTCTTACTGGTTATCAAATTTCACACATGTGAAATGAAGCTGTTGGTACAGATCTGACGTAAGACCTCTCCTCACAGCCCACCACCAAGCTGCTCATCGATGGCAAGTTTGTTGAGTCCAAAACATCCGAATGGATTGACATCCACAATCCTGTGAGTTCACCTGCCTTTGAATTGTGGAGTTGCTTCTCCAGTTGGATGTGTTTTTATTGTAAAAAATAGAAATATGTATAAGCTTTTGTTGTATGAGATGAAATATCCTATGTCAAATATTTACAGAATTAAAAAACATTTTAAAAAAACTTTTAAACTTCATAAGAATAAACAAATACAACAGAAATTACTCATATGCAAACTGTGGTCCCCCCCCCACACAGTTTTATTAAAGTTGAGATTGTCCTCTTCCTCTGTCAAAGTCAAATGTGTCAAAGAAAGCAAACAAAAAACATGTGGAGGATTGTTAGAATATCAGTCACTACGGGATAAGGCAGGCTTTTAACAAAATACAGTATAGTCATTATTTGTACAGTTAGATCTCATGAAGTCTTTTCAAATCAAAGAAGAGAGGTTTAAATTCCAGTTCCTAAAACCAATCTGTTTCATCTAGGGAGCCATGGATTTAATCCACTTTTGAAGCATGGGGATGAGGATGTAGACTTCTAGTGCAGTAATTTAAAATAGAAAATAAATCAAAAAAATTTATATACATTTATAAATAAATAAAACATCAGTAGCTATCAACTGTGAGGGGCAAAAAACAACTATCTTATTACAGGTAGACACATGATGACCAGTAGTGATTTGAAGGTGAGAAACAGAAGCTAAGGTAGAAGGAACGAGGGAACATTAAGAACAGGGCCCAGACATGTAAGATCACAGTAATCAACAGATATTAAAATAATATTGATAATTATTATCATTAGTAATAATTATTGGCTGGGAGAGGCTCCAGAGTGATTTGGATTTGTAAAAGGGCCTGAATAGAAGATGATTCCAGTCATCTCTTCTTGAAGACGAATGAATGAATGATGATAGTGATGTCAGTCCTAGATCAAATCAGTCCAAAGTAACCTGCTGGATAAACGAGTAGAAGGACTTCTTGGAACAAGGGAAGGTAATGATATCAAATATTGACGTGAAATTAAAGAGTTGAGGGAGAGGGAAATCAGTGCATCATGGGAAGTTGCATCCAGAGGAAATAGTTCAGCCTTCGGTCTAGAGACTGACACTGGAATGTGGTTCTAGAAGAGAGGAGGTCGCTGATGTGACTCCCTTGTTTCTTTTCTCCAGGCTACCAATGAAGTTATTTACCGTGTGCCCAAAGCCACCCAGGAGGAGATGCTGGCAGCCGTGAACTCGTGCTCCAGAGCCTTCGAGTCCTGGTCAGAAACCTCCATCTTGACACGGCAACAGATCTTCCTGCGCTATCAGCAACTTATTAAGGATAACATTGTAAGTCAGACATCCTGAAAGAAATGAGGTACAGCTAAAACCAAAAAAATACTGTATAACATTAATCAACTTGATGATTTATTTCAGCAGAGCAACTGTTACGTTGTTGCGTTTTATTGTAAATAAATCTTTAAAACCTCAGTTCAAAGCTAGTTTTCATACAATTTCAACTGAAACTAATTCAGATTATATTAAATCTAAAGCCAAAAAACTGCTTACGTAAGGGTTTCTCTTGTGTTTCAGAAAGAACTTGCCAAATCCATCACACTAGAACAAGGAAAGACCCTCGCAGATGCAGAGGGGGATGTCTTCAGAGGATTGCGTAAGTTTATCTCATACGACTCTACAAAGGCCAACAAATAGGTAAACATTTACATGTAGGATTTTAACTTGTAGTTGCAGGAATAGTTAATGAGTTACACTTAATTAGAACAAAGAGCACATTTTATTACTTTGCTGTTTGACATTTCTGATATTTATCACCTCCCCTGGACAAAGACAGAAGGGCTGGCGTAATGGCTACTGTCCATCTTCTGACACTTGTTTTGTTTCCAACTCTAAAATAGCCAAATATTTTCATGCAACTACAAAGAACTGAAGCAGAGCTTCTCGCATGTTTTGGAGTTATTGTCATTTGTAATTTTGTTCCTATGGTTACAAATTGTTTTTAGGTTCTGTTTTGTGCCTGGGATTCCCTGAGTGTTTGTGAGAGATGACTCACACGGTTTTACAGTGACGGATTTGCTTTGTTTTCTTCGTTTGTAAAATTTTCCGAGTGCAGATTGTCACAGTTCATTCACAATCGTTACACGCTCAAAACAGGCCTCCCTCTCTCTGAAACAGGCACACAAACACCCAGTATAGACAGTTAGAAATAGAAGTCTCATTCAGTTTTACTGATTGTCAGTAGATCAAATGTAAATATTTTAATTGACACATCTTGCAAGAAGAAAATTAATTCTTGCACACTTTCACATCTTCTCCCCGCAGAGGTGGTGGAGCACTCGTGCAGCATAACGTCTCTGATGCTTGGTGAAACCCTCCCATCCATCACTAAGGATATGGACACCTACACTTACCGTTTGCCGCTTGGGGTGTGTGCTGGCATCGCCCCCTTCAATTTCCCTGCCATGATACCTCTGTGGATGTTCCCCATGGCCATGGTGTGTGGCAACACCTACCTGCTGAAGCCTTCAGAGCGGGTGCCAACATGTGCCATGCTGCTCGCGAAGATGCTTCAGGATGCCGGTGCTCCAGATGGGACGCTAAATGTTATCCACGGCCAGCATGCTGGTAAGAGCCACGATTTAATCTGATGTTCAAGTGGACCTGGATTGAGCAATCAATAAACTGAGCATGAAATGTATCTGCAAATATGTTAAATGTAATTTCTGCAGTTAACAAAATGAAATTTTAAATGAATGTATGATTAATGCTTTAAATAACTTTCTGTCACAGCTGTGAATTTCATCTGTGACCATCCAGCTATCAAGGCTATCAGCTTTGTTGGCTCGAATCAAGCTGGGGAGTACATTTATGAGAGAGGCTCTAAAAATGGAAAGCGGGTCCAGTCTAACATGGTGAGTGTGAGATTAAGCAACACAGGTCATGTCCGTCATCTGATGCTTGATTCAAATATCCAGAAGGGGGCAGTGTGGTCCAACAGATGAGCAGCAGCACTGACAGGAACCTGTGTCAGGAAGGTGACTTTAAGATGTGAAAGACTCCAGAAGTTACCCTGATAAGATGCAATGAGAAGCTATTTCAGCTATTTAATCAAAGTTATGAATTATTACGGTTATTACGAAGTGTTTGATTTTAAATTTATTTAAAGTGTGTCATAAAAGTAAATTAAATTAGAGTCAAATATCACCTACTGGCGAGCACCGAGCTACATTCTGAGTCATACATCTTGAACGCACAGCAGGGTGAAAGATTTTATACAGCTGATTGCGTATGTAACTTACCTGTAAATGTTTCCTCTGGTCCAGGAATCAAACATTTTGTTGTCAACAGCGTTTCATTTGGTGGTCAACAAGTTTTACGCTGACAGTAGGTTTTCTTTGATCCACCCACTTTGACACGGGAAGTTGGTTGAAGCCGTGAGACAGTTTAACTAGAAATATGACATCCAGTCAAAAATGCCACTCAGAATGTAAACATAAACTTCCCAGTGAGTGATTCTGTCCAGATGTAGAAGCTACAGCTCTTGCTATTGTTCTTAAATTTGTCGCACCCGATTCCACACTACCATGTGGAAAATCACAAAGAGAAATCGTTCCTGCACAAAATGTTTTAAGAACAATTGTAGATATAACCGCTTTTACAACAATTTAACAAGTCGCTGTACTTTTACCTCTTTCCTTCCCAAACTATAAAAGATTAGTTTAATTTATTTTGCAATTTAACTTTGTGAAGCAGTTACATGGAGGCAGTTCCTCCCAAAGACAGACTGCAGTTGTGCATCAGAGTTTTACTGTGAGTTATAAATGCCTCCTGTATTTATTTTGATTTATGTCCATCAATCCCATATGGACTAAAATGTGGAACAAATTTACCATATAAAATTTGCAGGCTGTTTGTGTGCAGCTCCCTGATATTAAGTTCTCACTTGTAACTAACCATTTGTTATGTTATGTGGACATCAAACGACAGAAGGCTAACCACCACTTCTATGCTATAGGGAGCCAAGAACCATGGTGTAGTGATGCCTGATGCCAACAAGGAGAACACTCTGAACCAGCTGGTGGGTGCAGCCTTTGGGGCAGCTGGACAGCGCTGCATGGCTTTATCCACCGCCATCCTGGTGGGTGAAGCCCGGAGCTGGCTGCCGGAACTGGTAGAGCGAGCCAAGGCTCTGCGTGTGAATGCAGGTACCGCTCAGCGCCGCCCCGCCCAACACCTCTGTCTGTCCGGAGCCCTCGGAGGCCTTTGGCCATAGTCATTTTGGGGCCACCCATACCGTGCTAACCAAACCTCCCGTCTATTGCTATGTAGCTTCACAGAGAGTGCTTGAGTAAGCCATGCTGCAAATTTGTGGCCAGACCTGCCGCGCAGTCCTAAGTGCCGGGTCAGAGCATCAATGTGGGGTAAAATAGTGAACAACTGTCGCTGTTTGCAGAGAGATGGACTGATTTGTGTAGTAGACAACAAATTCATATGTATCCATTTTTTAAGGAGCGTCTTAGTACACCCCACAATATCGGGCTTTTGCGTGTCTTTGGGAAAAGACACATTTGAATGTGAATGCCCATAATGTACTCTTGTCATGGTATATATGTAAAGCCAGTGGTTTTGGGGCCCTGCTAGGAGACCAGCCTGGTGCAGATGTGGGGCCTCTGATCTCTCCCCAAGCCAAAGACCGAGTCTGCAGTTTGATCCAGAGTGGCGTCGAGGAGGGAGCCGAGCTCCTGCTGGACGGCCGAAACGTCAACGTCAAGGGTTACGAGAGAGGAAACTTTGTTGGTCCAACAATCATGGGCAAAGTCACAGTACGTGTCGTCTCTTTGTGCGCTCACACTTTATGGACGTTCCTGAAGCTTAACTCTGAGTGAAGAGTTGTGTTTTGCTCTCTCACAGCCTCAGATGAAGTGCTACACCGAGGAGATCTTTGGACCTGTGTTAGTGGTCCTGGAGGCAGACACTCTGGATGATGCCATCGGCATGGTCAACGGCAACCCCTACGGCAACGGCACTGCCATCTTCACCACAAATGGTGCCACTGCACGCAAATACACACACGAAGTGGACGTGGGCCAGGTGAGTGGACACAACCTCCGAATGCTTTCCTGTGTTATAGGAGAAAGGAAACTTTCTCATCCCACATCATCATCATCGTCGTCTCCCGAGTGAGGAAACTCATCACATCTCTGTTTGAAAACCTTCACACACAATTATTTTCCGTGTCAAGTATAGCCTCGGTTTGCACATAACCTAAAGTAAACACGTTCATCAACCCCCTTCCCTCCACATCCCCACTGCTAACGACTACGAATAGCTACAATAAATATGTCCTTTAACTGAAAACGGGAACGTGGAAATATTTTTCTGGGTAGCAGAAGGGGAATCTTAAAATAAACTCATGGGATTCCTGAAGTCCAATTCCATGTTAAAACATAAAAATGGCCAAGCATTACCCTGTTTGTTTGCCTGTGGAGACTTGGTTATGCTCCGTGTTTGCTGTTCACATGTCGGGGAATGCTGTGCAGACCGTGTGCTGTCCTCTTCTCCAAACCTCGATGCTACAAACATCTACTTTTCCTTCTTTTCTTTTTTTTTTCCTTTAAGCACCTTCACCAAAAGACTTTTGTGTGTCCAAACCTCTTTCTTTTCTTTCAAACATTCAAACTAACCCTGCCATACCTCTGCTGCCTTCAAAACAAAAAGTTTTATTTAGCATTTGCGTCCTTTCATGAGCCATAGCTATACTTTAAAAAGAGCAATATAAAGAGTAGGTTTAGCTGTGTTTAGTGGATCGTGTTTGCAAACAATACTGATTCACCACATCTCTCATCAGCCGCATCTTACTCATCCTAGCAATTTAGGTTCCTGGAGGACAGTTTTTCCAAACCTTCCGCTTCTAGATATCAAAAGGAATATTTTTGTTTGTTGCAGGTTGGAGTCAATGTTCCAATCCCTGTTCCGCTGCCCATGTTTTCCTTCACTGGATCAAGAGGATCCTTCAGAGGGGACATGAACTTCTACGGAAAACAAGTATGAAATAAACAAATGCTTCCTCTCGTCACAGGTATAAGAATAGCACACATGTGGCAAATTCAGGTGTTGATGTAAACAATTTTATTTGTCCTCTTCAGGGCATCCAGTTCTACACGCAGATAAAAACAGTAACCTCACAATGGAAGGCTGAAGATGCAACCTTGAAAAGCCCTGCAGTTACCATGCCCACTATGGGACGCTAAACACAGAGTACCACTGACGGGACAAACCAGAAGACCAAGATGCCTTTTTCCCTCCATCAATACAGATAAAATAATATTTCTGTTTTTTCAAGTGTTTTTATTAGATGTCTATGGACAGGTATGTCAGAGCTGGTTGATGTGGGGAAAGGGAAGTATGGGGTTCCCTGTTGAAGCTACTGCCCCCTGCGACCCGACTATGGATGAGCGGATGAAGGTGGATGGATGGACAGATATGATGGAAATGTAAACCACTGAAGATGACACTATATTCTATGCAAAACAGCAGATGCTCTGTGATCAGTGTGAAATAGAACAGTACAACACGGTAATGAAAGTATAGTGTGTTTAATGACAGTGTAGTTTAAATAATCTCCATGAATGAGGGACTCGAGGTGGCGTCTGCATACCTTCAAATAATTAAAGGTCACCATTGTCGCTGTATCACAGCATACTACAGTGATGGGGACATCATCTTACTCCGATTTCAAATTAGATTATATTACAGGGACATTAAACTCTTTTTAAAGTAATATACTGTATATTTTATCATGAAAAATAAAATTTTTCCAGATGTCTGACAAAATCCCTGGTGTCAGGAAACCTTAAAATCTGTGCTGCTGCAGCACCATCATTTAGGGTCATGTGCCATCGACAACACCTGTCGCTTCGTCAGTCATTGCAGCCAATACAACACAATCAATGAAGCAATATATCTGATTTCAGATGATTTTGTCATAAATAAATGTGAAAATGTTAGCTTGTTATGTTGTTGCTTGCTGTATACATAATGGCGCTGATATGGATTCAAGCGATGTCTACAACTGCGTCACTTCTGCTGTGAAGGAACACATTGTAACTTGTGATATATATTGTTTGTCCAAGGTCTTCACTTATCATGAAAAAATAATAATGCCACCAAAACATTTGTTAAATTATGTACTGCAAATAATAACCCGGGGTTCATTTTGACCTTACTGTTCCTTTAAGTAAGGAAACCTGTTTCCTTGAGTCTGAAAACCTACTCCTTGTACTTTTGCTGGATTGCACATTGTAGTGGATCCATGTCTTTTATTTGATCGACCTTAGTGTTTTCAATATTTAAGCAAAACAGCGGAAAAAGGCTTTACAGTAATGTGATGCAAGTGATCTAGAGTTTTCCTCAGTACCTGCATCCATCTCAAACTTCAGTCAACATTTACATCATCCTTCTGAACACAGTTGGATCCAAAGCAATTTTTTTCCCCTTAGCTCGCTGTTCACTGAGCAGTCGGATGATCACATAAATCCTCCTCTGACTCTAAGGTCACAGCTTGTATGAAGAATTATTGTATTTCTGTTGTATTCTGCTGCACACATGATTGATGGACTGTGGGGAGACATACAAAGTGGAGGCGAGCCGTCCAGATTGTCATGTGGATGCCACACAGAGGTCATGTGGTCCCTATATCTGGCAGGAAGGGCCCAGGCATCTGGGTGAGGAAAGCCTGCTGGGAGACGACCTCTTCAATTCTGGAAGACAGTAATCATTGTGCATGCGCTTGATAAATCATGTAGGTACTTATACTCTCACAGTCAATACTTTTACAGCTAAACACAGAATGTGGGACCAATAAATCTGCACAGACTTTAATTGCAAGGATGTGAAATGACTTAAATTCTCATCCTTTAGTGTCTTACCCAGCTGCTCTGATGTCAGTTAGGGGCTTCTTCTTAGTGGAGGCAGACAAGGCCATATGTTGACCGGCTTTCCTATCAAGAAAATTCAGAGCTATAGTTAAATAAGGAACCTTATAATGAAAAACCATGTTTTGGCACGTTGCTCTGTCTGTTCTCTGTAGCCTGTCTTGGACAGGGGTTATTCTGGGTCAGCACAATGCACATGGACTTGGATTTCTGACTCTCTGGAGTGGCCAAATGTTCTGTTATTCTGCAGGACTAGGTGCCAGACCACTGTTAACATGAATATACATCTCCTGCCTGTCTTACCCCCATGCATCCAGATCCCCTGCACACTCCTTTCTGAAAATCATGTTAGCAGCTGCTCTCCGACCACAAGAGTTCAAAGAACAAAATAAACTGCTAGTGCACGTGAAGACGGGCCAATGGGCTGAGAGCAAATCGACGTGACCAGATGTTTGTTTCCAAGCACACGACTCTGCGGCAAGGCCTATTTTTACTATTGTGCCCAGACTCTTTCTTCATTCTTTTTAAGCAGCTGGATGGAAAAGAAAATTGGTTGAAGCCTAACTGATTTTTTATGGTATCCTCTTCTGCAGAGAGAATGACTGTTTAAAACATTAAAAAGAGGGAGGAGTCACCAGAAGTTCAGCCTGAGCTACCGGTTAGTGTCAATTCGGTTTCAAAGTTGCTTCATCAAAGAAGTTCAACGCATTTTCAGGGATTCCGAGTAGATTGTGTGATACTATTAAGGATGATGCAAAAGTGATAAATTAGCCTTCAGCTACCTTCAACTCAGAAAACAAGTCATTTACCTTTCCTTCTGCCCATTCATTTTAGCAAAGAGAAGTCTGAGCACCTGCTCCCTCTGCTCCCAGGTCAGATCTGACATTTCCACTTTGCTGCCTGGCTGATAAGTCCTTTAAAACAGGTACACAGAACCAGTCAATGTCAGCCCTCAGTGTTGTACAAATACAGTATTTTCCGCACTATAAGGCGCTCCTAAAAGTGTTTAATTTTCTCAAAAACCGACAGTGTGCCTTATAATCCAGTGCGCCTTATATATGAAAAAGGTTTAAAATAGGCCATTCATTGAAGGTGCACCTTATAGTCCAGTGCGCCTTATAATGCGGGAAATACTGTACATGAATAAATACACAGACTCTATAAAGATGAACCATGCATTGTGTTATGGTTTGACACCTGATGAATGAGCCGAGGAATATTTGGCACCGATAAACATGAGAGATTAAAAATATCACAGAGACACACAGTTGTACAAGTCATGGAAATGATGGACCTACCACTTGGAAGCCGCCTCCATGTCTGAATGGACAGAGTTGGTACTGTGGGGGCTTTTATGAAAGGTGCGGATGGGAGGAAACTTTATCTTTCCTGCTGTGGCTTCTCTCAGCCTCCAGCCGTAAGCCCGTTGTGCCTCCTTTTTGTATTGCTGCCTGCTTGTCATGATCTCCTGTTTCACCTGAGCCAGAGCCTCATGGAAGAACAGCTCCAGCTCCGTGCGCTGTCTTACAATTGTACTCGACAGCTTTTTGATGTCCCTCAATTCACTTTCCCGCATGGCAATCACTTTCTGGAGCTTCTCCAGCTCTGCCTGGCCAGCCTGGATGCTGACCAGAGCCGTTCTCTCCTTCCCCTTCTTCTTCTCCTCGTTGTCTTGATCAGATTCCCCAGCTTTCAGATCTTGGATATGCTCCAAGGAAGCTACCTTTGCTCTCAGTCTGGATAGCTCCTCTTTTTGGGCCTCCATCTGAGTGGCATTCTCTTTTACCATCAACTCAAACGTGTTCTGAGTGAACAGACAGAAGACCAAAGTAATAAAAACGTTGAGGCAGAGCCAACTTAAGAGAGTCCTCTCTTTTACATGCCAACTTATGGTAGAGCTGGAACAGAGAATGATTTGTGTTCCAGCCTGCACTGCTGAGTAGGATTCACTCCCTTCATTTACTGTCATCATTTGAGGTAAGATTAATGCACCAAATATTTATTTGTCTAACAGAATCAGTGCCAGAAACCTGCACAGGAGAACCCACTAAATTAGCACCAGTGGAAACTCACCACAACCACTGACCACTGGGTATTAGGTAGGAGGTTGGGAAAGGGGGTTAGAGTTGGACCACAAGCAAAAGCAAAATACACAGGTTCAGTACAAGTAAACAACACAAGGGAAAAACCACCTGAAATATATTTCTGCACAGATTAGTCAAGTGTTTCATAACTGAAAAGACTGAACCTGACTGGGAGAGAAATGGCCACTATACCTGGACTGCCGGTGCCTAATAATGACACTGTTTGCTGTTCTGCGGTTTAAACATACCTTGTCCAGTGCCAGGGAGGCATTTTCCTTCGCCAATGAATTTGTCAATTTCTGCAGCTCCTCTGCCTCCTTTATGTGATATTTCAGTGCTTCATTGAGGCGGACATTCTCCTTGAACACTGAGTGTGACGCTTCGTCCAACTGCCTAAACAGTTTACAGAAAAACCAAAGAAATTAAAAATAAAGATCCTTTGTACTAGACTCACGAAGAGAAAATAAAAATAGAGCATTTCACGTAAAACTAAATTTATTGACTATTGTCAGAGACTTAATCCATCAAGATTCTGATTGCATAAATTTAAATTATCCGGTTGATGTTCTCAATTTTAAAGACGAGCAGTGTCACGATGTGACCAATCAGCTAAGACTATGGTCACACTAGTGTCAATGCTGTTTTACGAGCTGTAAAACATACCCCAAGATCACACTGGTAAATGTAAATTGGTGAATATATATGTATTAAAATATTAAAGTGTTAAATTAGATTGTAGACAAGGGAAGCACACTCACACAACAGCTTCATTGTGGGCCCTTTCCATTACCAGAGCTATCTTTTGCTCAGCTTCCCCCTCCAGGCGAGCCTGCAGGCAAAACCTAGAAATTATCTTAATATATGTGGCTGGTTTTTCACCATTTTTCCTTTTATGTGTCCATTAACAGGGACCTAGGTTTCCACAACTAACTCATTGTTCGCCTGCCTGAAATTATATCAATTTCACCCCATTGTTAGTTCTACATTCCAAAGTGATCTGGGGGATTCTTTTAAATTTGATACCTTTTCTTTGAAGAACTTGAACTCCATTTTGTTCAGGTTCTCCCTGTGCTCCTTTTCAGCAACTTCCATGCTTTCTCTAATCTAAAAAATTTAATGACCACGGTTATGGTTAGCATTAACATCCTGACAGAATGAACTAGTACTTTTATCCTGTTGCATCCTCACATTGCTGAGCTCTTGCTCCATCTGGGCTTTTGTCGTCTGAAACTCCTTAATTTTCCTCATTCCTTCCTGGATCGTGCTGAATTCATCGGACCTCTGTCTGAACAGATCCTGCATCTCTTTTATTTGAAGTGTGTAATCTTCAGCCTGTCAAAGCCAATAACATAATTAGATACATATACAGTAATAACAAACAATCTGCATCTTAAATGCATGCCTGAAAAAATGTATCTATTCATCTATATACTACACCAGATGCAACTTTCCCATAAGTGCAGCTTGCATCAACCAGTGAAGAAGACTTTATACCAGAGTTCACACAGGCCATGCTGTTTTCCAAACCAACTTCAGCAGAGATCAGTCACGGTAAATACCTCAAGATGCTACTGTGGAAAAGCCAGTCTGAGCAAAAATGTCACAAAATGACCAAAGTCATGAGAGACTAGGAAAACACGGACCCGCAAACATGTGCATGATGACTAAATGAGAGGCTATCAACCATCTGATTACAACTTTGGGCCTAATCGTTATTCTTCACATAACTCTGTATAAATTCATCTCCATCAATGCCCCAATCTGCAATGTTTACGTTTTTACAGTTCATATGAAATTATCACTTTGTATGATCTATTAAACGGTTGGCTTGTTTTGTGTTGCACGCATCTTGTTTGTTGTGGTGTGCAGAAACTTCAAATGGAAAAGGCTTATTTGGAATGACGATTTGAACGATTTTCTCAAGTTTCATCATATTTCTCCTTGGATAAAAACTGGAACACTGATGTTCCAAGAATTCATTCATTCATTCCTTTTCTGCCGCTGTATCCGCCGTAGCGGGTCACGGGGAGCTGGAGCCTATCTCAGCTGGCATAGGGCGTGAGGCGGGGGACACTCCGGGCACGACACCAGTGCACCGCGGAGCCACACACAAAGACGGACAACCATGCACACACACACACACACACACACACACACACACACACACACACACACACACACACACACACACACACACACACACACACACACAGCGCATGCTTTTGGAGGTAGGAGAAAGCCGGAGAACCTGGAGAGAACCCACACGGACACGGGGAGAGCATGCGACTCTGCATCCCACTGTGTTGTGAGGCGACAGCGCTAACCACTGCGCCACTGTGCTGCCCAGAATGCCTTTCATTAAATACCTTATATTTTGAAGAAGAAGCATTTAATCACTTTAACACGACAGAAATCTTGTGAACACAAGTCACAGTCTTTTGGGACAAGAGTAATTTTCTTCCCAGTAACAGCACATACGTGACAGTTCCATTTCTAAACTAGGGATTTTTCAAGTTGGTCCAGACCATCCTTTTCTCCTCAGAAGCTTATTGGACTCTATTTAACAGCACAAAATAAACTAGAAGATAAAAAACAGCTGCTAGGAAGAGAAGCAAAACTGTTTCCTGTCTTGAATTTGTCGTGTCAGTTTGATAGCTTGATCTTAATGTCAGGGAGCAGAGGTCAATGAAAATTATAGGGATCTAAAGTCCCATAAGGTGTGCCTCAAGTAGCATTTTTGAGTAAGGATCGCTGTGAGCACAAAGGGGACAGCCTTTTCCCAAATAAGCACTTTTACATTATGTTATTTTCTGTAGCCGCTGAAATAAATAAAAAAAATCAAACAATGTAACTCGGAATGTCAGGGTTCGCTTTTATATCATATGGTCATTTTGTTTGGTTGTTTTTTTTGTCAAGCTGCAGAATAAATGTCAACGTAATTACACACAAGACAGCTGTTAAGACACAGTGTAGCACATTTCTGAGACACTAAAAACTTACACACAATAAAATATATATAGTATTTAACTATAAAGCTTCAGCGCAAAGGGCCTTCCTCAAACCAGTTCCCTGGGTGTATGTACTGGGGCAGTATTGATCCCCTGTTCCCCAGGGAAATCCTATAGATTTAACAAGCTCCTATAATACTGAATATTATATTCTATATGTGCTGGATAATTTTTTTAGATCATGAAAACATGGTGTGTGTAGTGAATATTTCCAAACATGTTCCTGTCCATATACTCTATTTTTTTACACACCAGCAGGAATTTAAAAAAGTTTCTGAGCACTATGCTTGGATCAATACAGCAGGCTTTTATGTCGATATGCTGCTTCAGCATCCTTTCATGTTGTTTAGGATGAACTCACCAGATTGTTCTGTTCATCACGTGCGCACGCTTCTTGACGTTTCAGGCTTCTTTGCAGCATCCTGATCTGTTGTAACGACACGTGACGCTTTGTTAACAGAGGCTCATCTTAATACCATATGTTTCAAACTCAAGGCCCAAGGGCCAAATGCAGCCCGCCACATCATTTCTTGTGGCCCGCAAAAGCATAAAAGATCAGAGTGTCTAAAAATAAATAGGTGCTTTGACCATAAACTACATTTCCCCAAATGCAGTAATTCAGCCCATTTTAACTGACAAAAATGTTTTGAACAAAGTTAATGTCCTAACTTGTGTTTGATGTTATTTTTCTTTATTCATTGGATAGTTTGACCCTTGATTGATGGAGTTCAGTGGGTTTCATAAGCTGACAAATTTAAAGAATTTATGTTATAACAGAACAGCATACAAACATTCTTTTCTGTGCAACTGTAATATTTGTAATTTGAATCAGCAAATTACAAATATTATATGTAACTATTTATTTAACATTAAGTGGTTACATTTATTTTACATTACACTGAGTTACATTTAGTTACATTTATAAGTTACATCTGGCCCTTTGAGAACAGACATTATGCTGATGTGGCCCTCAGTGAAAATGAGTTTGACTCACTGCTATAAGCTCCTACCTGTTTCTCTTTCGCTGCGTCTTCTTTCTTCAGAAAGTCTGTTATTTCAATCATGTCCTTCTCCTGGCGGTAAAGCTGATTGGTCAGCTCTTCGTTGGTGCGTGCCAGTCGCCGGCAGGCCTCGGTATACTGCGCGAGGGACTGTCCGGTGACCCGCAGCCTCAGCTCCCAAAGGGCCGCGCTGCCCCGTGGCCTGTCCGCGTCCGGCTCCCTGTCCGCCTTTGACACCTGTTTGCTTTCCTTCTTCCCCTTCCTGTAACAAAATACAGAACAAAATCCATCGACTTTAGATTTAAATGAGATTTTAAATAATGTCTGTACAAAATACAAGTACTCACCCGCCTTTCGCCTTCTTTATTTTGGTGGCTTTCTTCTTCGGCATCACCTCTTCAAGCTCAGGTGCGACACAAAACTAAACCTGGTAAACAAGTCACACATCAGTGAGGGCAGAACTATCCTGCTGTAGCCCGCTGTCAGTGTTTGTCCCTGCTACCATGGAGACACTGGAGTAGCCGAGGAAGAGGTCAAATTTCCTACTCCTCTGGTTTCCCATCAACACTTAACACTCAACCAAACATTATTTCAAGAAAAGCAAGATTTGGAAAAAAATAATTTCCACATGATAAATTTCATTGGAATGGGGGGTCTCCTACTGATCTTATTGTGAGTAGTTCAAGGCAGGATACCAGGCGGTGTAGCTCTGGTTTGTGGAATTAAAAGTTTGACTCATTGATCAATGTGGTCAGACTGGATGTTGACTGGTGTATTGCAATATATTTTATTAACAATGAAAAGAAATTCATTATTCTGAATGTATAAACCTTATGCGTGTCACCAGAATGAGTATGAATATTTAAATAGGCTTGCCTTCATTAATTGTATGAGCATGTATATATCTGAATATAGTGGTTCTTATTTTCTTTTATAATGAATTTTAATCATGTATTTCTTTTTGAATTTTATGTAACATGTTGTTTCTTTATATGTGGACCTTCTGTAAGAAGGTTTAAATAAAATAAATAAAATAGACTTTGACACTTGCTACTGAGAACATTAGTAAAATACTGGATAATATGATAATATGACTAAACAATCTAATAAGGATACTATTGTATCATTGCTGCTTTTCTGGCAAATTTTCCACAAATCCTAATAAAAACTCAATTTATCATAGAAGGCAAAGCAAGTTTTCTAATAACTTCAACAGTCGCTCTGGAATATTTCAGTGTCTCTATAAGACATTGTAATAAGACGGCATACAAAATACCAGACCTCAGTATCAGCTAAAAGGAATTAGCTATTGTGAATTGACATTTTTTTTATAGCTGGATTATTTCAACTGTGAGAAAAAGGAACATCATAAAAGAAGCACTGACATCTGTAACAACAACTTTATTTGACGTTACATCAGCATCAAGATCCAACATCTAATCCTTAGTGAGTCCCAACAACACTCAGTGTCAGAAGTATCACCATACAGCGTAATGGTATGGTTTTAGGACTTAATTCATCCTAGCCATTATTAAAATATTGATTCACAGACAGATCTTTCTGAATTTCAACATAAGACCTGGGACCCTTATGTGTGGAGATTGCATATTCTCCCTTGTCTGCATGGGTTCCTCTGCTGGTTGTCCGGCTTCTGCCCACCTCCAAAAAACACGTAGCTTAGTTTACTTGGTCCACGTCAAATTGTTTGTATAAGTGTGAGCATAACCTGCTGTTTGTCTTTTGTGTGGCCCCATGATAAGCTGGCATCTCATGTGGGGTGTATCCTGCCTCTCGCTCGTAGCAACCTGAGATAGGCTCCAGCAACCATGTGACCTGCAGGGCAGATAAGAACATTGATGGATGAATGGATGAATCACAGCAAGAATTTTCTGGATTTGAACACTGGGACTTTTGTGTTTGGAGTTTGCATGTTCTCCCAGGTCTGGGTGGGTTCCCTCTGTGTGCTCCAGCTTCTTTCTAGAGTCCAAAAACATGCAATAAAGTTGAACTGGTAACTTTATATTACCTATAAGTGTGAATGTGAGCATAAATAGTCGCTCGTCTTTCTAGTTTTTGGCCTTGAGATGGACTGATTGTCTGTCCAGGGTCGACACTTACCCACATAATTGTACTTTTGTACATGTTGAGGTGCCACCAAAAAATATTACATTCTTTTGTCAATCACAGTGACCATGTAATTACCATCTCCCTCTCTCTCTCTTGTATAAATAGAGGTTTCCACCAATCAATCCACCATTCCTTGTGGGAGGCTTTCAGATACAGATGTCTGTTCTGCTCAGCAGCCTGTGGATTGAGAGAATAACTGTATTCATAACTTGTATAGTAATTACAGTCTTCCCTTGCTGGGGTCTATCAGACAGGATTGGTTTGCACATGATCTTCGCCCACATGATGACATGAGAGACATTTTCGGCCATGTCAGCTGTATTGTTCGTGTCGCCCTAAAATGAGACATATGCCACTGGCTGCCATCCCTGCTGCTTTTGTTGGACTTACGGGAAAATCGCTAAGATCAACATAAACGCACTTGGCACACAAGTTTGAAGAAGCAATGTTAACTTAGAACAAGTCATATTTCAAGAAAACCACAGAGTTTTCTCCATCCATTATCTTATTTAGTGTCCGTCTGGAGCCTGTCCACTGTAGATTACTCATCATCAAAAGAGCAGAGATATCACAAAAGTGTTGGGTGTAGCTACCGTGAAACAGAATCATGTAGGGTCGCAATCTACTCTGGCATCATGAACAGAGTTTGAAGACTAAATTTAAAGGTAATTACTATGACAGTGAGGAGAGAAAACTGAAATAACCCTGAACATTTTCAAAGCTGTCATTATCATTGGAATTGTAATGACAAGGTTTAGGTCTCTTCAATGGACTTTTTGGGGTAGGACACCCACAAACATGACATTCCTGAGGGCAAAGTTGCAACATATTAATGGTGGATTGCACAGTACAGATTACAAAGTTGGGGTCACTGCTCATGCTTTGCGGTTTCATTTAACTTGAAACCAAATACCAAAACTTGTATTGAGACTACGTCTCCTTTAAAACATTATGTTTGTAATGTGCTGTGTCATGTAGAAGAGAAACTTGGTTAGATTGTCACTCTGCACATTTGGGTGACTTTCTAACATGATGTGGAGGCAGACAGACTTTCCACTAGACTTAGTTTAATGTTGTGTGAATATTCACATTCTCTCATGCAAAACATCAACGACCATGACATTTTACTAGAGGGGTACTTTCTATACATTGTATTGTATAAGTAGCACATTTATATTATTTGAAATAAACAAATGCTGGGATTTATATTGGCCTAATATCTAAACTTTGCACGTAATTGCCCGCTTCCACGAAATGACGTCAAGGAGATACAGGAATGGCTTTAGTTTTTCCATCATGTTTCATGAATAACTCAAAATAAATTCAATGTTTTGTGACAAAACCTTGTCCACACATTAACCATCACACGGTGTGTGGTCCTTTGCTATTTAGAGATTTTAGTCATTTTTATATTTTCCATTTCCATCGTTATAAGTTGCCCCAAAGCACATCTCACACTCAATACTCTTAAGATTTTTCCACAAATCTTTCTACACTAAACTAAATTAATATTAAATACTAAAATAAAGTACTCTAAATGCGGAAGTGGTGGCTTTTTCTATTTAGGAATTTTGTTCCGTTTCCATGATTAAAAGTTTAATTTAGGTTTCAAATTTTGGAATTTGTGTGAGATAAAAGTTTCTGGGGCATGATTCAAAAACTGTTCAATATTTATTTGTAATATTTTATAAATATATCTCCCATGTGCGGAAAAGATGCCTTTTAATGTTTTCGGAATTGCAGGCATTTTATTCTCTTGGATTTAAAAAAAAAAAAAAATTACTATTATGACCACAATTACATTATATGTTATGATCAGCTGGGTTAGAGTTAAGGATATCAACTAACACGCTCTGACAAGCAGCTTATAAGACAATTATAGTCAAACAACTGAAACAGGAGTGAATCTATTCTATTACTGACATTGGCCTGATAGATGTTCTTCTTAGGACTGTGGATAGTTTTACCAAGAATACTTTGTCTATTTTCTGTCAGAATCCGGTGTTATGGGATCATAATTATCAGGTTAATAATAGGTTTATGTCATCCATACATATTCAAAAGGAATTGTGACATTAACCGCATATGTCTGAAGGTTAACCGTCAGAAAATGTGGAGCAAAACTTTCAAAATGAAAACCCACTCCAGAAAAAAGCACGACTTTCTGTGATATTGCTAATAAACTCAGGGTTTATGAGCCACATTATCACACTGTTAACATGCAACCAAGACATGTATGGGCACACGTCAGCAAGAGGTCCTGCACATGTATGCTTTGATAGGGGCGACTGACCATTCTGGTGAGCCACAGGATCGAAAAAAAAATAACCACAGTATTTAGAAAAAAGGAAGGAGGAAAGAAAGTCCAATATTTTTAGTCCAAATTACAGTGTTGGAACAGTGCTTTGCACAGTTGAGTGTCCTGGGAGTGGAATGGCATTATGGGTGGATACTGGTGCCAAGTCCCACCCTCCCCACATTGTCCTCTCAGTAGACGTCCTGCCCTTTCTTGTGTCCATGTGCAGGACCTTTGCCCTCCCATTACCCTCCTGGCTGGGCTGGCAGACAGCTCAGTTTAGACCTCAGTCACCCTCTGTATGAGGTTAAATAGTCTCATGCATGTTTAGTCAGGGTTGATGTAGGGTAAGTTCCTTGGGGATTCCCCTACTCCTAGATTACCAGTGTGTGGACTACCTGTTTCAAATTTCTGTCCTCTTTCTGGGTGGAAAATACCACAGCATAGTACAAATCTCAGATCTCGTAAAATCTCCGAGCTGTCAAGCTTCTGTGCTCCGTCCCGTGGAATATCCTCAATGCTTCTGTATCCCGCGCTACACCGAGCAACTGAGCATTGCATGAGAATGCATTAGCTTATACAGTACTGCATGGCGTATGATGCTGTGCCAAACATCCATCTAAAGCAAAGTAACTGCCTTTCATAGTTTTCATGCATTCACTTGTGAAACGTGCCTCACTGCCCAAAGATTTTTCTCTTGAAAAGTCTGTGGCTAACACAGGGATGAGTGGGAGTGAGATGACTGCTAACATTCTTTTAACTTTCATGCCAGCTGGAGTGCAGGTCACATTTACAATTTTAAGGTTGGTGAAAGGGCTGCAGTAGATGTAATGCAGTCATTATTCTAGAATCATGACGAGGATGTTGGGGTTTTTTTTTTTTTAAGCATGCAAGAATCATTCAGACTGACCACGATTTAGTTAAGAAATATTAAAATAAAATAAAAAGAATAATAGTTAGGAAAATGGACAGCTCTATAAGTTCTACCCAAGGCAGCAATGAAGAGCTTGAAATTCTAGAAATGCCCGATTTATTTTAAATTATGCCAAAATGCTACCACTTACATGATTAAGTAAAGAAGGAGCACACATATTATTGTTCTATTAGAGTTGGGGTTTTTAAAACTGCAATAATCTGTTTTAAAACTAAAGATATGCTTTTCTAAGAACCCAGTTGATACTTGAGTTACTCTTAATTTAGGCAGTGGCAAAATTTGAGCACAAGTCAACTAGTGAAAGTACAAAGAGTTGCAGGGTAAAGGAATATTTCAGCCAAGTTACTATGTAAATCCTGAATGTACCCATAAAAAGTATTTTAAGACCATTTTGGGCTCGTTCTTTGTGAGCCATTCATTTCGACTTCTTCATGTACCACTTTCTCCTTTCGTAAAGGGTTTCTTGGTTCCAGAGTAACCAGTAAAGATGAGGAGGGTAACACACGACCAAGAATAATCTTCCTCTCCAAAAAAAAAAAAAAGAAAGAAAGAAGGAAATTCTGTTGGTAGGCAGGTAGTGGGTCTCTGGGAGGCGGGGGGTGGGTGGGTGGAGGAGGAGGCGGGGGAGGGGGACTCCTGATGAAGCTGGGATGGACCGCCACTGGATTGGTGGATGGCTTTTCTCAGTGTGGCCCCATGCCAAGCCCTTATGTCTTTATATAGTGTAAACAGATGACCGGACAGTCCTGAGCTGTGCATCCACTCCGCTTGTCGCCATCTGTCCTGCTCTCCTGCTCGGGTCCCTGTCCATCTTTTGCTCCATCATCCATCAGGACTTCATCCGCAGCTCTCTCCTCCTCCCCGACTGATCCTGCAATGGCCAAGCCGACCCTTCTCCTCACTGCATCCGTGTGGCTCCTGGCTCTGAGCATCGCGGAAGCCACTTACTACCGGCACCACCGCTACATCCCCCACTACTACCGCTACCGGGAGAACTTCGCCAACTCGGACAATCACCTCCCAGAAGTGCCCAACCATGTGCCTGAAGTCCCCCGGCACAGCGTCCCGAATCAGCCCGACATCCCACAGGTGATCCACCCGGTACCTGAGGTCATCCATCCCATGCCAGACGCCTACCATCCGGTGCCGGAGGTGGTGCATCCCGCGCCCGAGCCTTACCGCCCCGAGTTCCTCCAGCCGGTGCCAGAAGCCCCGAACAGAGGCGACAGAAGCCGGGTGTTCTATGGGATCATGTTTGACGCCGGCAGCACCGGCAGCAGGATCCACATCTACAAGTTCATCCAGAAAGACCCTGGTGAGTGCAGCATCTCTCTCTCTCTCTCTCCCTCTCTGTCTCTCTGTCTCTCTCTCTCTCTCTCTCTCTCTCTCTCTCTCTCTCTCTCTCTCTCTCTCTCTCTCTCTCTCTCTCTCTCTCTCTCAGCCAATAGTCTTCCTCTGCAGCAGCCTCTGGATCCCAGTCCGTCTGGTCACTGTTGGGTCATTCAGTCCGCCACAGTGCTCGGTTAATGTATTTCTAAAAGTGGCTGAGGTGACCTGTCTGAAACATGTAGGAAACAGGCTGAGACTGAATCAGGATGAGGTAGTGCTGTCTAACAGAAACAGAAAAAAGGGTCGGGCAATTACTTCTCGAATTTCTGCTTCATCCCAAAGCATCACATACTGTTATGTGTTCTCTGTAATAAACCTATTTCTTGACTCTGTTTTAGTTGAGCTGCCGGTTCTGGACAATGAAATGTACCACGCAGTGAAGCCTGGATTGTCTGCCTATAAGGACAACCCTGAGGAGGTATGTACATCTATTAGATATCATTTATTATTGATTATCAGGTGTATCAGGGAGTTGTTCTTTGCCCACAAATCATGAAACCGCTGGGTTTTTCTTTGGGTTGGGTTCATGTAGTGTAACCGCTGTGTAATTACAAAAATACCTCCAGTTGATGATGTCATCCGTTTCCCTCTCCTGTCTAACTTATTTAAGATTGTGAAATGTTCCTTGTAATGGTTGTATTTTTTTCCTCTGCAGGGTGGCAACACCATCCGACAGCTACTGAAGATTGCCAAAAAGACAGTGCCAGAGGACGAATGGAGCAGAACGCCAGTGGTCCTGAAGGCCACAGCGGGTCTACGTCTGCTTCCTGAAGACAAGGCCAATGCTCTGCTGGAGGAGGTGAGGCACATTTTCCCTCTGCCCCTAGACAGTTTGGCACAAATACCACGAGTCCCGCCAAGAAGCGGGATGAGAAACCACTAAGTGCTTACAAGTGTCACTGAGAAAAAAAAGTCTGCCCATTTGGTAGCTATCATGTTGCAAAAAAACAGCTGTTGTGGGGTTGTGTGGCGTAACCATATTTGTCATTTAAAGCATTAAATCCTGGCTACTGTTGCAGCCATGCTTGCGGTTTAACTTATCTGTCAGTCTAAAACAGAGCACATAAAATCTGTCCTCTAGAGCTTGAATAAACTTCATCCCAGTGACAGCAGTAGGCTTGAACGTGTAGTTTAATGTTACTTTATATTGATTCAATACATTTCAAGTAAAAAGTTCTAATCAAATGTCGGCTATCTATCCCACAGGTGCGAGAGGTATTTGAAGAATCCCCTTTCTTTGTGCCACCAAACAGTGTCTCTATCATGAATGGAGCAAAAGAAGGTAGGTCAGCTATTAATGATAATATTATGTACTATATATAATACACAAAACATACATATAATTGTGTTTTAGATCCTGTACAAATAGGTGTTTCAGCTAATTTGACAAGATGTCTATCCCTTTGTCATTAAGACATAGAGTGGTTTCTGTCCCCCGCCCAATAATTTAGTGTGACTCTGCGCATCACCCATCATACAATATGTATGATGAGTACAAGTACAATAACTTGACACCTTAGTCAACAGTAATTACCTGGACCGGTCTTCAGTCCCTCATGCCAGTGGTGTCGGCTCTGCTCCTTTAATATCAGCTTAACAAAGGAACGCTGACTTCTCAGGCTGTTACTAATGTAGACATTTTCACCCATGTGTTGTTTTAGGAGTCCTTGCCTGGGTCACGGTGAACTTCCTTACAGGTAAGACATGGTTTGTGTTTTGCTATGTCGGTGTTAGTGGTCGGGAGGCACATAGCTGAGGCTCCAGTGTACACACAAAGCCCAGCAGGGAAAGACTCTCGTCTCCTGTCTGAGGTTATGAGCTTGAATCATTCGCTCCAGAGAGGTTGCAATAAACAAAAAAATATTTCCTCGTGTTTTTCCCACACAAAATTGTATGACATGATGACAATACAATTCAAAACAAACAAGAGGTGTTTTTCCTGTAGGTTGGGTTGGGAGAGAAACAATCTGTCATCTTGTTTTATTCTTGAGGCTGTAAAGTTAATAAATGCTAAATTTCTATTTATTTCTTCACAGGCCACTTGTACTCCAACACAAAGAGGACAGTCGGCATTCTGGACCTGGGTGGAGGATCTACACAGATCACATTCCTTCCTAAGTCAAAGGTGAAGAAATATTCAGTGTGAAAAATATCGAAATTTAAAATGTTCTGACGGAAAACCGACAACTAAAAACAATCTGTTGTTTATCCACCAGAAAACAGTCGAGACAGCTCCCTCTACTTACATCTCCAGATTCAACCTCTTCAACAACACATATCAACTCTACACACACAGGTGAATAACAAACAAATGCTGCATTACTGTTAAGAGGAGAAAAAGTATCTAAAAAGTCACCATAACTTTCTGTTAACATTACACAGCTACCTTGGAAACGGACTGTATGCAGCTCGATTGGCAACTCTAGGAGCACTAGGAGCTGATGGTAGAGAATCTAAAACTTTTATCACCTTTCTATTTGTGATTGATGCCAATGGTTCTTAGTTAGTTCATGATGTAATGTTTTATTTCCGCCCAGGTCTGGATTGGAAAGTCTTCACCAGCTCCTGCCTTCCAAAGAAGTTCAGAGAAGATGTGACTTTTGGAGGAACGACCTATAAAGTTAGCGGAATTCCAGATGGTAAGATGACAGCATGGAGCTGAGGTTTTTGTTTTTTTGGATACTGTGCTATGTGAATTTTCTTTTCACTACTAGCGGATAATAGAGTACAGTATAATACATATTGCAACACAACATTTATCCACTCGAGTTTCTGTAGCTTTGGCGCCAAATCCATGTTTTGTCATCCTCTTGAACAATTATATTGCAGTCAACCTTGTATTTAAATGAAAAGAAAAATGTCAGTTAACTTCACTAAGACAGTCACTCCCATACCACAGTCCAGTAGCCAAAAGATGCCGACTTGTCCCTGAGCTGTTATTTCTTTGTGTAACGAGTGGCTTAATCTGGACGGCTCACAATTATGTGGTAAAAATAGGCAGCTCATCAGGGCTGCGCTAACTGCCGCTCTTGTCAGCACATGGTTTTCCTGCCGCAACCGTGCCAGGCTTACCCATAAGGCTGTGTGAAACTTGTACTTCTGGGGCTTCCCTTGTAAATTATCCGGTGAGCCCCCGGCTCAAAACTCTGGCTGACCTCAAACTGGGGCATTCCAGCCACTACTGTACTCTGGGACCTTTAACTCATTGTTTTCCACCATTTTCAACAAACCTGTGAAACCACACATACTTTTTTTTTTCTCTCGTCAGGCTATGCAGGCTACAAGCTGTGTTACTACGAGGTGATGAAGGTGATCAAAGGAGTCGTGCACCAGCCTTTTGAGGTGAAGGGCAGCAGCGTCTTCTATGCTTTCTCCTACTACTTCGACAGAGCTGTGGAGTCTGGCCTCATTGGTGAGCGCGTGCAGGCCAGAGACTTGTCTCCCAGTGCCATTATTTTTCACGTTGATTATGATCATTTGTGCAACACAGACATTTAAATTGCATGTTTGCTTGCTTTTTCTGTGCAGAAGGCAGTCGAGGTGGTGCGCTGGAAGTTAGAGATTTTAAGAAGAGAGCCAAGGAAGGTAAGAATTACGTGTTATCTTGTCTGCAGATGGATAAACCTGTGTACCAAACCAACAATTGTACCATCTATATACGGTTTAGCAGTTGTCCAACCACTGAAACGTCATGCAACACCTCCTAAACATGAATGGCACAGTTTATCCTGCCAAAACAAACTTTATGATAACAATGAAATGTAAATGATTACAAGGTTAAAAATCAAATTACTTTATTATAAACGAAATATCGCTATAAATAGTTTTAATGCCTCTCTCTACGCATGCGAGGCACATAGCACTCCCTAGGTCAACGAAGAACCAGAATTACATCCAATAGCAACACATTGGTATGTTTGTGTTGTGAGAACACTGTCACATGGTCTCGAGGAACACGTCTGGCGGCTGAGCTCAAGATGTCTGTCTGGCTCAAGCAGGAGGGTACCTGACAGGCACACACCACCTGGGGTCTCACACATACCAAAACACACAGACGGTGTCCTGGGCTGTTTGACATTACCACCCACCTGCAGCCTTGTGCTGACCTTCACCCGTCGTCCTCACACCTCCCTGTTTATTCATTCAGAACAAAACTCATCTTTTAATCATGTAACACAGAGGATAGAAATTTTTTGGGTTTTTTTGGTGTAAACATGGATGGTGACTCCATTTTTTTTGGTGCGACAAAGTGTCTCCACGACACAAGATCTTTTTTGTGAAGCCATTGTTAATGTCTGAAATGGCTTGTGTTTGCAGTGTGCAACAAAATGACCAAATACCGCGCTATCAGCCCCTTCCTCTGCATGGATATGACGTACATTACCTGTCTGCTAAAGGAAGGCTTTGGATTCAAGGACAACACTGTTCTGCAGGTGAGCAAAGCAGAGATAGGTGACTGTGGATAGTGGTTGTCAAAATGATTAAAAGCCCCATGACATGTTCTGTCAGCGCAGTATTTCACAAGACTGTCATTCTGCTCAACAGCTGGCCAAGAAGGTGAACAATGTGGAGACCAGCTGGGCCCTGGGGGCCACCTTTGACTACTTCAGGAACCTTGACATCCACTAAGCAGCTCGCTGTCACTGCAGCTGGCACTGAGAGGGACAGTCTGCCGCTGTGGGGCTTCCCTCCACTCCATCCATCCTCCATTAAACCCGCCCCTTCACAGACACACCCAATCCCACCACACCTCCTCGCTTTATCTGTTCCTCAACCTCAGCACCCTGCAAACACTCTGAGAACTGTTGAAAGAAAGAAATCACTATATTTTTATAAGGCCAGCTATTTCTACTGTATTTTCAGCTCATTACTGATGGGCTGACGTTATTATTTTTTTAAACGTTTACATGTTTGATGGGTGTCTGATCTGAAATGTTGTTCTCACCTACCTTCTGACTGTGTAGAAGGTAGTTTAGAAACAGTACAACCAGTCAAGGTATTTTGGTGCTTACTGTGGTCCTAGTGTGAAGTATACACTACACTATGGTGGAATTTATTTTGAGACTAGTTGCTGGAAGTGCAACCATACTTACCTCTACCAAAGAGGATGTGTTTTCATCAGCGTTTATCCGTCTGTTTGTTAAATAGCAGAGTATCTCAGAAGGTTCTTGATAGATTTCAGTTCAGTTTTATAAAATAAGGAGGGGGGTCATTAGATATTAAGGCAGATCTAGAATCTGAGCAGAGTTATGCTTTCTCAGAGTGCCTCTCTAATATCTTTTAAATTGCTTAAAAATTCATTCTTTCAATACAACCCTTTTATTTTAACAGTAAAAAATCTGACAGAACTGTCAATTTACCTTAGTTGGACATCAGGTAAACAGAACAATTTATAACCATAGTTTCTTTTTCAACATCATTGCACGTAACACTTTAATTACAGATATTGTAGCTAAGACATGATGTTTAGACTAGATATTCATCAGAAAGTTTTAGACTCATCGTGACAGGGGGCAGAGATTGCAGTGGTGAACTGCCTCCAACAGTTCATGTAGTTTAGCTGTTACATTTGTTCGGTCAACGCCAGTATTTTAATGTTCAGCCATTTATGTTTGTTGTGTCTACAGTGGGAAATACAGTATCAAGTCAGGTGTAATCATAGGTTTGAACTGATTGTTAAACTAGCAAGAGTAAAACCTCTCATTGAGGGTAAATGGTGCTTCCATCATCATTTGCAGCAAAAATGTAAACAAAAATCATGTAAAACTCCCAAATCCTCCACTCCCTGGTATTAGCTATGTTGAATTGTGTTTCTTTTGTGAACTGTACAAATATTTAAAAAAAATAAGTCTAAAATATTTTAATATCCTCATTCATTATTAACGCTGTTCAGCTTTCTGTTTAACTGCTTTTTAAGCTGTGCCTTTGCCATCTTTCCAGTATTTAACATGATCAATAACTACTGCTGTATATATGAAATGTAAACTTTATCTGTAAAATCTTTTACTTTACATAAACGTGCTGCACAATTTCTCAGAAATGACTCTATGTTCATCAAAATGAATAACCTGATAACTGACAGTATGTAAATTGTTTTTATCAAAGTGAATCATGTGTTTACTATACAGTACATTTATGTTTTAATAAAACATGAAAATGATGTCTTGTGATTTTGAACTTTCTACAATGAGATGCAGTACTTTGCTACATTATTTGTAAGCATTTTTAAATCAAACTGCAAGTGCTTGATTCATTTTGTCTGAAAAGCGTCAGAATCTGAACTTAAAATCTGAAAACACAAGACTACCGAAATCAGAAATCTTTGCTTTTCATATGATGTTTTAAGGGCAATAACAACATAGTGCACTACATTATAATGCAAACTCAAAAATGAGTCCCAAAATCACGTAAAATATATCTTTATTTTTTTACATTTGCAATTTTTACAGCAATAGAAGATCCACAACACTACTGCATCACTTGCTTGCAAACGCCATGATCTGCTCCTGCAGAAGCAAAAGAGTCAAAGATGGTCATCCTCCGGAACATCTAAGTAAATTTTGAATCATGCTTGCTAAAAGTAAACGAGCGAGCAGATGTCTACACAAAAACTGCAAACCGATGAACTCACAACATTTAATGAGGAAAAAATGTCCTGTTTAACTTTGTGCCTTCACAGTGAAATGCCTTTACAACCAGTTATAGTTGTGTTGGTCTGAATCACTTAGTAGGGAATAAAATCATTTCACATGAGTGGTCGGTAATAAAAGGGGTGTGAAAACACAAGCCAACACCGCTGTCCGCTGCCCTAGAGCCAGCCCTGAACCCCACCCACACACTTTTGGTAACACTAAATTTGGGGCTAAACTTAGATGCCATAGTAGTAGGTTCAGAACCCTGGAAATTATAGACACCGCTAAAGTAAAGCTCTGTGTAATCAGAAAAGAAGGTGCAGGGTGTGGTCCTACTGGGGGTGGAGCTTAGGGATGACAGGTGGTTGATATTATCTTCCTGATGGTCAGTTTTCCCAGGGAAGATATGTTTGGATGTAAATCCCAGAGGAACTTACTTTTAGCAATGGGAGCATGTTGGTGGCCTGCAGACCAAAGGTGCGTAGGAGGACGACTGGAGCAGCGTTGGTGGAATAAAGTCGTTTCATGAGGTCGATGGCGGACATCATGGGCAGATTGTGTCGCTGGCGTTCGGTTTCGTACTCTAACAAATGCTGAATCGCTCCTGCACAAATAAAGACGAAACTGGGGGTTAACCACTGAGGACAAGTTTGAAATGGATTCTATGCAAAATAACTTAATGTTTCAGAGGTTCACGAATCAACCATCTTTAACTAGTTTCCTGAAACATTAAAATCCTCTGAAAATAAGAGGACGTTGCAAAAATCAAGCATCATCATTGCATTTTGACAGTTTATTTCTTAAAAGCATTCATGTGTGGTATTCCTTAAAGTTCTGTGTGTCTGTCATCTTTTCTACATTAAGTCAATACACTGCTGCTATTTATTTCTAAGTTGAATTAAACATAAACACGAGTCACCATAACAGGATGTCCCCTTTTTATCCTACACGCACACACGCAAAAATCAAATAAATGTTACCAGAAGACCTGATGCTTTTTAGCTTCAACTATGGAAAAGAGCTTAGGGGGGAAACCACCATGGTATGGTTGCAGCGCTTGTGTCTGTTTGGAAATGTCACTGACCCAGGTCCTTCCCATTAAAGGCTGCCTGGCTCAGGAGCTGTGTGAGACAAGCCACATCCCCAAAGCCCAGATTGACTCCCTGACCCGCCAGAGGATGGACACGATGGGCTGCATCCCTGCAAAGACAAACAAATCCCCTGGCCTTATCTCTGTTCAAAAGCAGTCAGCTCAATGTATGATATTTAATGCACCATGCACGATCTAGGTGCCATTCCCCTTGCCTGTGAAGTAAATCACTGGTTGAGAAAATACAAAAAATCCATGATTTGATCACTTAAACATAAGTGCTGCAAGCCATTATTATTTATCTACTTAACCAGCTATCTTACCCAATGAGAGCTACCCGGTGTCTGGTATACTCTGACGCATGACCCATGCCCAGAGGAAACATGACGCGGGACTTTGGTCCAATCCCTGCCACACTGGGAGGAAGCTGCCGCGGTGAACCTGCAGACGGCATGATGGCTGAAAGGGCACCGCGGAACAGGGAGCCCGCCGTCTCAATCAGCTCGGACTGGTTCTCATTACTCCACTGTTGTGCAGGCACAGACGGGCAAGAAGACAGACATTCAGAAAAGAATAAAAACTGACCATAAGAGAGAGAAAACAGACATTATTCCTTTGACTGGACAAAGAAATTAGCTGACACAGGAGTAAGACTAAAGTACGGGCCAGCAAAAGTGTCCCCCTCCTCTCTGACTGGTTTGGCAGAGCTGTGGGAGCTAGGCTGATTAAAAGAAGATGCCGGCCAGGCAATGCAGTTGAATTAGCCCTGTTTGAAAAACATTCCATGCAGTAATGGTCGACATTGGTCGACCACAGGTTTAATTAGCAAACCAGTCCTAAAACCCAATGTGACTCAACCGTGGTGACCCTGTCCATCAGCAGGCCCAGTAAAAATAGCAAGCTTGGGAAAAGGGAGGTTCTCCAAACAGAAAGATGACAATGAAATATTAGTATTGTGTAAAGTTTGGCCTAAACAATGACAAAACTGTTTGTGTGAATCACTAAAAAAACAGCTTGACACGTGGATGGACAATCCCTGCAAAGGATGCCACACACAAACACTGAAGTGTTGCAATATCTTGCTGACACACATGGAAAATACAGCATCAGCATTAGAAGGGATGGAACAAAACTCACAAAAGCAGAGTTAATAGCATCAACAAAGCTCTCCTCATCCATCTCCAGAAGCTCCTCCGCAAGTTGATGACTGGTCGACCACACCAGAGAGCTCTCCGTGTCCGACAGCTGCAGCACAAAGCATGGACTCAGATATCAGACATGTGACTGATGGATATTTAGTAACAATTTAAATAGAGCACAAATAATGCAGATATATTACCGGTAACATTGCAATGGGTCCTGTTGGGAGGAACCTCTGCCATGCAACAATGTTTTCTGTGGGCTGTCCAACACAAATACAACATCACACTGAGAAAATTGTCATGTTACACTTTTGGGTCCACACTGTGACACAACTACTGTGAAAACATTGTGTGAAATCACTCTGTAACATAAGATGTTGTGTATGTTTAAAATGTAAAAATAAAGTATACAGGGCGTGATGCATAGCACAAAAATTACACTCTGTACCAAGTGGAATGCCAACCTCTGATAGGTGCAGCACAGCAACCACAGCAGATTGGTCATAGTTCCACTTAACTGTGGGGATCCCCAACGCCCGTCTCACCATAGAGTTTGCTCCATCTGCTCCGATCTGAAAAAAGGAAAAAGAAGAAGAAAAAAAACAGATAAAGAAATGAATATACCTGTAATTGAGAAAGTGAGAATGATGAAAGCTTGAATAGACTCAAACGAACCAGCAGCTTGGTCTGGACAGTCTCTCCGCTGGCCAACCTGACCTGGACCCATGGGATTGAGTCGGCTGCCTGGTGAGGCATGGGCCATGTGTACTCCACCACCCTGGACCTGTATTTGACTTGTACATTATCTGACAGACAATCAGGACATTAAACTGGTGTCAACAAACGCAGCGCACTAGAAAATAATCAGCATTTCGTAAATAAAAATGACAACTGGTGAGATTATCGCACAAAAGGTTTGGTTTTGGGTCCTGTGTATCATCACCAAAATGAGTGCTTTGCTACTTTTTTGGTCAAAGATGGTGTGCTTGCAACCAGACGACCTATAAAGCACCTCATAAAACACCACTGGTTTTCCTCCTCTGGTGCATAACTGCTGCCGAAGTTCACATTTGACGGTCTACTTAATGGTTTTGGCGTGCAGCATCACACTTGCTAATAGTGTTTATCTACAAGAAGACCACACCGCACTTGACACATGGTGCCAACTCACAGAATATTTCACTTGAAGTGCTCCTCTTCCTAAAATATGAGCAGCTGGACATCCCAAACATGAAAGGATCCTGCGCTTTCCTGCCAACTAGAGGCAGGACAGATCCACAAAACAGATACTGGTTTCTTTACACACATTTCAAACATGAGTTTTCAGTGATTGGAAGGCAGGGCCACACTGAAACCAGCTGGTGCGGCACGCAACTCTCATGTGTTGCATTAAGCCTAACATCACTGCTAAAATGAGAGGAGAGAGAGGTGGACAAATGGGAGTCATATGAGGCAAAACCGCACATCTGTCGTTTGGTAAAAAGTGCTGAAAAGTGTTTATAAATATGCCACTTTAACTGTTCGGCACAAGCAGACTTTCATTTTATTTGCAAACCTCACGAAAGTTGGTCTAAGGTCAAAGTCGTGTAGCACAACACGCTGTCACGGCTTCAATGTCCTGAGAGGTGGCGAGGTTAGGATCACATGACAGCTTTAAATAGGTCACTAGACCAGTTCACGTGTCCTTAGACGGTGCCGAACATCTGAGTTCCAAAAATGTGGGGTTTTGATTGAAATTGCAGGAAAAGCATGGGCAGCTCCAAGGCTTTAAGTTGTCCTTGAATAGAGTCACTGGGAGAGAGTACAAATAAGCAAAAACCTGGTGGACAGGATGGGATAAATGTGGCATCACTAGCTGCCAGACTCCACATCCATTAGGCAGAGGGAACAGGAATCAAGAGGTCTTACAGAGCTCCGCTACTGTGTGCCAGTTGTTTCACTCGTGAACTCCAGGCTTACCGGGCAGACTGTCCAGCTGTTCGGTGAGCGCCGCCACAACGATGTCGTTCTCCACAATGTATGCCATCTCCTCCTGCAGGTTCTCCTTATCGAATGTGATCAGGGCGTCAGAGCAGGCATCCCAAACCTAAATGAGAGGCCCATTATGCTTGCGGTCTTCAAGTCTCTCCTTAAATGCATCCCCCTCTACCTATATATAGCTGGCCATAGAAGTTTTACTTCACTGAACTGTACACATCAAGGTTGTTAGTTGCAGGAGGTTGGCACAACCTACAGACATCAAACTTTCAGTGATGAGGGTCATCACTCGTACGTGATGGCCAACAAGAGCTTGATGGAACTCCCTGAGGTGCACGACCGAATGACATTTTTGTGATGTGGATTTTTGCAAACATTTTTTTTGGAAACACAAATAACAAATGACATGTTTGCGAACATAAAGACAGAGTCAATATTTATCCACCAACTAAAAGTGGCAGAATTAGATATAGTTGCAGGCTTCTGTAATTCCAGCCCTGTAAGCAACATTTCAGTTAAACATGAGGGGGTGAAACATGTTTGCACAAGGTTAATTCTCTCTTGGCTTGTAACTATGGTGACAGAACCCATCATTCTGCAGTAATATGCTGCTGCACTACTTTTTTCCAACGTGCCATAAAGTAGGGGGATATGCCCTACAGAAAACCACTAATGGTAGTGGGTTTGCAGCTTGTGATAAGTGGTTTTTAAAGAAAGATTTACTGAGACCAACCCAAAAATTGTTTTGGTTTTGTTTAATGCGAGGAAAAATGATGCAGCTTTCGGGTGAACTCGGTTACTATATACTTTCAGTACGAGTTTTGAACAATGCAATTCCTGGCAACTTGGAAAAAAAATGTGAGCAAAATTACGCGTTGATGGCAAGAACTCTGTGTGGCTTCTATTCAAATCCAAACCCTCAACCCTTACTGGATATTTAAGGTGGAAGATTGCATGGAAAGAATGTCATTTAGATCGGATGTACAGTGCATACTTTCCAGCACTATGGCTGTAGATGTATATGACTGAGATACAATGAGCAAACCTGCCAAAACAGTGGTAGCAGAATGAAAGTATAATGGAGGAGGTACACTACCATAATCACTGTAAGGCACTGCATGATGACATCTTAGCCCTAGAGCGAAACTCTGCGGTCGAGTGTTTGGTACACACCAACCACATCTTACAAGACGGACTGAGCCTGCACCCACAGTCGTAAAGCGGGTTTACTCTGCTGCAAACAACCGCTCTCCTAATCTGTCATCTTCTCTCTGTTGTTCACATGAATCTTCATAATTAGAAGATACATGGAGTGAGTACCAATTTGAAGACGTCAACATGATTTATTTCTCATTTAGAAAATGGCTTTAATAAATAAAATGTGAAAGGACGGCAAACAATCCAATGTTACTACTTAGTATTCATATTGGCATAGATCACACAACGCTGTTGAACCAGCACACATTGCTATGTACTACATATGATACTACATCAATGTGGGGATTGTGGATTGTTCATTAAGATGATTGGAAGTGTCATAAATGCTCTTCCACCATGTGGCCTGACCTCGGTGACATAAACACAGTATGCCCATAAATAAGACATACAAAGACAAACTCAAGTTGTGTAACAGAAAGATTTCAGGATGTTCTGTGCTGCAGTGTTGGTTTTAGTTATTTTGGTCCATCTCTAAATTACATTTTTTCTGAAATTTTGACATAACCGTTCAAACCGAGCTGATGTACCCTTGGGTTGTGCAAAATTTAAAAAAAAACAAAACTTGTGAAGGAGAGAGGATCCACATACCTGCATCTTTTTATAGGGTTTGCACCTCATCTTTGTGATTTGCTCCCATGCTCCGATACCTGTGTACACAAACCCATTTACAGAAACATCACTAAACAATTCAAAAGTAAGGTATGCCAATGTTTTGAAAAATAACTATTCAGTGTAAGAAAGCAGAAAGTTAAAGTCCGTTCAATGAAACTAAATACAATGAAGCTGAAAGAGAGTAACAAAGTTAGAATTTTTAGTTCTAAAATGACTGATTTTTGTGCTGTAACTTCAGTCTACATGATTTTTTTTTTTTTATTGTAAAGGATAACCAGTGTTCCAAAGGTTTTGGACAAGCCACTTTAACTTTTAGAGCAGGTGCTGGTGAGGTGAAAACACAATTAGGCACAAGGTTTAAACAGACTTGGACCCACTGTGTCAATGTTAAATAAAATCTCTGAACATATAAGAGTGACCTCTGCAGTGTGAACAAATAGGATCCAAATGAAAGACGTTACTTGAGATTTTAACTGAGGTTTAGAGTCCCCAGTTCACTTGTATAACACATTTTTGATGGTGGAAGGAAGTTAGAGAACTTAGAGAACACCCACAGAGACACAGGCAGAACATGCAAATTCCATCCAAAAACGTCATAAGGTGGAATCAAACCCTGCTTGCTGTGAGCCACCGCCTACCCACCTCCCCACCGTTCTGACCACGTCGAGGTGTTTATTCCTTTGTTATAATTTTTATGACCAAACTAAAACATTGAATATTTTTTGAGACACTTTAACTGTGTTTGTTACTTTTGTATATCTGGAGTGAGAAAATAACTTGAGAAAACAACCAGTCTCAGCTGAGAAATTACTGGAGTGACACCAAATGGCGCAAATAGTGCAATAATTGATCAAATAATTGGTCATTGATTATTAGCATCAGCTCTAAAGTGAAAGGAAAATGCTAAGGATTTACTATTTCCAGCTTGACAGATGTGAGGATTTGTGGACTTGTTTGTTACATATGATGGTAAATGAGACTTTTATTCTTAGACTGAAAAAAGAAGACATTTAAAGAAATTTTTTTTGCACTCTGAGAAATTGCCATCAGCATTTTTAACATTTATTACCTAGATCTATTATCTATCTACTCTTTTCTAAAATATTGCAGAAGATAGATAAAATATTTGTGAATCACAGCTCTTGCTTAGTCTTAAATCTCTGCCATATGGTTCATTGGTGAGAGGCAAGTGTTAAAATCACTGGCTGTGTGCCAGTGCATACGATTAAAAAAAGCACAGATCTGAATGATACTCATGTTTAGATATTTGTAATGGATATTTGACCCAAAATAGCAAAGTTTGAGCACAGAGCATCATTCATGGACAACATAATCAAGCTTCGATTACTGTGCACTTTTTTGGATATGACTTTAACAGCCATGGCTTTAACAATAGTTTAGGATTGAGTATAAGAAAAAAAAAGCTGTTTCAGGACATCTCAGGTGACCCCTCACACAACGAACAATTGAGGTCAGATGTGATCCCTGCAAAGCCTTCATGCCTGGACTGTCTGATCAACAGCTTACACTGAGCCATTTTAAAATCTAGCAGGACAGCCTTATGACAGGAAAATGAGCTAATCATCAAGGAAAGAATATTTTGCTTTATTCTCTATCTTTGGTGAAACTGCCCTTTTTAAATCGACAAAGCACTTCAAAAAAATATAACAACAAAAAATGTTAAACATCATTTGACAATGTTTTCAAGCTGTTAGTGTATACTGTACTGCTGAGGAGGGTGGCAGAGCCAGGACTGATGGAGCTGACTCTGGTGCTGTAGGTGTCTGGGACTTTGTCCATCACTTTCTTGTTTCCCGCTTCAAGTAGGAGAATCTTCTTACCAAACAAGTTAGGATCCATGCCTGGCAAAAATGATCCAAACTTTATGTATACATAATATACAGCCAGAAACACAATTATTCAATCCCCATTGTATATTTGACATACTGAAAAAGCATGTAACTGCTTGCAATAAACAAATCACACAGGTTTTTCCACAGTTGGATGCTGTACAAAATTTTTTTCAGGTCTAAATTCATGATGAAACAAAATGGTAACTTTATTGAGACATTTCAAATGAATTTTTTATTTGTGTATTGCAAACAGCTGATATATATATATATATATATATATCATATCTCATATATATATATATATATATATATATATATATATATATATATATATATACCATATCTCATATATATATATATATATGAGATATGGACCGTCTGAACAGACTCATCGGCAGAGCGGGCTCAGTGGTCGGGCTGAGCCTGGACTCTGTGGATATGCTCCTGGAGAGCAGGACCATGTCTAAAATTAAGGCCATCATGAACAACACCAGGCACCCCCTACACACCACCTTCTCCCAGCAGTGAAGCACCTTCAGCGGCAGACTGCTGTCACACAGCGCCTCCACAGAGAGGCTGAGGTCCTCCTTCGTGCCCCGTGCCATCAGGGGGTACAATGACTCTCTCAGGAGGAGCGGGGGGGAGGTGGCGAGGTCAGCACGGGGTTGAAAATGGATTTAATTTAATTTAAATTTAATTTTATACTGTTGTGTATATATATATATATAAAATTTATTTATTTATTTCTTATACTGTTTTTATATTTTCATTCAATTTTATACTGTTTAGATTTTATTTTATACTGTTTATATTTTAATACTGTAATATTTTTAAATTTTATACTGTTTATATTTTTAGTTATAGTTTAGTATATAAGTCCTGTTAGTGCTGCATGTGCCTGTCTGTTAGTGTAATGTATGTCTTGTGGTATGTCCTGTGATGTCAGTGTTTCCTTTTCTCCTGGTGTTTATCCAGTATTATTTGTTAAGTAATGCCTGAGCAGTGGATATATGCAATTTCCTCCGGGATTAATAAAGTATCTATCTATCTATCTATCTATCTATATATATATATTAGTATATTATTCCAATTCAGCTTTTACGATTGAAAACTTGTGCTGCCAACTGCCATAGTTTGAGAACTTGTTACCTGAAGCCAGAACTCTCAATCAACAATCAATGTGTTTTTACATTTTAGAGTTTTTGAATACTTATCTGAGGAAATAGAAGTTTGGTTGAATTATGATATTGTCAACAGAACAATAAGTGACGTCAGACGTCCAAATTTGTTCACGTGTGGTCGAGAAGGCATTACTTACCCAAGGAACAAGCCATTGCAGAGCCAACCATTCCTCCCCCTGATATGATAACATCATAAACTTCATTACTGCCTGAATCTTCCCCGGGCTCTGCAGCCACTAATCCCCGAGTCACTAATTTAAAAACAGATAAATTCTTCTCAGCAATGAAATAACGACCGAGCCCATTTAAGGCCATCGTCGCCTTTGTGAGTTTATGCATGATTCTGTCTTCACATGAAACAAACTCCACATTAAATACGAGAAACGATCCTAACTTGAAGGTCTGGGTGCGTCAATGCGACACCCAAACAAACGTCTCTCCTTGACGATGTCCTAATAGCAGCGGTTGTTTCCCCTGTACAATCCAGCCATGTTGTGTTGACAAGCGCTCCACGTGATATACTTCCGGGTTCGCGACCAATCACAGGAGACGTACGTGCAAGGCGACGTTACAGCGCCTGTCCACAAACAGCGCTAACGCCACCGAAACTGAGAAGTTTCAGTTTCGGTGGCGTTCAGTTCAGTCGCGTTTTGTTGTTCTCTGAAGGCTGTATCCCGCCGGAGTTTTCTGTTAGCATCACCAATGAGCTGTGGTGTGTCATCAGCGGAGACACAACGGTAGGAGTTGGGAAGACGCTGCGATTCCGGGGAGCTCACCCTAAAACTCGTTTTTTTTTTTTTTAGCAGCTTGGTGGTTCGTATTACCGTAAATTAAAAATTTAAATTTAGAATTCCCTTTAAACCCGTTTTAATTATGCAAACATGTCCAAGGGGCTTTGTTTTGTTTTGAAGTGTGAGAGTAAATATTTGCAGACAGTCAGTAAACGCACATTTACATCACACACGGTGTTAAGGGAGCGTAGGGCTGGTTGCCATGGTAACGTGTTTACCAAGCATGGCGGCGCACTTTGTAGCAGGTTCGATGAATCCTTCTGAAAATAGAAATACAGGCACCTTGAGTTATATTACAATATTAAAATAAATTACTTTTCCTTACTAGTATTATTATTTTTATTCAAATACTCACGAACTTTTTATTCAATATGAACTCTATATACGAACATGAATAAACCAAGTTAAACTCCTCCATGACAACTGTCAGAAAAAGCCCTCATAACTTTCTGCAGGAAATATTCAATTTGTTATTATTGAACAAAAATTAAATAGCCTCCCCTCTTCATTTGAATTGAACTTTATATCTTACACTTACTTACTTATTTTTTTTCTGTAAATATACAGAGACCAAAAGGTTGGACTATATGAAGTATGTTCACAGGAATATTCAACCTTTCATGACTAAATTTCATTTCCCTCGCAGGTCAGAGCAACATGTCAAAGCAGGAGACTTTCCTGCAGGATAACCTCAGGTCAGAGTTGATCCTCCAGCAGCAGATAAAGGCCCTGAGTGAAGCCCTCAGGCAGCAGCTGTTAGAGACAGAGAAGAGACACAGTGAGGAGCTGGAGAGGAGGGTTACTGAGAATGCTCGACTGTCAACAGACCAAGACTCCAGGGATAAACCTGAAGCGAACCATCAAGCCAAGTTGGTTTTCTAATTGTAACAAAAGTTTTGTAATAAATATGGTACATCTACTTTCTTATTGACCTTGATTTTCTTTCAGGTTTAATGTAATGCCAAGATCCACTTCTGACAAAGAGACATTTCACCACCCGAGAAAATCAGAGAGGCCTAACACACCTTGTCTAGACTGGCGGTTTCCAACAAACCAAAATCATTATTTAGTCAAGGCTTGCATGGTGACTTCTACCGGGACTCATCAGTGTGAACGACTGACTTCATTTAAAACAACCCAGATGAAAAAAGAGGAAGAGGCAGAGGCTGAGTGTCAGAAGAAATTCTGTGCTAGTCCAGTTCCCTGCCATGTTATTCAGCCCTACTATCAGGAAATGATGGCGCTGAGGGAGAAGGAGAGGGAGCAGGGCCGTGAACAGAGGAAGGAGTTCTTGCTGTCCATTCAAAAACCTTTCAGCTTCCAAGAGAGAGAAAGGGTGAAAAAGGAGAAACACCTAGCAATGTTAAACCAAATGTTTAAGGCCCAGAAAAACAAGACTGAGGCTCTTAAGCCCTCTGGGAAAGTGGTCAAAGATTCTTCATCTTCAGAACCGAAGGGTATGTGTCCTTTTGCAACTGGATGATAATAATAATAATGGATTCGATTCATGTAGCGCTTTTCTGGACACTCAAAGTCGCTTTTACATTTGATCCATTATTCATTCACTCCTCATTCATACATGGTGATGGTAAGCTACGTATGTGCCACAGCTGCCCTGGGGCAGACTGACGGAGGCGTGGCTGCTACTCTGCGCCTACGGCCCCTCTGACCACCACCGGAACAATCACACACGTGATGGTGTCTAAAGGGCTGTTTTGGTATAATAACTGGAGAGACCAGATCCTTTGTAACTGTGTCACATTTTACAGACATTCTTTGGCAGATTCCACTCCTTTTTGGTGTGTCACATTTACAGCCAGGAAGACTGGCTTGTGACCTTTTGTTAAGAAGTCAACTAAAGACCTTTTCCTTTAAAAAAATTTAGACACTTGAATTGAGAAAACCATAGAAAATATTCATGATAATTTAATATATTATTTTCATTCAGATGTCTCATATGCAATCTTTTAGATGCCCTGAATCTCTGTTCGGGAACTGCTGGTATCAATAGACATGAGATGTAATACCTCCAAGTATTCATAGTAGTTGATGTGTCCCGACATGTCCTGCAGATCGTCATGTTGTATCCAGCTGTCTGATAGACACAAGACAACATTATAAATACATGATGTTTTCTTTTCATGTTGCTAAAATTCATGAAACTCGTTCGTTTTATAGAATGAAAATCTCTGATTCTTACTTCACAGAGGTAGTTAGTATTCATATTTCAAATGGATGAAAAAGTAGTTGTTTGTGTTGAATTCAATGTAGACTTCTCATCAGCCTTTTGGGAACAAACGCAACAAATTAAGCACCTTTTCTGAATGATACATCGTGTTTGTAGACTAAATTATGATGTTGATAATCTAACTTATCTAACACAATTTATGCAGTGGTACAGCTTTATCTTTTTCCTGACTTTGTGGAATTATGTGCAGATCAAGAAGATATGAAGCCAGTCCATTGTCAGAAAACAGGACAGCAGAGGAACCTTTCTGCTTCTGGCAGCCCGAAGCTTTGTATTGCTGAGCGCAACAGAAAGGAAAAGTTAGGATTCCTCTATGAGAGTCCCACCTTCCATCCCAAAATCATCCAGCAGGTTCCTAACTTTAGCAGGCTCCACAAAGCCTTGCAGACAGAGGGGCTGAGAAAAACACAAAGTAAAGATGAGATAAAATGTCAGCCATTCCATCTGAGGACATCGGCTCTCCCTGCAAGACGATACAGGAGGAACCATGGAAACACACAGGTAAAATGATACTACTGCGTTGTTTGCTCCCAAAATATTAGTTTTTACCATGGTTTTCTTTAGTGATTATTAGCTATTGCTATTTACTTCAGTGCAGCGTTTCCTTTGTAGCTTCATATTAGTTAAATTGATTTTATGGAAGATGTATGTTCAACAGATTTGTCAGAGGTCGTGATTTTGGAAAGCATGCTTCCAAGGAACAGTGATATTCTCAATAAGTACATCAGTAAAATTAAAATATAATAATAACAATGGCTGTTTTCAAGAGCCAGTGTCTACAGCTGAATTACATAAGACAACATCCAGGATTTCAAAACACCAGATGGCTTCACACGAGTTTTTTATTACTTCTCTGCTTGATTGATGGATCAAAAAAACACTCACCCACCACTTCTCTTTATCAGTGGGGATAAGGAGCCACTAGTCGTGCTTAAAGCTGGTGCTGTTATACATGATAAACATTGCAAATTGTCAAAATACCTGCAAAGCCCAAGTATAGATGATTACAGCAAATATAGTATTATAAATTTACCGTAATTAGAGCAAATCTTGAGAGAATATAGCTATCTGTCATGTGGTCCTGTAGTCCCTCCATAACCTGAACTTTTATTTCATATATTTGTCAAGGAGCTTCTATCGATTTGCATTTGAATTCCCATTTTATCTTCGTGTAGGTCTTTTGCTTCATAATCAAATATTTGTTGGACAGGGGAAGTTCATCTTGGCACATCTGTTAATTCCCTCTGTTTTGTTGGTGCATTTTGACTTAAAGTCACAAGCATTAAATTGCCAGAATTCTATACATAGACTTTATAGAGCAGAATAAAGATTTTATCTCTCTGATGTTTGACATTCATAGGCAGGTTGTGTGGTTAATTCTTTTTCATGCAAAAGGTACCATCGCCTCGGTCAAAAATCGCTGCACAGATTTTTACTGTCCATGAAAAGACTTTCATGCTTACATCTGGCTTTAAGATCAAATTGGATATTTATTTTTCTGGATTTACATTTGCATGATTTAAACTTAAGTTGAGCGAAAAATATTTTTCTTCTCATCCACAGGAACCCCAAATAAGTAATCTTCGTAGAAGCAAGTCACTTGGCAATTTAACGTCACTGTCCAAAGACACACTCCCAATTTACATCACAGATGCTGTGAGAAAGCGAAGCACGGCTGTCAGGTGACTCGGATTGTAATGGAACTTCCTCCACAGTTAAGGAATACTTTCAAATATGTAGTATATTTACTGGGTTTTTATTTTCACAGACAGTCAATTGAAATGAGGAATAGCAAAAATCAGGAGAGTACAGACTGGTTGCAAAAGTACCAAATGAGATCCCAGGCCATGAAGAAAACGATCGCTCTTCATGCAAAACTGCTGGACCCACACAGCAGCTGGAAGGAAGTGCATAATGAAAAACTACAGCACCATCGGTAAGTATGGGTCAAGTGAGGTCACTCATTCTCCAGCTACTACATGCAACCTTTTCAACTTGCAGTGCAACAAGCACACACGGCCGTCTTAGTAGCTCAAACTATAATCTTCTCTAATGTGAAGGAGGGCTGACCAGCAGAGGATGAGAGAGTACACGATGGATTTAAGAGATATGAAGGCACGGGTCAATGATCGACCTTTTTTGTTTGAACAGGTGACACAGGCAAGTAACACAGGAAACTGAGGAGATGACATCACAGTGTCAATGAGATGCTCCTTCAGACTAACTTTGAGTTTTTTTTATTGGCAGAAAAATGCAAAGGCTCAGGCAGAGCGAGTATACAGAAACAAGCTGGAGAATGTTGGCATAAAGGAGCAATTTGTTCAAGAAAATGGTGAAACAGTGGAAGGAATATCCATGTCATCTGTTTCTGAGGTTGACACGAACGAGAAAGATAACTACAGCAGGCATGCAGGGTGAGAATTTTTAGTTTTGTTCATACACTATGTAATACCACTATGTCTGGTAAAATTATGAATAGCACTGGTGTCAGAGAGCCAAGGACATCATGTGGTTTGGTCATATTGCATTACATAATTTTCTAAGCTTGCCCTGCAGCCTTCAGTGAAGAAATGACAAATACTAAAGCCAAGTAAAAGTTCATTGTAATTATAATACAGCCATTTCCTAACCCAAAATGTCTGATTTAGGGAAGAAAATGCAGATGACGGGAAGGAAATTGAAGATGTGGAAGAGAAGAGCGTGAAGTCCAAAGGGGAAGAAATGCCATGATCAAAGGTTTCAAGCACCACAACGTTTTTTGTGGGCTCCCTGCTAGAAAATAACACTGTCCTCAAAAAATGTCACAAAAAAAATCACAGGAAGGGTTTGATAGTTTAAGATTTGTAACTGTAAATGATGAAATGACTATACATTAACTTTACAAGCACATATGATGGACAATGTAGGAATAGTTTACAGAGCTGTAAAAGTTAATGAGTGATTAATATTTTTTTATTTGACATGTATGTATATACTGTGTATACACGTGCATGTATATGTTTATATAATTTACATGCTAATTTTGGTTCTGAAACTACACTTTTGCAATGGAATACAAACACTGTAATTTAGAGGATGAACTCTTGGTTACCAGAATAAACAGAAAAAGTGGGAACAAAAAAATCAGAGCACCACACTGTCTGCGACATAAATTTGTGTTTTACCCAGAAACAAGAAGATTCTATCGTGAAAAGAAATTGTCAAGCTTTTACAGTGAGATATTGAGATTTATTTGCTTGGTTTTTGTTTTATATTCTTTTAAAAAAGTGTAGTAAATGTATATTTTCTAATTAGGCGGGTCCCGTGTCCTGTGAGGACACTAAGCGTCTGACATGTGACTCTCTCAGATGGTTGGGTTAATGTTCCCAGCTGTTTCTACACCCACACTACCACCTAAATAAACAGTGCAAAGAGACAAATTTAGTGGTCTGCTCCAAGCCTGCAGACCCACATCAAATATGCTTGTACGCTGACCTCCATTTGTCCTTGTACAACACGAATAGCTGACTTCCAGGAATTGTAGAGATTATTTATACACGCAAGCCACATGGGAATGCATATGATTGTAATCGAAACGTAATCATAGAGAACTGCACATGCCATAAATCAGCGCTACTTGTTGGAAGCCATTGTGCTATGCATTAAGGCTGCTAAAGGAATGAATATTTGTAGGGCTTCAAAATAGGACATAGAAAAGCTATGAGTAAATTTGTAACATTACTAAATCCCTCATTAAAAATGAACTAATGCATTCAATATTTTACATGATCCAATTAAATAAGCATCAGTTAGTTACTCATAATTAAAAAGACTAAAGCACGGAATGTTAAATGCTATTACACAGTGCTACAGGTAATAAATATTGACACAGTCCAGCAATCGTGATCTCAACCATCACATGACAAAGCTTCAAGGGCTCCATCCTGTCAGGTTGTCATGGGAACCCTGTATCCCTCCCCACTTCGCCTCGTAGTCCCTCGGCAGAGCGCTGTGCACCTCTGATTCCCCTGGTGCATAACTGAAATTTATGTCACGAGTCCTGTTAGATATTATACAAGTGAAATCCTACAGTCTGTGAAATGTGTAAGGGAGTTAGCTACTTCATTACACACAAGGTTATGTATATAATATGTGACAGTTGGCTCTGCTTAGAAGCTGAACAATATAATTCCTCTGAGGTGATGTGTTCATCTCTTTTATCAGTCTAGCTGTAAAAGATGTTTAATTCTGTCATGTATGAGTTGCTAATGTAGGACGTTGAGGACTTGGTCACTGATAAGTTATTGGAAAATTCCTAGTTTTACATTTTCCTCATTTGTCCTTTTTCTCCTTCATGAGCTTTTTTTTGTGTTTCACCCCACCGCTGTTAAATTACTCATCATCTCAAAGCTGCTCAGCAATTACCATCAGCATAATGGTATATATATATATATATATATATATATATATATATATATATATATATATATATATATATATATATATATATATATATATATATATATATATATATATATATATATATATATATATATATATATATATACCATTACATCCGACAGATGACGGGGATAGCATTAATCATAATAGTACATGTCAGTGGGATGGGATATAATAGGCAGCAGGTAAAACTTTAGTATTTATAGTTGATGTGTTGGAAGCAGAAAAAACAGGCAAGATTAATGATCCTTTCACAATTTGATGGATAGATGATGGAGTCAGAGCGTCTTCAAAACTGCAGACCTTGTAGGGGGTTCCTGATCTGCAATGGTCCAAAAAAGAGTGTTTTAAGTGATGGGGGATGGATCGCTGAGGTTCATCGATGTTAGTCTGATTGGTCCAGTCCAACGAGACGGATTGAATGGAATGGTTTGAGGAAAACAACAATTTGTCATCATGGAGCGACCTTGAACTTATGATCTCACTGTCTGCTCTTGGAGTTGTTCTTCTGAGGTCTAACCTGTCTTTAGTTTGCCTCCCTTACAACTGCACTTAATGAAACGCTCACGCCATCTTCTCTGGTAATTTTGCTGTGTGCACTTCTTGTTTACTTAAAAGATATTGATCATAATTTAGAAGTAATTTCTGTTCCAACACAGTTCACATATCATGTGCATCTGCGGAGTCTTTCATCTTTCGGTCCTTGGTCCACCTGCAGGAGGAGCTGTGGTTCACTGCAGCCTCTTTGGATCAGAAGAGACAGATCCCTCTTTTTCTCCTTCAGTGGCATGAATAATATCCCCGCTGCTGGAGAGAGAGAATATCATGAGGTAAACGGGAAGGAGAGAGAGAGAAAGCAGCCAGCGTGACAGATAAGAGCGTGGCACAACTTGTCTCCCTGACTGCACCGTTGGCCAGGAAAAGAGACAGCAAGTGTATCATAGTATCAGTCAAGGCTTCTGCCCTCACACCCACATTAACACACACTCTCTCACACACAACCTCTCTCACAGATAGAGCCTCGGCTCGGTGAACACTAGAAGTTCAGAAAGAAGACTGAATTCAAGAAGGTACAGTATCTTTGTGTTTGTCTTGCCTGGGAACCATATCTCCTCCAGCCAACTTAATAGCTCAATTAATGTCAGCTCATTTGTGTTTGCTCACTTGATGCTACACTTTGCTTTCCAGGTGTTAGAAGTTCATTCTGTGGATTCACTGCATTTCCCCCCTTAAAGGAACTTATCTTGTCTCTGCAGCCCGAGGGAAGATGGAGATTCTGTCAGAAAAAGACAAGGAGCTGATTCGAGGAAGCTGGGAGAGTCTGGGCAAGAACAAAATTCCTCATGGCATCATCATGTTTTCAAGGTAATGTTTCACACAGGCAACAAGTTTTTAAAATCGCACCACCCAGTGAAGTGACTTGAGACAGAGAAAATGCTATCCTTCCATTAGCAGCTAAAAGTACAAGTGCTGCTTGTTTTTCATGTTGTTACTTAATAGCTCTGGAGTGAGAACATGTAACAGGTGTGGAGAGGGAATTAAGCTAGATCCGTTCCCCACACAGGGACCAGAAGCTTGACTTGTTGCTTGGCGACAGACTGCAAGAATCCACAATTTAGTTTGAGACAGCTGCCGCTAAATCAAACCCTAGTGGGAGAGATTTGTAAATGTTGGATTTACTGATTGATTTTGTGTCTTCATTGATGAGTGGCAGCCCATGCTGAGTGTACATGCATGTAGAGCCGTGTGCTATTTGTCTGTGGCAGACTGTTCGAGCTGGACCCTGAGCTCCTCAGCCTGTTCCACTACAATACAAACTGTGGCTCCTCACAAGACTGCCTCTCCAGCCCAGAGTTCCTGGAACATGTCACCAAGGTGAGCTCTGTTCACACAGTAACAACTACAACTATATACAGGTAATTTGTGCTTTTGCACAGTGATGAACACTTTTTGTGTGTACTTGCGTTTGATCTCAGGTGATGCTTGTGGTTGATGCAGCAGTCAGCCACCTTGACGACCTTCACTCCTTGGAAGACTTCCTGCTCAATCTTGGGAGGAAGCACCAGGCAGTGGGAGTCAGCACCCAGTCATTTGCCGTAAGACTAACTTTTCATAGTACAACTCTTTCAAAAAAGCAATTTCACAACCAAGCGGTGAAAAAGTCACTTCTGTTCTTTTTTTTCTGTCTGTGTTGTTTGTTTTGGACCACTGCAGACGGTTGGTGAGGCCCTTCTCTACATGCTGCAGTGCAGTCTGGGCCAGGCCTACACGGCACCGCTACGTCAAGCCTGGCTCAACATGTACAGCATTGTGGTAGCAGCCATGAGCCGAGGTTGGGCCAAGAACGGTGAGGACAAGGCTGACTGAGACGCAAAGGCTGGAGCTGCTTAGCAGATGCTGTCATCCCACTGAATGTGGTTGGCGTACATTTGCTCTGTGAGTGGGGTCGTGAAGTGTAGCAAATGTGTGGTGTGGTTACACTTGACAAACGGATTGACCAGTCACAGAGTTTATTTCCTTGGTTGTGGGGCTTTAGCTGCCAGGCAATGCTGCTATACAGCTGTGAGGATCTTAGCCAGCCTGCTGAAGTTCTTGTAAGTCCGGACCTGTAACGAGTGCCTCACGCTGAGAAAACGTAACAACCTTGTATATATCGACTTCATATATATTTAAATGATAGCAGTGACTGTTGTGGTCTTTGTGCTGTATCTTAAAAAATTGCACAATTTAATCATACTGAGGTATCACGTTTAAACCGACATGTCTGCTGTGGCCAGCATAGGCAGCTCTCTCTTTAAATGGAACACAGTGACACTTTTCAAAACATGCTAAAATATTATGGACAAAGCAATGTGACTTCACAGAAGGAGGTCCTATCACCTTAATCACCATCATTACTATATTTTATACTGACATTATGCATCATTACACTTGTTTTTTGCATAAATCCAACATTTTACATGATGATGATAAGCAAACAACTGTTAGAAATGATACTCAATAGATACTGACAAGAACTGTTATTCTCTCTGATAGCTTTCTTCAGAAATCTGTGACTGTTAAGGCATCCACATGCACTTTACTCAACGTGGTGTGTGATGCCATTTTAAGTATTTCAATAGGCTTCAGCTGACTGTTAAACTCTAACTAATAGACTGTTATTCGACCTTCTCAGAGCCTGAAAGTAAAAGGCTGTCATGGTAGAACATTAACATCTTTATTCCTTGCTGTTCCCAGTCATTGTTAATTTGAAGTAATGTTGTCGTACTGCAGTTGCTTATCTCAGTGATGCTTATTAGCTGTGTCGTTGTGGCTACAAACATAGTATTACCTCTTCTTTGGAGGTGATGATTAGCAGAGATACCGGCATTTTTTCCTGCACAGGGCTCCTATATGAAGGTGAAGCTGGAAATCATATTTTGCATTATGAATCAAAGGCGAACTTAATGAATTTATTTATTTTTTATTTATCAACACAAAACTAATGGCACAGAGATTTTTGTGTTGACATTGTGCACTATGTGTGTGTATATGTTGTTACCACTACCATAACACTATGTATATTCCTCAGTGTTATTTAAGTTCACGGTCATCATGCCAAGTAACTTAGCAACACCATACAACTGTAAATCCAAACTACTGATCTGTGGTTATCATTTTCATTTCATTTTATTTTACATTTAAAAAGTTTATTTTTATATTCTACAATGTATATGTGGTTAAAAACCTTGGTTTATTTCTAATTTAATGTACTGTTCAGTATATCCTTCATTTATTCTAATAGTATTATTAACATGTTAATGTGCAGCACTTGCAGAAAACAGAGTTTTCTATTGAATTACTTTATCCTTGCATTTTATGTTCACTCTGTTCTTTCAATCCACAGGTGCATTGTTTATTAACTGACTGTGTAGGTGGTGTACCTGTAGTGATTCTTTTCTTAGTATCAGCACACCGCCAAATGCAGGTTGTTGTCCTCCATGTATCTTGTATTATGTTAGCATTAAGTCTATTTATCGGGCATGACTGTCAACTGGTGAGTTTCCTGTTAACATACAGTTCTCTCTGTATTAGGTGTGTCAATGTCTACCTCATCATAATCAGCTGCTGTTGAACAGCAATGACTTCACCTCCTTATCCTTCAACCAAAAATGCACATTATTATGAGTTGATGCAAGCACACACACACTTTGTAAACCTGACTCCATCCTACATTCTTTATAGAAAATATATTGTGTGCTTACCTGAGATTAAATAAAGTGATCTGTGGATATTTTGCTGCTAAATGAGGTCAGTGTGTTTCCCTCTCAGATAGTTTGTCACGGACTGATCGTATTTGTGATGCAACGGTCTGCATTTGAAATCAATCCCACGATGCTTGATCTCCTTTCCACTGACAGCACATGCCTTGTGTTACATAAGATCCAACCGCTGAATGGCTCATCGCTCTTGGCTTCAGAGACGAGGGCGACTTCAGGCACATCAGCCCACTTACTCATGCAACTGCACAATGCCACATCAAGATTGCTCGAAGAATTTCACAGAACTGTTCCTTGCTATGAGGGATCATGTCCTTATTTTTTCATATTTTTTCCCATAGGGTTACACATAGTGTACACAGAAGTGTGGATGGTCATTATAATAAGTTACCTGGTTATACACGCTCAAAACAATTTGGCTGTATCATTGTAAAAGTCACATATGACCTGGCTGTCTGTTCCACAGTTGGAGCAGCGGCTGACATGGCCTTAATCTGTCTCTGTGCACACCCAGCAATATCTTCTCCCTCTCTGTCCTGAAGAGAGAGGAATTAAATTTCCTCCATACTTCCACATCTGTCTTCAGCCTGCAGAGCAACACTGAGCTGAAGCTGTCTAGCTCATTGGTTTCATTGAGACTTTGACCTGAGAGACTCTCAGGTCACCACTCAGTTGTTGTACTGCAACAAAATTAAATGAGCTACTGATTAAAATGCCGTCGGTGTTTATTTTCCTTGTAGCAAATCATTAATTAGTCCCTGCACTGCCACTGTCTCACCTTGTGGAGGGTTTGCTCTGAAGGCTGTCGTCTGGAGAGAAGTCTGTGAGAAAAGACAACACGCTTTATTTTTAGAAAGTCTGCAATGTGTTTTGGAATGAAGGGGTATTGAATGTTGCCATGGCAACTGATGGGCTACAGTTGTGAGTGTGTCTGTGTGTGTGTGTGTGTGTGTGTGTGTGTGTGTGTGTGTGTGTGTGTGTGTGTGTGTGTGTGTGTGTGTGTGTGTGTGTGTGTGTGCGTGTGTGTGTTTCGATGAAGGAGGAAAGCGAGGCATTGCTCAATCACTCTGTCATGCTAAATCACACAGTGGGGAGGAGTGGACAGGGATTCGACTCAGGCTCATTAGATTTGCTCAGATAGCTCTTCCAGCAGTCTGCCAAGCAACAATCACAGCAGCTCACTCTAACACACGGTTAGTTTATCACACACATGCATATATAGTGGGTACAGGCCCTGTAACACACAGAAAGGGGCCTGAAGGCATAGAGTGAGGTGGTGGTGGTGGTGGTGGGGGGGGGGTAGAGTGGGGAGAAGCCCTGTCGTGGTGCGCCCTTAATGAGCAACTTGTAAAGCGGACGACGCCTTGCTCAAGGGCGCCTCGGCTGTGCTCGCTTCAGAGTGTGAGCTGACAGTGGGAGGTGTCAGCTCACACTCTGAAATGCCTGATGGGAGTGGAAATCAAACCGCCAACCTTGTGATCATAGGATGACCCGCTCTACAGCTGAGCCACTGCCACCTGTTAAGATAAAAAGCGGCAGTACAAATCACATTTGGTGTATAACCGTATTTCCATTACAACACCTGATGTTTTTACCTGAAGAAGCCTCTTGGATGAGAGGTGAAATGTCTTCAAGGAACATTCTGAAAGTCCAGCGGATTGATTTAAACAACTTTGGATTTCTTCTGAGAGTTTTTTTTTTTTTGAAAAAGTACAATATTGTCTTGGGGACATAAAAAGTGAAAAGATATTACTGAAATTACCATTTATTTGTGTCACAAAATTATGTAAATAATAAATGCTATCATATTAAGCTACACTTGCATGATAGAAAGATCCCATATGGGAGAAACAATGTCTTTTGCTGAAGGAGGCAGAGACATTTTCTATTCTCAGCTTTTGTGAAGAAGTGAAACTGTTGGCCACCGACCCAGAGGAATTCACCTTTCATTGAGAAGCACTTGCCCTTGGCGATACGGGAAATGTCAGGAACAATCTTGTGTTGTAACTCCCTGGAGTAAAGACTGCCAGTACAGTATGTAATGACAGACATTTCTATTTCTTAGAAACCTTTCATTGCAGGAAAATGACATCCATCCAGTCAGTGTGAGATGTTTCTTGGAAACACATACTTGCGCAACATTTAGCGGGAACAGTGTCTACTATGGGCTCTGTGATGCTGCCGCTCTCCAGTGTGGTTTGGACAAAAGCAGATGCTCATACATTTAAGTGCTCCGTCCACCCTCAGATGTGGTTTGAGGGACAAATGAGGTCTGTAGTATTTACTGAGGTTTGTTCCAAGGCTCGTTGGTATGCAGACACACTGCTTGGAAACCATGCACCTGCATTCATCAGCCGGCTCTGTTGGAGAGGAGGGTCTGGTCTGTGATTATCTTTAGAGAGACAATCTATCATTTTCATTTCTATCACAATTTCATGCATGGTACAACAAGCAGCTGATTAAATTACCCTGGTTCAGTAAGGGTAATCAAAACACACTCAATGGCAACTTTAAATCTCAGACACAAACAGATTATACCTGACTTTTTCTTCAAAACTGAAGTACCTTTCTTGGCTAGTGGCTGTAGCCAACACCCCCTGCTGCTCCCATTCCCACACAATTTCCCCCCCCACCCCCAGTTTGGTGTTTGTAAAGTATTAGAAGATAAAGAAAGAATGATCTACCTATCTGACCCCCCCCCCCCCAAAAAAAAAGATAATTTTATTTTCCTTACTTAAAACATACTCAATTGTGCCATTAGTCATAACCAATATTGTAGTAAAACATCCATCCTGATGACACCATGCAAAAATGTACTCCTGCACAACTACTTAAAACAAGTCTGGCTCGTTGCCTCTCTCACACTTCATCACATACCACATTAGAAGGAAGCAAGAAGTTTATGGCTCAAGATGAGTGGATTGAGCGGAGTTAATTTTAATTTCAGATCACAGCACTTCACTTTCGACAGATGAAAATTTGTTGACAGAGATCAATCTGAACCTCAACCTCAGCCTTCCTGGGCAGAGGACAAGTCACCATTTATTTTTGGCAGGAAAAGAAAAGAAGATACACATCTTTCATAACCGAGAGCAAAAACCAGTGGACGTGTCTGGAAATCTAATGTACCTCTAAATAGATGTTAGATGGCCAAGCAGACAGTATATTAACAGACATGACAGGATACAATAAAAGTAGTTAAATGGACAGTCCCTCCTTGCATGGCCATTAGAGCTAAAAAATACCCTAATAAGATTTATTTGGGATTTTTCAAAGGATGTTTAATATCTAGAAAAAAAACATTTCCATGAACTGTTAGCAGTTCAGTTTTGAGATGCACTTTGATGTTTTTTTTCTTCCGAGCAGATGCTACTTCATGATTTTCTGCAGTGCCCGTATACGCTCTGCTGCCAGTTTTCATGTTTCACACAGCATGAGGGACAAGAATGACATTCCCTGTAAAATAGAGTGATATATTTCATTGTATGTGATGTGCCATCAAATTTAGAAAGAGACACCAGAAGGAAAACTTTAAAAATTGGATAAATAACGCGCAAAGATGTTTTTATTCTCTAAAGAGAGCTTGGTTGCACATTTCATATATAATCAAAGATACAACAGCAGAGACCTGAAAAGAAATAGACTGAAATCAACAACACAGACATGACACAAAGCATGTAAGAAGAGCAAGTGTTTCCACAAAAGATGCTTTGAGTAAGGTGAGAATTGTTCAGCTAACAGTTACTGACCTTGAAAACTTTCACCACTCAAGAACCATTTACCTGCCTATTCTATAACTTCTGGCCTGCAGATGAAGTTTGTTAATTTTGTACATGTTAAAAATTTCATTTTGGGCAGAGAAAAGTTTTCAATGATGAAGACCATGCAGCATGAACGAGTGCTTTGCCAATATTTAGGTGTCAGTCTGGATTGAAGCTGATATACTGGACAACCTCAGAGTGTGTGCTATGCCCTCGGTGCAGCGACGATTGACAAGTGTTAGAGGATTTTATTTTGAACAAACCTGAACATATTGTCAGATTGTTCTGGTCATGTTTGCTGTTGTGTTTTTATCTCTTGGCTGTTTCCCTGCTCTTTAGTTTTCAGTCCATGCAGCATATTTCAGGCCATGCTGGATTGTCACACAGAAGGGAGTGTTTGTTCAAGGCACAGCAAGAGAAATGAAAAACAAATTACATTCAGTTTACATTCTATTCCATGGTAAAACCTGTCATCCCAACATGAGGAGAGAAAAATATTCCCAAATTACAAAACTGTCAAACATACAGACAGACTGCAAACCAATGAGATTCACATGACAAATTTGACTTTAAGGATTGAGGTTTAAAGTCATTCCTCATTTATACTACATGCAGTGGAATGCTGCACAAAACAAAATTAATAAACAAAAGAAATCATGGTACAGAAAAGAAGTACTTAATTTTTAGTTTGCATTTGAGTTCTGGACAAAACAAAATGTAATTTTAGCACAGCAATATTTGACCAACAATGGACTAATCGATAGAAATACATTATGTTTTTACGACAACAACAGCAACAACAGAAAAAACTGAATATGATGGCTTTGGTAGAAGCTTCGAGTTACTTTCAGCAGTTCAGATAATCAGCTAAATCAATAAATCCTTCCAATTTCTACATTGTTGTCTTGTAAAGAGTGAAAATGGCATCATTTAGAAATTTCAGGATATGGTTTGAATTTTTTTCCAAATATTTTGAAACCTGTAGAAATATTAACACACGTTGGGGAAAATCAATAAAATCATTTGACAACGATTTCAATCAGAATATCTATATGTCTGATTTGTTTGACTGAAACTGTAAAACAAACTAGTAACAGCAACAACAATTTTTTTAACTGTATTTCCAGGGTGGTATGCATCATTATTCATATTTACTGTAGAGTTGAGTTGTTGTAACTCTCAGCAAGAAAGCAGGTAAGCAAGTGGTAAATGGTGAAGACCACAAAAAGACAAAACAGCATAGAATGGGAATATTCTGATTAAGATGGCTCAGCTCTTAAAATCTTTCCCTATCCCGAAGAATCTCACTTCTAAAAAAACAAAATATAAGGTACAATATCAATGACACCAAACCAATGTAGCAAAAATAGCAACCTTAAATTAATATTTATTACATTAAGCTTCATGTACAGTCAAGCTGCTTGTGCCTCCTTGGAGAGTTGGTACATAACAGTCCAGCTCTGTCTGTCTGCTCTCTCACAACAGATGGCTTCACAACTAGCTGCCCTCACCCTCAGCTTCCCCAGGCTCTGCTGCTAAAGAACCAGATATCACCCATGGCCAGACCACTCCGTCAGTCTGTCGGGTGAGTCTGCTCGCACCTCTCTGATGGGAACTTTCTCCTCCACTCATGTCCAAGTGGCACTGTATGGACAGAGTATCCCTGTTCACAACCCAAAGGCAATTCCAACACAGTTTATCATTATTTTGAACCTTTTTCTAATTTGCAAATGCAGCCATAGATGGAGACCCAAACACCGAACATCCAGTTGTTTAACTAAGATAATCTGTAAAAGACATATTTGCGTGATATTTTTGCAAACTGCTTTCTATAGATTTTTTAGAATGCTCTTGTGTTCTTCAGATCGTCCATCTTCTTCCAGTCTCAGGGTCTGGTGCAGCTAAACTGGAGTCTGAGGTCATGGCGAAGACGTTGCATTGCGGCATTTAGCAGTCTTTGTTCCGCAGGTGGGGGATACGTTAGAACAGCTTGGGGGTGTGGAGTTACTGGTAGCTCACAGGGCTGTCCATGAGTGGACTGGAGCAGTACGGGTCCGGGGGGTCTTGGAGCTCAGTCTCATGAGTCTGGGCATGGCCTTCCTCGCCCACCACTTCCTCTAGTGGGCCGTGGCTTGAGCTCTGGGATCTGGCCATGGCACCGTAGCTGTGGTGGGCTGGGGAGGGCATGGGAGTCAAAGCCAGCTCTGGTTCCAGCAACACGGAGGCCACAAACAACTGAAAGAAGATTGACAAAAAGCTTATGATTGTATCACACAGTAAAACTGTTTTTTAATGTGTTTGTTTGGTAATAAAGATCCAGATCCTTATTCAATTCTGGTAAGCAGAGATTGAAAGAAATACTGAAAAAGTTTCTTTTTGCATCTATGTATGTATGTATGTATGTATGTATGTATGTATGTATGTATGTATGTATGTATGTATGTATGTATGTATGTATGTATGTATGTATGTATGTATGTATGTATGTATGTATGTATGTATGTGTATGTATGCCTCTATTTATATCAAATACCTGTAATTAAGTTTTCGTGCCTCAGTAATATTTTATTGATACAGTGGTGTGAGCTTATGCTTTTTTTTCTTTGTTGGGTCATAAATATAATTTAGTTTATGTGTGAATCATCAGTAAAGTAACTATATGGAAACAATGCTGTTAGATGAGGTGACTGTTCTTGTTTAATAAGTAGGATATTTTCCTCTCTATGTGTAGAAATACAAAGCTGTGCTGAACTACAACGTAGCTCAGTGAGGTAGTATATTATATTTACGTCCTGTGAGTTTTGAACATTGTTGCCAAATTATAACATCATATTTTTTGCATCAGCATAGCAATAAATGAAATGAATGTATAATTATGCAAATCTCAAACAAAGGTCGGCATAAATAAAACTGAGTTGGAGTGTCAGGTTTCAAGTCTGAAAACATTCAAACAAAAATACACTATGGTTTGTAATATGAATAAGAGTATATGCTATATTTGGTTTAAATATATTAAAACATCAAAAATGATTAATGTGATCTTGTATTATAAGTTTAAATGAATAAACTATGAAACTGTACACCGGAGGCAGCAGTAGATGTTACTGTCGTCCTGTCTGCATCAGTGAACGTCCCCTCTGCTGGCTGATCAGACATCTAAGACAAAGAACAGACATTAATAATAATTCTATGTATTTGTACATCTTCAGTTAAACCTTATCTCAGTAAAATGTGGCTGAAGCTGACCTGGTAACTGCTCGACTTGTCTGGTTGTTTCCTAAGGCACAGACGGAAGAGACAAAAGGCAATAGAAGAGAGCAGGGACACGAAGGTGAAGAGGGTGATGGGATGCACTGAACCTGTGAGCATAAGGGAACAACAATAAATTCCACCATTACAACGTTATAAGGTAAGAGGAACAGTGATGTTTAGAGGAACTGCAGCAGGATAGAAACACAAATCATAATGTACCTAATCTGAGCACAGAGAAGAAGAGCAGCCAGATCATGCAGAGGATGGGAGCAACGATGACCTGGCTGATGGCCGCCCTGTGGATGCGCTGGTTGAGTTTGGTGGGAACGTATGCATAGTAGATATTATACCTGTCAACCATGTGCTTAAGGATCAGATAGAGGAGACCTGAAGGTGAACAAGAAGACATGCATACATATACAAGTTTCTAAAATGGAAACCACAATGCATTTGTTATAAAATATATCGTACAGTTGAAGTGTTGCAGAAAAAAAATATCCAAAATTATTTTTCTAATAATTTTGAAATCTTGGGTCTTTCTGGTTCTACCCAATGGGGTGTAATAGAATGATAACATCTGCTTCAGATAATTGTTTGCACTACTTTTGATTGCCAGTCAATAAAACAAATCTACTTTAATTACGCCAAGGGTGTTATGTATGAAAGGGCCTGCTCTGACTGAGATTTGACTGCAGAAGTAAATAAAACTTGAGGAGTTCTGGGCAGAGACAGGAGCAGAGTGGGCGTCTGGATCGCAACTCGCTGTGTCTGGGTGTCTGGGAGTGCAGCAGCTAATTCACAGTCTGCATCTGAGTGTCAGGCAGTAGAGGAGAGTGAGGTCGTGGTATGAAAGGAGATGGCACACACACACACACACACACACACACACACACACACACACACACACACACACACACACACACACACACATACTAGTAAGATGGAAAGTGATGGGACGGAGGAGAAAAAGAAAATGTGGAGAGAAGGCAGCTGAGGATAGAAGAGGGCTGCTCACCAAACGGTGTTATGATGGGACATGTGATGCTGTAGGCCATACTGACAGCAAAGATACACATGGTCCAGGCGTACTCCAGGCCAAACTGGAACTCATAGGCTTGACTCTGCAGATGAAAACACAGCAATGTCAACTCTTCACACACACAAAAAAACTCAATGTAAAAAAAACAATAAAAAAACAGCAAAACTAAGACGAGCGTTGACGGCTAAACTTACCCGTTTGACATGAATGCGCTCAGCCTGGGATTTAGCAAAGCAGAGGCGCAGAGTGTAAACCGTTAGCGCTGGGATGCGCAGCAGCTCCATAGATGTGCCGATCAGACTGGATGTGATCACGTAGTTTACAAAGAATGCGCCGTTGTCAGGTAGAAACACGCACCTGCAACAAGAAATGATGAAATCTGAGGACGCTGCAGCGAAAATGTCTTTAAAGGTATTTTAAATGGAAAAATAATTTTCTTACTGGAACTTCACATCTTTCTCATTCAGGAAGTTCACATCAAAGAGCCACGTGAAGAACAGATCGAGACTGAAGAGAGTATGCAATAAAAAGTTAAATTCATCTGAAAAAGTTAAAAAACACTTAAATAAGTGTGTAAATTAAAAGAAGTTTTTGTTTTGAGTCTATTGATTATTGATGTACCTGGAGAGACCGAGTGAGGGCAAGATGATGACCATGAACACCAGGAGCAGAAAACACTTGTGCATCGTCACCTGATTCTCACCAGACCTGAGATATTGAGTGGAAACAAGGGATTATGGGAACTACATACAGTATTTTCCACTCTATAAGGTGCACCCAAAAGCCTTTAATTTTCTCAAAAACCAACAGTGCGCCTTATAATCCAGTGCGCCTTATATATGAAAACGGTTTCAAAGTAGCCCATTCATTGAAGGTGCACCTTATAATCAGAAACATCTTATAATCCAGTGTGCCTTATATTGTATATGAAAAAAAGTTTTGGAATATGCCATTCATTGAAAGTGCGCCTTATAGTCCAGTGGGCCTTATGGTGCAGAAAATACTGTAATTTTTAATGTATAATGAACTGCAAAAATACACGGCTCCCCTCAACATCAATGCATGATGTTGAAAAAATGTAACGTAAAGTCAGCTGACTCTTCAGTTACAGGAATGTTGGGTTCATTAGCACGAGCTACGCTTTTCCCTTCCAGTCAACAGCTGATTTGCATTCGGTCCTTCGCACATCACGCCTGCACAACACGTTTGCGTGGGCGGTTATGTAAAGAAAACGGTGCTCATAGGTGCAGGAGGTTGTCTCCTTGTGCACAGTTGTTCTGCTGCTCCTCCTGCTAGTCACCATGTGCTGCTCCTCTGCACATGGTGACTACTGTGCATATCATTATGCTCACATGGAGATCTCTATGACAACCTGCTCAGAACAACAGTACATAGAGAGTGACAGAGAGAAGGAGGAAGAGAGGAGTAGAGAGAGAGTAAAAAAAAAAAAAAAAAACATCGTGAAAAAATAATTGCCATGAAAAAAATGCTGGGTGTAAGAAGAAGAGAGACGGCTACATATGTGAGGTCCATTTGTAGAAGAAAAGAACAAATAAGAGAAGATAGTAGTGACCAATGGTTAGTGACTACCTGGTCCAGTGGGACTCAAAGAAGGCTGAGTAGTACACGATGAAGGGCAGGAGCACAGAAAACGCCCACAACAGGAGGGTTGGGAAAAACTGGGTAATGACTGGGCTCTGAAATGGACCACAAAAAAAAAATCATTAATAACAATGACGACAGTTCAAAAGTAGGTTTCCTGTGATGGGACTCAAACTCTGACCCGCAGACTCTCCACGGGCCGCGTGACGTTGAACTTGTCCATTGTGTTGACAATGATGGCAGGAGTGGTGAGGAAGAAGAGCAGCAGGAAGAGGAGGATGTTGAGGAGAACGCAGCGGAGCCACCAGCGAGATCCACACACTGACAGGTTTTCCCTGGCGATGGGAAGAAATAATGAGCTTCACTCCGCCATCATCCAGCTGGACTGACAGGACAGTTAACACTACAGTCCCCTGACACACTGTATGTATTGACATAAGCCTGAAATAGCTCAGCTAGCCTCTCTCTGTGTGAGTTGGTGTTTCCACTGAAGAGCAGGTTGATGAGGAGCTCACTTCAATGCTCTCTTTGAAAGATGGTACAAAAGCACCCGCACCTGTCCTCTGCTGCAAAAACACACAAAGTCACACTAACACCAGCCACAAACACTGAGCTCTATCATCTTTGATTTAATCCCTTTACATATGCACTACTGCTTTCTTATGTAATGTCTCCATAACTGATCCATTTTCCTGGATAAAACAAAACATGCATTACAGCTAATTCAATTACAGATAGGGGCAAGAGCTGACATACACATCATCACAACATACTGATGCATTTAGAGGCTGCCGTTAGCGATTGGATTTTCTTCACAAAGCTAACGGAGCGCAATGAAAAATAGGAAAATTTGATGCAGATACTTTGACAACGCCATGGAGCATGATTTGTCTGAATAAATAGATTCTTTGAGGTCCATCATTACAAGTTAATGTTGCATCAACAAGCAAAATTACAGCCTGCAGGGCTTTGGGGTAAAGTCCGGTCATGATCCGGAGGTTTCCAAAGACAGCAAATATGTCAGGGTTAATTGTAGGGAAATGTGTCTAAAATGATGCACTAGACTAGTAGACTAGTAAAACTGGAGATTTCACTCCAAATATGTGTCTCCATGGGATTCCTCCTCCTAACTCTACAGTTTCCTCCCACCGTCCAAATGCATGTAGGTTAACAGAGAGCTGGTGCTCTATGTGTGAATGAGTGTAAAAGGATTTCTGTTGGTGTCATGCGACGCGTCCAATGCATGCTGGGATAGATTCCAGCCTTGCACAGGACATGTGTTTATATAACAGATGGATGTATAGCTCCCTTTTCTTTAAGCGCTGGAAAAGTGGTGTGATTTTTGTAGCTAATAAAGAGAACACATGAGTATTAAGGTGACACTAGCACTGACCAGATGATGTCACTTGGGGCCGGTGCATAGCTGACACCCCAGTTGTGTGACTGCACCACAGTGGTGATGCTAGACTGCTGGGGTTTGCGGCGGCAGTGCACACGGCTGTAGTCCTTCACAATGCTGGAAAACAAAACCAAGTGCATATTAAAGTTACACTTTGTCACATCTGCTTTCACGCCCAGCCGTGAATTTTATGGCTGCTCCACGCTCCGACATTGTTTGCATGATGAGAGAACCTGATAGACATAAACTCTGTTGTCAGGCTACTGTTTACTCACACAGCAGTCATCCTTTCATCACGGAAAGTCACAAAGGCAATACCCAGCCTCTTCATGGAGACGCGGTTCTTCTCCGCATTGAACTCGTCTGTCCGCTTCTCTTCCAACTCACTGTAGTATTGTTCTGCATCTACCTGAAGGGGAAAGTTAGAGCACATATTCTCACTGATTCTCCCACCCTCGATGAGATCTTCAGGTTCAGAGCAGCAAGATGGATGTAGATACAATGGTGCTGCATGAGGTGCTTTAAGATTGGAGCGCCATCCAGTGGTGACATTTTTCTCGTGCAGTCATTTTCTGATCCTATGTTGATAGAAAAAAAAAAAGGTACCTTTTCAAAGCCACAGATGTCGCAGCAGAATATCTGAGCACACGGATGGGTCTTGATCATAATCTTCCCCTCCTTTTGGGCCTTTGTGGCAAAATACAACCGTCCTTTCATTGCCTTACGCCTACAGAAACACAGGAACCTTAAAAAGCAGCCTCATTATGATCCCATGGTGTGCTGCGTTGGTGTGTTGCAGACACTATACCTTTCTAAATCCAGTCTCATCAGTTTGTGGACGTCAAAACAGAAACGGATATCAGTGACGGTAGAGCTGGGGTAGGCCTCGCTGGTTTATCAAAGAGAGGTTCATATAGAGTGGAGGTGAGGGGATCTGAATGCTTAAATGTGTGATAAATCAAATACCAAATAGAGGATTTAGCTTGATTTAGAAATAGAAGCTCATTTACTGGAAATGTTTGGTGATGAGTCCTGCATCAGAGATTTCTCTTGGAATGGAGGTGATCATCAGTGTCCTGGCTACCTGCAAGACAACCCACAACAATAGCTCTGTTATAATGAAACTCAACAAGTTACTATCATATAAAGTGATATCAACCAAAAGACTGGCATAACGATAATGATGGCACCGACATTTTGTAGTTCTTTGTTTTGGTCTTGAACTGATAGTCATTATTCCTAGAGGATAAATTTAACTTTCCTCTGGTGCCACAAATAAGTTGACACTTGTGAGTCAAGGTGAAATGTTTATTTTATTTGGTAGATCACTTTACATTCATATTCATACACCAGGAATACAATTTCCTTTTTTACTCAATATTTAATCCTGAAACTTTTATCACATCAGTCACAGATGAACCGAAGTGGTGGCATGCTAACATGCTAAACTAAAGAAATCAACTTGATGAGAAGAAGAAAAATCAAGGTCTTTATATTCAAATGTAATAATGTGATGGTGACAGACCCTCTCATCCTCTTTGTATTCCAGTCGTATGGAATGGTGAGCCATGCACAGCGCTGTGATGATGAAGTAGACCAGAGCAAAGATGCTGTGGAGCCACAGAAGGCTGTCCCTGTGAGGCACAAACACCATGGTGAAACCAATGCATACTGTACAGTCCAGTGTTTCTTCACAGCGCTATGCTATTCCATATCATCTGATGTCATCCTTTAACAGTTATACTTACTTTGCACTAACATTAGCCAGTGTTGTTCTTCCAAAATTTTCAGGACTGTCTCCTGTAAGAGTAATGAAACAAGACAGAGGGTAATACATTTTAATTTCCAAATGACTAAAAGGAAAACCTTCCTTTTTAGTCTGGGGGCTGAGGCGACAATAAATCAGTGTCACTATTCAGAGAAAACCGTTTCCATCCAATTTAATGAAATCTCTCTCATCTCAAGGAAATGTCAGAAAAAATCTAAACATTGCAGTCATGCCTAACACCACTGGTTTAATTTGGGTGCCCTTTGTTTGCTGTTGCCGTGGCAGCCCCTTAATGGTTGTTGTTATATTTAATGGCTAGGGTGACACACTGGGTCCTAAGATGACAGCAAGCAGTAATAAAAGGGTTTCTGTGGACAGCCCAGTTCCTCGCAGACCCCATAATGACTCTTGCCCTCATCCTGTTCTGGAATGGCTTAAGCACACAAACGCCAGAAGGCATTTCTGTTGCTATTTAGCAGGTAATTTAACTGCACCATGCCACCCCTGACACTTACAAATGTATGTTAAGAGGAAATGAAGCACTTTCTATTTCTATAATGCTGCTTGAGTAAACGCTTGATGAGTTCCTCTTTTATGTTTACAACTCCTAGATGAAATGCAACCTTTGTAGTTTTACGTCACACAATAAAAGCTTGTTTTAATTGAACACTTTAAGTTCAAAATGATCTCATTTATATAAGCTTCACCACACATTGTTGTGGGATTATTTGATGAACAAATTTTTGGGTGGTAGTAGTCTGCTATTGTTTCTGTATGGCTCTCCTAGCAAGACGCCCCCTCTTTGGAGGATAAGGATATCCCTTTCCTCCAAACATTGCATTAGGCTAGACCATCATGTAGGAAGCAAAAATACCTAACAGGTTCCCAGAAAAGTTTACAGGTAGGATCACGGCCAAAGACAGCAGGCAAACCGCCATCATGAGCAGGATGACGTGACGCTGGAAGGACAGGTATGTGACAGCGTCGATGCCGCATTTGCTACGGATCTCTTCATCCCTGCAGAAACAGAGAGGGAACTTTCAGAATCTATTAAATCCACATCAAAAAGAACCCAAACTCTCTGCGAACCATACCTGACAAAACATAGATTCTAGACATTATTCAAAGGTGGAATTTCCACAAATAATCAGTGCAACCTTAACCTCGAATTCGTATGCTGCTGTCTGCTGCCCGGAGAAATGGATTTACAGTTTATACCTCATCATGAGTAAAGCCATGGCACCACTACTTTGGATGAAGGAGCTGTGGTTGCCAGGCAGGAGGTTCAGGAAACCCAGTGTCATAAAATAGAACAAAAAAGCATGAAAAAAAGAAAGAAAGGGGTGCATGCTGGTCTCGTTGCAGCCCACACATTGCGATCTTGCAGGGCGGGTTTTCACTTTCCCAGGGATCCCAGGGTGAGCCACTGGCATGAGAGCTAAAAACAGAAGAAGTCGAACTCCACCACAATACTATGGAAACCATGGGTACCGTGAAAATCGCTTTTTTACAGGCCTAAAACTGTTGTGTGCAGTCAGACCTAAGCTAGTGCAAATATTCAGTGGGAAACCACGGCACCAGTGGTCACATGAGCCCAGACGCGTTTGTTTTTTCTTCTAAATGAGATATAGCACGAGACTTTGCATTTTGACAGTGACATCACCCTTGAAGACAGAGGCCAATAAAAAGATGGAGGCTCAGATGATAGAAGGACTGGATAATTACAAGGACAACTGCTTTGTGTACTTACTTCATATGGTAAAGTGATGAGAGCCATGAACAGAAGCCCTGAAAGGAAAGAAAAATCATGAAAAAAAAGCTATGGATTTGTTATTGAAGATAATAAATGACATATGTATGCAAGTCGACGCACGCCACGTCTGGCTCCTTGCATGCATCCTCATGTTGCATGGTAATAACGTCTGCAGAATGACACAGAGATGGATTTAATAGGTCTAGCCTGGAGCAGTAACCGCTTTACTACAGCCTCAGCTTTGTAGACGCAGGGCAATGATTCCATCCTGACTTTGTTTCACACTGTCATAAACAGGCCTGACCTCAGCCTATCACACAGGTGTCATGGAGTCACCGAGGACCCAGCTGAGTCATGATCCAAACTTTCCTCTTACACCAGTTGACACAATATCATGTTACTTAAATAAACTTTATTAGAAAAGTGCAGGTTGTTGCATTTTTACTTATCAGTGTGTCAGAAATTCACTACAACGCTGTCCAATAACCAAGATCCTGATCAGGGTTGTCAGTGGAGTTGTTGATGGTGATAGCATTTCTCAGAAATGAGATGCGTTTTACCATCTCTCATCAGCCCATCCTGTATCTATTTTGTAATCATTCCTCAGTTCTGCACTACAAGCATTTGTGCGAACACCGTATGTACATCATTTATTATTCCTCTGGATGGAGAGAATCACCTTTGAGATGACTCACAGTTACAAAAGCAGCATCTCAGCAACGGCCAAACATTCAAATGAAATGAAAAAAAAGTTATATTACTATGGTAAAAACAGAAATTCTCTAAAGAATGATTCTTACAGTAATTATCACCTGACCGCTATCATCTGATCGTATCACAGTATTGTTGTGCAATCTATTGTTTCCATTCATCTGGTTTTACTTTTGCTATAAACAGAGAATTAAATGAGCTTTTAGAGTCACAGGCTCTTCATCTTTTCAACTGTAGAACATTTTATGACCAAATGGTAGCAAAGCTGAACATCAGCCCACCACTGTGGACATTTTTTTTCTGCCATACAAAAATGATGGCGAGGCCAACAACCCCATCCTTCCAATGAGCCAAAGCCGGTTGTCAGTCGCTTGTCAGTAGCTCAGTCCACGAGGTCTTGGTTTGGGGACCGGAAGAAGCCAGTTCTGCTGGAGCCTCACCTAATCTCAGCTGGATATGGGCGATAAGCAGGGTACACCCTGCATGAGACACCAGCTCATCCTATGGGCCACATGAAAGATAAATAACCAGACAAACTCACACCTATGAACACTATTGTAGACCAAGTCACCTAAAATGCATGTTTTTGGAGGTGGGAGGAAACTCGAGATTCTGGGGAGAACCCACGCACATAGGAGACCACACAAACTCTGCACAAAAAGGAAAACCCAGAACCTTCTTGCTGTGAGGCAACAGTCCTACCCACTGCGCCATTATGATGCCCTGACCAACAACTCAATCCAAGAAATCTTTTCAGGCTGAGCAAGTTACATCAGCTTACTTTTGCCATGCTTGCCTAATGTCAGAGTGCGGTGCCCTACACACTAACAGCAGGTTACTTCATAGGTAAGAAGTAACATTATCATTAATTTAGAGCCATGGGAGGTTTTAACATCCCCAGTTAAAGCATTTTGTCTCCATTTAGTTCTAGTCTTATCCTCATCTATCAGGTTTTATTGCTGCCTGCTGTTTAGAGGATGACAGGCACACAGTGGGTTTATCTAAGCCTGTCTGCTGATGACTTTCCTACTGTGAATGGAAACTAGATTGATTAAATGCTGTAAAACGAAAGCAAGTAGCATTAAAAACAAAGAAAATGCTCCATAGAGTCGAAAAGAAAAGCATTACGTTTTTTTTTTTCTACATGGCCATTCAAAAGTACACAGAATTACATGGAGTATCGATTGATTTGCTTTAAAATAACAAAGTAGAAAAAGTAACATTTAGATGTAACTTCACAATGTTGACAATGTTCAGCATTGGAACAAACATTTGATGAGATAAAAAAGACCCCCCAAAAAAGTTTTTTATTGAGAGCAGCTAAGTGTAATGAGAAATGTGTCTGTTTAAAAAGAAACACACACAGTAGCTTTCATTGATCTGGAAATTCTATTAAGGAAATCTCTGAGTCCTTTAAGAACAACGGAACAAACTCACCATGTCCTTGGTCTCAGAGTCGGAGGGGCTGGACTCTGATGGAGACTTCTCTTTCTCACTCGTTTCTCCATAAAACAGGGATGTGAGACTGAAATGGGAAACACACCAACAACAAGATCAATGTCCCGATTATGTGACAGCAGTGTGTTAATATACGTCCATATTTAACTCAGGACTGTGAACCTCCTGTAATCATCCGTTTGTGTGTGTGTGTGTGTGTGTGTGTGTGTGTGTGTGTGTGTGTGTGTGTGTGTGTGTGTGTGTGTGTGTGTGTGTGTGTGTGTGTGTGTGTGTGTGTGTGTGTGTGTGCGTGTGTGTGTGTGAACTGAATCAAATAAAGCCTGTATGATGATTGTGTTTGTGTGTAATTCTCTGTGGGATGTACCGCTGACAGTTCAACGGTGTGTTAAATTAAGCAGTATAATTCAATCACTGCTTGGCCAATGTCTTTGAAAAGACGTGATTTGTGTAGGTTAAGTTTGTTCTTGGTCTCATTAGAGTGAAAAATAAACACACACAAAATTAGTGTTCATCCAATAATAGTTCCACATGCATTATTTTTTTTTAGTAATCCTTTCCTGAAAACACAGTAGAAATCATTCAGTCTTCACAAAAATAAAGATCAAGTTGTAACATCTATTTTTTTAAATTTACAGTATATCTCAAATACACAACAATAGACTTCTGGTCAAGTGTGACAGAAAGTTTCCAGAAGCTGGAAACAGACTAGTGCATAATCTGTTAAGAAGTCTACGAACTAGTTCGGGCATTTGCACAATATTCACGTTCGGCATCACTCTCCTCAAATGTCATCGATCTCGATTGACGGACCCGATCAACTGAAACGTTTCCCTGTCCCTCCCTCTGTTTGCTGATGCTGCCTGACATGCATGCACACTGCTTCCTACACATTCAGCTCAAACCGCCCCAGCATCCACCTGCATGCTCCAGCCACGGGGTTCCTGTTTGTTCATCACCCTCCTAATACCCCTATGTCAGCATATCTGTGGCGAGTGATGCCAAAACCAAACCATTGTTTGTTCTGCTGTTGTGATATCAAGTATTTCATTCTCATATCCTGTCTGATTGTTGTCCTACAAGTTATATACATGTCACATACTATATGGTTCAGGTCCTTAAATGTGTAACAATTTGTTGCTTTAATTCTCTTTTACAGGTTTTCATTGAAAATTTTGTTTGTTGGAAAAACAGTCTAATGATTTAGAGAATCATTACAAACAGATGCCAGCAGCTCTAAATACAAAGAAATGAAACGACTGCCAAACCTTTCTCTATTTGGCAGTCGTTTCTGCCAAACACAAATGTGAATCAAACAAAGGATGTATTAAATATTACTGCGGCAGACATCACTCTGATTAAAAGCATTTATGAGAACTATCTCTGATTTATTTACTTCCAACACAGTAACACTTAATCTCAGCAGAGGGAGCTACAGGCTTCAGGATGAAGAGGCTCCACTGAGACTTATTTCTGTCATCAGGACTCGTGGATTGAAAAGCGTGTGAGGATGTCTGTGTAAAAGACGAGTGACGGGTTCACCTGTCATTCTCCATCAGCAGAGCCAGGCGGCCGTAGTCCCAGGCAGCCTTCCTCAGACAGGAGAAGATGAGCAGAAGGAACTGCAACACAGGTAAGCACCATGAATGCAGGACTCTGGAGGATCTCTGTCACACAACCACTGGGATTCCATCTGATCCAGACCTAATGTCATCCACACCTGTTAGAAACTGTGTAATTTCAAAAATAAGCTGCATCCCAATGCTAAAAAACTACAAATGATAGGTTCAAAATTCAGCAACAATATCAAGCCCTGCTATTTCTTTAGAGTAATATGTGGTTGTCTTGGAAACAACCAGAGACAGGTCAGCATGCACAAGAGAACATGCTAGTGAAAAATGAGCGCGATCAGGAACAAGAATAACTCTTCACAGCTTCCAATGTGCCTCTGACAGGGCAGAAAAAGGCTTTTAATGACATATCATGGTGCGCAATAGTAGATTGATGCTTCACAGCGTTAATATCTAAGGTATAAGAGTCAAACTGGCCAATGACGGCTAACTGATGACATATGAATGCATGTTTGATTTAAATGATCTTTCATTCATAGGAGAAGCCATCTGGTTTAATGAGTGGGGGTGACGGCCATGTTTAGAAAACGATAGCACCGCCGAATTGGGGATAGTTTGCCCTTTGATGAAATGTCGCACACAAACAATCGGGAGTGACACTCGAAGATGAATAATGAGAGTGGGTTCCCATTAGCAGTCAGGACTGATCTCCTCTACATCAGAATCTCTCTGTTGTGTGGACGGTTTGCTGGTGTCAGTCTCCTCTCTGTTGTTACACTTCATTTGATCATCTGCTCTCTGTGATGATGACATTGACGCAGAGGCGTGCTCCCGTCACCTCCACCACACATCTGTTTTGACTTGTGTTTGTAATTGAGCGAGTGCACTCGTGGCTTTGTGTCGTCCTGGCAACCAGTGTGAGCCAATTAGAATTGGAAAGGGGGGGGGGGGGGTGGGTAGGGGTGACAGATGGTAAAATGATATCAGTGCAGAGATCAAGCTGAAGAGTGAAAGGCCTTCATTATGTCAGACAGGCAGAAAAACGTATCTGTGAGTTGCGAATCCCCGGATTGTGACGCGTGACAGGAGAGACCAACACACAGATTTCACGAAATCTGACATCTGTGACAAACATAATGTGTTTTTGTACAGCCTCACTGGTGGCTATTTCAGCACAGCTCAACTGGGCCAGCAGCGGTCTTCAATCTGTCACAGAGAGTCTTAATAATATACTAATCTAACCCATTAGACCCTTGATTCCTTTTGTTGAGAGATGTCACCACTGAACATTTCCCCACCCAGCCCTGTTTATGGCTTTTGCATTTTTAATGCCCTTGTTTATTATTTGTGGGGTTTTTTGTTGTTATTCATTGCCCTTAAAATTTTTACAGAAGTCACTGATTTTACAGAAGGCACTGATTACTACAGAATGTGGGACTGTAGGGAAATGGAAAATGAACACACCAAAAGTTGTTTCATATCAAAATGTCCAAATAAATTGTAGACTACTGCTGTTCTGGAGTTACCAGTGTATATCCTGTGTCAGTTTGTGTGAGGATGTGTGTGTTTTTGGATGACGGTACCATCCAGAGCACCACATTGATGGCGAGGACCGTGGGCACCCCTCCAAACGGCAGACCCTGGAGGACACTGCTGCGGGAGTGGGAGCGGTAGCATCTCTCAGCGGTGCTGTTTTCATCTCCAAAGTCCAGGAAACTCAGAACATCCAGCTCCACAGCTCCCCCCTCCACAGGGGGCGCTCTTGTCACAAACAGCTCTGAATGTGCCATTAGCGCTGGATCATATCTGACAGGAAAACACAGACATAAAAAGAAAGACTGTTGACACAAACTGATGCACATTGAATGCTTTACAGTGAAACTTGAGTCAATTATTTGGCAAAAGCAAGGAAAATTTTGTAGATTAAAATACTCACACTCCCTTACAGACAGACACACAGATTATTCATAAGGAGTTTTCTTGATAAAATTCTTCCAGCAGTTTTGTCTCTACAGCCTAATTTGGACCATTATGACCAGCAGACAGCCTGTATTTATGTCATCAGAGAAATATGATGTTTTTACATTTTAATGGAGACACTGAGTAAAGGTATGGTGTTGGTAATGACAAATGAAATAGAAGTTTCCATATTAAACATTTCTCTCACATTTTCGTCAGACACTTAAATATCATTGTGACATTTACAAGGGTCAGTTAATTTCCCTCTTGATCCATTAGCAGCTGACGATCTGTTATTCCTTCATCTGAGACATTGCATGGGAAAAAAAGACATTACATGCAACAACAATAAATACGATCATCCAACTGTGCGAACAGTAAAACACATCTAAAGGCTTAACCTGTGTACTCTGCAATTCAAACAAACTAAATCTAGAGAAGCATGTACAAGATATGATCACCGTCACCACCATCTGTCCGTCAGCGCACACACCCTCCTCACTTTCGATCAATACACTCCCAGCTGCTCAGTTTGTGTACACTCCTCACTGGATAAACAGCCTGAGTAAATGGAGCAGCAACAGAGTGCTGACAAAGCTTTGGATCAATACTACCATTCCACGTGAGGTAGAGACACCAATCATCAGGTGTCACCATAAAAAAAAAAATTCACTTAATTCAAAGATGGTGTTACTGCACCACAACCCTCTGTTGCTTAACGCTCACCAGATCTGTGATGTACGAGGAGATTAAAACAAGTGAGAGAGGAGACAGGAAGTGACAAACTGGCACCAACACTGGTGTGATTTATCACTGCGCCAATGATGTCACTTCCTGGGAAACTCCACGGAATGTTGGGAAGTATTTGTGCAACAGAAACCACAGGTTCTCAGCTAACGCAGGAGCTGAGCTGTGCTGCTGTACATCACCTTGAGGGTGTATGAAAAATTGTAATTTTTTAGCATTTCTTTCTTCTTTCCTCTGTGCAGCTTGTAACTGTAGTTCAGAGTCAGTGTTTAGTTACAAAAAGAGACGCAGCGTCACAGGCTTTCTATTGAGAAGAACTATGAGGATGGATCAGAAAGCAGATCAGTAACCTAGCTGTGCTTCAACAGAAGACTACTTTCCATACATCACTTTCTCTCTCCACAAACCATCAATATGAACAAAGGAATTCTTTTACAGCTGATAATGTATTCAAAGTCACCACAGAGCCAGCATTCCAGTATTGATTGGAAGCAGATTTAAAATAAAACAAGAGACTCGTCTGCATTTTAAATGGCTGCTCACACAGTTGCATCCAAATACTTTATTATACTAAAGTCATGTGCAGTTACATTCCTGGATTCCTTATTTTTTTACCCATAATAACCAACAGATCTTATTTGAAGACAAAGCTCTTTGATGGAGAAATCAACAACTGATTAATGACAGACTTTGAAGCACAACATCCAGACATTTCATCTGATAACACCGCAGTAATGCTGTTTGGAGCATCTACATGTTTTGTATTTAATTGAGTCATCATGATAAGGCTGAAAGGAAAACCTGCAGTAAATCATTTGCCTATTCTTATTTTCACATGATGAGATGAACAACAAATCAAAGAAAAACTGTGTGACACAAAGTAACTTGAGATCAGTCAAACAGTTGGGATGTCTTACTATGCAAGGAAACAATCAACTTCAAAATGGAAACATGCAGAAGCTTAAACAGACCTTCATCATCTCATTGAGCGGCTCTTCTTCTTACATAAGCAAGTCGTTCACTGCTGATGCTACTGACAGTAAAACTCTTCCTCTCCTGGTTCCAGGATGCTGAGGCTGAGGCTGATACTGATGATGATGATGATGATGATGTGGTTTCACACAACATTTGGACAGATGTCACAGAATGACTCAACAGTTAAACCTCGGGAATCCGTGGATGCTCTGACTCTTCTTACTCCTCACATCTAAACACAAACACGAAGCTTCACCTCCTCACTCCTAAATTATCCTGCTATGCACCAACGCAGCAGGATGTAAACTCGTGTTTGGTCTCCCATTGACAGCACGAGTGAAATCTCTCCCCTGTGCTCAGACTGTTTTAATCACAGATGCTGATGTCAGTACAGCAGCTGTGATGAACCATACCTCTGGAAAAGGGCATGGTGCAACAAGGAAACAGTTACATCAGGTCAGCTCTTGTGCTTACTGCACCAGGAAAACAGCTGAGGTATCTCTGAGAGAGAGATCATCCCTGAGGTGATGCAGGCAAAAAAAAATAAAAGGCTGCACAGATTACTGGCATGAAACACTAATTCAATCCAGATGTCGATCATCACTTCCTCATAATATTTTAATTAAATCAGCTTCAGCTGCAGTCAGAACATGAATTGTACCACTTTTCTGGTGTTGTGACACACTACGAATCTGATATGAAGAAATCACAAAATAATCTACTTTGACCATGCAAGCAGTACAAAGAGGCAAAGAGGCTGTAAAACATCATCAAAAAGACAAAGACGAAGCTTGGCTGTATTTAAAATACTGTACTGTATTCAGCATCTTCAACTTAACATGTTACCATTTCCAATTAGCAGTGCTAATGCAAAGTACAATGGAGGGTGGTGGGAATATAATTAAAGTTTTACGTTACTTGGTAAGTAGGCTAGCATATGTAGATATAATGTCAAGGGGTTGTTGGAATTTTTAATATTCATGATGAAAGTAATTCAGATATCAGAATCAATCCATCCAAAAGATATTGAAGGAGTGAAGTTAGGGGGACCAACGAAGTTATGTAGATTTACCACAATATTTAACTCCACCACTAGAGTTTATGATTTCAATGATGTCTGTTGGTGTGTATGTGAGTTAGTAAAACACAAATCACTTACACATAAACTTGGTAGTACGGTCAAGTACCCAATAAATTTTAGAGATTCAGGATGTATTCAGGATATTTTTTGCTTTATTATATTTTATTTCTATTAGTGTGAGATTGAGCGTTTTTGGCTGATTTTGACATTTGTACTTAAATAACTTGATGGACTGGAATGACACTGGAGAGTGTGTTGTCGGCTAAAGTAGAAGCCATCAAATTTTAAATGGATCAAGGAAAAAAGTGCGGGGGCATGAATTTCTTTCACTTCCTATAACACTGGGAGAACCTGCAGCGCTGGTCTTTTGATGGAAACCATTTTGTTAGAATTTTAATTTGAACTCAATTCAAACTTGGCAGGAATATGCAATAATAAAAAAAAAATCTTCTATTTAATTAATGGCATGGTTTAACAACTATTTGATGGATTGTCATTGTCATGATGACACTAGTTTCATGGGAATCATCCTAATGATTAGATCATGTCACTCAAACCAAATACAGCTGGTGATTATTAAAAATACACCAACAGGAGAAGTTGGTATTCTGTCTACCAGACACTTGCATTCACGTAGCCATGTTGGTAGAATAACTAAAAACATTGGGGAGATAATGGTGGTGGTTTGCAACCTGCTATTAGATCAAGTGGTATAGCATTCATTGATTTTACCATCCATTAAATCTCTCCCCACAGATCCTTTTTCGTTAAAGTCAGAGGTAGAATCAAATTCATCGTCCCAGAAATACTTTTACATCCAAACATATGTTTAAGATACTGCCTCCGAATTCTCTGTTGCACCAACACTTCATCAGCAACATAAAAAAGACCCACAGAGGAGCGTTTCCTCCCATCGTTAAAGATTAGGTTGCCTTGAGATTCATCATCTGCCTGAAGGAATGAGAGCCTGGAAGATGGCCCTGCTCCGCCAGACGGAATAACCATAAATAAAATGTAAACGTGCTGAATTCCAAACTCATGCCCCTTATCAAACGCCACATCCTGTTAGATAAATCTGTACCTCCAAGGACAGATTCCAATCACCATAAATGAAAGAATAGCAGCTGCAGATTCATTGTTTTCATTTTTCCTGCTGTTGCTGCAGCCTTGTTTGAAATTTTCCCCTGACACTGTTCCGTCTATAGCAAAGTGTGTTCTCTCCATTTGAGACAGTAACGCCTACGTGGAAGGTAAAGGTTAGACACTTCCCTTGTGATCGACTTCATCTCAAAGGTCCCCAGCTCGTGGAATATGTATGAACATCCTAAAGCTGTGCTCTGCTTGCTAATATGAAACAGACAAGCAGATTATGGAAATTCTGGTCCTTAAGAGGTTTTAAATGTATCTTTCTTTTGCATGGGTTGAGGGGTGAGCCATTCCTCACCAGGACAGATTTTGCATCAGTGATGGCATCACCATATAGAAGACACTATACCGAAGTGTGAACCTGCTTGATCTGTGTATAACCCAGTGGAGCTGACACTAAAGAACTAAAGTAAATAACAACTTAAAGCCAGCGTCCTCAAAAAAGTAAATCATGGCAGCCACACCGAGAAATATCCAAGGGGAAATCCAGTCACTCAGAACACTTTGATTATTCTTTTGTTTTTTTAACATGAGTTCAACAACAAATTTAATAACAATACTAACAATTAATAGATTAACTGACTAATTATTAATAAATGGTATCATCATAGGTAGTCAACAGAAAATAAATAAAGTCAATAAAATAATGAAGTCAGTAAAATCAAAACCAACAGAGTAGTTGATTAAAAATGGAGATCACATTCAGGGCAGGAAGTCTGCTCATATCTGAGCATCTCTACAGGTCCAGAGGAAGGACTGGGAACAAGGTGCCGCCTCCTGGTGTTACAGGAAGCTTATGGCAACTTCACATCCGCTGGAGAGTGACGATGCTGTGTGCATCATTGTTGCTGTGTCAGAGTCCTCTGTGGATTAGCAGCAAAGTTCATAGCAGAAATCTGAAGCAGCAGGGAGTAAATTCTCCACTGAAGACGTCAAAAGGCTAAAGCTGATCTGACAAGAAGACTTCATAGAGATCCATGATGCCATAAGCTGTCAGCTTTGTACCGCTATCTTGTGTGTTTGATTTTCTGTCAGGGAATCATTTTCTCATGTCTTTACTCAAACCCAAAAGCCTGCATCATAAATCTGGGGTGATGAGTTACAAAATCCATCTCATATATGATGCAATCTGAGATGCACACTCACAGCAGTAGCAGTAGCACACACCCTTATCATTGTCACTACCACAGTTTACAGGGAGGGGAGGTGCACGGGAAGATGTTGAGTGGTCCACAGCAGAGTGTGCAGTCAGTTAACAGCATGGGATTCTCAACAGGAAGAAGGCTAGTATCCGTTAAATCATTGTATTAAAGGTAGCACAACACATACATCTGCACAAGATGGTGTTTCCACAGCAGATGTTCTGATTTGTCCCAGCAGGAAAAGGACAAGAAGGCTTATTAAAAGTAAATACAGCTCCAGCGACTGGCTGGTAAGACTGAAGGTGAATCAGCACAACTGAGAGGAACACAGGGCAACACCTCAACATGTCTGGGTTTCCTGTTCTGACACAGCAAAATGTCTGCTGCTCAACCGGTTCACACACTATCACAGGTGATGCTCTGATATCTCTAGGTGCATTAAATCATTGGGTCCAATGCACACCACAATACTGGATGTTTTAATGAATTCCCAATCAGTGTCATGGTATTTTATTAATTTTATTTATTATAGATTAAGACTGAATTCAGATGTTCCTGTAGACATAAACAGTTTCTCACTCAGAATTTTTTGGATTTCCTCACTTGAATTTCTAGGAAATATTAAATGTTACAATAAGTTCTTATAATTCAGTATATAATTAAACAAGAAGCATTTCTCCAAACCTTCATGTGAAACATATAAATTTAAACTAACTCATACTAAAGGACATTAGGGTTAATAATTGTATAGGAAAGAAACCTTTGATTATTCTAGAACTAGCAACTCTCTAGGTTACAAGATCATCAGAACATCCCCACAGATAACAAAAAATAGATTCAATTATGATTTAATATGATGGATGGATGGATGGATGGACGGACGGACGGACGGATGGATGGATGGATGGATGGATGGACGGATGGATGGATGCAGTCTTTGTGCTTGAATCCTTTTAAAAGTGACTGATTGTTTTTCTATAACATGAATTTATCTGCTGGTGTTTAAACTGTTTGATCAGTGGCTGCGGCTGAATCTGTCCACCTGCTCACAAACAAACAGAACCAAACAAACAGAGTGATCCTGTGCAGAGCATTACCCTCCACTTCTCACAGTCCGACTGTGCATCGCCTGTATGAAGCTGAATCATAAACACCATCTTCCTACTGGTAGCCCTTTTTCGCTCCCAGCTTAGCGTCTCCTGAAATATTAATTAGTCGGTTTGATAGTTGAAGATGACCAGCTTTCTGTTAACTGTATTGCCTTTAAAGTCTCACTGTATATGATCCAGCGGTGTTCAAAAAAAATGTTAAGATAATAGGTATTAAATGTGAAAAGATGACATCGACTAGTCACTGAACAAAGAATCCAATCACACACACACATACAAACACACACGTTACTAACTTTGCTTTATCCCCAGACTTTCTGTATGTTTTATTATAATTAATCAGATTGTTTTGTTATTGTCAAATATTTACATTATGAAAGAAGGAACAAAAAGCAAATAAACAAACAAACAAACAAACAGGCAAACAAACCCAAAGTAAACCGATTTTCTTCTTTTTTTTCAGAAACATCGATTGAAAGCACTGACCTGAGTTAACCTCAGGGTGTCTTCTAAAAATGTAGAGGGACGTTTCTCCTATTGAAGGTGTAGTAGAATGAATTACTGGACTCAACAGGTCAACCTAATGTCTGACTGGACCAGTCATGGTTTAAACCCTGTTACAAACCATTAGAGTTCAGACTGGAAAACATCTGGCCCCAGCTGAGGGAGGAGAACATGCTCACAACCTGGTCGGAATGAAGACCTGTCATGTGTTCCAACAGACACCTTGAAGGATGCTAAATAAAGATCTGCCACCCAGCTGTCTCTAGGAGGGACAATAGGTGTTGTATTCAGATGGAGGGATGCGGGTTGGATAGAAGATTCTGACACGTTGCCAGAAACACCTCCATCCTAACCAAACAACACTGAGCCGGGTTGCGGGAGCGTGGTGCGGGTTTTTACCGTGTTTTGAAATCAGAATATTATAATGCAAAAAAAAAAAAAAAAAAAAAGGTTCTTTTCTTAAGAAATAGGTAATTCTGGCGACTCGGTGCCCCCCAGCTTACCGCAGCACTCACTATAATCTGCACAGACACCCTCCGTCGGTTCCGGAACTTGATGAAAAATATCGATATCCCCACGAATGATGTCCCCAGTCCGCCTGTGGCTCACCTCCACGGACACACGAGTTTTTAGGATGGATCGCTCCCCACCATGACGCTTCCTGACGGCTGGGTCTGCTGGTGATGGGGAGGCTGCTGTGTGTTTTTCCCGAACACAGAAACTCCCACCTACTCAGGGACCGTCTAACAATTAAATACCTGCCGAATGCATGTAAGGGAGTGTCAGCTAATGATTTCACCCAGAAACCTTGTTTACCTCCAGTTTTAGGCTCTTTGTTTTGTCCTATCGACTGACTGTTGTCTCTACAGAATTATCCAGAATTACAGTACTTATTTTGCTGATGAAATTACGAATGTAATTTTAAAATCTAAACAGGAACCAGTGTGATAGATCAGGACACGGTGTGGATTTGTTCCTCCTGTTGATGAAAGCAAACCATATTAATCCATACGAACAATCTGAAACGGTTGTAGATAGATAGATAGATAGATAGATAGATAGATAGATAGATAGATAGATAGATAGATAGATAGATAGATAGATAGATAGATAGATAGATAGATAGATAGATAGATAGATAGATAGATAGATAGATAGATAGATAGATGGATGGATAGATGGATGGATGGATGGATGGATGGATGGATGGATGGATAGATAGATAGATAGATAGATAGATAGATAGATAGATAGATAGATAGATAGATAGATAGATGGATAGATGGATGGATGGATGGATGGATGGATGGATGGATGGATGGATGGATGGATGGATGGATGGATGGATGGATGGATGGATAAATGAATAAATAAATGTCGTTTATTGTTCCTCCAGTGTTTCTCGGAACTATATTTAACAAACTGCAGCAGTTTAACCAGATGTGCATGAGTGAAATGGATTAACGATAGAAGAAAACAAACATGAAACATAAAATGGTGTGGAAATAAAAAGACAGGAACGACTCAAATAAATCAGGGCCAATCACTGGAGCTGGGGTTTGAACTATCATCAAACAGTTGTTGGGTCGAGCCCACACTTGGTTGTTCTCATAGTCCAGAAACACACAATGACTTCAATGCCCTCCGATGACCAAAAGAGATGAATGTGAGCCTTATTGGCTGTTCTTCCCAACTATCAGGGATCATCTGTGACAGACTCCAGCAGCAAAACGCATCCAGACCAAAGGGTGGCGCTGGGAAAAAGCAGCAGGACGGAGACGTGAATGTGTCTGAACAACACCTTGTGTGCGTTCGGATGAGCGCTGGGATCCAGGGTGCTGACAGGACAGCTCCTCCGCGCTCTGACATCCGCAGGTAGGAAGCGATCAGCGCGGCTTTAGCGGATCAGCCGTGGAATGGCGTCATCATGGGAGATAAATGACTGACGCCATCGGTGGAACCGGTCTGACATGGATCGTGCAGAAAACAAAGAAAAAGGAAGAGATTGTCTTTTTTTTTTTTTTTTTAATGTTTACTGACAATCTGATGCTTCCACTCGTTTCCCAGGCTTGTCGTTTAAATCGTATATGTTATATTATCTGTTTCATTCTGGTTGAGTCTCAGCGTTGCGCACGTGTTGCAGAAGGCTGGGGTATTTTGGGTATTCTCTGTAGCCCCTGAGATTCCCCAGACCCCACTTCACAGGGAAATGAGTTTATCTCATCAGCAGGGATCACGTCCTCCTTACGATCCTTCTGGCCTAACTAGAAACAGATGTGAACATCCACTCCTGTCAGCATCTTATAGATAATAAAAGATGATAATAAAATACTGAATTCTTATTTACATCTGAATAATTGGGTTAGATATGAAATAAGAAAAAAATAATTAAACTATACATGACAACAGTAAGTTGCTACTGGGTGACATAATGTACAACTGGCTTAATTTTGTAGTATTTAGCATCTTCTTTAATTTTTTTTGTTTTGTTTTGTTTTACTCCAAGACTTGTGACCTCATTTCACAGTAAAAATGTAGAAACTGTATTTATTGTGCTTAACATGTGCCTGTGACAGTAACGCTGCTCACTGTGTCCACTCTACAGATATGTTCACCAGGATGTTAAAGCTGAGACTCCTCAATGCTGTGGCACCTGCTTACTTTTTTGTGGCCACCATGGTCACTTTTATTTTACACTTATGCTTCTTCGTCCCAACACTCTTCCCAAAGCTGGATGCCACTTTGCTTGGGGGGTCTACGACTCTTCACGTGCTTGTTTTTCTTTTCATGATGTTCAACGCACTGGGAAACTACATAATGACTATTGTATATCCTGCTGAAAGCCCCAACCAGACTGCAGTTCCAGTGTGTTCACCGCACTGCTCAGACAAAGTGGACGCCCACTACCTCCTCAACGATCGCCACTTCTGCAAACTGTGCAAGAAGGTTATTCTCAAGAGGGACCATCACTGCTTCTTCACTGGAAACTGCATTGGTAACAAAAACATGCGCTACTTCATCATGTTCTGCATCTACACATCATGCATCTGCTTGTACTGCTTAGTTCTTGGTGTGGCCTTCCTGACAGTGGAGTACTCCACCTCCTTTGAGAACCCACTGACCTTTCTAACTCTCCTCCCCTTGTCCACTGGTTACTTCTTCATGGGTAAGTCTTTTGGTAGATCAAAACAGCTGATTTAAAAATACATGTTAGGATGCTGTGAATATTTTCCCTCTTGATTTCTCTCCACAGGAACCATCTCAGGCCTGCAGTTGTTCGTGGTGCTGATGCTCTATGTGTGGCTCGGCATTGGTCTTGTCTGCGCTTGTTTTTGCTGTCAGCAGGTGCTGCTGGTGGCACGGGGACAGACCTGGTGTCAGATGCAGAGGGGGCAGCATCACAACAACCAAAGCCCCTGGAAAACCAACCTCAAAGATGTTTTTGGTGCCCGATGGATTCTTGGAGTCATCCTGCCTGTACAAACCGTGGAGATGAGTTCTGAAGATGCGCATAAACAAGGATGAGCAATAATGGCTACAGCATCGACGAGATCACAAGTTGTTGAAGATGCTTTCCTAGGACCATGTGGTGTTTTATTTTGAAATACTAAATGTATGATTTTAAGTAGTTAAGCAGTAGAACATATTTCTTTAAGGACAGGAGCCATATAGCAGTGTGAAACATTAATGTGAATAGTGCAAGTGTATCCTTTAAGTAGCTTTTGACAAGGCAATATTAAAAACAAATAGTGTCGCAAGTCAAAAGACGGTGTAGAAGAGAGTGCATTCATAGCTTCATAGTTGCCCCTATGCCATGAGATATAGTGCTGCTCTTCCATGCCTCCTTATAAAGTGCTACGGTGTGATATTCAGGAAGCGTAGGCGATTTCTTACTACATAAGATACTTTTACAATAAGGGCTAGTAGACAAGGAAACCATTTAACAGAAAAATGCTAAAATATCAAGCCTGACGTTTTACACCCAAGTGAACGTGACTCAAGAAAGTTGTATTAAGGTATAGTAATATGCTCCTTGTGGGTGGGGGTAATGGAAAGATTATTATCGTGTTGTTATCCAGGGTATTGTTCACAATGTGCCATAAGCTCATGCTAACAGATGACCCCAAAGATGAGTCATTCACTACACTGCTGGTAGGATCCTCTTTGTGTAACGACAGTGAGGACTTTTAACGCTGCTGCAGCTACAGCTACTGATTTACTCCATGTCATTTTGTTTTGGACTGAAATAAAATGTTTAAGCTATTTCTTGTCTATTTCTGTTACGCTAATAAAGTCTTCAAATCAGAGCAAATTTCTGTACTTTTCGTCAGAAAAAACAATCTAGAATAAATACCAGAGAGGATGTGATCTTCAACAGTTTTATAAGTTTGACATTTCAGGAGACAATACATATTTCAAATAACAGGAATCCTTCACCTTTCCTTTTGCTCATTTAAAACTAAGACTGAATTGATTATTTCTTAGTTTTAGAACTACAGTTGTATCTGATTAGACAATATCGCAATGGTATTGTGCTGTTACCAAATGAACACCCTTTAACCAGGACTTTGTCTTAGTGCTAGTTCTGCAGCAATTCTGGATGTATCGTCATGATTCAGGTAAGAACATTTATTCTTTGGAGACCTTAAACTACATTCAAAATTCCTCAACATGATGCTTATAATCTCAGCACAAAACATGGACACATTAGAAAAGGCACGGGCATCAAGAAAAAAATATTGACAATATCTTATGAAGACACGATGCTTATTTAGGAAAAAAAATTATATATCTGTCAAAAATACTGTTAGAAATCATAAAACTAAAGTGCAGGAAACAGTAAAATGAAAATGCAATCTGTCTTTTGTTTGCCTTTAAGTGTCAATAAATACACATCACTTTAAGCTTACGCAGCAGGAATGAACATGACAGGAAAACCTTCAAAGTCATAAGTAACATAATAAATGTCTACAGCACTTTACTTGCTACATTTAATGCTTTCACAAATCCCCATGTAGTTTTTAAAGGTGACGTTACCTTCCTTCACCAAAGCAGACCAGCAAACCCATCATAACGAGCCTGGTTTCTAGGCATCATTCATACAGCCTTAGTGTTGGTTAAAAATAGAATTACAAATAAATAATAGTGACATCAAGTAACAAAAATATAATGACGTTTTGACATCTTTCTGGATTCTTTGAGCTCTACAGCTGTTCTCTGACTACAAGCTGTCAGGATGTATACACCTCCTCATAAAAGAGGCATATGCTAATTCATTTCATTAATATCTGTACAAGACACTGCCAACTGAAGACGCTTCTTGGTTTTCTACTCGATATATTAGGTATAAATGATGTGCATGTTTTTTCTAAAGCCGTCCCCTTCAAGGTATGTATAAGAAATTATCTTCTCAAATCCTCACATGATCTGTAAGGCATGCATTTTATGCAATGACAAGTTCAATACATAGAAGCCATAGCCCTATTGCATATGACAATTATCATTTTGAAGAGAGGCAAGAAACCCATTAAAGGCAAGGGTTTGAATTTAAGCATGCTTTCTTAACTAGTGTGCTTCAACTTCATTTTATACCAGCAGTTCTGATTGTATTTACCTCAATGTCAAGTTTAGAATGTTCTGTACTTATAACCGACTTATATTTGTTGTACACTGTCATTTGTAATGCTAGATGCTTCAGTGACTATTTGAGAAGGCTTTTATTTTGAAATCCGAGTTGTAATTTTTTTACATTCGATAAATCGTCTTGTGGATCTCTGATTGAGAACTGCTGGTCACGTCCAATTTACTCCATGGTTCTCTGACCCTTCCCGCCACACTGCTCTTTGTTTGTGTGTTGTAGTGACAGCTGCAGTTTTGACCACAGTTGTGGGTCTCCACTGCTCAGAGCCTCCAGCAGCAGAGCTGTTTGCTCCTGCAGCTGCTGCAACTGGCTTTGGGTGTTCTTATTCTCCTTGATCAGCTGCTTTGTGCGCATCGTGATCCCAAGCAGGCCGCATTTGTTGAGAATGTTGTAGGTATTGCTGAAGCGTATCAGTTTCTCATTGTCTATTGATGAGGGATCTTGATATTTGTCAGCCTGCATCTCATCGCTGTCAATCTCTGTCATTAAATCATTTGTGTAGGGGGGCAGAGGGCTGGCTCCTGCCTGCATGGAGAAGGAACTGTCACTGAACTGCTCCTGCCTCTCAGTTGTCTGTGGTTGATTGCTGGCGGCTTCAATAGTGGGGATGGGCTTGAACGCGGTTTGCCGTGCAGGCTGTGGGCTGATGGAGCTGCGAATCTTGTGGTCGTGGCAGGTCCTCCTTTTTTGCTGGTCATGTATCGATTTGGAGCTTATTCTCATTCGGGAAGATGCCATTCTCTTAGCGGACTTATAAGAAGGGTGTGGAGCAATTTTGGGATATGATTTGAGGATGGGCATGTAGCTTTTAGGTACCCGGACGGTTTCAGGGGCAATCTTTTGAGAAGTGTTGCTGCTATTTGATACCATGGGCTGAAGAAGAACAACCTGTGATGGCGGTAACACTTCCATGGATGATGGAAAACCCACCTGTCTTTCTGCTTGAGTCATCAAGGATGGCTATAGAAAAACAGAAACTTTTATGATCATTTCTCCTTAAATATCATTGATTTAATATCTATAATAAAGAGCCTATTAAATATTTGGGGAATACATGAACTAAACAGGCAAATATTACGTTTACACATTTTTTAGCTACAGGCATTGTCATCCTAAATTGTCAATAGGACTCTCACAATTGTCCCTATGCCATGAGCGAAAGAAAGAAATGCACAATTGTAAGCTGGTGTTTATACTCCAGCAAATTCACCATTTCACATTACTTTCAGTCAAATACAAAGAATTATATGCTTATAAAAGATACAAGAAACATAAAAATATTCTAGTTAAAAGCAAAAAAAAAAAAAAATACCCCAGCACACAACAGAAACAGAATCCCCAACTGTGTAAATTACCTGCTTTAAGACAAAGTTATTCATTATGATCATTGGAGACAGTCCAGTGTAGGAGCCTCCCATCACGGCCACCTGTGGGCCAGCCAAGTCCTGGACTGCTCGCACCATGGGTCCATTCCATCCTGTGTCTTCAGAGTCGGTCACATCCACTGCACTGAGGTACTCAGAGCTGGCATCTGAGGAGGCAAAGACAAGATTATGGGTCTCATCACAACACATTTCCTTGTCTACTGAATACTTCAGGCAACATGTTCATAATGAAAACAATGACAACTCTCCTGTAAAGGATAAAATCAAAACTTTGAAGAAGGTTACACATTACCTACACCAGCTGTCATGTCTTCACCAGTCTTAAAAATTATCTCTCTAGGACTGCATGACATTTGATACTAACATACTCTTATCAGGAACATATTGAACATATACCGCTGAATAGAGCCAACCACATATGATGTGATGCAATTCTGGCAACACAACCATGTGAAAAACTGATTAAAAACTTATCAGGTGAGTCATTAACGTGCGGTGTAATTGGATCAAACCTGAGAAGCCTGAGTCTCTCTCCAGGTCAGGCCTGGATCCTCCAAGATGTGTTGCCCTGGTGAACATTGGGGTCCTGTGCTGGTCTGGTCTAGTAAAAACGCTCATGCTGGTCTCTTCTGGAAAAATAAAGACGAGACAAAAAAAATTGTGTTGACACAGAATGCATGTAGTTTAGCTCTGTTAGAGGAAAATTCTAAATTCATTATTATATAGTAAGTACTTATACCAATCATCAACAATTAACTGAGGGAAATGTGAGAGCTCCTTTGATCAGTCCACACCACTGGCTAGCAAACCAGAAACATTAGATTCGGGAAATGTAATAAATAAATAAATAAATAAATAAATATAAATAAAACGAGTTTCATTCTCAACAGTACAAAAACAAATGTGAAGGACTGGCTACACAGAGAGCTCAACGCGCAATGTAAACTGGTAAATAAAACACAACAAAAATTCCCATCATAACATTAGAATACCGTATTTACATAAGTCGTATCAATTCAATGAACTGAAGCTCAGAATTAACAGATTTACGGAAGCAAACATTCAATACTGTACATGTTAGTATGTTAGTACAGTGTCTGTACGGTCATGCCTGTGTTAACGTGATACAGGAAACCTAGCAAGATGTGCAACTTTGCAAACAGCTATGATACGCAACTATAAAAGAGTTATCGTGACGGTAAATTCGAAACAACGTTTGACATATGTAACATATCAAACAATATATATATATATATATATATATATATATATATATATATATTTATGACATACACACAACGGTCTTGCTGTAATAAACACGTTAATATGCGACATGTAACATTAGCTGTTGTCTGTATCCACGAGTCGTAATGTTTACCGCCCCGTCTGTGCACTATTAGCTTAGTAAGCTAGCGTCAGGTGACGTCGTTCGGTAAACACCTCACCGCCGAGATTATCGGTAAACCAATTTGCAAGTAATATGATTTTAACAAACCTTCTCGATTCAGCCCTTTGTTTAAAGCAGATATGTGTTATCTGAGGAACCCAACACAGCAGTTTTCATGTAGTTCTACTCGGTTCTTCTCGAGATTCTTCTTCACTGGACTGTAACGGCAGCTTCTTACATCCCAAACGTCTCACTACTGCCACCCACTGGAAGTGGTGGATTTTACTCATCTCAGCCATTCAAGAGTTCTTGTTATTCCTCCCACAGGCAGCTTACTGTTTACACAATATATCCTGTTGATAGTGCGGACTAAATAGCATGTCTTTCTCAATAACATGTTGTTTCATGATCTAAGTAGGCTGCTGCTTTATTTTTCGATGAGAACTTACTTTAATAAAAATAAATAAACCACACAAGAAAAGGTGACAACTATAACAATTTAATTATAAAATAAATATCCGAATGAAATACAATAGAAAAAATACTAATACAGTAGAAATGTTACTTTTTACATTTTCATAGAGACGTTCTTTGTGTAGTACATGAAAACAAAAATAGATATGGAAAATGTTTCTGTAATTACTTAACACGATCCTTTCCATACTGCGGTGTTTCCAAAAACAGACAAAGGAAAACACCTGTGGACTGGGCTTATGGGAATCTTGTGTCACCAGTATGGACACATGTGCACATACCTGACAGCACAAAGATATAGCTAAATGTAATCATGCATGGCAGAACCTTGCAATCACTCGAAAACAAGAAAACAATCTTAAACAACACTCATCGATAGGCGTCAATACTGAAAGATTAGTGCTTAAGTGTCTGCCGTATTCATCTGCTCTTTCCTACTGGGCAGATCACTTTGACTGTGTTTCCTGTAATGGATTTCCTACTGTGCTTTGAAACAAATTGATTTGTTAGTATTATTAGTACACCTTCTCTTGCAGTCCTGGTTACTCAGGCTCAGTCTCTCACTAGGAGCACATTTTCCTCCTCAGTTGCTCCTTTTCTCACAGCTAAGATTAGATTCCATAGTCATTTATATAACACACAAACACACACACACACACACACACACACACACACACACACACACACACACACACACACACACACACACACACACACACACACACAGACACACACACACAAACACACACACACACACATACACACACACTTTTATACAACATTTCAAAACATACTAGAGAAATAGTGAGGGTTTTCAAAGGACAATTTAGATTTTTGATAATTAGATTTATCAGGTATTTATTTCAAATACAATCGTCTGTGGACATAAATGTTTAAGATAAATATTGTTATAATTTAGGCCTGAATTGATGATATCCATCTTATACTCTATGTTAATAACTGATAGGTTGGTGATGTAGTGATAGCGACCGACGCTGTTCTTTCTCTATTAGTCTAATTTACGTAGAAAATAATCATTGCTGTAATGCAGCATTGAACACTGTTTCCATAAACACTAGAGGGAGATGTTACATCATTGTCTGTACAAAGCAGCTGCACACTCTGTTCAATATATGCTGCTTTGACAAGTCAAATCATCTTGAATAATATTGAAACAAAGAAAAATTACAAACTTTTTTGAAAGGTTGCTGGTCCATATACAGTATATTCTTCCTGTATCAATAAATATAGTTTTAAAAACAAGTGTAACTACCTTTAAATACCAAAGAAATGACCAAATTACAACAACTGACACGGCAACAACAAATACAAAAGAGAAGTCATTAATCTGTTTTGGTTCTAAATTGCACTGGCTCCCAGGCGTGTCCATTGTGTCAGGTGTGTAACAGCAGCATTTCCACCAATCAAAACACACTTCCTGTTGAGGCTTGTCATCACAAATGCAGTACCCATCAGCAGGAGGGCTTGAAAGAAAAACATCCCAGCTGTTTGAGTCTCTGGCTGCAGACAAACCAATAGATGAATGGAGGAGACCCTTGATGCTGTTGCTCAGTTGGAAATAGAGAGTGAGGCACAGTGAAGCAGAAATTGCCACTGTAGTTACCTACGAGGGACCTGGCACCTGAAAAGATAAGCAAAGAATAAAACACCTTTAACAGCAATCATTATGGTCAGAGGCTAAACAAATTCTCTCTGATTGTGTCATCACCTGTCACAGTCTTTTGTTTTTTGTTTTTCCTTTCTCCTCCTTCCTCTTCCCTTTTGCTTTTTCCTACAAGACAGTTAGATGGGGAAAAAAAACGATCAGCTTGTGCCCTCTAAAGTACAAAATATGTTTTCTTTCCCAACAATGTTGACATGTTACGTACCTTTCATTCTTCAAAATAGGTTTCCTGATTCTGTAGAACAAATGTTTTAATAAATTAAAATGAACACTCGAGAGCGATGTCAGTTAATAGTCACCAAATACATTCCTGTCTATTAAAAATGACACCAACAAACTACTAGTTTGTTTTACTTATTGCTACTCAACAATAGGCATTACTTTGTTAACTGTAAATCACTATTATGTAACAGTAATATCAAAGAGATCAGATTTGTATCGGCAAGTTAGTGGATATTTTTATGTCACATAGGCTGACTTGTTTTCTTACCTACATTCACATGTCTGATGCTCCACAAAAGTCATCTCAACATATTCTTGATCCGGTTCTGACGGCCTGATTTTCAACAGCTGAGGAATGAAGTGAGTTAAAATTATCTAAAGAGACAGCTACTGGAAATACAGTAAAGGAAGCTACTTGTTTCAAGTAAGGGTCAATAATTCTCTTAAGAGGGAATTTTAATGATGTTTGCAGACAATTTTCTTAATATCCGTACAGCAAACAATAAATCAAATACTCAGAGCAGAATCAATCCAACTTGTGTCTACAGCGAAAACCTGGGTTCAGCGATGATGCCAACCCCAACACACTTAACAATTATAGTGCATAATGCTCTACCTGCATTGTGACGTTTGTGGTTTGGGTGGGATGGCATTCCAGTTTTTCATCCCCACAGCACCCGGCACATCTCACCAGTGGCACACAGGAGGGGCTGTAGATGTGCTCCACCTCTGTTGGATACTCTTGTGCCACCTCCACCAGCTTCTCAATGGTCCGGCAGAAGCTGCGACCCCATACCTCTTGGAACAGCAAAACTATGGGTGAGAGAAGGAGAAGCGTGGGTTACTTCCTTTCTTGTAAGGAGTCTTGCTCAGAGAGAAAAAAAAATATATGTGTTGATCAGAATGTGTGGTTGGATAAATCTATATGTATACATCTCGGCATTCACAAACAGTCCCAATAATTATCATAACAAACCAGTAATGACAAACTTATATCACGTAAACACAAACATAAATCCAGTTGCAATACGCCAGTGTGTATCCTGTTTTCATTTTGAAGTAAAATGTTTGTTTAATCTACAGTACGTTTTCCTGTGGGGGTATATGTGTGAAAGTGTCCCAGTTGCTCAGTTTGTGGGGAAGGAACAGGGACGGCTACGGCCCAACAAACAGAAAAGGAAGAAAAAACAAACACTGGAAACATGTCTCTGAACAGAACCCTGCTGGAGCTGGAGCGGGGCTGGCCTGTGGGCACCTCTGGGACTGAAGGGACCCCAAGAGGTCACCGAATGGAGCCTGACACCAAAACAGCTGTTTATAAAGGCAGACAGGCTGGGAGGAGATGGCTGGGGAAGTATCTCTGATGGGGGGAGGAGGCCGTGAACTATAATGTAGTACAGCGCAAAGGGCCAGTTCAATGGCCAGTTACAGCTCCTTGAATCAAGCTGAGGGAGGAAGAGCAAAGTAACCAGTTTGGCAGTTGTTGCTTGTCCAGAATTGTTCTGTTTTTTTCTACATTTAGATCACATTCATGAGACCTGTGTACATTCTAAGAGTAAGTGATATTTATAAAGAGTGAATGAAAAACAGAGGCAACACACTTCTGATCAAATTTTGCATTTGGTTTGTATCAAGATTCCTTCAGAGTTTCAATCAAAAACAAAAACATGGCTCGACAAATATCTGGAAGAAACTATTATTTCCTGAAACTACTTAGAGGTTTAAGAAACGGACAACAGATACCCTTACCTTCAGTTGTACTGTTTGAGTCTGACAAGGGTAGACTCTGCAAAACACAAAAGAACAAAGTCATTGCTGAAACCTTTCTGAGATTACATAATATAGTGAAACTTCTTCAACCTTCAATCAAACAATCAAAATGATTAATTACGACAAAGAAATATGTTTGCAGAAGAAAGGGATGATATTCCTCATGCAAACTGGGAAATGTTTGAGCCACCACCAGTTCATACCATTAATACCCCCTCCTGTGGTGGCAACTGAAACTACATTGGAGTAAAGTTCATAAACCTCTTTTTGTCCACCTTGCATGGATAAAGTCTCTCTGACATACAGCAGCTCCAGTCTGTCACATACATCACCATTTCTCTGTGTGTTCAACTGTTTAGGTTCAAAACCTTTTACTGTGGTGTAAGATTCAGTTTTCTATTTATTTTCCCATTGATGACTTCCCTCTCTGCCTTGTTTTTTTCCCATCATCCCATGATAAACAAAGCACATTTCTCATTGGCCTGGGAAAAGACAAAACCTCTGGCGGACTCCATCTCGGGAACAGAAATCTATGTTTGATAAAATGCCCTCGAACGCGAGAGCTGGACAGGCAGCAAATGACTTGCATCCTCATGCTCTTCTTGTTACCGGTGTTGTATTTCTGTTCTTGGGGGCACACACACCTGAAGAAATGAATACCGTGACACTGATAGTGACACAAATGAATAGTGTTGGACTAAAGCTTGTCATTTAATAGCAAAAATACAGTCAAGGACTTTTCAAAATGATATTAGTTATGAACCGATATTAGTGTCAGGGTGAGATAACAACTGAAAACAAAACAGCATCATTCAGGCCTTTGTTAAGAACATTATTGCAGAGGAGTGCTGTGTTCTGATAGTGATGGATTATTCACACTTACACTAATAGAGCCCTGCAAAAACAGAATTGACAGGCACGTCTTTATCCTCTCTGTAATGTCCTTCGTGACACATGTAAGTAGATACATAACGCCTTCCAGTCATCCACTTGCATCTGTTCAGGCATCTCCCTGTTTTCCCAAAAGTCATCTGGCCAGAATGTCCAGCTGTCTGTCTGACAGAGCTGTTTTGCAGAGCGCTGCTCACTGCATTGTCAGGTCTGCAACAGCACCACGGGTCACGAGCAGAATCAGCTTCATACCCAGCATGAGAAAGTCAAAGTTCACTTTCAGTTATTGTGTATTGAAGCCACTTCAACCCTCTGGGAGTTGATTATTTTTTAATCCTCTCTGTCTGATCTGGGCTATGTGTGTTCATGAGGCTGCTCCACATCACAAGGGCTTCCGGCCGTGGTCAGACATGTGGTGAGGTGGATTGTGGCTCTGACCTCAGGCATGGGTTTAAACCTGGACAAAGCAAACAGGCACCTCTGGGGCCTCCTGCGGTTAACAGCACAGCAGTGAGCTGGCCCTGAAGAGTTGCCAAAGTTTTAAAAGAAGCTACATGAGTATCCTCATGCAGCCAATCCTTCCATTTTGTGCACTTGAAAGTATGAGTGGGTGATAAATAATGACTAATGGTAGTTCTGGTGGGAAAGGGAACTGATTCAAATCAGTAAATTATGTTTAAACTTGTTTCATTAATGCCAGAGGTGGATTGTTCTCAAAGTAGTCAAATTTCTTTCTCGTTATTCCCCGCTGACCCTTTTCATCAAGAGTAGTTTAAGGGTCAAACGTTGCTGTGGGCTGTATTCTTTGATTGTTTTTATGACTTGGGTGTGGATACCTCTGAGAATAACTGAAAAAATGCCTAAACTTGACTTGACGTACCTCTAACTTTTATACTTTTGTCTAAAAAAAGACAAGAGTATAAAAGTATAAGAGTTTTCTGTGTCCTCAGCATTGTATCTAAAACAGCTGGCTTTTAGGAAACAGGAAAACTTTGGTGAATATTATTAAATTTAAATTTGATTGAAAACAAAATCACTTGGAAGCTCAAGTTCCGCTGGAGGGATGCACAAAGCACATAAAAGAGCCCCAAAAGAAACTGCAGGAAATAAAAACACTTGTAACCTAAAACCTTAAAATTCGCAGCTTGAGTATGCTTATAATTTATTTGGTATTAATCATCACATGATTAATTGTCTGATCTTTGTTCTTGACAACCTCTTTAGGGAAGAATTTCAAACTGAATAATTCATTCAATAAAGAAATGTTACCGAGTCGTTCTGATTTATTTTTTTTGAAGGGACATCAAAGACACAAACAGGAAGATAGGAAACATGTTTCTGAAGGGAACACATGAATAGAAAAACACATTATAATTAAATTTCAAATAAAGGTAGGAAGGCGGTATTGGTTCTGGTTTTTGAAAAACACGCTCTGGCATTGTCAGATTTTTTTTAAAGGCGTTTAAGACGGATGTAAAACATACTGATAAAAGTAAGACTCATTTTAGGTTTTTGTTCTGACTTCGGGTAAAACTCCACGCCCGTGAGACCTGAGTGTCCTGGAGGGTTGGTGGGTAAAAAAGCAAATATGATCAACAGGTAAAACTAAGATCAGTTTTATATAGTTTTTTATAGTTTTATAAAACTATTAAAGAAAATCAATTCTGACCATTGGGTCTGTGAGACATGCTGTCCTTCTGGGCTTATCAACAATCAGAAGCTGACTTTTATTGTAACTATAATATATTTTTTGCAAGGAGATCAGAAAGTAAAGCCTCACAGTAAGAAGACAAACACTAGTGTCTCTGTATTGGCTTGAAAAATAGTCAATCTGCTATTATGATCAATTATTTTGAATTAACTGTACAGTTATTTGGATACTGATATCTAAAACACAGTTTAAAATGGTATCTACTGGTTCAGAGTTAGCAGGAGAGATGGTAATGTAAGGCTGTGTATCATCAATGTATCCTCCTGTTAATGTCTTTAAGTGGGAACATACGGTGGCTGAAAGTAGAGGACCTAGGATTCCACCTTGAGGAACACCACAGTTAATTTTGTAGCCTTCAAATGAACATCTACCCAAACTTAAAAAAATCTTTCTCATCTTTGTCAGACCCAAAAGCCACCCTAAACAGAATCAGAAGTGAACAGAAGTGATGTGCTGTGTGAAATACACCCTTGCGCAGGAGGAATACTAACACAGAAGGTCGTAATAGTTTCTATTTTCATTCATTGAAGTCAAAAAACATTTCTGTAAAAGTTTTATTCATGAAGCCTGGCAGATTGGACCTACAGTAGTGTTTGGCTTCAGAAGAGGCTTAATTTTGTCATCAGTCCAGCAGAGGAAACACCCATCTGAAGAGTTTGTCATGTTATGTTGACTAATATGGAAAGCTAGAAACTGCTTGAGGGAATGGGATTTCAAACGAAGCATGTTGTAATTGTGAGTCTGCTGAGGAATTTGGAATTAAGTAGGAAATAACTGTCCAGTGCTTCCTTACAAACAAAGGTTCTGGGAGAAGATTCATTGGCTGACATTGACATGCATTTGATCTGATGGTGACTATGTTATCCACAAAGTGGACTGCACAGAAATTTACGCAACCGCAGCTGGAATCTCCTTGAACGGACTGGCACGGCTCAGTACGTGTGATGTGAAGAGACTGTTGGCCTGAGCAGCAGCCATAGATGAAAAGTCCTTTATTAATATATCCCTGTTTATTAGATCCCGTTTCAGCTGTCTAAGGTCCTCCTGTAACTCTAAGTAAGCCAGCTGGAAGAGATGGCAAATTCCCATGATGAAAACATTAGAATCTCACTAGCAGCCGGCTAAAGCTTGCAAACTGACAAGTTAAAAGCGAGTGACACTTCAAAACTATGCCAGATGTCTGAAATACTTGGTTAAAGTTGAAATCACAGGTGAAATGACTTAAGAAAAAAAACTAAAAGCTATCTCATCATCAGGATGAGAACACCCACACAACACATGTAAACACCTTCAGGGTTTGTTTTGGTCCAACAGAACACTTTGGTCATTGTCACATACAGTATGTGTCTATGTTTTTCAAAGGTTTTAACATCCAGATGATAATTCAGAACAAACTGTTGAACTTGCTGATAACTGTTTCATTAGCTCAGTGTCCTGCCAGTGGTTTTATTCTTTAATCCCCTGTGTAGAACCTCCAGTGCAGGAGGTGCAGGAGTTTGTCCTGGACAAAACCTGGAGGCTTTCATGCCCAAGACAGACGAACTCAGCGGCGCTGCTGATTGGATGCAACACCAGAGCAGGTGTTTAGCTAATTGTAGGTCAGCTTAGGTTTGTCTCTAGCGTGCAGTTGTTTTATTGCATTTTTTGTTCTATTTGTCTGTTGTTTTTTGTTGTTGCGACAACTGTCGTATGTATTTATGCTGGTGTAATGTGTGAATGTCTATAAGCAGACAAGATACAGAAATTTCCCTCGGGATTAATAAACTGTCAGTCAGTCAGTCCGTCCGTCCATCCATCCATCCATCCATCCATCCATCCATCCATCCATCCATCCATCCATCCAATAGATCTGGGCTCAGCGGCCTCAACGTGAGCACAACCAGAACAGGACCAAACACAGACTCTGGGTTTGTAAACATAGTGATGACGGGGATTTGAGTTCTCAGATGATTTACGACCAGGACTTAGAGAGGCATAAACCAGCTGAGAAACAAGAGTGTGTTACCGTTATTGTGTGAACTTGCTTACAGTAAATATTTCTGTAACACAATGAACATGGTTCAGATGTCTGTAACACAACCTCAATAACATTTTGTTGATACATTTTGGACATTTAATATATTAAACCAGATTTGTACATATTCCACCTCCAACATTTACAGCAGCCACAGCAGTAGTGAAACTGTGACAACATGCTTATTAACGTAGCTGCTTCAAAACCTAAACGACTCTTTATTCTCTACTGATAGCTTGCTGGCTGAAATTTTGCTCCGTCCTCTGGATCATTTTGTCCCTGGGCTCCTGCTGTCAGGCCACAGCGGCTCCAGTCCTCTTTATTCTCCACTCCCACACAAATGAACTGCGTCATGTTTAACCTCTACTTAACTTCATCTGCCAGAGGAAGGACAGCATGTGTGGGGACTCAAAAACAAAATATGAAAGGGACACAGCATAAAGGTCACAGAGGATTTTTCAACTTTGAGGATCCAGCTGAGGAGGGTGGTCATGGTTAACTCAACAGCAGGTACTCTGGCTCACAGCCAGAGTCAGCATGTGTTTCTTACAGAGAGCTGAAGATGACTTACAGATGTGAGATAAGGAAAATTAAATACAGATATGGTTCATCTCCCAGGTATATGAGAGGAATGACACACCTCCTGGTGATGTGACAGGACTTAAGGGTTTGGATCAAGAAATCTAGACGTTCATCTCCTCCAATAATATTAAGGATCAGCCATGTTTTATTTCCAGACAATATGACATGAAAGGGCTGGGATAAACTGGTGACTTATCTGGGGTGTAGCCCTCCCCCCCACCCAATGTCAGCTGGGATAAGCGACTAAAATGAGATGATTACTGATTGTCTTATTTTCGAGAAAATGAATGAATGAATAACATGAAAGGGGTGTTACTCAACCATCATCACAACACACTTTAATTTTGCCCAGCATTCATGGGATGAAATTTAATAACAGCTACAGAAATTCGATTCTAAGATGTAATAATAATATCTGTTAGACTGAAAGTCTGTTTTTGTTGTCATGTAGATGATATATTCACTGCCACAGTGGAGTGGTATACAAGATCTTCCTTCATTTTATTCTGACCCATCAAAGTACAATGCAATAGTCCAGCACTAATTTCGCAGCTGAAAAGCATCTTTCACGATAATTTTATAAGACTTTGCAAGACATATGGTGTACTATGGACAACAATATGCATTTAACACCCTGTAGTTTAACAGTGCCGGTGGCAGACGTTGTTAACCCGGGCCATGCCCAACCGGGTATAAAATTCTTTAGATGAATAATAATAATAATAATAATAATAATAATAATAATAATAATAATAATAATAATAATAATAATAATAATAATAATAATAACAATAATAATAATAATAATAATAATAATAATAATAATAGGCTAATAGCAGTCACAAACAAATACCACTGATTAACTGCAGTTTTCCATTACACTTCCTAGTTGAATCACCTGGCTGGAGATCAAACGGGTAAAAACTTGGACCACTTTCATAGATTAAAGGTTTAAATGATCAGGAATGCTCTGTACTTGTTTTAACTTGGACTGGTTTTACAAATGCCTCTTCTGTTTTTTCCCCACTTTGGCAAACAATGGTATCATACTATTATTTACAAAGCTTTCTCAGAGGGTCTGTTGTCCAGTATAATTTCTGTCAATTAGTTGAACAGTTTGGTGATTTAGTGATTGTATACAGCGAGGAACGTCAGTCAAAAAAATTAGAACCCATTGCTGGCAAATATTCCAACTACAGTGCAGACTAGTGAAGCACCCACATTTACAACTTGCTAAGCAAACATCGGTCAGGACAGAGGGTACTAAAGTAGAACATGTGGATACAAACAGCACACAGAGTCATCCAGGCGACTGACAAACAGAGCTGCCATCCTTCCCCTCCATCCTTTATCGAGAGCCAGATTCCACATCATCAGCATTAATTCTCAGGCTTTTCACAGATTCTGCATGTCACAGTATCTCAACCACCACTGGTGAAAGGAACGTTCTGTTTTGTACACATGTGGTGGGTGAACCTACAATGACGGCGGTGCCATTACAAGTCTGACAGTATCCAGCTGGGCCTCTAGGGTGGTCTGGTCAGAGCCTGTGACCACAGAGCGTTGCCAAAACACCAAGAAACATCAACTGAGCATGTGGTAAATGTGCCACAACGGTTTCTGTTGTCTTTGAAAAGAGTTACTCGAATTGCTCCACAGACATCCGACCTGATTATACTGTATTTTTATGATGGTAAAAAACAAAACAAAGAGGGGAACAAGACTTTGTTTTCCTGCTGAGAGGTAGATGGGGAGACAAACGGCACAGTGATATCTATGGTTTGATGTAAAAGGGGTGTGAGCAGATGCCTTGATTTGCATATAGACTGAATATGGGAAACAGTATGCTTAACTCAAAAAAGTGACAGAACCCATGAAGCCCAGGCATTCTATATCTTGTTTTCTTCATCCAAGCAAAAATCTAAGTGCAGCAAGTATGAGTATGGATTTATCAGATTTCACGTACTGTAATTCTATTGTTTTAAATGTGTATCTGGTTAATAAATCATCTCCCAGCTCCATGTAAAACAAAATCTTTAGGTTTAATAATATATTTTTAAAATGATAAAGCGGTAATAGAAGATGGATGAATGGATGGATATTTAAATCTCCCTCTTTTTAACTCACAGGTTTATTTCAGGATGTTTCTTGGCTACAATACACACATGCTATGTGAAAGAGATATTGACCTTTTTAACTTGCCTCTCAATGTAGTTAAAAAAAAAAAAATCAAAGATCAAAATTGTGAAACTATTCCTCTAAAACTCTTAAATGATTTCTTATGTTATTCTTTGTTTGAAACAAACATTTGTTTCGTTTTACAATAGTTTACATTTCTGAGAGTGAAACAAAAGAGCAAAATAGGGTTGAAAGACAGGGGAGAGGTTTGGGTCAATATAAATGTTGATTTAGATAAGCACCACTTCCTCAGTATATGTCCATTAATACATGCACCCCGTCTGCAAACACACACGAATGACACAGGTCTTGAGATAAGGCTGACCGGTGGTAATTGTGGTCTCTATTACAGTAAACGCTGCTCTCCCTGTATAAACCACAGTAAATTATATCCAGATGAGAGATTAAAGCTTGCTGAGTAGACGGCTGCCCCGAGCACCACTGCTCCTTCTCCTCCACAAGAGGAAGGAGAAATCCATATTTCCTGACTGCGATTGCAACCATCCCTTGGGCCGGGACATTACAACTTGAGAGAAAATAGCACAACAGCACAAATAAGGGCCTTATCATTCAGCAGGTCACCCCCACTAGAAGGCCCTGCATGCAGGCATCTGCAACAGAAACATGGAACAAGTGTGCATGAGCCTCTTTTCATGTTTATCGAGGACAACCGAGCTGCATCAGAGGAACAGAAACCTGCCTGTTTGCTGTTGAGCTTTAGGTATTCATTAAACCCCTGGCTTCACGAACTGTAGCTGGAAATGTGACGTAATGCTGTCTATACTTGGAAGGGACTGGACAAGTAAAGAGAAACACAGCTAGCACAGACACACGTGTGTGCTACAGATGGTCACACTCAAGTATTGTTTTCCTGCTGGTGATGATGTAAAGGAAACACCTGTGTAGCGTCATGTCCTCACACACCCTCAGCACAAGTCAATGCCCACTGCCCCTTTTCCTCTTACAGACTCCAGAGACACGCTTCGCCAGTGAAGTGATGAGTCTAACTACGAAGTCAAACAAACAGGGAAGCGGGTTTCCTTTCCTATATTTGGGTCCTATGGTCAATCTTGAAAAAGATTCAAGAATTTCATAATCTCATTCCACAGAAGCTGTCAGTTCTCATCCATCACTGATTCCAGGATTTCAATTTAAGGATTCAGGTAAGTTTTACTGGCCACAAACTGGTATGAGGCATAAAGGGAAATTAAATCCTGTTTTACAATGACTCCTTCGTCAGTGTGTAGTGCAATAAAAAAAGGAAAACAAGCTGACTGAAGTGGGTCAGGTTTGGTTGTGTTGATGCATGACTTCACCTGCACACAGTCGTCATGATCATCGCATTCCACACAAACCATCCCAGTATTATCTTTCAATAGAGAGTGGGCAGGAGGCAACAAGTATGACAGATTTTTGTAAAGCTGCAGAATGACTTACCGCCAGTGTTAAATCATTGATGATATTCACAGTATTGTACTGTAGTTTACCAATAAACACACACACAGACACACACGCATACACACACTGATGTCTGATTGAAAACACAGGAAACAGACGTAACACAACAAATAAGAGATGTGTCGAAGAATATGAACAAAATAGGTGCTTGATTGAAGTTGTTGCACAGGCTGAGGAGCAGGGTGACCCAGAGGCCACCATTGTTTTAAAAGGGGAACCCAGGTGCTTCCATCCTCTGGCCAGATCCACGTATGATGGGATCAGGATGGGTTCAGGAAAAGTTATTAAACTGAATGTTTCAACAGACAACTCTAATCGAGGAAGCATGATTCTATCAGCTGCATACACAACTTAGGGTCCCTTTGCTGGTAAATAACTGCCTAGCAACAGTGTTTGTTATGCAGAAGGTAAGTGATGCTAATGCCTGTGTACTCAATCATCACTGGTTTACATGTTGTAGTTTATATTCAACTACATGTGAAATCTACTTGATCTATTCATGATTGCTTTAATATATTATTTCCCTTTTGTGACACTGGCACATTGCTATTTGTATCATGGTCAGCATCAAAAAATATTAACATTCATAGTTTTAATATTTATATCTTAAAGAAATTATGAATTTTTCATTCCTGGGTGGAGTCTATAAGTATGATGTAAGATGTGGTAAATCAACCATCAGTGCCATGCTAAATATTACAATTTATACAGAATTGTAAAATATTAAAAGATTAAAATTTGTGCATAAGTTTGATGCAACTGAAATTTGTAGTTTGCAAGCTATGCTCTAGCCAAAAAAAAGGTGACAGGTGGACAATATTGATGACTACATAAATAAAAAGAATTGCATCTCTTGTGCAGTGGAGCTGCTAAAGTAAGTGTTAAATATGACACACCAGTGGATTAGAGGATGGATCAGAAGGGTAGCAAAGTGTGCTTTGTAACTCAATGTTTGTTGGATTTGAAAACATTCACTGGTTGACATGGTAATAAACAACTGACATATGCAACCAATGATGCTGGGAAATTAATCAGTATTACTTTATATAAGACATTAATAGGAACCAAAAGCTTAGATACTGTACAGCTGCAGCTACTCCAGAAATCTTAAGAGAACAAAACACAGAGCTCACAACAAACATCTGCCTTGTTTCACCAAACACATTTCAACTATTTCCTGATAACAATGGCACACTTAACGCTGTACATTATTAGGCAGAAGTGAAGTTAATCCCATCCTCTCGTGGTCACATGTCTGAGAGGAGACATGGACGGCTCATGAGTCACAAGAATGCTTGCGGCAGATGCGGCTGCAACAGTGATGAGAAATCATTATCAATTATTGGCACATATTTATCGCTGGTGAATCACAAAGGGAGGCATTTTTAATAGCATTCTCAACCACAAGGACAACATTTGCTTTTCCCACTTGGATTTGCCAGTAAAACTTCTTCGGGAGTCAGAGCATGAGCCACTATCATGAGAATGACTTGGATATTGTGAAACATTTTGTTCCTGAGACATATGCATTTCTTAATCTTTATGCGTGTCTTTGCACAGAGAAGGAAAGCAGTGCTACATTTCCTTGTTAAGCAAATTGTTCAACATTAAGTGATGAATGGCATCTGAAGCGTTAGAGCTGAACCTCAGAAGCCCTGGTCCTACCTAAACAAGCCTGTATGACCTGACGGATCGGTTGTTGAATCTCACATTTGTTCGGTTTACATTTTCCGTCAGTCCTTATGGCAGCAGGGATTCATTTAACCTACTACATGTTGATGGCCCTGGATTTTGTCACTGCTATTTTGACTGAGCAAGCCATGAGCTGATTATAAGGATTAGTGGAGATGTGATGATCCCATGCCTCTCCCACTCACTCTCAACTCAGCAACAGCTGCAAAGACTCCTGCTTAAGAATCTGGTGGAACATTGAGCTTTTTCCACCCTAAGACTCCTATGAAGATTGCAGAGTGGCAAAAAGAAAAATGCTGCAGTGTTAAACAGGCAGCGGCAGCAGCGCATGACAACTGACAGTAGCAGTGAATGGGTACAAGAATGACCTGGTTTTGCCTTAAACACGAGAGGCATCAGGATGACCTGCCAGCCGCCAGCCACCTCGGGATGAAATCAGAGAATGAATCGGTTCAAGAAGCTGAGCGTCTCCTGTTTTGGTATCACCTACTCTTTCAAGTGTTTCTCCGGTGCATCACAGATCTTTGAATGAGTTCCACTCAAGTTTCAGCTCTGTCCTGAACAGGCACATTTTAATTATAAGAGTAGAATTCAATGCCAGGAAACAGGATAGACTAGCTTTGTACTGCTGCCAAACTGACAGTAAAATGACTGGTTTGAGTAAAATTTTGCACCCAAGGCTAATCTTTTTTAATTAACAGTACAAGTGAAATAAGGGGGGGTTTCCCACTGATATACAGTAAAGGTGACTAATGTGACAGTTGTTACCTGCAAGGATCAAATTTTCTATCATGCTTGTGGAAAAAAAAAATTACAATTACAATTAATACTACTAAGTTAGTAGTATTAAGTTTTTCCCTCACCAGAGCAATGACTCCCTTTACCCACAAGCACAAGTTTGTCACGTTTCATCTTGAATGAAGTGACTCAGTTGGCGCTCATTCAGAGCACAATGGATTTATTTACACCGCGTTGACAAGCCTCCGCTGACTCACTCGTACAATTCATTACATTACAGACAAATACGCATATTAAACAAATAGTTGTGTTGTTACTGTGCAGTTTGAAAAGTGGATCCATACAATCTGACTACAGTTTTGTGATGACGGTATAACAAACCGCCTTCTCTGTCAGAGCTTTACGTTTCTTTGAATGTTGCTTACCTGTGCAGGTGAGAGCAGCAAATAAAGCGCCACAGCAGTCTGGATGGCAACACCGAGTTTCATATCGTGAGGTTTCCGCGTGGAGACGAGGTGAGATGTCTCCAAGATAAAATCAATCCCACAAATAAGACTTTCCAAGTGGTCCGTTCCTGGTTCAGTAATGCTGGGAATGAATGCAGTCCTATCGCCCCGCCGCCGCGCGCAATCTGATCAAGTAGTCTGTGCGTAATAATGGATTAGAGTCCAGAGGCGAGTCGGGGGCGCAAAAAGCAATACAATAATGATGTCAAAAATAAAATGTCGGAACAGTCACATTTAAAGACCAACTGCATCCACAGCATTGAACAGTGTTAATTCACAAATCATAGTTACTGTACAAACCAAACAGAGAGTCTATTCAGTCAAAAATCTCTGCTTCAGGTTCCACCGATTCTTTCAGTTTATGCAGCCCTGTCCCGATCCCCGGTTGTTAGATACACACTTGTCTCTAATAGCCATACGCAACCTTTTTACAAGCTGGTCATTTAAATCTCCACCCCTTCTCCGCGCTCCTCTGCGCTTTGTTTCATATGGCTTCACAGAAGTCACTGATCAGATGGAGTTTTCGTCCACCTCCCTTTCGAGCAGCAACATGTGCCTGTAATTTAATTTATGATGCTGCAAATGGTTATTGCAGAAATTTCGACACTGCCACTGATGCTTTATTCCTGTATTCTAGACTATACACCACAGGTGATTTATGCTCACTGAGAAACTACTCTGAAGCTTTTCAGGGAAGGGAAACTCTCAGATCTTTTTCTCTAGATGGTATACTCATTGCTGGCTCATGCTCCAGGATGCACAGAGAATTTCCTGTGAGGGTTTAGTATTTACTTGAGTTTGCAGACACAGAAGCAGAGATTCCACGACTGTTGACACATAGAGTTCATATTTAGCGTGGGACTTCTGTGTTTGGAGAAACCCTGGAACGAAAGGATTCCTTGTGGGCTTCCACACATTCCTTCAACAATGCTGAATAGCTCCTGCGCCCCCTTCTATTGCACAGACCACACTCAGGAGTGTGGCCTCTCTAAACATGTCAGACACTTTAAGCAGAGTATGCCACCCCCTTCATTACCAGCATCCCAGACAGAGTGTCAGCGAGGGCAAACCATCTGGGATTTTGAAAGACACTTCTTCTAATTACTCTGGGTAGTTCACAGTATTTTCTCAAATTTCATCTTTACATGGCAATAATGGATGCCCTGTGAAAACGCAAGGAGATGACAGAATTTACGCAAAGCAAACTGTGATTCTTTGCGAACTTAAGTCCAGAAATATTCAGTCGCTCTCACTGTGCTGTCTTTTTAAAGGTGGTTGGTCAGCTGTAACCACAGTATCGTCTTCTCCAATGCAACAAAGGCGGAAGAGAGATTATTTTCTGTCATTTCAACATTATTAAAAGCACATAAAAGTCCAAATATGGTGCAAATAATTGTCACGTTTTGTTTGAATGATTTTAAATAGAGGACCTCAAGATCATTGCTGTGCAGAGTTTATTTGGTCAGAGGACAGAGGTAGACTCGAACCGTCATCTGCTCACTGATCTACATGTGTTTTTAAAGGTGCACCAGCTGATAGCGCCCAATAAGAGCACTCACATTATTTGCCCTATAAATACACTCAGACAAGATAAGTAAACCTGCCTCGAGTGATAATGTGTTCTGGGCTAGATGGATCTCTGTTCCAGACCACCTCAAGGCCTTCATTACTTTAGCTAAAACCACAAAGCATGACAGCGCTGGCCAGGTGTCTACTTCAACTTGTTGTGTTTGGACACAGAAACATGATTCCTGCTTTGACTTAATATTTGTCATTTTAAATAACATTAAATTTAATGTCCTTTAAATAATGCCTCCTTAATGAAATTGAGAGGAAAACCTCTGATTCAGTAGACGGGCTTGTATTCAACAGGGTGTAATAATAAAAAATAAAAATTAGAAACAGAAAAAACATTATAATGAAAAGCATCAATACAACTCACAGAAATAAATATAATAAAACACATAACTATAAGTAAATATTGTTTTAAACTGGTCCATACATTAAATATCACTGCTTTGATCTGATGTCATGATTTAAGTTGGGATTCGTGATTAAGTTTTTCGATTAAGGTCAGCTGATTGTACGAATGAGTCTCTCCGTATTGTGGAGAACATTGGGTGGCTCTCAGGAAATGGAGTGCCAAAGTAACCACATTTCCCTTCTGCCGCTGACCCCTCATTTTCCCAGATTGCCGAGCAAAAGGTAAACAGATGAACAACATTAATGATGTCCATTCATCATTGTTGGGGCAGCCTTGGTTTTCTTCACAGTGGGGCCTTTAAGGGGAGGGTGGAGAGCCAGGGAGCCCCTTACTTTGAAGGATCTTATGAACAATATTTAGAGCCCTAAAGGGAGACCCAGGTTTCTGTCTGCACAATACCTTGGTATTCATTGATTGTTCGTCTATTTTCTTTGATTTAAAGACAGTGGCTGTAAACTCTGAGTGCATTTTTTAGCACAAATTCATACAAAAAAGTTGAATATGTGGGAGAGAACCAGTTGTACAGGAATATTACTGATAGCCCCTAATATATGTTAAAGTGACAGCCCTAATTTCAGTTAGGGCTATATATATACATTGTATATGTGTATGTATATATATATATATATGTGTGTGTATATGTGTGTGTGTGTATATATATATATATATATATATATATATATATATATACTGTATATATATACTGTATATATATACTGTATATATATACTGTATATATACTATATATAGTACAGTGGTTAAGTCAACTGACTTGAATACAGAAGGTTGTTCGAGTCCTGGTCGGGACAATCACTATCCAGTCAACTTACACAAACGCAGAAGAGGGTGTGGTCTGGAATGCAGGAGGGCGTGCTTTCGAACCCCAGACATGGCGGACACTATCCAGTGAGGGTCTTTAGGCAAGACCCTTAATGCTATACCAGCCTACCTCAAACATGAGTGAACACAATAATGACAGAGTCATACCGGCTCGGACGTCGCCCGGTTAACAAGGTCCACATCAGATACTAGGGAACCAGGGCAATCAGATGAGAAATGGGTTACTGGAACAAGACACACATGGACAAGGGCGGAGAATACGGAGTTGCTGGAATGCTACTACACGAGTAATCCCAGAGAGAGGGGATATATGGGGCGGATGTGGGACCAATGGATGCTTCGAAACCCACAATCAAGGCTAACAAAGAAACAGCTGTTAGCCCAGTGTTCCAACATCCATAACCAAAAACTGCTGTCACAACTAGAGATCAATGAAATACTTCAACAATGCTACGGCAAGGGGGAGCCAGGATACCAGGTCAGCGGGGGGATATCACCCCCCCAACAATCCAAGATTGGGTACCAAGCCCCATACACAGCCTCAATACCAGAGCTGCTGACCTGAGAAGGAAGATCGTGACCCAAATGGAAAGAGGGGGAGGAGGAGGAGACAGCATGGAGGGACAAGCCCCTACATGGCATGTACCACCGTCAGATAGAGGAAGTGGCTGATATCAAGAAGACCTACCAATGGCTGATTAAAGCTGGACTGACAGACAGCACAGAGGCACTGATCATGGCAGCACAAGAACAGGCCCTAAGTACAAGAGCAATAGAGGCCAATATCTACCACAGTAGATCTGACCCAAGGTGCAGGCTATGTAAAGAAGCCCCAGAGTCAGTCCAGCATGTAGTAGCAGGGTGTAAGATGCTCGCCAGCTCAGCATACATGGAAAGGCACAACCAAGTAGCTGTGATAGTGTACAGGAACATCTGTACCCAGTATGGACTAGAAGTACCCAAATCCCAATGGGACATACCACCGAAGGTGGTTGAAAACGACAAGGCTAAGATCCCGTGGGACTTCAGCTTCCAGAGCGACAAACAGCTGCCGGCTAACAAACCGGACATTGTGGTGATGGACAAAGAGCAGAAGAGAGCAGTGGTGATAGATGTGGCGATTCCAGCTGACACCAACATCAGGAAGAAGGAACACGAAAAGATTGAGAAGTATCAAGGGTTGAAAGAACAGCTGGAGCAGATGTGGAAGGTCAAGGTTAATGTGGTCCCCGTGGTAGTAGGAGCACTTGGGGCAGTGACTCCCAAACTGGAAGAGTGGCTCCAGCAGATTCCTGGAACAACATTTGAAGCCTCAGTCCAGAAGAGCGCAGTCCTAGGAACAGCTAAGATACTGCGCAGAACCCTCAGACTCCCAGGCCTCTGGTAGAGGACCCGAGCTTGAGGATGACACACAGGGAGGCAAACCCATTTGGAGTTGTTGTTGTCAGTTCCTGTAACGTTAGCTTACCCCTTTAAAGGAAAAAGCCTGTTGGTTGATGCTGCCTTATTTAGAGGCATTTTATTCTATTCATTTTGAATTGCTGTATTGAGTCAGCTTTAGTATTCATTTTGATTGAGAGTCTGCTTATGTGCCTATTTGAGACTCAGCCTTATTTTATTTCTGAATTTTATTTATTTTATTTAACTGTATTTGTATTGCATTTTTGAGAAATGCACCTGGCCTAATTGGTTTGCTGATGTGCTTGGCCTTTTTTCTTTTGAATTTCATTTATAAAGCACACTTAACCAATAAAAATGTGGATTTCAAATCTTCTCTTCTAGGTGCATTCTATTGATTAGTCGTGCACTACAATTTTGTAATTGTAGAATTCAAATTCTTTATTTAGGGGCCTTTAGCAGGTATGAGATTAAATTGCGATTAATTAGATGAATTTTCTTAATCGCCTGACAACAGCACTAATATACAGTATGTGTGTGTGTGTGTGTGTGTGTGTGTGTGTGTGTGTGTGTGTGTGTGTGTGTGTGTGTGTGTGTGTGTGTGTGTGTGTCTAATACAATGTAATATGATTTTAGTCAAAAAATATGTCAAACCATCTGGACAGAGCTCCCAAACAGGATACATCAACACTTAGCATCCAGACCCTTCCCTGCTATAATGAGATGTGACACTTCATGAATCTCTTCCTCTTGCATCAGCTCTGTTATTGTGAAGAGAACTATATTTGACATAAAAGGTAAATCGGAAATGCTACAGTCATGAGTAAAAAGCTATTTTTTGTTGCCTAAGGTGATTAGCATGATATGACAATAACAAATTCTTTAACTCAAAACATGTCAGATCCTGTTTTTACTTCCTAAGATTCACAGACATATTTTGGTCCCAGACAGATTTTTGTTCCAACGTTGTCAGGTGTCATCCTGTTTTCATGCCCAGTCTGTTCATCTGTGAGTATTGTTTCATTATGTAGAAAGCCAGCCAGCATGTTAACAGGCAATCTGATGTTATTTTAGTCTGGTGGTATCATGAATCAGCCCTCACAGAAATCTCCAGATGCTATTGTGCTTCATGCAGCTGTGTCTTTGGCATCACAGCGTCAGCTGGATGTTGCAACTGCCAGCTGAATGAGGACTTGACTCCCAGTGTTTCAAAAGTCTGTGTTGATTTTATTGTATTTGAGGAGCAATCATAATGAACACATGACATTTGGTGCTTGAGAAAAACTCTCAAATAGAGGAGGAAATGCATTTCTGTGTTTTTGCACAGCTTTTTGGGGATACAGTTACTCACTCATCTTTTCCCATTATTTAAATAAGAAAGTTGATGCCAGTCTAATGTACAGTGAGCATGAAGTTAGGGATTGAAATTGGTGCACTTGCCAAGCCTGGAATCAAGTTTGATTCCAGATCCTGTGGTTTTATCCAAATTCAAAATACTCAAGTTTTATTTCTTTTGGTCACTTAAAACAGAAACATCGAAATAACAAGTTGTGGTGTGCTAAGATGTAAATACTCACATCTCATTTAGTGGGTGTTGGGGTGGTTTGTTATTATGGCTGTTTTTTGATTTTCCATCTTGCCCCATATGATAAGAAAGTGGTATATATTCTCTCATCTCACTATCAGGAACAAAGCGTAAATCAAAATTTCCTTTTATTTACTCCTAAAAACGACAGAGCATGATGCACTAATATGTTAAAAAAAACAAAAAAACCATTAAGACATACAGACTGACTAGCGCCATCTGTAAATTCACTGTAACATCATTTGTAACATCCATAAGAGATGGATTTCTTTCAAATCAACTGTGGGGACGGCCTGGACCAAAGCAACATCAGTGTCCCGCAAGGTAACTAGATATTTGTCTAAGATAAAATTTCATCATCTCCTCCTCATTCTCCACAAGTTGCAGGGACAAGGACCTGCAGCTGATCGTAATGAAGAGGAAAAACCCCACTGAAATTGAGCCATCAAGATATGTGGCAACCTGTTAGCTTTATAAGAAAGGATTTAGTGACATATACTTTGAGTGGAGGTCCTGTATTCAGAAGCAGGTTATAACTCAGGCTTCTGATGAGACTCTAAAATTGCATTAAAAGGTCCCACATGTGGAGCGTATTCACAAGTTCATGAGACGACACTGTTGGTGGCGAATCAGCCTTTGCCATTAAAATAGATTAATGAGATGTTTTTAACATCTCTCTCAAGTTCAAACATTCTCTTCAAATTACAGCCTCAAAATGATGTTTAATGTAAATATAATGTTCATTTCTCTAAGCCCTGCAGGTGTATCACAGCAAAGCTCAGGTTTTTATATAAACATGTGTCCTTGAAAATGTGTATGACTTTTTTTCTGCCCTCTGTCATGTTAGTAAAAGAGATACAAGAGGCAAAGGCTAATGGAATATATATGTTATTAGTAAATGTTGCTCTGAGATCGATTGGGAGCGAGATTAGATGTATTCCTGGAAGTAGGAGACGCTTGCATAAATATGAGCTCTGTCAGGAACCAGGATTTGCTGTACAGCAACTGCCCTTGAGTGCTACAGTTTAGTTTTTTTCAGGGCATAGCGTGTTATTTTAAAACCTCAAATTAGTTTATCCTCCCTCAGGGGCTATACCTTTTGAAAGGGTTCCTCAGAAAGCACACATATTGCTCTCATTTGTAAAGTAAACCAACATGAACTGACAGTAGTTGTGTAAGACTTGTAGAATAGCTGTAAGTGTAGCATTAAACTTCAACATCACACCAAGCTCAAATAAACATTTTTAACACTTCACTAAATAAAGCTGTCACCCAAATTTACATAGTCAAACAGGGCACCTTTATTGGTTTAGTTAAAATAATAGAGAAGATTTTGTGCCAGAATGTAAATGAGAAGCAGCTTAATTTAGCTTACTTTACAATTAAGACCGATTCAACTGATGGGTTATGTAATTTGTGTTTAACTAGTCAAAAAAACAAAAGAAATTGTGCTTCCTTAAAAAGTCAAGGCTAGCATGAATCATGACAGAAAGGATTAATAATACAGGGGGATATCTGATGACCTTTTACAATGTCACCCCTTTTTAAGGGGTGACATTGAGGTGTGTTGATGAACTGGACCACCAGAGGATGAGCTCTGAGAGGCATGAAAGTAGGCCTTGGCGTGAGCAAATGTTAGGTGAAGTTCATTTGTGCACAGCTGTTTACACGAACTGTAGCTAAGCAAAATCGGGTATAAAGATTTGTGCAAAGAAATACTTTCACTCAAATAGCTGTAGCCTGTGGAACAAGATGCAAGAGAATGGGAGAAGAGCGAGAAGGTGGGTGGAGGTCTAAGAGCAAGGGAAAGTTAATAAGTTGAAATAATAAATAATACAGCGCACTGATGGGAATTTGGCAAGCACACTTATTTATCATTGTCAGTTAACTCGAGTCGCTTGAACAAATTGTCCAAGCTCTTCACTGCTTTGTAGCTACTGTGCACTTGCTGCTACGGGAGATTTCATTTCTCAAGATAATGAGTATGTTTATTGTTGTGCTTCTGTGATTAAGTGCCTCAAAGTGTTTCTACCAGGGAGACGGTGGAGACGACCAATCCCAGATGGCGCTGCGAGTGCCCAGAGGCGACAAATAATTGAGGACCACCAGGGGAGATAAAACCACCGGGCAGTGACAGCGGCTCTGCAGGATGAACATGCTTTATGTTAAGTTAGTAATAATGCAACAGATCCAGAGACAAGTGTTGCTTAAATGATGTTATTACATCTGTGTGACAAAATCAGTAGGACGTCCAATTTGTAAAGCAAGTGTTTACCCTGATTCATCATTACTACTAAATAATAAACAAATAAACAAACAAAGTAAGTAAGTAGATAGATAGATAGATAGATAGATAGATAGATAGATAGATAGATAGATAGATAGATAGATAGATAGATAGATAGATAGATAGATAGATAGATAGATAGATGGGTGGGTGGGTGGGTGGGTGGGTGGGTGGGTGGGTGGGTGGGTGGGTGGGTGGGTGGGTGGGTGGGTGGATGGATGGATGGATAGATAGATAGATAGATAGATAGATAGATAGATAGATAGATAGATAGATAGATAGATAGATAGATAGATAGATAGATAGATAGATAGATAGATAGATAGATAGATAGATAGATAAGATAGATAGATAGATAGATAGATAGATAGATAGATAGATAGATAGATAGATAGATAGATAGATAGATAGATAGATAGATAGATAGATAGATAGATAGATAGATAGATAGATAGATAGATAGATTTAATTCAAGTAGATTTCTCTATCCAGCTGAGGTCCTGGTGTGCTTTCTTCCACAGGTATTTCATTCTGAGACCTTTCAGTGACTGTTTTTACATTCTAGGTGCTGAACTGAAGGATCTGTCACAGAGCAGACTGTTTTATCAACTATCAGATCTTTCCATCTCTGATAAAAAAAAACAGTACACACACACATACACACACACACACACACACACACACACACACACACACACACACACACACACACACACACACACACACGAGCACGATTAATTATAGATTACAGAAAACTGTGTTACTGATGACAAATGCTTTAAAGCTTTTGATCTCCTCAGCTATCAACTTGAGAAGTGAGTGAACGCTGATGTTTGACAATTCCAGTGTTAAAATCAACAAAGGCAGAATGTGGATTCTTTGAGGGTGTGAAGGAGCAGATCAGGCATTGGAAGGTTTGGGGGGTTGGAGGGTGGCGTGATAGGCTTTGAACCGTAGAGGAAAGAGCTGGTGTTGAATGAACACAGACCACTAACCATCGCCCAACACCCCGAGCTGTGAACCACTGAGTATGCGCGGTGCTAATCATAGGAAAATAAACAGAACAGCAGCCCCAGGCATTGTGGTAACAAGAGGACTGACTGACTCATCATTATTTCCTAATTATACAAAAATACAATAAAGGCAACCACAGATTCAAAAAAAGTTGTATGCAGAAGCAAAATGATGATAATTCCAGAGATCAATTCTTCATTTACTTATTTCTAATCACCTCTGTTGTGGCGGTTATGTGACGCAAGCAGAGGGTCACTGGCTCAAATGGGTCACTCTGGATTAACGCAACCAAGGCCTGAAGGAGCCTTCTTTTACAAATGGGGAGTCTCAGAGGAGCCAGCGTGCTCTGTCTGGGGGACTCCATCCTAATCTCCAGGATCGGGGGAATTTTCCCATCGAGATGAGAAGCAGATGTCTCTCCTTCTCTGTCTCGTCGTAACAGCCCTGATTCTGTCTCCCTCCCTCATGCAGTCAAACCTGGCCTTCTGTCCTCCCCCCTACCCCTCAGGGACTGGGAAGGAACATAAGCACCATGGGAAGGGTGGCCTTCCCCAAGCTTGATCACATGACGGAGGAGCCCTTTTTGTGGGAGGCTCTGCATTAGGTACAGAGCTGTGAGCACATGGAGTTGGTCCAAGAGCTCGCAACTTTCTCATGGAAAAAGGCAAACAAGTTTTGATAAAAACGTCATGTTCTAGCGATTCCCACTTAAGATCGACAAGTGCTGGCTTGCTGACTTCTCTGGGTGGACTGGAGATACTCTGATTTTACTGTTTTGTTCCCAGTGTTGATGTAGGGTGTGACCTCTGGCTTCTGGCAGCAAAAGGAACCATGGAGATCAGACTGGAGACACCAGTCCACTCCCCCACAGCCCCTTATCCTCATGCCTCTGGAGTTGGTGTTTTCATCAGGAATTCTTAGACTGTATAGTTCGGCCTCATGCACCTGCAGCTCCCCTAGGCCCTGACTTTCGCCTCCCTGGAGCCCAATGCTTGGGCTCTTGTGGTGCAGTTCTGACGTGCATACTCTGGCTTAGAGCATAAACAGACAGAAACAAATTGTGGGCCAGTCACTGGGTGTTTGGTTGTGGTGTGTAAACAGATCAGCAGGAGGAGGAACACAAACTCCCAACGGAGTTGAGAATCACTGACTATCCTACGGCAGCAGTGCAAAGGGATGAGATATGTGTGGATGCCTGCTAAGTGTCTTAGTTGCCGTGCCATCATCCAAGATAAGGTTTTTTGGTATGAGACTGTTTAGGCCTCTAGGATTTCAGAATGGCCTAGTGGTTACAATTATCATCTCTCAGCCAAAACACCAAGGTTAACGCCCCCAGTTTGACAGGAATAAGGTCCTGAAGTGTCTTTGAGCGAGACACTGCATCCCACGAGGCTCTATGCTGCTGCTCCTTAGCTGAACCCGAAGAACAACCCCATCGGGACAAATATAATTTTTGTTCAGGACAATACCTGGCAAGAAACAAAAAAATAATTAAATTTCACACACTGAACATTTGTTTTGAGAAGTACTACTACATCTGTGGAAAAAAGCTGGATAACCCCGATGGTGGGTCCAGAGAGATCTAACAAAATAATTTGAGTGTTGAAGGCTATAATTAGGAAATGAAAAACAAATGAGGGAGTGCTTGAAATGAAAAAGAACTGGGATTTTACTAGACGTCTGTATCGTGTTCCTCATGTTCCTGTTTAAGGCGAGCAGCCCGAGGTAACATCAGTCACTGCAAGCACAACTTACCCAAATGAGCTCTAAGTGGTGAAGTTGGATTGTGGATAATGTGAATGTCCGGTTTTGGTAAAGATACAAGAATGCAAAAAAATAAAGCAAAAACATTTGCTCAATTTGTCACGTATAAAATCTATTGTTCATCTGTGTTATGGTGAACCTATGATAAATTGTCAGGATTATTTAAACCCAGAACAACTGCACAGTTCTTCATCATACTCTGTGACAACAGGTGCACATCATCACCAGATGACATGAACTTTAGGAAAACTTCAATAGGGAGTTCTGGGACATCTGCTCTCCTTTAGAAAAAGAGCTTCATGTTGTAAGTAAGTAAGTAAGAAAACATCTTTGCAGCTCTTATCAGCATCTGTGCACAAAATGGGTCTTAGTTACATTCCATTACATGGCTTGTAAATACACAACTATCGCTTCACTAATCATTAATCATTCAATTTCTTTTGCAATACACATACTTACATTTTTTGATGACAGCTTAATCACATTGCAAGGTGAAGTAACAAAATATTTACTAGTTATTAAAAATTAAACCAATCAAATCTAGGAAGTGTTGACTATGAACTTTGTAATGCTGTGGAACACTATACTGAGCAAAGCACAATGCACATCTGAGGCTGAAGCCTGAGTCATGGTTGAAGGTTACCGAGACAGATTACTGAGTCTGGCAGTGTTAATAAGGCTCTGTTTACATTCTGCGGCTCCGTGTTTAAGCAGACCTGAATGACCCAGGATTAAAATGAGGCTAGTGATGGCTTGATGGCAGACACACACACACACACACACACACACACACACACACACACACACACACACACACACACACACACACACACACACACACACAAACACACACACACACACACACACACACATTCTGAGATATGACAAAGTTGCTCAGACAAGGGTTTGAAGGCTGTGTTGAGAAAGAATTTTCGTATCAGCAAGTTTGTTAGAATGGTATGCATGTTCCTATAAGACACAGTTTGGTTTATAATTATTTAAATATCATCTTTTATTTTAATTTTCATAGTTTAAAAAACTTGCTAAAGACTAAACAAAGTAATTCAATTTTTTGTGCAGTAATTGTCATATCACTCATATTACTTCTCACTTGATTAAGTTATCAAATACAAGGACTTTGGGTTTGAATTCTGAAATAGATTTTTATCACTGAATAAAACTCGAGCAAATGTTGATTCAAGAAGACTTTTTCTTTCGCCGCAGTTTATTTCCCATATCATCCTGTTCTTCACACTTCTTGTGCATGCTCATTCTTAATTTGCAGTCATTAGTTCCAGCTGTCATTGGAGATGTCAGATATTCTCATCAGCTGGTCACATCTATCCCATAGCACAGTGAGACGTCTTCATTTTGAGCCTATCGTCTTGGAAAAGGATTTTCTCTTTAGCTGAAGCTCATTTGCACTGCTGCTAAGCATGTCTTGTTACCTCTTTTCATCAACCATATCTATGTGAGCAGAGTCATCAGCCACCGCCAGCGGTGCCTGGACTCCATGAATGGATTTATGCTGCAGCTGCTTCGGCAGATGCTTTTCAATCACAATGTACTTGAAGAGTCTAAACCAAAGTCCAAAGTCTTTCTGATGGACATAATCATCACATATCATTATCAGTAATAAACTTAATTAATTATTCATTAGCATGATTATCTTTTACTTTCTAATTGTCTCTCTGGATTGAAATGTTTTAACACTACAAATACAAAGATTTGGTGTTTCTTATGTGAATTTGAGGGGTTCCATTACAAAATAAGTCAATGTCGTTCCTGAGACATTGTTAAAAATAAAATTTCCATCTGCACTGGTTTTAGGAGGAAGTAACTAATTTGAAGATTTTTATAGTAAATAAAGTGTAGTTACAAAACGCTCACCGAATGATTTTTAGTGGACTTGATCCGTATTCTCTGTCTGGCTTCACTGCATAACTTCAGAGGAAACTGTGTGCGACAGTATTGATTAGAAATCCACCAGTGATGGATGGCCAGAAACAGTGGGGAGGATTTCATAATTTCTCAGTCCTGAATCCAAGAGCTTGACAGTCATCCGATGTGTCTGTGCCTGTGATCAGAGAGGAACCCCAGTCTTACATTCACACCTGATCCTTAGTCTCCCAGTAGACGAAACAAGCACTTGGTACTGACCTCATCAATCATTTTGACATATTTTGGAACAGAACAATTGCCACTCTGCTCTAATGTTCCGCTGGCTAACCTCCGGGGTTTCTCCGCTCACACTTCAGTACACCTGGCTGTACAGAAACACCAGCCCACAGGCACCTGTGCAGCCACCATGCTGCAGATGGGGAGCTTAATGACATACGTGAATAATGGTGATTGATGGGAAAGTGTGACAGCGGGATCATAACACACAGAAGCATGTATGCGGGTTGGCCTGGGGATCAAATAGTAATAAATAAGCCATTATTTGAAATTCAAAACCAGGACTCTCTAACCAAAAAAAAAAGTTGAACTGATTGGAAGGAGCAGAGCAATTCCACTCCTGCCTTTACAAGTGATCCCTCCCCAACCCCCAGTCCTCCCCATGGTTTACTTCTTTTCGTTTTATTCCTGTTTCATCCTGAGAGGGCTTATTCTCTCCCTGTGAACAGAATGAATCTGGGTCCTTTCTGTTGTGACATTCCACTTTCACTGCAGATAGCCAGCAGCTTTACAGCTCTGCTAGATGAGAGGTTGGGAGAGCAAGGGGCTCGTCATCCCGAGGGACCACCACCCCCCACCTCCTCTGTCCCAGCTCTCTGCCGTCGTCCATCTAACAGATAAACTCTGACAAATTGGTTCTGGCAAGTGATTTTTACACACTCACGTGATATCAGCAATTACACTGGTGGCCCCAGTGTGTCCTGGGGGGACTTTTATCAATCTGAAGAAGTCACTGAAGGAAATGCCAACTTAACTTGAGGAGTCTGCACACTGCTCTTCATCTTCTGTCTCCAGCGATGAGGAATTGGAAGCAGTGAGTGGGACTTCCATGTCTCTTAACATGATGCAGATCTTGTAGCTCAATGTCCCCGCTCCCTGGTCCCTAGACATTGTGCGACAAGATCTGCATCATGCATTCTGCACGAGTCCCAGAGAAGATCACAGGCCTGGAAAACTGGACTCTGAATATGAACGCATCGAGATCAAGCTGAGCACGCAAACATGGGAAATGGTCTCATGAAACGACAGACCTTTTCACTCCCAGCAGGAAACACAAATCTGCAGATGTTGAACAGCTGGGAGACATAAAAAAACCCCACCACATGGGAAATAAGTACTTGTGAAATATGGTATACAATTCACATTGATATAGGCATCTTGTAGTCTGTGAGATACAGCACTGTCAGATGAATTATCAAACAAGATTAGCTAGTTGGAATTCTATCTGGAGAGGAATGATGGAATTGTTCCTGTTAAAAACTGTAGATTTCCTGTTTCTGGTGAAACTTAAAAAATTATAGTTTGTGGATTGTTAAGAATAAAAATTTCTTCTGTCCCTAATGGCTCATTCTTAATTCTGTTAATTAAGTGCATAACGGTGAAAGCAATACGTCTATTGCTTCGTTGGAAATGTATTCAGGAAGAAGTTCTGTTAAGCCTGATAATGATCTGATAGGACTGACTCCACAGCTGCTGACTTTTTCATGCCATTCATGTCACTGACTGTTTCGTTTCATAGAATATTTTAAATAGATGCTTGTGATGTGTTATACACATCATATATATGTTTTTATGGGAATCGTAAATAATGTAATGTAAATGTGTACAAGGATCTAGTTCTAAATAAAAACATAAGAACATGACATCAGCCGGATTGACAGTGACTGCAGATGACGGATCTTTTCAAACATCCTTTCTCTATACTGTCTCCAAATATCAAACTTTTAAGGACAATGGGTGGTGCACATATGTTTTTGATACTGACAGCAAAATATGTCTGCGTGTTTCCAGTGATCTGCTTGTCATTAAAGGTAAATCAATTCATGAAGAAAACCAAGCACTTTCAAAACTTTAATGGTTTTTGAACTGACGGCAGAAAGCTGACCAAATCAGGTGCCAAATACTCAACATGTCAACCTCCATTATTCACTTCATGGGAATGACCACTTCTACTTCATTTGAAGTTTTGGGGAAATTCTCCAGCTCTCATGACACTCACTATTGGCTTGCATGCATCGCATCCTCTCATATAGCATCTGCTTTAGAAAAGACAATGATCGTAGCATTTTCCATTCCTATCCGTTTGAATCTTTTAACTTAAGGAGTGTTCTCATCCCTTCCTTTGCTCCATGCTTCATAGTGTCTACCTTGTAACTTACAAGCTTCTGAGTTGCACTAAATTTCCATATACATTTTGAGATATTACAAAAATAAAGATAAATATGTTACAATTCAGCATCCTGCAATGATGTGAGCTTAAAGCTGATAACTTTTCTTCACATCATTTTCTTCAATTAGATTTCTGATTGACTTACAGATTTCATTAAAATTTGGAGATTAATTCTAAGAATGAACCATCAATCAGAAGAAATAAATAAATAAATACTAGTTTATATTTATCAACCCAGGTTATGACAGCTGTCAAGTTGTGACTGTTTCATTCCTCTGTGTAGGATCACTAAGTCGGCCTTGTAAGTGAGGAGCACTAGTGAGAGGAACTCAGTACCTGATAAGGTTAAATTGCTTACAACAATCGAGGCCTTCGAAAATAAACTGAAAATGTGGCTTTTCAACACCTACAGCTGCCAACACTGACAAGTCTGTTGTGATGTTTTGATGTTGTGATCAAATGATATGTTGTAATGTCTTAATTGTATAGTCAGTGTTTGAATATGAGATTGTATAGGTATTGTGTGCTCTGTGCTCCTTTAACAGTTTGTAATGTATGTTATTTGTTGGATTAGCGGCTGATCAAGTCTCTAACCATGCTTTTCTCTTGTAGATGTATATTACTGCTTTTTACATCATGGTCAGTCGACTGCAGATGAAAACTAGCCTTCTGGATATTTCTGGCTTTTTCAACCATTTGTAATCATGTGTTTAATGAAACTGTATTGTCCCCTTTCAAATAAACTAAGATTAGTCAGTGGCCTTTTTTTTTTTTTAATCACTTGATGCTGGATTTAATTTAATGTTGAGCAGACTGGGTTTTTCATTGAACTGCGTTCAAATCACTAAAACGTTGTCAGTCACATTAAAATTACTTTTTGGTTACTTATTCATTTGGAAACCATGTAAGCTTTGGATTTTTCCACTGGATGGTGCCGTTCATCCTAAATTTTCAGGCATATATGTATTAGCTGTAACATTCACCTTTGCTGAGAAGTAGGGTACACCTAGACATCAGTTTTTATTGATAAAATAAATAATAGATATAATTTAGCTTCATGTAAGTAACATATCACACATGTGCTTTGACTGTGAGAGGAAAGCATGACAACGGGAGGAAACCCATATAGAGGCTGTAGCTGGTCAGCAGATGCTCACTCACAATGATTTTGCTTTGAGGAATACTACTAAACACTGAGCCAACTCCCTTGAGGCCGACTAAAGGTTCTTCTGTGTGCCCTCCCAAAAATCCTCCTACATCCTCCTACAACCAAAGCTGAATCCCCTCTGACCTCCTACTTCAGGAAACTCCCTTCCTCAGCTTGACAGATTCATTTTAATGGCAATGAGCAAAATATATTTTGCTCACCTTTTGACGAACACGGACAAACTCACACAGCAGCCGACAAGATCCAAGGCCTAGCAGGAATAGAACAGAGTAATTGAAATGAACTTTTCTCTCTGATGTACGTCAAATTGTCAGCTCCTCAGAAACAGATTGTCAGATTTTCTATTTTATGCATGACTTTTTAAAAACAGATTTTTGAAGTTGCTGTCTAATGTGTTAAATTAGATTTAATAATTTAATGTCCACCAATATCGCAATGAGGTTTTTTGAATTTACTGTAATTTAATTCAATTTAATATTTCAAAACAGTTTGCTGAATTTATGGTAATCAATTGCTGAACTGAGTTTGTTGTGAGTAGAAAAGAAAAAAACAACTGAAATCAGTTCGTTTGGTTTAGGTGTTCAAAAAATCTGAATTATTGGTAACCGTTATAGATTTTGTATTAATGCCGCAAGAGGGCACAAGCCAGTGTCTTATTTTGCCAATCCCAAGCCCAGACAAGTACAGAGGGTTGTATCGGGAAGGGCATCCGAAGTAAACCTTTTGCCAAATCAAACATGCGAATCAAATCTATGACTTCCATACTGGATCGGTCGAGGCCCGGGTTAACAACGACGGCCATCGGTGCTGTTCACCTACAGGGTGCCGGTGGAAATTGGACTACTGTTGGTAGAAGGAGAGGAGGAAAGTGTGTTCGTAGGAAGAGAGAGAAGAGGAACGCCAAGAGTATAGGACTGAGAGTAGGGACGTTGAATGTTGGAACTATGACAGGAAAAGGTAGAGAGTTGGTTGATATGATGCAGAGAAGGAAGGTAGACATACTGTGTGTCCAGGAGACCAGGTGGAAAGGTAGCAAGGCTAGAAGTTTAAGATCAGGGTTCAAGTTGTTCTATCATGGTGTAAATAGGAAGAGAAATGTAATAGGAGTTATCTTGAAGGAGGAATTTGTTAGGAATGTTCTGGAGGTAAAAACAGTGTCAGATAGAGTGATGAGACTGAAGCTAGAAATAGAAGGTGTTATGTTCAATGTTGTTAGTGAGTATGCTCCACAGGTAGGATGTGAGCTGGAGGAGAAGGAGAAACTCTGGTTGGACTTTGATGAAGTGATGCAGACCATACCTAGAAGTGAGAGAGTTGTCATTGGTGCAGACTTCAATGGACATGTTGGTGCAGGTAACAGAGGTGATGAGAAGGTAATGGGCAGGTTTGGTATCCAGGAGAGGAATGCAGAAGGACAGATGGTGGTTGACTTTGCAAAAAGGATGGAAATGGCTGTAGTGAATACTTCCTTCCAGAAGAGTCAAGAACATAGGGTGACCTATAAGAGTGGAGGTAGGCGCACACAGGTAGACAGCATCTTGCGTAGACATTATAATCTGAAGGAGATCAGTGACTGCAAAGTAGTGGTAGGCGAGAGTGTAGCCAAACAGCATAGGATGGTCATGTGTAGGATGACTCTGGTGGTGAAGATTAAGAGGACCAAGGAAGATTAAGAGGAGCAAGGCAGACCAGAGGGCGAAATGGTGGAAGCTGGACAAGGAAGAGTGTTGCATGACTTTTAGGAAAGAGTTAAAACAGGTTCTGGGTGGTCGAGAGGTGCTTCCAGTTGACTGGAAAACTACAGCTAATGTGATCAGGGAGACAGGTAGCAGAGTACTTGGTGTGTCATCTGGAAGGAGAGTAGAAATGGAGACTTGGTGGTGGAATGAGAAGGTACAAGAGTGTATACAGAGGAAGAGGTTAGCCAAGAAGAAATGGGACACTGAGAGGACTGAGGAGAGTAGACAGGAATACAGGGAGATGCAGCGTAAGGTGAAAGTAGAGGTAGCAAAGGCCAAACAAGGGGCTTATGATGACTTGTATGCTACTGTAGGTTGGACAGTAAGGAGGGAGAGACATACATACAGGTAGGCAAGACAGAGAGACAGAGATGGGAAGGGCGTACAGCAGGTTAGGATGATTATGGATAGGAATGGAAGTCTATTGACAGGTGCCAGTAGTGTGATGGGAAGATGGAAAAAGTACTTTGAAGAGTTGATGAACAAAAAAAATTAGAGAACAAAGACTAGAAGAGGTGGCTGTTGTGGACCAGGAAGTAGCAAAGATTAGTCAGGATGAAGTGAGGAGGGCATTGAAGAGGATGAAGAGTGGAAAGGCAGTCGGTCCTGATGATATACCTGTGGAGATATGGAAATGTCTAGGAAAGATGGCAGTAGAGTTTCTGACTGGGATGTTCAACAGGATCTTAGATAGTGAGAAGATGCCTGAGGAATGGAGGAGAAGTGTGCTGGTGCCCATTTTTAAGAACAAGGGAGATTGCAGAGTTGTGGCAACTACAGAGGAATAAAGCTGATGAGGGCAGAAGTGAGCATTTGTGAGCAGCAGTATGGTTTCATGCCAAAAAAGAGTACTACAGATGCAGTATTTGCATTGAGGATGTTGATAGAGAAATACAGAGAAGGCCAGAGGGAGCTGCATTGTGTTTTTGTAGATCTTGAGTGGCAGAGAAGAATGTTAGAGCGGTGCAGGACATGTATGAGGACTGTAAGACAGGGGTGAGGTGTGCTGTAGGTGTGACAGAGGAGTTCAAGGTGGAGGTGGGACTGCATCAAGGATCAGCTCTGAGCCCCTTCTTGTTCGCTATGGTGATGGACAGGCCGACAGACGAGGTTAGACAGGAATCTCCATGGACTATGATGTTTGCAGATGACATTGTGATCTGTAGTGAGAGCAGGGAACAGGTGGAGGAGAAGCTAGAGAGGTGGTGGTTTGTCATGGAAAGGAGAGGAATGAAGGTTAGCCGCAGTAAGACAGAGTACATGTGTGTGAATGAGAGGGACCCAAGTGGAAGAGTGAGGTTACAGGGAGAAGATATCAAGAAGGTGGAGGATTTTAAGTACTTAGGGTCAACAGTCCAGAGCAATGGAGAGTGTGGAAAAGAGGTGGCGTGTACAGGCAGGATTTAATGGATGGAGAAAGGTGTCAGGTGTGATGTGTGATAGAAGAGTTTCAGCTAAAATGAAAGGAAATGTGTACGAAACTGTGGTGAGACCAGCGATGCTGTTTGGTCTAGAGACAGTGTCACTGAGGAAAAGACAGGAGACAGAGCTGGAGGTAGCAGAGATGAAGATGCTGAGGTTCTTTTTGGGAGTGACCCAGATGGATAGGATCAGGAATGAGTACATCAGAGGGACAGCACATGTCAGAGGTTTTGGAGATAAAGTCAGAGAGGCCAGAATGAGATGGTTTGGACATGTCCAGGGGAGAGATAGTGAATATATTGGTAGAAGGATGCTGAATTTTGAACTGCTAGGCAGGAGGCTTAGAGGAAGACCAAAGCGGAGGTTTATGGATGTAGTGAAAGAGGACAAGAAGGTAGTTGGTGCGAGAGAAGAGGATGCAGAAGACAGGGTTAGATGGAGGTGATTGATTCGCTGTGACGACCTCTGAAGGGAAAAGCTGAAAGGAGAAGAAGATTATGGATATTGTATGATTTACCTGGTTTGACAAATTATCTTTCTGATCATTTATCAAACCATATGTTGATGAATTTTATTTGTGCTAACCATTACTGAATCATTACACTGAGTGCTTCCTCCTGCTAACCGATGCCAAAATGAAGCAAATTAAATAAAGTTGTGGATGTTAGACTGTGGATGTGGTGACAGAAAACTGAAAACACTCATATATTACATACAAACTGCATTGTCTTTCATAAGTCATATTGATCACATTAATCTGATCAGTGTGTTCCATACAGTGTTACACTTTAAAGTACAGACAGATTTCATCTCTCAATGGTTTGGACTCTTCAGAATACGTTCTGGGAGACTTGGCAGTCACTAGCGCATCCCAAATTACTCTTAATCTCATTTTCCCAGAAAGTGGTTGGGAAATTTTGTCAGACTTTGAAATTGGAGCACCCTCACTAATATAACCAGTAAATAATGTTTGATAAACTTCTGGAATAAATAATGAAGTCTGCTTGTTTCACAGTAACCCTTTGCAATGCATAGTGAGGAAAGAGAAGTGACCTTTAGGATGACTGAGTTTGGACTTTTCTGAATTATGTGTCACTTGAGGTTTCAGCTCCCCTTGAGTGAAAGGCCAAGAGCTTTAAGTTGATTCTGTTCAAATGAACAGAACAAAAGTAAATATTAGCACTTTTCAACTAAAAATAGAAATGTCTTTGAAAGATGTTGGCAAATAAATAAACTTCCTCAATGAGACTTTGTCTTTCTTCTCCATTTACCTGCTTCTCTGTTTTATATTGTAGTATAATTATAAATCAGAGATTTCCCTACATGAATTATTTGTGATATAATAATAATACATAAGACAACATTTACAGGTACATATCAAATTATCTCTTGTATGATTGCTACACCGATGATAGTTAACATATTTTATGTTGCAATGTTCTAATCGTGAGTATAAATTTAGTGTACCACAGAGCTGACCATTTATTGTTTTCTGGCTCACATCCACAGACTCCATCTATCCAAGTGATTCTAATTCAACTGTATGAGTTGTAATTTGTAAATCATTCTGATTCAAAGTTTGAACTTGAAAGATGTGTGTTGTTGATGAACCATTAAAGTCACATTTAATAAGATTAATTTTTTCTGAGTTTTGACTGTAAGCCACTTGCCTCTCATTAAACCACTCATTAATGAGGTTGCTTAGGAGTCTCTGGGTTCCTCTCACATCCCTCAGTCGATCCACAGATCCTTCCTTACTGAACTCAGTAACCATCATCCCAAATTTGAATTTTAATAAAGTACAGTCGCATGTGTATTTCAAGGGTGGCATGGTGGTGCAGTGGGTAGCGCTTTTTGCTTCACAGCAAGAAGGTTTGATTCCTTTCTGTGTGGAGTTTGTATGTTCTCCTCGTCTGAGTTGGTTCTCGTCGGGTTCTGTGGAGATCAACATGCAGAATTGGCCTATGCGTGGCCCTGCAATGCACTGATGTCTCATCCCGGGTATGACCCGTCTCGTGCCCATAGGCAGGTGGAATAGGCTCCAGCAGACCTGTAACCCCTCAAAAAGATGGATGGAAGGATTGATGGATGGATTGATGGATGGTTGGATGGATGGATGGCTGGTTGAATGATGGAAATCAATGTTTGAGACATCACAAGTGAACTGTATTTAGTGTTACACACCCAATTAGAATGATTCACATTTTTAAGTCTCACAAAAAAATCAACCACCAATCTGAAAAAAAAATTCTGTTGTTTTCTTGTTTGTCTTGTGCCAAAAAGTCTGTATCTGATTTTGAAGAAGATTGCTGTGTAAAAAGGAAGAAACTTCTTTTTCCTGTACTTGCAGAAAAAAGAAGTTGGCCAGCTTTTTAGGCCAGCTTGACAATCAGAATTTCTTTTAAGGTTTGACTGAATTGAGATGGAGTGGAACATACTGGTGCAGTGGTTCGCACTGCAAGAAGGTTCGATTCCTTTTTGTGCAGAGGTTGTACGATATCCCCATGTGTCTTCCTTTCATCTCTCAAAAACATGCAGCTTAGGTGATGATTGTGTCTCGTCTATAAGAAAGTGGATGGATATATGGATTAATTGAGATGGATGGTGGAGCCATGGCTGTGGTATTACATAAACTATTACTGGCAATAAAGGCCATATTAAAGTTAGGAGTAGAACCATATTTAGAGAAACATCTGACAATATCAAATGAAGCAAGAACATATTAGTGCCATGATTCCTAAAAAAAAACCTCCAACACCTTACAAAGTAAACTATCCTTTAGGATGATTATTTTCTTTCCTATACTTTTGAACATTTAAGCTCACACTCTATGACGTGTACTCCATTTTATACTCCAAGTTATTCAGTGACTGTGGGAATGCTTCAGTGTATGTGATTAGCCATTTGACCAGATGGTGGCACTCTGGTAAAAGCTGTAAAATTATAGTAAACCTAATATTTGTAGGAGGAGAGTGGGATAAACAAAGTGGGAGAATTATATTCACACTATGGAAGCAGAATTGGTTTCAGAAAACTACACATAACCAAATGCGCACCAATCCACTTGACAAATTGCATCAATGATATAATTCATACTAGCATTAAAAAAATTACTTTAAAAAAAAAGTCTACGTCTACATTTGGAATACAAGCATGTAATATTTTAACATTCAGCAATAGTTGTTTCAAGCCCAGATGAATCTAATTTCTTGTAAACCTTTCCTCATTTTTCTCATTTACAAGAAATCATAAATATATGGATACAAGGATCAGTTCCTGGACAATGACTATGATGTGCTATGACATGCAGTCTTTCTGAACTGTAGTTCAGTGAAGGAAGATATTTGATGCTCTATAATACGACAAGTGTCTCATATCAGGCAAATCATGATACATAAGAATAAGAATAAAAACACAAAAACAATCATTATTCATATACCCTCGAGAGTCACTATTACGAAAGAAAAGGAAATCTCACAAGCCTTTATCATTACAGTTAATAACATGACTGGAGATAAATGTAAAAGCTATTCATTCTTGTTACACTTCTTGATTTCTGATGTTGAATTGAATTGCTGGGCTAAGCCTGAACTGGAAACATTGTCAATAAAATTACTCTGTACGTCTGGTTATTTTTTTCACTGAAATGGAAAAATAAAATATTATTTAGTGGATTGAATTAAAGACGGTCAACCTAGATCTAAAGAAACATTTCCCAAACTGACCAAAATGTGCAGCACCGTTGGTCAATAATTGTGCGCAGCAAAAGCTAATAATCCATCAACTATCCAATCACCAGGTGTCATTGTATAGTTTCCTGTTTCAGGCCCATGGCGAGCATTGATTCTCAGTAATGACCTCTCAGCTGGGATAGGAACCATGAGTGAAGAGATTACACTGCTAAACCTTTACAACCTCATTCGTGAAGTGGTTTAATCAAACAAGAAGACAGGAGTATTATGGGCAATGCTTTAGGGTGCACAAGGTTGATTGGATGAAATCAATATTTTTTCATATTAACTTGCATCTTTATTCAAGCAAATGAACATAAATTTATCTTGCTGATTTCTTCATTTTGGTCATTTTCCACTCCTACAAGCTCACATGGAGCCTTAACATTATTCTAAAGTCTCAATCAGTGCGACTGATTATAGTTTTATGTTATCCCATACTTATGAGAGTCATTTCTACTGGAAAGAAAGTGAACATTCATTCATTGTCATATGACCACCGCTATATCCGCCGCAGCGGGTCACAGGGAGCTGGAGCCTATCCCAGTGGCATAGGGCGTGAGGCAGGGGACACTCCGGGCACGACGCCAGTGCACCGCGGAGCCACACACAAAGACATACAACCACTCACACACACACTCACTCCTACGGGCAATTTGGGACCAGCCAATCAACCTGAAGCGCATGCTTTTGGAGGTGGGAGGAAGCCGGAGAACCCGGAGAGAACCCACGCAGACACGGGGAGAGCATGCGAACTCCGCACAGAGCGGGACTCGAACCCGGGTCCGCCGTGTTGTGAGGCGGCAGTGCTACCCACTGCGCCACCGTGCCGCCCAGAAAGTGAACATGTTTCTTTAATATTATTTCAGCCCTACAGTCTATTTCAGGGGCTCAAAAAGAACTTCAGGACAGCTAAGCCAACACATGTACATATGTAAGCAGATATAAAACCACACATGGGGAGCATGACCATTTGTATAGTTTATAGACAAATAAAATCTTTTCTTTCTTAGTGGAAACTTCTGTACAAACCTCCCCTCAAGAAAAAAACAGCCGACCTCCAGTGGAGGATTTTACATGGTGCCATCGGTTCCAATACTTTTCTCTCTGTTTTCACCCCTGCGGTGTCCAGCCAGTGTCCCTTCTGTCCCCTTCGTGAAACAGTCTTTCATGCTTTCAGTGAGTGTGGGAGACTTGCAGTGCTCTTCACTCTTCTAAGGAATGTTTTTAATTTGTTCAGTGAAAATTTTAGTATCGGGAAATTTATCTACGGTGCTGAGTACAATAGATCGAACCAGAGAAAGTGGCAGCTTTTAAATTTTATTTCTGGAGAGGCAAAACTTGCAATTTATGTGACCAGGAAGAGGAGAATTGAAAACAATACTGTTCAAGAAGCAGCCACTGTTTTTTGCTGTAACATCAGATGTCGCTTAAAACTAGAATTTGGTTTCTATAAATTGACAAAAGACCTGAATAACTTTAGGAACATCTGGTGTTACAAAAATGTCCTATGCACTTTAGTTGATGATCACCTCACTTTTGCAAACTTCCTGTTATAATGTACTAATTTTTATATTGTATTTCCCTTTGTTTATTGGTGTTTAGTGTTTTTGAGTGTTTAGTGTTTTTGAAGTTTCATCTAATGAAAAATTGTAAAATGTTCTAAATGTTCTAAATGTGATTGAAGTTATTTAAAAAAAAATCTTTTTCTGATGCACTTTAGTGCTTTCATCTAATGTAAAATTGCGAAATGTTTGAATGTGATTAAAGTGTTTTTGCAAAAATCAAATCTTTTCTATGAGCCGTGTGTTGAACCAAATGACATACAAACAAACCAGTCTATTAAATCACTCTGTCAACAAGAAGAGAGAAACAAACTAAACAAAACAAAACTGTAAAATCATCAGCTTCTGATCTCTGGTTTTATATGATTCAGACTAACATCCACTAAAACTGTTCTTACTTGGGTTACTGGCTCGTGTGTGTGTGTGTGTGTGTGTGTGTGTGTGTGTGTGTGTGTGCGTGCGTGCGTGCGTGCGTGCGTGCGTGCGTGCGTGCGTGCGTGCGTGCGTGCGTGCGTGCGTGCGTGCGTGTGTGTGTGTGTGTGTGTGGACCCATAAAGAACCACATTCTAATGGATGAAAGTGAACATAACAGCTGGAGCCACTGGAAGAAGGGGATTCGGAGCAGCAGGAGTTCTTACCCGCTCAGCTGGGCGCTCAGTCAGGCATCTCTGTGGTCTCACCCTCAGCATGCCCTCAACGACTTGAGACAAATCTGCTGGAACAATGGCAGGTTCCCACACTGCTCTTCATTTGATCACTAAAGACAGTGGCTGGTACAGAGGGATCCACGGCGAATTACAAAGTCCCTTTAAGAGTCTCCCAGTCAATACCCATCATGACCTTGAATCCCTGGTGTCATCAGAGTTCAGGGAGTTTAACTCTGGGTATTGACCCTCCCATATTATATCGTCCGTAATGAGCTGTGGGGAGAGAAGCTTTGGGCTTCAGTGGGACTGTTAATCTGATTTGGAGCAAACCCCAGTTCAGATGTAACAGTGCTGATGTGGTGTTGCGGATTGAGGATGAATTGGGTGAAGGCAAAATCTTTAAGAAAGAAAAAGGACTTTTATTTGTCTTTTTGTTTTCATTTTTGTGTGTGTGTGTGTGTGTGTGTGTGTGCGTGTGTGTGTGTGTGTGTGTGTGTGTGTGTGTGTGTGTGTGTGTGTGTGTGTGTGTGTGTGTGTGTGTGTGTGTGTGTGTGTGTGTGTGTGTGTGTGTGTGTGTGTGTTTGGTGGGGGGGTATTGGTTGTGGTCATATTAGCAATATGGATTGCGGTATGTTAAGAAATAGGTTTACGGCTCCACCAATTGGGTTTGGAGTGTAATCGACCACCTTGACATCTACAAATGGACCGTCTATGGCTGGATGTTTATCTGCTAAACATCACGTGTCAACATTGAAATGAGCTTGTTAGCATCGTAACATTAACTAGACATTAACATTAACATTAAGACTAGACACGGTCGTAGACTGTATTTATATGATTGTGTTTTTAAAAAATGAAATAAAGGGAGTGCATCAGCTTATCTTGCTCTTTTAAAAAACTGCAATTGGTTCTGGATTTTTTAAGTTGAAAATCAGTTAAGTTAAAAATTGAGTGAATCTTTACATCAAATGTCGTTGGTAGGAGGCATCAGAAAAATCTTGTTTAAAGATTGGAACTAAGAACTGGATTAAGAAGTAATTGAGTCTTTGAAATGTAAATATATTAGATAATTGTTTGATAACATTTATAGATGAATGCATTGTTACCTAGGTGAAAGGCCATAGATGTTTTTCGTGACCCATGAACCTAAATTTTGTCATTTGAACTAATGGTTTATTATTAATCTACAAAGAACTGATTGTAATACATTTATGATAGAGCTAAAGTTTAAAATCCTTTTTGAAAGATACCTTTTTTATAGAATTGGACCAAATTCTATCTCTAAACTGTCCATATATCTGTAGGTATGTTTCTCTTCTTTTTTCTTTTTTTTTCTGTACAATTGTGTTTCTGTCAACACCCCAGTGGTGCAATTGAAAATAAGTATTTGTAGATGCAAGATGATGGTGGAGACATTCCTTGGCTAATATTCCTGAACGTTACTAACAGTCCCACCTTGACAATAAGGTTGGATGTCCTGTCCCTGCTGTTGATGCATAGACTTTGCTTCTCAGCCCCCTCATACAAGTTGTCCAATCCGTCTTTGTGACTGAGGCATCGAAGGCTGAAGAATGCAGAAAAGCTACACTGTGGGGTTTAACTTTTCATTTCCAGATGCTATGGAACTTCAGCAATGACCTCCCAGATTTAGCAAGTGACATAGAGTTTTCCCAAAGGAGCCCACATTTATTTCTACTTTTAAAATTACAGTAAAATGATCCTGAGTTATGATGAAATAATAAGGTAGTCATGTCAACCCTGCTCCTACATGCAGCTCACTCAAACGTGCAATTACACATTAAAATGCAAAAAATTGTTTGTCAGAGATGTAGTAGACTCTTAATGGAGAAATTAATATATATTATACATGAAATAAATAAATTTCCTTTGGGAATGTTAAAGTATTCTTCATCTTTCATCTTCATCTTCAAGTTCTTCTCATAGGTCAGAGAATATTTTTTGTCTTTTAACCATGTAATCCTGTTTATACAGTGAGACTGAGCAATGAGATTTATCTTTCAATGTACATTGAGTTTGGAATTCAGACAAACAGACTTTGCTTTTACAAAGCAGAGGAGTACGCCTAGATGAATAACTGAGAAAAGAGAGAATACATTATCTAAAAAGCTCTTACTGCATTCTGTTCACTCACACTCTTCTTTGCAATCTCCTGATGATGCCTTACTGTAAAAGTCACAGTCACTTGAATCGGCATATTGATTGGTCTTTTATAGTATGAGGGCAAAGGCTAAGTGCCTGCTCATGCACACACCACACGTAGAAGACCTTGTGCTGATGCCTTCGGTGACGTGCATCCAGCATCTCCTGCCAGGCAGCATTTAATCATGTGTACATGTTTGCCAATGCATGGTCACGTGTGGAGATGCTGACCTTCAGAAAAAACGATATACCTACTCTGTGGCTTATGAAAATTTCATGTGTGAAAACATTTATAATTACATGTAGTGATTATGTGATATTGATGATAATTGCCTGCTGCGTTTGCTGTGAAGAACATGTGACAGTGGTTCCTTGGGACACTGAACAACAGCTGCTGATAAGTGATTTCTAATATTTATTTGTCCTCCATCGCACCATGTTCAAACAGGAACCATAGCAGGGAGTGAATTGTAATGACGGCATTACAGTCGTCTCCGGGCCGTCTATTTTTAAAACATAGTGTGGTCATTGCATATTTTATTTATGAGAGGACTTGCATCCTTAGAAAAGAGTGAGCAGACTTGTTCACCAACTACCTCCTTGAGGTAAATCAACTTTTGTTGCTAAGGAGGATGAAGAGGAAGTCACTAACTACATTGTCAAGCTTCACAAGCCTCTGACTGATTTTCTTTGCATGGAGCCATCAAAGAAAGGTTAACCATGACTTTAAAGGACATTATATTTTATCTTTTGTGCAGCCCCATCGGATAAAGACAGAGTATGAACTCATAACTCACTGCTGTTGAACAAGAGGATCTATTCCATCACATCTTTATGGCGTAAAGGTGCTTGTTGTGGCTAGAAATGCAATAAGTTTTCTTTTTTGTCTTCTGTGATTTTGTCTGTGATAACCCTATTATGATATTTTTCCATTCTGGCCCTCTTTCATTAAACCCATAATTAAATATTAACATCTTGCAAATGGGCAGGTCAATATGCCGTGTCGCCACCATTGAACCCAATATAATCTACATTACAAACCCTTCCTTTGGCTAATAGCTTGCTTGCTCTGTTCCTGATGCAGAAGGTAGGTTATCTTTAGTGCACATTGAATATTTATACAGCAAGTGGCTGAGGATTCAGTCACTGATCTCTAAGGTGACTTGCTGAGACTCTGTGGGGGCTGTTGGTGTTCTGAATTTGGCCTAGGATGAAGTCATACGGGACATATTGTCTCCTCAGTGTGTCCATTTATTTTACTTATGCAAAGGATTGAGTTTTATATGGCACACCGACACCACATGAAAACATAAGTTATTAAAGTTATGTCAAAGTGACATTTGATTAATCTCCAAAAATATAATCTGTCAGTATCAAAATCAAAACCAAGACCTAAAAATAAGACTTTTTTGCATACACTAACTGTGGAAGCTGCACAAAATGTGCACTGCTGTGCTATTGCAAAGAGACCCTCCGTCACACTAACAACTATCGGGAAAGGTTGAACACTATAATTGGAATTATAGGATCCTGTTATCATCCCGAAATAGAGAAGGTAAGACAGAGGTGAGGTGAAATGATTTCTGTCTGGGGATGCTAGGAATTCTAATTATATTGTCTGAACTTGTCAGCCTCATTACATTATCATGGTTGGGGGGACAATTAGAGATGATATTAACAAGGATACAAAATACTTTCTTGATAGGTTTTTAGGCATCGTTTGGAGCACTGAATGATTTCTATGGAGATCACTTGACGATGATGGTACCTTTGTGCAAAACACAATTGCAGATGTGCCTCTGAAATCTGAACAGCCAGAGCCGCATTGTCACAACTCATGCATAAACTGTTTTATAAATGTGGGTTATGACTGCAAAGACTTTTAATGAGCTCAGTGCTGTCAAAGAGCAATTTTCTCTTTGAAGCGAATGCCTCTTTAATGCATTCGCAGCTGATTGGAAGCAGTTTAGACAAGTAACTTTGAACAAAAGACACTGGCACATAATCTTTTAATGTCCCTATTTACATATTGAAATGATACAGAATTGAGCTGCAACAAAAGTAGGTGATTTATGAAAACTTTTGTTGAACTCGAGCTGCATCAACTCCAGAAAATGTCCATTAATAAAATTATCAATTCTCAAAAGGCGTGGAAAAAAATTCTGGGCATTGATATTTCATTGTTGAAGATATAAACCTGTCCTTGAACTGAATGTGAGAGATAAGTGCTTTGCAGCACAAACAAACTGAAACAAAGGAACATGAGGTGGAGATTGGTTCAGTAAGTAAGAGAGTGGGAGGAAGCACTTCTGGCGTCCAAGGGCATCATAAACCACAGCATGCGTCTGCACAACAATGCCAACAGGGGCGCAAATTCTTCACACGCTGGGAATCGATTTCACACAGAGAGTCGAGGACTTGGAAGAGGCGTATCAGAGAGAGACACTGAAATACTGCGTCTTGAGTTATGGGATTTGGCACCAAGTTTTATGATTTTTTTTCCCTGTCCTTTCTTTCTTTTTTTTATGCACAGTATCTTCAAGCTGGGGGATCCTGTCAGCTTCCAGCTTCCAAGAGCCAGACCAAGAACATATGGCCAAGAAATGGAGAGGAATGGGGAAAAGAGATTGTTCTGGATTTTTTCTTTGGAATAAAATTTACGTGTGGAAAAAGTGTAGTAAGAAAAAAAAAAGTACTGCGATGCAAAAAAAAAAAAATTCATACACTTAATAATCTGAAAACTGTTATATCGTACTTTGTGGAAAATAGCTTAAGTCCCGATGATAAAACTATCACTGAAATTCAAGTGTAGAGAAGTCAGTTGTGTGAATAAAAGACACAATGTGGATCAATAAGAAAGTTTTAGTAAGGATTAGTCCACAATTAGCAAATAACATGGAAGAAATAAATTAAGTTTAAGAATAGATTTGATTTATTTTTGATTTCCTTTGACACATGTGGTTCTTGTAGACTAAATGTCATCCAGTGATTGATTTGAGAGGGGAGAAAGTGTGTGTATTGTTTGATCTCTCACACACAAAATAAATGACAAAAATAAATTAATAATAATAATACAGGATCTTTAAAAAATAAATAATACAAGAACATCGGATTGTGATCGTTTGCGAATGTGAAGTAAATACTGTGTCATGAACTTCCCATCAGGGTTGATTTGTTTATGTCATCTCATTTTATCTCAGTACAAATACTATGACGAAATATGATGAATAAAAACCAGCCCAGTAAACACAAGCGATGAATTATAATAATATACAGTATGATATATAACCGGAGATTAAAAATAAAACGATACTCCAGCACTGAAAGCCAATGTATGTCTATTAATATTTAACAAATAGCGGTGGTAATTGCAGTCTCTTCCGCTCCCTGCGGCTGACCACAGTTCTTTTCCTTTCTTTAATTGAATTGTACAGTATGTGATAGTAGGAACGCGCCCCCTAGCGGTTCCTGTCTGCCAGGCTCCTGGAGTTTGATAACCTTGCTGTGCGTCCGAGAGCATCACTGATGGAATGCAAATGTGGGCTTGGATGTATTCCTCTTGTTGCTAATTGTTGATGCATGGTGATCAGGGTTCATGCCCGCTCTCTTCTGATCTCTGTCCGCTCGGACCTACCATGATCAGCCCCGACACTGTTTTGGAGAGTGGAGACCAGCCTTGCATCCAGCTGGAGCCCTTGAAGAAGACGCACTTGCCGGGCAAGGCGACGCCGACCGGTGGCAACTGCGCTGCGTTCAAGGACAGCAGCCCCAAAGTGACAGCCAACGGAGTGCACGACATAGAGGACCGGATACTGAGGATCACCGGCTACTACGGCTACAACCCGGGCTACTCCAGTCACAGAAGTGAGTGAAAAAGAAAAGTAGATAGATTGACTGGATCATTAGATGATGCGACAATCTCTGTGTCTGTCAGGTGCGGGATGGGTGAATTACAGTGACATGAATTTTATGATAACATTCTGACAGAAGCAGGTCGGTGTGCGTCAAGGGATTTTAGACTAATATAGAAATGGAGATGCAGTCAATGCAGTGGCAGTGGAGTGTGGAGGGAGACACACTGCCTGTTCCTCTGTCCCTGAAAATACATTTCCAGTTTGAATGGATTGTCGTTAAATTCTCTATTGTAAACTCAGGTGATTGCATTTTAATTGACTCCATTATAGAACAGCATGATGCCAATCACTACTAATATCTGCTAGAGGCAAAAAGATGCGACAGCCCATCCATCTCTGAGACACAATGTGAGTGAGAAAGAGGGAGGGAGGGAGAGAGAGAGAGAGGGAGAGAGGGGGGGAGATAGAGAGATAATAGCATCCAGTTGTAATTACACAGCAAAGTGTGACGTACAAATCAAACAAATGCTGTCATTTTGAATGCATTATCAAACTCAGTTGTTTAAACTGGCCAAGAGCCATCTACATCGAACACTCTTGGTGAACTTTGCAAACATTTATTGGCAGCTTCTCATTAATACAATCAATTTTCCAAATGTCAAATATGGCAGCTGTTCCTGTGACACATGGAGATATTGCTGGTCCCTATCTCCTGACGCCCTTGGGCTCCTATACATTATCCTCTTCTACGCTTTTCATTTGCCCAATGCGGTGTTGACTGGTAGACCAATATACAGAATTTTGCTGACTCAGACAATAGCTGGGTTCTTCGCAGAGAGCTGATGATGCACTCTGTTCAGGATATGATCTTTAAAATCTTGCCCTCTGGTTGTAAAGTGTTGCCAGCACCAGTGGGATTTATAATGGGGAAAAACAACTACAGTGCACTGTGTGTTCAGCATCTGCGTTGCTTTACAAATGTGTTTATGGTACTGAAGCAAGATGTGCAGCGCAGGATTCCAACATCTTGTGCTGCTACATTATTCTCTATTTAATGAAAGAGGAAGAGGCAACTTTTTACAGAAATCTAAAACGCCTCCAACATTTGTAATTGGTCATCTATCTTTTATCCTCTTTCATCTCAGGTACGTTTCAACCCAAATGAAATTGACTTGTCACGCAAGCTCCCTAATGTCCTCCTCTGGCTGTTATATAAAAGCCCAACTTAGAGACACACATCTGGAAGAGAGATGAACTCCCAGTGTTTTGAAGTCCTTTTCCAAATCCACTACTCAACCTTTGGACTCTGTAACAAAATGCATTACTCTGACACAACTTGTTTTGAGTCTCAATGGAAGTTGTGTGTATGCAGATAGGGGCCTCGCTCAATGAAGAACAGCTCCAGCTCTGCATGTTTTGAAATGAGCTGAGAGCACTGCAATGAATTTTTAGACAGAGGCTGAGAAAAAGAAAATTAATCTGTCTCTTATTACCTACCACATGTTTATGAGGGTCGTCAATTGTAGTAGAGTGGCCATGAATGCAGTCACACAGTTTCACTGAGGAATATACTCACATCCTCAGATGAATGGGTTGAAATCAAACCTGACAAACACACCCAAAAGTGTAAACTAAAAACATTTTGAAAATCAGCCGCCTCTGAAGCTATGGACTTCCTCTGTAACAAATACATAATATAATGTGCACATTTCTTGCCAATTATGTCTATGTGGAAGAGTGTGGAAAACAGACCCACTAACTGAACATAATTTATTTCTGTTCAGTGTTTATTTACCAATGTTTCAATGGCTTAAAAGGTTTTCTTTTTTAATTGATGCTCCGTCATAAGATCCATTACTGGAATACTGGCACGTGTATTCACAAATTAATTGTTTGAATGATTAGGTAGCTGGAATAAGCATTTCTGCTTGATTGATTAAGCATTATCCAGGAAGAATGACCAAGAATTATTGGCTTCAGTTTCACAAAACAGACACATGAGAAGTTAAAATGATTAAATAGAAAATGTAAATGAGGAGTTAATTAAAAAAAGTTATTAAAAGTTTCTCTGCATGCTTACTTTTCAAGCTGCTGTGCCCCCCCCCCCCCTTTCCCCTTGACTACATTGTGTGTTGTAGCAGAGGAAAATGAATTATGGGATTTTATCCCCGATGCAGTTTCGGGTTCAGGGAGCAGGTGCAGATTGTAATAGCAGTTCTCTTAAGATATATGCCATCTCCAGCCATGTGTTTCACCATCTATCCATCACCTGATTTTTTGTGCTTGCCAGAGTTGACAGAAGGTATTCCTCAGGGCAGCGTACTTGTCTCCATATTTCCTTTCTGCACAGCTATTAGTCATGCTGTTGACGGTGCAGCGTCTGTGAAGGTGTTTTGACTTAATTTCTCATGTGTGCATCCATCCACCTCATTTTTTTTTTTTCACGGAAGCATGGAAAGTCATTGTGTCACATTTGTTTACTGTGTTTTATTTACACATTATATACTTTGATTTGAGAGTCACACATCCCCCACAAGTCTATTTAATAGTACAGCTCTCCAAAAAGGGTGAAGCAACATTTAAATTGAACAGCAGGTTCATCTTGCCAAGCCTGTGGGGTAATGATATATTTAGTAAAGTTCTGTTGCTTGTTTATTAATGCCCCTTCCCATCTGCATTGAATTAAAAGCTGTCTATAAGGGGATTTGGACCTCAGTTGGTGATGGGGACCAAGCTGGAACACACAGTCTGATATAATAATAGCAGTAACATAAAAGTTTGCTTGATCCAGATTTTTTATTGGATCTTGAACAAATTACTCACATAATATCGTAAACATGCCTGACATTTTTCACCATCAAGCATTCAGGCTGCGTACTGGTTGGTGAGGGATCAGAAGCTGTGATGTATAGTCAGGGTTCAGGCCACAAAGGATGTATAAAGTAATGAGTTGCATGTGAAAATCAATCTTAATACAGTACAAGTGGAAAGTCATTAAAAGTAGAGTAACGTTTTTCCTGTCTTGTTTTCTGTTAGCTGCCGGAGCATGAACGATCGGTCTGGTATTGATCTCTGGTTTACAACAACTGAAATAGCATGGCAACAGTAAAGCATGGATGGATGGATGGATGGATGGACGGACGGACGGACGGACGGACAGAAAGATAGATAGATAGATAGATAGATAGACAGACAGACAGACAGACAGACAGACAGACAGACAGACAGACAGATAGACAGATAGACAGATAGACAGATAGATAGATAGATAGATAGATAGATAGATAGATAGATAGATAGATAGATAGATAGATAGATAGATAGATAGATAGATAGATAGATAGATAGATAGATAGATAGATAGATAGATAGATAGAGAAAGGGAGAGGGGGTGGGAGAGAGAGAGAGACACAGATTGCATCCATTCCATTCTTGTTGTGACTAGAAACTCACTATTCCTTTTTCAATCCATTTTCATTCAGTGTTAACAGCAGGTAAATTTTCATTTTCTACCTCAAACATCGCCTCAAGCATTTTATATGTGCGTGGACTTATTTTGGACTGTCCTTTTCCCATGCCTGCACATACACTGCTATTTATAACTAACCAAGCTTCGAATGGGATATGAGCTTTGCCTGAACAACTCCTGGAGTGCAGTTAGTCTCACATGCTCCTGGGAAATGAGCAAAAACACTCCCCAAGTAATGGATGTAATATTTTGCCAGAGCAGTTACATAAGCGCTGCCCTGCCCTCCTATCACTTTGCCATTGCTGTTAATTGTTGACCTTGCTTTACCGTGAAGAATGAGTCCTCCTCCAGCAATGAGTTTTCTACAATGCAAAAGTAATATTATGCAATAGGAGAGTAAAATATGCAAATGGGTCTAAGTGGTTTCTCCATCGTCCAGAATACTGATGTTATCAGCAGCCTAACACTGTCCCCCTGTGGTTTGTGAATGTAACAACAAAACTAAACTGAACTTCCACATCCCCCAGGCATTAAACGTCTTGATTTATTTAGTTTTTACTACCCCTGTCTTAAATGAGCCTAAAAATACATGTGGTACCACAACACATTAGTGCAAATGTCAAATCTTTCCTGAGGCAAAAAAATAAATTTGAAGCCGAAAAAAATGGCTGTAAAACAGCTTAGTGGTAGAAATGCCTGGTCATTTAGAGTTTATGTTTTATTTGAATGGATTTGATATGCTTAGTGAAAGATTGTGAGGTTCCCTGATGGACCATTTCAGCTGTTTCAAATAATGCCCCTGTTAAAAAGTCCACCTCAATCACCTCCAATGCAATCATGTTCAGTAGTGCTACTCAAAAACATCCACCATTAGGTGGCGTCATCTCTGCTCCTCTGAGCTCTGACTGAGCTGAATGGATCAGAGGAGATCCAGTAAATACACCTGGATCATTCAAGATCTATGCAGTTTTCACAATGATGTTTACCAGCTGCTGATGTCATCATCCTCTATCACTCACATCCTCCCACTCTGGTCGTCACTGAAAGGTAATGAGTACCAGAAATGGACTAAAGACAAAGGAGCCCGCAGCATAAAATAAGGAGCACTGGTTAATCTAAATGACAAAAGACCCAGAATCGGTGCAGTGTATCAGGACACAGGAAGCCCTCTGTTGCTATGGCGGTGAATATTGAGGAAGCTGACTGTTTCGTGATTTGATTTGAGAGAGAAAATTTTGAGAAAAACTTTCACAATGAAAATGTGAGCTAAAGTGTCAAACAGTTTACGTAAAAATATAAATTTACACAACAGAGAATGGAACAATTAATGTGAGTACTTGGTCTCCGGCCTCCTGAGCTTCAGGTGATTCTCTGGTTGCGATTAGCATCCCAGGGTCTGCTGACTGGTTCTTCTTTCTGCCCCGTCTGTATGTAGCTGTTGGCTGCTCTTATTAGTGGGACTATTTTTAAGTCAATGAGGGCCTACTCCTCAGGGGATCTACAGCCCCAATTCAGACCAAACATTAATTTCAGCTAGGACTGCATCACACGCTAAATGCACAAGCGTTTTAATTAAGTCTCATTCTGACAAAATTACTCCAGGCATTTGTATTAAAGTTGGACTCATTATAGTTTCATTAAGCGACTATAGAAAATTTTGCACCACAGAGTTGTCCCAAGCAATTGTAGCGATGTGTTGCTGTTTCAAATCCGCTCCACAACTGAATTCTGCAAACACAATACTACCATCTTGTTACTGGAACATGACCCTGCATCTTTTCCAGTGTAATAAACAGCCCATAACTGTGATGCGTCTTGTTAGACAGGAGCACTCTGATCTGCTGCACCCTCTGTAGAAGAGCCACAACTTTGGCAGATGAGCATCGGGGAGCGAAGAACAGGAAGGGAGGGGCTGTGGTTGTCATGGGTCTAATGAGAGATAGGAAATATAACACAGCATTCTTTTACCAGTGTAGTTAAATGACCGTAGTACTTACTACATTGCATGCATTCCGTGACTGTTTTCTTCTTCCTGTAGTGCTATTGCTCCTGGCCAGGCTAGCTTGGATCTTACTGATGAGAGGGTCATCACGGCATAGCACAGGCTTTATTAAGATCTTGTTACATTTTGCAAGGGCTCATATGTCTACTTGTTGAACCACTGACTGATGCATTGTTGATATTGATGTATTTAGTAATATTAAAGTCCATTAAAATCCTCTGGTAGTTTCACCACAGCTGGAGATAGAATGGCAGGAGGGTTTTCCTTGAAATGGAAACTCCTGACATCAGTTCAGGAGGTGAGTCCTGTGGTCCATGCAGGCTGTTGATGTGAGAGTTTCTCTGCACTACTCAACAATACTTTTACTGGCGAGTAATCATATTATAGATATTCCATGTAAAAACATTTCCAACATTTATTTCCCCGTGAACGAGGAACCATCTATTCAGGCAAGCTGAAGCTGAGTCTGCATTATCTTTGCTGCTTCACAGACACACTCATATCTGTGTGCGTATCAACGAACTACTAATGTCCAATCACATTCAGCAATCCAACATAATGTAACGTCTCTTCTTGTTACTCAGTCAGTAGTCGATTGTAATTATGCCGTCTATGCTGAAACAAGTACAGTACTACACTTAAGAACGAAGTTGAGATAATTGTTCTTTTCTTGAGCTTCAATATGCACAGGAGAGGAAGGGAGAGGAATGGGTCAGGGGACAAGAGATGGGAGGAGTGGGGAGGGAAAGAGGGGGTATCAGCATAATTTTCCCCGCTGCTTGGTTACCTTCCAAACAAAGGTGCTGATTTGTGGAGCAAAAGAAGAGGAGGGGAAAAGCGAGAATGACAAAGAAGAGGGTGAGGATGAGAGAGATGAGAGGAGTGATTGCGCCATGCCACATGCACTTGAAGCTCAGTCTCCCTGGGAGACAGTCGCAGCGCTGGATCATGATATGACAGCGCTACAATAGTTTACGCTTCACTAGTTATCCACACTCTATCCAGGCAGATGGAGACAGTGGGAGAGAACCAGTAGTGAACTGGAAAGGGACGACTGGAGTACTGGAAGGAGGACAGAAGCGTTTGGTGAAACTGTGCTCAGGGTGGGGGTGGGGGGGGGGGTCACTCAAAAAGAAGAAGTGAGAAGAAGCGGAGGAGTCAGGATTGTCAGGATGCTCAGAGGTAGCAGGAGGAGCTGCTGAGTTTGCAGTGCCAGCTTGGGTGCACTTACAGACAACACAAACACACACAGACACACACAGACACACACACACACACACACACACACACACACACACACACACACACACACTCACACACACACACACTGCACACTTCCGAGGGAAGGACAGTGTTTGTACCCTTGCACCCTAGAGGAGGATGAAGAAGCACTCAGCCCGAGTGGCTCCTCTCAGCTCGTTCAGCACTCAGGTCCTGACCTGCCCCATCTCTGAAGGTAAACTGAGAGATGTCATTTCATCTAAGCTATAAATTTTATGTGATTTTATTTGTATGAACGGGGCTATTTACAGCATTAGCTCATACTAGTTACATTATAACTTTAGAACTAGAAGAACAGCAGCATATAATTTCCCATAAGGCATAATATGCTCACAGGCTGTAAGATTTTAATGTGACTTTGTATGATATCACAAATTGGAATCAGAAATTGAACAGAACTATTTCCTCAAGGAGTTTTTAACAGTTTATCCCCAGATGGTCAGAAAACAAAAGCGTTTTTCAGTTTTTTGCAGGTGGAGTTGAGAACCTCAGTGGGATGACAGGAAGTGCAGATGTAGAAGCAGCTTGTCTAGTTTTTTGATTCCTCTGTAAGGTCCAAGTGATGAAGTAACAAACATGTTTTCACCAATCCTGCCTTCATCTAACTAACACAGTGGCATCATGATCATTTCATTATCTAGCTAGCACTGTGAACAGAGCCATGAGCTCATTGGACGGGGCAGGGGTCCATCTAGCTGTAAATGTCACGAGCCTGTGGCATCAGTGGAGAGGATTAAAGTCAGAGAGGATTGAAATGTGAGGTTTGAGCAGCATACTGCATCACAGAGAGTGGATAAGCTCTATTAATGGCAGCCAGCAGTGAATACCGTGCTGGGATTTTTGTAATGAAATGAAACGATGCATAGCTTTCAAATATCTTTTTTCAACCATGCAGACAGTAGTGGACAATTCTGCCTATCCAAATATATCTCTCTCTACATATTTAAATAACTATATATTATTAATTAGCAACATATCCCATATAGTACTTTTAAAAAATATCTTTCTTTAATTCAGTGGATTCTTTTTTCTAGCCAAGGTTCTAATAATTTTTTTAATTTTCATCAGTTATCTTAAACAATTAGTATAAATCTACTGCTGCTGTTATGACTTATTTTATAGAGCGTCCATGTTTCAGTATTTTAGTATTTTAGTGTTAGTGTTTTTCGTTCTTTAAATTTAAATGTTTTAAAATTTTGTTGTTTTGTACCAAATGATTTATGATGAATCGTGCTTGATGAATAAGTCACAGTACCTCCTTTTTGTAATTTCCAAGTAGGAAATTGCATTGCATTGCTGCTATGGCCATCTGTGTGCTTCAGGAATCAGCCTTCACAATTTAGCAATGTTTTAGTCAGCAACAACAGGAAAGTTGTAACGTAACTAAACCTTGGCTCATGAACAGTCTGTTGGGGCTTTGGCTTCTGGGGACTCATATCCAACACTAAATATATTAGGAAAAACTGCTATTTCAAGTCTTAGACGTGTGATTTGTAACCAGAGGGCTCATTGAGTTGATGAACAATTCTTGCTGTGTAACAAATGTAGTTAAACCAAATCTCTTGACAGTCCTACATGAAGAAAGCAGTGCTGAACATTTGCTTTCATTACACACCAGATCTGCCCCCAGCTGGGAATGTGGAAAGGTTTTTTTCAGGTAATACTGACACTTTGTAAGGATCCAAATTGAAAATAACAAACTAACTGACTTTATTAATGAGAAACATTATGTTTTTGCTGTAGATGTTATAATGAAAGTCAGTGCTGGATTGATCCAGTGCTGAACAGTAACCATGGTATTTACTCAGATACCTGAAATTTATTCACTACTCACTTTTAAACATTTTACTTTTGATCCACTGCATTCAACAGACAAATATAGATACTGGATACTTTTAAAATTTCATTCATGATTCAAAATACTATAGCACTATACAGTATATACTTAAAAAAACTACAAATACAAATGAAACTAAAGTTTTGGTATTTGATTTTTAATAATTACTCTTTAAGACCCGAGAAGGCAGAACTTTCCAGTACTTCATTGGAATAAAATATTGAAATCCAAAATATAAAATTCAAGTCTTCTTATTGACCTCTGATATATCTGTATCATATATCTGTTCCACGATTTGTTAGCACTGGAAAGAACTACCACAAATAAATATGGAAAGACATGTGAATGAAATATATTTAATAGGGCATACGTTAGAACAGACAATCAGCCAGTCAGAAACTGTTTGGTGATTAGATTCTTCAGGGAGATTGTGATCGAAGGACATCTGCCCTTAACGTAAGCGAGATAAATCCTCACAGAGCCCAGAGACGATAAGAGCAGGAAATAAATCTGAGAGGCGTAAATAACAGCATTATATGAGAAATAAACTATTGTATATAACCTGCTACAGCTTCTGCAGAGTACAAAAAAAAGCTCTACATTGACTAGTTACAATATTTAACTGCTATTTTGTACAAAGTATAGCATAAGAACAATATCTCACATAGGAACATTTTTAAAAGAATAGATATATTAAAGTAACTGCTAATACTTATGCATTTTAATTTAAGACCTTCAAGATATTTTCTTTAACTTGCACAGTGCAATTTACATGTCAATGTAACAGCACTGCACCAAGATGATTCTAACCTTGACTTGACATCCACCAGTCTTTCCCTGACAGGCCTATTATAGAGCCATTACTTGACTTCAGTCTTCTTTCTGTGTGCCAGCAATGATCTCAAGCACTTATTAGGCTTATAAAGTAATTTTGGCAAGACTGTTAATTACTTCTCTGAAAGATGGAAGTGCCCCTTGGAAAGCTGCCATTTTGTTCTTTGTGTCCAGTAAACTTGGTGTACACATAGATTTAGATGATTGAAAAAGGGCACCTCAATCCCAATCTGCTCCATACAGTGTGAGTATTTAATAAAAGAAATAATGATGCATGTTGGTACAACCCATTTTCATTAGACAAGTCAGAGATGACTAACCCCATTAGTCAATTTCTTGCTTAGATCTCACTGTGGTTAACAAACAAAAACTGTCAGCTGCCATAATGAACAAAGTGGAGATAAAAGACACTTTGAGTGCAAGTTCCAGTACTTTCAAGGCTTCCGTCTGTAGCCATGGTGGGAATGGCAGAGCTTCACATGCTGAGTTAGCAAAGAGGCAGGCAGCACATGTCATCTTTTATTCCTGCCGTGGTGTAAATTGATCACACTGTTGGCAGTTAAAGAATGAATCTGAGCTCTCAAAAAATGCTCACACACACAGCACTTCACATCTATATTTGTCTATTTGTCTGTCTGTTTCTATTTGTCTATATATCTATCTACTATCTATCTATCTGTCTGTCTGTCTGTCTGTCTGTCCGTCCGTCCGTCCGTCCGTCCGTCCGTCCGTCCGTCCATCCATCCATCCATCCATCTATCAGTCGTGACTGCCAAGGTTGCCATGACATTCTTGGGTCATGTAATTAAGTTCACTTCTGCGTTCTTGGAGTCAGGTTTCTGTGCACGCCTGTCTGCAATGCTATTGGTGACACGCACAGCAACAATGCAAACCCATCACATTTTAGCAAAGCCCTCACTAATGCACTGCTGCCTTTACAGCGTGAAAGGCAAACGGTGGTAGTGTTCACTGAGGACAAGTGATAAATAGATGCTTATGTGCTGGATCCCTGACAAAGAGACATTATTACTATGTGCCGTACAGTATACAGTAATACCAATGATAAAGAATTTGCAAGCGTGGCTGCTTTAAAGGATTTATGAACAGGGTTATTAGGCTTTACAGGCAGATCAGTGCCAGCAAGACCTTAGTTTATAATGTCATGAGCAAAAGTATTGAAAAAAAGTTCATCAAATGGAGCTGACTGAAAAAATATGGGGTATCAAAGCTATTGTGCAATTTCCTCTGGAATTATTAAAGTATCTGTCTGTCTGTCTGTCTGTCTGTCTGTCTGTCTGTCTGTCTGTCTGTCTGTCCGTCCTTCCATCCATCCATCCATCCATCCATCCATCCATCCATCCATCCATCCATCCATCCATCTATCTATCTATCTATCTATCTATCTATCTATCTATCTATCTATCTATCTATCTATCTATCTATCTATCTATCTATCTATCTATCTATCTATCTATCTATCTATCTATCTATCTATCTATCTATCTATCTATCTATCTATCTATTAAAATTCCATGAGCCTCATGAGGTCCTGCTCATTCAACGTGGCTCCAGGACCTAATTTGGGGGAAACACTCTTTTTCCATCACCAAAGAACTACTTCTCAGCCCATTGCCATGCTAACAGCCTTGCTGGTTGCATGAGTAAAACAAAAAATCTCTTTAAGCACCAAGTAGTCCAACAGTAGAGTTGCTGCTGTGCATTTTGTGTTATTGTCTTTCCTGCTCTGTCCCATCAGGAGAAGATGGATCAGAGTCTCACGCAGAGACCCCAGGCAGTGAGACCAGTGCAGAGAGCCAGTCCTATCAGACCTGTACCAGCGCAGCTCTGAAGGTGCTGGGGGGCCTTCTGATGGTGCTGTGCATCTCCTCCTCCTGGGTGGGCACAACGCAGGTGGTGAAGCTGACTTTCCAGTCGTTCTCCTGTCCCTTCTTCATATCGTGGTTCAGTAGCAACTGGAACATTCTCTTTTTTCCCATCTACTACTCCACACATGTGATCATCACAAGGGAGAAGCAGACCCCTATACAGAAATTCAGGTAAGCCTCTAATAAAACCATAGATTCGCAGGGGTTCAAGAAAATGTATCATTTGGAATAGTACAATATCTGTCCATTTGGAAATTTGAAAACCTGCACTCACAACTGTTATCATTACATCAATATAAAGTAGACTATATAGCTTGTTCCCTGTCAATGTTTGGGAAAAATGAAACAGGCTTCTTTAACTGGCACAGAAAGTGTCACATAGAGCAAGACTTTCCTTTTCACAGCAACCGACATATCGTAACAGCTTGACTCGTGGCCCCCAGAGGCCTTACTGCTCTCTAACTGGAATGCATATTAAACAATATGATTCAGGTAACTAGGCAACCAATCATCAAACTGTCCTAATAGTGAGAGGTCTAGAATTGTTCGAAGATGGAAACAAATCAACATGATGTCCCTGAACTTTCTGTGGTTTTCTCTCCCAGGGAGTGCAGCAAGCTGTTTGGCGAGGATGGGATGACTCTTAAGATTTTTGTAAAGAGGACAGCACCCTTCTCAATCCTGTGGACACTGACCAACTACCTGTACCTCCTGGCCTTGAAGAAGCTGACAGCGACTGATGTCTCAGCCCTCTACTGCTGTCACAAGGCCTTTGTCTTTCTCTTGTCCTGGATTGTTCTTAAGGACAGGTTCATGGGCGTTAGGGTCTGTATGCACATATCAGCACGACAGTAACAGATGCTCTTCTTAATTCTTAGGGGTACTCATGTAAATAATTTCTCTGAATCATTACCTGCAGATTGTAGCAGCTATAATGGCAATCACAGGTATTGTGATGATGGCTTATGCTGATGGGTTCCATGGTGATTCCTTTGTGGGTGTGGCACTGGCTGTGGGCTCAGCCTCAACATCAGCTCTCTACAAGGTTAGGCCACCACACACATTACAAGTTGGAACGCCCATGTGATTGCTTTTGCACTGATTTTACACACTTGTACAGTTACTGGTTTATATGAACCACTCTTTCTTCACCATCAAGGTGATGTTCAAGATGTTCCTGGGCAGCGCCAACCTTGGAGAAGTGGCTCATTTCCTTTCCACCATGGGCTTCTTCAATCTTATCTTTATCTCCTGTGTTCCCCTCATCCTCTACTTCACCAAGGTGGAGCACTGGGGTTCACTGTCCTCTCTACCGTGGGGCTACATGTGTGGACTGGCAGGACTGTGGTTGGGTGAGAGCAAATACTTTATGGCTTCACCTTTGTGTTTCTGTGAACAAATAATTTTTATTCAACTGATTGTAGGGATGTAACTAACAATTGATGTCATTATAAATTCATTTAGTACCACAATAAGTCCAAGTTAAGCTAAAATATATTTTTAAGTTGCTTGACCTCTGCTGGATAATTTAAAAAATATACTTAACTATAATACTACTGCTGTTACTACTGCTACTACTATTACTACATTAATGACAAATTCTTGCAAATCTGTTGATTGATAAATTGTTTCAGCTCTAATTCATTGGCATGTCTATGTTTTTATCGTCTTTCATGCAGTGTTCAACATCTTGATCCATGTTGGTGTGGTGCTGACATACCCCATTCTCATTTCCATAGGGACACTGCTCAGTGTGCCAGGCAATGCAGGTAAGGCGACATGCCACTGTCCACTCTCAACCAACATACTACATACCGAACATCATTGAGTCTTTACCTCTAAAGTTAAATAACACATAATAGCATTCAGATTTATCTTTAAATTAGATATTTGTTTTGTCTTTCTTTGTACTGTTATAGCTGCTATGCAGCTATACACATGCAAAGTCCATGAATTAAATGTAGACTTTATTTTTTGATTAGAAGGAAAATTAATACAATTGTGATAATGGCAGCAAAGTGCTGCACATACTGTGGCTCTGTCTTGAGAGATCAGCAGCACTCAAGGCCACTGTAGAGAAGTGATTACGCAGCATGTCTACCTCCTTCATCCTGGAAACCAATCATCGAGGTGCCTAAACAGAAACTGCAACAATATTATCTCTGAGGGAGGATCGGGTTGTCAAGGCCAACCTTAAAGTCTGCAGACAAGTTCTTTTCGTTAACTATAATGGTTTTTACGAAGGTCAGCAGGTTGCGACAACTTGTCCAAGGATTTTAGACCACAAAGACACAGGGGATAAAGTGGATCTCTTGCGCTGTTAGTAAGCCGCATTTGCTTTACTCATCCCCCTGCAGCTTTGGTGTCCTGCGGTTTATCTTACTTTATATAATTAATTTCAATTGGTTTTTGTTTCTCCCCTTCCACTCTTTTCCAACATTTTGTCTCCCTCCTTTGTCTCTCTCTTTCTTTTGTCTGCTCTAGCTGTAGATGTTTTGAAGCATGAGGTGATCTTCAGCGTCGTGCGCCTGGCAGCAACCTGTATCATTTGCCTTGGGTTCTTGCTCCTTCTCCTGCCAGAGGAGTGGGACTCCGTCACACTGCGTTTCCTGGCCAACATCACAGACAAGAAGTCAGAGGAACACGGCGAGGAGTTCACAGAGTCCAGCATCAACACGCGCACTCGCAGTCGAGCAAATGGTGCTGTTACCATTCCCATGGCATAACACTGCTGAGTGCTGTTATGGGTCTGGGCTATCCAGTCTTGAGCACCTGTCTGCTGATGTTATCCCACTGTTCACTTGGGAAGTGTGGGGATACTCAGTGAATTATCCAGCAGGAAGACAGGAAGTACTGTTTTGAACTTCAAACTGGAAACGCATCTGTGTCTCTGCCACTTCACTGTAAGAGGGGAAATGAGAACATTTATGGATCCTGCAAACTGAAAGAACGGAAAGTGATACTTTCTTGAATTATTTGCCATGCTCAATCCCCTTCTCTGCACGCACCCAAACCAAGAGCTGTGTGTCCTCCCCTAGCCTGTTCTGCAGACTGTATTCTGTGAATATGAATATTGGCAGGGCGAGTTTGGCTCAATCGTATATATATCTTGAGATATTTATTTAGAGCTGTATCAATAAGAGTATTATTTTAAGTCTTATTGAATAGTATTATATGCAAGGCAATGGCAGTTACACTATGCGCAATGTACAGGTTTATTTGGTTTCGTAATAAAAGACTCAAAACTCACCTTCATAGTTGTGCATCACTAGAAATTATTAGTCAGACTCAGCACCATATTCATGTGGACTCTAACCTCAGCAAGAGAGGTCATGTTTTCAACCCTGTCCGTTGGTTGGTTGGTTGGTTGGTTGGTTGGTTGGTTGGTTGGTTTGTCAGTCGGTTGGTTGGTTGGTTCATTGATTGAACTTTTCATTGATTGATTAAGCAAAAATATACAAAATATGTTATAAATAATTATATAAAGTTGTAAAAACTAAAAATTTGATTGTAACAACACAAACTTAAAATAGCTCTGTCAATTCTAATAGTCTATTTTGGACCAATAGAAGGGCTTATCGATGAAGGCAAATATTGTTAAAATATTAATCACTATTGATGATGTCTGTTATCAGTGAAGGTTATCTTTGTTTCTAGCTTGAAATCATGGCTACAGCCCAGCTGACTTATGATCCAGATGAAGCCTCCAAACATGTATAACAGCTGGTTTAATGTTAGAAAAACACCCATTTTGATGTTAAAACAGTTTTAAATTGTAATTGCTATTTCTGTAGCATCATATAACAATGAATAAATATTGTTTATTCAGTCATGGGCGGCACGGTGGCGCAGTGGGTAGCGCTGTCGCCTCACAACACGGCTGTTCCGGGTTCGAGTCCCACTCTGTGCGGAGGTTGCATGCTCTCCCCGTGTGCGTGGGTTCTCTCCAGGTTCTCCGTTCTTCTTCCTCCCACCTCCAAAAGCATGCGCTTTAGGTTGATTGGCTGGTCCCAAATTACCTGTAGGAGTGAGTGTGTGTGCATGTTTGTCTGTCTTGTGTGTGGCTCCGCGGTGCACTGGCATTGTGCCTGGAGTGTCCCCCGCCTCATGCCCTATGCCAGCTTTATTTAGCTTAGTGTCTTTGGTACACATTTTTAGGCCGTTGAGGAGTAAATAATATATGGACTTAACAAAATACAAATACAGTTTGGGATATAATGCCTGCTATTGCCTGAGGATTTGACTTTACAGGTACGTCAGATAACCTGTTATGACACAATGTGACTCCACGTCAACAATATCCAGTTGTTACAATAATCGTCCACTTTGATTGTCAGTCTCCACCAAGTAGCAGGACAACCCCAGTGTGTTGCTATGACCTTGATTGGGGCTCTTACACCTGTGGCCATCTCTGCTATAGTGAGCCTCCAGTCCATTGGGAATAATGGTGTTTAAACAGGTCTTTCTCCCTAACCAGATTAGGCAACAGAAAAAAAAGGCACACAAGTATGTCAAATTTAATTTTGTGCAAAAGTCAAAGCCAGAAGTATTTTAGTTTTGACCAAAATCAATTTAATATCTCCAGACTCAATGGGGTCATATTTGGGACCACAGGCAGCCTCAAGCAATAATTTATAGTTGGATTTGACCACAGGCCACTTGGTGTTCTTCCATCAAAGCCAAAAAGACAGACATGTAGTGACAGACCTTCATTTTGGAAAAGGAGACACCCTTATTTAGCAGCTCCTGCAGAAATCTTAACATTTCCAACGGATTATTGAAATGGGAGAACATTCCGGCCTTGGCACCACTGTGCAAGTGCTCGCCCTTTACAAGCTTGCACTGGTTGAGGCCATCGCACATTGGATTGTTGCCTTCACACTTGTGGGCACACTCTTGTGCAGTAAATTGGACTTCTCAACATTCTGGATGTGGACAAACCACTTTCTCCTAAGTCCAAGAGAGGAGGTTCCTGTAAAGTGAAAGCTGCCAAAGCCTCACTGCCATCAATCAATCTTTGACTACTATATTGAAGACTTGACACGCAAACTCGTCATAGAACTGCCTCCAACCTCGATTCAAACATTGATTTAGGTGACTGTGCTAACCACAGCACACCAAAACACCCACCTCACCACCAGCCGTCATACTATCTTGGTTCACCACTTTGCCGTGTTAGGCCGTGCACACACTAGAACATTCCATTCCCGGAGGGGTTTTGTGGTCTGTCACGGAAAAGAACTGGGGGCGTTGGATTCAATGCTGTCCTGCTGAAAACGATTCCATATTTGAGTCTTCACCAATAGTTTGGAATTAGCATTTGCCGCCAAGTTCAAGCAGTCTATGACATGTTTGACACTGAGGGAAAAACCACCCTTCAACACTGCAACTGAGTCCAAGATAATCTCCGTCTTGCTTTATAAGGAAACCACTGTTGGATTGTCTGACCTGATCTGAACATGTTAGCCTGTCAAACGGGACAGAAAGCCTTTCCAGCGAAAAAACACCCATGCAACTTCAGGTGGTGGATGCAAAGTTTGCAACATGAAGCAACATAGGTACAAAGCACTATCCCCACAAACATGACTCACTTCGGTACAGTTGAACACCGGAGCATACAAAAAAATAAGTGCAGGCTATGAGGTTCATTTCAACGCTCTGACGTGGGCAATCATCAGAACAATGGGATTCATTTGGAGCTGCTATTTCTGCGTGGGGAGAGGCTGCACTCCTTTATATGACTAATCAGGCAAAGACCAAGCTCTGGGATAAAGAGAAAGCCAAAATTTGTACTATATGATTGTACTATAGGTCCCTAGAGATAGTGACAGATGACTGGGGGCATCATCAATCATGTCAGGAGATGATATCTCATACAATTTCTGAATTGACTTAAAGGGAACAATTTTCTATCCTAATTTTTATTCCCCTTCTTCTTATATTTATGTGACTAATGTTGTTTAGGGAATAAAGGGAAAATTATTACAGACCAATTACTGTTTTGTAATATTTTAATAAGGAAATTCTGAGTTAGCATATGTGACAAGTCCGTAAAATCACATCATGATCAAGGCATACCAGTGAAATATATTTGTTTTCATGTTTAATTTATGCTACAGAATATTTCTTTCAAACAAACAAGGCTTTTATAACCTAAACCAAAGGCCTCTACAGAATGAATATCACTCCTGGTGTCCCAGTCCTACACTTGGTGTGGCTGAGCATGTTTCAGCATCGCCAATAAATAATGTATTTTATCTTATTTAAGTTCCTGTATAAACAAACATTTACTGCTGCCATCTCTCATGAAGTCAGATTAAGTCTGTAAACAATTCCTCACAACAACTGCATCTTCCCCTCTCTGGGCTTTCCACTCTGGAATAGGTAAAAGGAAAGATCAGGCCCTTTCAAGCATTAACTTGTGAGTTACATGGTAATCTGTTGGGAGAGTTCCCATAGGAACCTAGCTCATTATAATGACAAGTATGAAGGCAGGGGTAAAGTATACACCCACCCCTTAAACTGCCGCTGTTTGTTACATGACTTTGGAATCAGATAGTGCAGGAAGTCCGAGGAAATTTCAAGAACACCAGGTTTGTTTGGCGGTAGAGAGAAGAAATGAGGCGAGAAATCTTACAGGTAGTTATCCTGTACCTAATGCAGCTCTTAAATGAAGGTTCAAACACTCACAGGGAATCACTTAAAGAAGAAATGTCCCCAGTGGAAGTTAAAATAGTGTTTAACTTGTAGAAGGGAGGAGTGGGGCAATGGGTGCCATAGGCTCCAGACCAAGGCTGAGGAAAGTAGCTCCAAGTAACAGAGAGCTAAATGAGAGGACATATTTGTGATACTTACATTGATACAAGATAACACTGTTTGCATGTGTGTGCTGTAAAAACCATGTTTTGCAGGAAGCCACCCACCAAAGCAAAGCAACTGTTCAGGCATCATCAATTCTTATCCACCCCAAAGACCCCTGGTTAGCTCAGCACAATCAGCTTCTACTAACTATAACAGCTGTTTTACAGTAGTTTTAGTGAGATTACTTTGTCAGATTCATTACATTTCTTTTTCATCGTATCACTCCTACGCTGGGAATCTGGCAGCCATTATTCTACATTATTGTTTCTGACTAGTTGCATTTTTTACCCAGACTTCTCATTATTATCCCTTCTCAGACATTGCAACCACCAGCCCTTCAAATTGACCACGCAAGCACTGCCAATCAAATCGCCATGGTAATGAAAAATTTTCAAAAAGAAAAAGATAAATATTACTGCTGACTGTCATGACACACTGCTGTGACGGCTTAAAATCCAATAAGGATTTTGATGTTTGTTGTAGGGCAGGGACTGCAGCGAGGGTGGTGCCTGCAGGCTTTTTACAACTTTCTACAACTGTGCCAGCGTGTCCTGCCAGGCAGGACACACTGGCACCAGCAGAATGATTCAGGTATATCATCTTGACGAAGTACAGACGAGCCAAAGTGCACCTATACCATCAATAATTCAGATCATATATTTTTATATTGCAGGGAAATTAAAGTCTGCTGCAAAGCTTAAGAGAAGTGGGGTTGGCAAGAGGGAGAAAAAAGAAGGACAGTCATGAGCGATGACTACCAACTCTTCACTCCTCACCGTCCCCTAAGATCTGATTATAATATCGGTGGAGTGGAAAGTAGGGTGGTATAGAGCCATGACTGGCCCGCACTGGGATCTATTTTCAGGAAATAGGGAACAAAGACACCTGCTCTATTAGATGCAGTCTCAAAAGATGCAAAGAAAAGGGATGTGTCGACAGTCGTGTCATTATTTTAATTATTTTTGCATTCAAGTATAATAATCAAATCTGTTAAGAGTGTACATCATAATATGCCTGTTAGTGCTTTTTAAATTAGTAAATAACTATTGCATTGATATTGATATTTTTAGTTATCAACAGTGGTTTCTAATGAGACTCTTGCCTTGGTAGGGGATCCTCCTTGGGGCACAGACGGCCCTCAACTCAACACATATCGGCAGAGGCGACATGCCAGAGCAGAGAAAGGACAAGGTCGTATTGACGGTTAAGGGTATGGCTATACAAAACCAATCAAGCAACAAAACTTGGTAAAAAAAAAAAAATGTGTTGGTTGATTCCATTGTTATTTGTATATTTCCATTTGGCACTTTATTTGGTGATCAAGAAGGAAATCAGAGGGTGAAACTTGTTAGAAGACCCACAGAGAGGGACATCTTCTGGGATGATACCACAAGACAGCATCTGGATCCCTGCTGCCTTCTGGACTCAAACCGTCTGCCTTACCTTTACGAAGATAGAAAGTCAGTGAAACAGCCCCTCTAACAAAGAAAAAGGAATCCTGACGGTTTGAGCTCAAGGTGGAATTCTACAAACTCAACATGGGACTGTCTCCAGACAGAAACTCATCATTGACAACTGAGACAGAAATGCAGGAATAAAAGAGGAAAGCCTCTGGGAGTTAGAGAAATTGATCATCCAATTTACAGTATAGGAAAAATAATGTAGTTCTCCTTTAGTGTCTTTATGTTTGAGTTTATAATGCCCTCTACAGGTGAAAGTAGTGCTCAAATCATGGGAAAACTTCATGATGAACCTGGGAGTTTGAAGTTCTTATAGCCTTCCCACAATACAGCATTGATAATCAGTATCTATATACATCTTATATTTAGCTCTTGGAATTCAGATCGACCAGCTTTTAAGGAACCTGGTGCATTACCGGACATTTGGTCCAGACTTCGGCACAATAGAGCCCTCCAGTATTCTAAGATATCCTCGCCTTTGAAAAGATATGCAGCTCTTTTAAACTTTGACTGAAAACAGGAAACAGCTAATTGCACCATCATTGTTCAAGCAGTTTCCTGAGGCTGGTTCTTAGTGGGTTAAGAGAGGATGAGAGGAAATGGAATCTATCACACACCTGAGGCCAACAACTAGAAGCCTGGTTCTCAGGAACGGTGTGTTAGAGGACTATTACTGGGGTCACATCTCACACCAGGGGGCTGGAAAGGAATTAAACCAGAAGGGATTATGGGGCAGGGGTTATGTTGAACTATTTCAACAAAAATAGAGCTTTACACTATATTTAAGTGTTCAAAGGATTCAGAGAACTTTATTATACTCTACCACTGGGTGTCATTATTGGGCTGAGGGACACAGTGAAGTAAACTCCCACATTTAAGTGCTTAAAATAGTTTATAAGGCATAATAAATACGTTGGTGTCAAAGAGCATTTTAAGAACTCTGCTAACTTGTGATATTTCATCCTGACTAAAGACAACTCACACTGCTGCTTTACCTTTACAAATTTATTTTGGGACTATGTTAGTTTTATTTTCATAAGCATTGTACAAATGTGTTAATTCTTTTCATGGATGAAAAATGATAAAATATACTATTAAAAATTCTGAAAAACACTTCGGAATTAGGGCCCAAAGTGCCTGAGGCAGAGGAGTAGAGCTAGACATTAAAACGAGTCCATCTACTTAGCGAGTCTTTCAATCAACAAAACAAAATCTACCACTGAGAGGCCACTGACTGCAGACTTGAGGAGCCAGACTGACCACATATTGGGCCACTGAAGAGATTTAGAGTGGCCCAACTCTTCAAAAAAAAAAAAAGTTCTCCTTTTCCAGTTGACTAGCCACACACACTGGGCCTTAAAGCCAAAACATCATGGAGGGGGAGAGCTGAAAGGTCTCGGTGTCTGCCACTCCATACTGCTACATGAAAAAGAAGGTGAAGGATGCCGTGTGAGCAATTGGTTCCAATTGACAGAGGATTGGTCATGGTCAGCCTTCTGAGTGGAAATCCACGTGAGAATGAAGCATTTGGACCAGCAAGGGGTACAAGAGGCCAACAGCAGACAATAAGGGCACTCAGAGGAGTCTGGCTGCTAAGGAACAGAGAAGTTCCATCCCTGATTTAACCCTTCATCAGTTAGTTAGATAGTAAACTTAACACAATGTGGTTGAGCTTTTGTATTAGTAATTTAACAGAGTTTATACAAAACTCAACAAAGTTGACGGAAAGGTTTAAAGTGAAAAGATACAAGCAACTGTCACTTTTAATGATTTTATAAGTATGTATTGATTATAAAAGAAGTAAAAGACTGTACTCAAAATTATTTTGTTACAGTCCTCCGTTAATTGAGTTAAAGATTTATGCAACTTCAAGAGGCGACACAAGAACTTCTATCCTTGTGACTTTTTCACCAATTAGGCAGGTCCTCCTCATTCAATGGGACCGGCTGCTTTAAAGTCTCAGAGGCCATGGGGTCAGCGCTCAATCACACTCTGGTTGGAGAGGTTGTGTGTTTAAACTAGCTACTAGTTGACAGGGTGGGGATGGGATAAAAAGAAGGTGGAGGAATGATTGATAAAGGGAGCAAAGACTCCCGCCAGCTTTAAAAGAGGAGTCTTTTGTCGCTGAGACATTTGCCAGAGTGGCCAGGTCTTTCACACACAAGCTGCCCCTCTTCTCCAGGCCTACAACAGCTGATGACAGGCCCCAGCTGCCAATTACCCGGCTGATGGAGACTCACTGAAGTGGGACTGTCAGAGTGAGGGGTGGCCCTTGTGCCTGCAGTGGGATAAATCTGAGGGAGTGTAAGGATTGGAGGATAAAGGGAGTTGGACGTTGGGACAGGTTTCTTTTGTAAAATAATCCCTTCATTTACAGATCAATATTTTTTTCTTTGTCTTTTTCAGCAAGTCCTTTGTTAATTTTAGAATTTATATAAGATAATATCTAAAACTTACTTTCACTGCTATCTCCAAGAAGAACAAGATGTAACAAATCCATTTTTATAACATTGCATAACCAGTTTATAACAGTGTGAAGGCTTTCCAGTCTCAATCCAGCTACAGTATAGTGAACTGTGCACCTTTCTACCAAAGTATTCATGCTATAGCATCATATGTCCAGAGAACACTGGCGCCGACCCTGTTGAATTCCATATGAAGTACTCTTTGGACACAAGTTCTCTGGCTGGAAAATAAGACAGACACAGAATATTTTGTAGTTTAAAAAATGGACATATAGGAAATATTTTGAAACAAACATTGCTAATAGCTTACATGTTATAATCCGTGGTTTGGCAGAGGAATAAACCTGCACTGAGTGTTGGTCTACACAGCATCCAGAGAGTGTCATGTCAGGCACTTTGAAATATAGCTGTGAAGATAATAGTAGAAGTATTAATCAGCAACCAACGACTAAGAGATCGCTAATCAACTTGACCTTATCCGATGTATCGCCAATCAAAAATTTGTTTGATTTTGTCCTAAAATCACAATTTTGTCCTAAAATTATCACTCATGTTGACTTACTTTAATATAGGCTGTAAGTTGTCTGCAGAGAGGATCGGTGGGTCCTTGCATTGGCCCCGAAAAGCTGATTTTTCCTTCCATTGTGACCTCACGAGATTTAGGAAATTTTTGTCCTAAGTATCAGTGAGAGTAAAACTAATCATTAGTTTCTTTTTAAAATTCACAGCTGCAGTAATTGTGACTGCTCTTTTGCATTGACAATGAGGTGCCTACCCAGACCCCAGACCAGCAGGTTCTTCTCCTTTGACACATCCAGTTGTCCAGAGTTCACCTTCACATCCACTATGCCCATCTGAGCCCTACACAGGATGTAGAGCAGGTCTACATATGTTCATGCAAACATACGATATTAAGACTTACAGGTAACGTTCTTAGGTTTATTTAGGTTGAGGAGTTAATTATTTTACTATATGATAAACAACATTATTTTAACAATAGATAGAATCAATAACCTGCAACTAATATCATGACTAGTGTTAATAATGTTCATGTTTAGTAATCCAACCATTTTTAAACAGCAATAATATCAAGAGAAGAATTCTGAATTAAATTCAGTCAATTTACCTTCAAAGATTAAAAATAAACAAATAAATTGAGGCATGGCAGGAAAAAAGGTGATCATACATATAAGAATACATCTCCTTGTGCAACTTACCTGTTAAAAAATGGCAGATGTGCTTCACAGTATTCAAAGCTGTTCTTCACACTCTCATGAAGTTTAAGACTTACTGACACATGCAGCTGGTTCACTTCTTCCCTCAGTTGATATGAACCAAGTATTGGGGGAACAGGAACCTTGTAAAATAAACACAAGAATGACTTGAGACATTAGCTCATGTGTAGCACTAAAGACGTATATAAGTACTTTAATTTTATACCTGAGACGTATAGCTGCATAGTCTGAAAGGCTCAAGAGGGGGAGAGAAAGGGAGCTTATATGGCCCAGAGAAAGCTGAGCCATCAAAGTTATCCATGCTGCTAGACATTAGGATACTGGAATCCAGTGACGTGACACAGGGATGGACTAGGACGTCTTGCAGTGGGGAACCATTTGGAGGCAATGTGAGGGTCACTGTCACATTTGGAAGCACACCTTCAACTTCACACTTTGGAAGCAGGGTTAAAAAATGAAGTTTACGGAAAATAGCAGAAACAGGAAAAGCTTTAACAATACTCTTTCTTACTTTTACACCAAACACTTACTTTGCATGTCACAATGCCATAAACATCCCAGAGGTCCTGTCTACTCTGGTTACCATACTGCGTGGATTTCACAGTTTCTACTAGTGCTACGTTCACCACAGCTCGACCTCGGTGGAGCCCTGTCTTCCAAGCTGGCTGCTTCTCATTCCCAACATGAATGGGCGCTGTAGGTGATGTAGGCACTCCCATTGGAGGAACATCCAGGGGTGTACCAAGAGGACAAATCTGCAGGAGCACGGAGGGCAGCATTGTCAAGCGAGAGGGAAGACTGTCGCTATCAGGCTTACCCCCAGAGCCGAGGAGAAATGTTTGCAGACCCGAAAGGAGCGTGAGACTCTGGGAGACAGAGAGAAGGCTGCCAAGAGGTGGTCGTGGCTCAGGAGGAGCATCTACCAAAGGCAGGCAAACCAAGATCAGAGGTCCATGCAAGATGGTCAACACTGGCCAAAGTGTTCCCTTTCTATGACCTTCCAAATGCAGTTCAAGGGCTGGTGATGTCTGCTGGTGGACGCAATCATCTCTAAGAGCTACATAGGTTTTGTCTGAGTCTGACATTCCCAGTTCAGTGAGCAGGAGCTTCAGCACGGTGTTGTCTTCCGGGACTGCTACGTAGGAGGAACCCGCCAGGCGCTTTGCCCGGTGTTCCACAGTAGCAAATCTCCTTTGTTGGAAGACACGATACAAAATTACGTGACAGTGAATAAATTTAGAGAATGAATGGTCTTATACACCATTCCAACAAGGAAGTAGAATATAAATGGCATATAACGCAGATATACATACCTTGAAAATCGTATTGCCGCATGTTCTCCCTTGTCATGAGAAATTATCCACAAAGCGCGCACACTCATTTGCCCTAATTTTAAAGACTAATCTGCGTCTTCAAAATATATATTTTCATGATTTACGTGAACATTTTACATTTCTTAACGATCCTTATTACAAGACACTGACCAACACATCGTCTCACTTCCTGATTTGATTCACGTGACAACGGTCACCAATCAGCCGACATATACGCATGCGCACTCGTAAGCAGCAGAACCCCTGTACAGCGGTTTGTATTTCTACTATGGTGAAGGCATGCCCGCTCCGTTCTCGCCCACTGATTGGCTCGCGCCTCTGTTCTTCCGCTAATTCTCGCCCCTCGTGGCTATACATAACCAACCAAACAAACGAAGACTACAAGTACTGCCCAATAAGAGACAAAGTGGGGCGGGTCGTGCCTTCACCCTAGTATGATTCAAAATTTAGCATCCGCACCCGTCTCCACCCATACAGGAAGCTGGACTGCTAACCAGCTACCTGTCAACAAAGGGCAAAACTGTATGAAACCAACTAATCCATGTGAATGTCGGTGGTGTTGTCGACTCCGAGCACTTTCCACTAAATCGCATTTCAAGCTGTTAGCTGGATATTAAACATGGCGACAACTGCTCAGCTGTTCGAGGTAAGATGGTTCGAAGAGCTGTATTAGCTGTTAGGCTAGTTCAATTGCTACATGTCTTTTCGGTAGCTTAGCGGTTCCACTTCAATTCACCATTAGTGTCTAATATAAAATAAATAATGGCATACCTATGTACGAAAACAAGTCTTTTTTTCTTGCAATATAAAATATTTTGTACATGCAATGTTATCTGCATTAGCAAATTACTGTATCTTTATTATATATAGTTAGTTTTGCATATTAACCTTAATGCTGTTGACCAGGAATAGTAAATTCGACACAAAGACAGTAGTAACTGGTTTTATCAGATTGTGACCTATTTCGTCGAGTAATTCTCCTGTGTTACGTATTACTTTATGTGTTTACTTGACGTTTTTATTCGAGGGACACTCAAAACTTTCCTCCTGTCCCCCAAGGAGCCATTTGATGCAGATGAGTACATAGAGAGGTTGGCATGGAGGACACCTGGAGGAGGCTCCAAAGGAGGAGCTGAAGCGTTTGATCCCAAAAGGTGCTGAACGTGTTTGTGATGCTCATTTACTGCACACACACATCCTGCTTCTTCTCTGGCTTCATCAAACTGACTATGTCTTTCCTAACATGTCATCTGACTCGTTTTTTATAAAACACAATATGTGTCTGTATCAAGAGTAATTCTCTACAATCTAATTTTACAACAGAAAAATGATGTAATGTATAAAACATTATATTTACTGAACATAAATTTACTTGCATCTCTATTTACCTTGGTTAAGAATTAGATTTTTTCAGAATTTTTGCTGTATATTTAATTGAAATGGATCAGGCATTGTGGTAGACATGTGGTTTTTCCACTCATGTCTCATAGTAGTTTAACACATTTTACCATCAAAACAATTGTAAATGTGCTTTGTATGTTAAGAACTGTCTCACTGTCCTGTTCCATAATTTAATTCATCCTGATTATTCTGAAATGGAGCATATATAAATGTTGAGCCAGATGTAAACGCAGCTCTTTTCCACATTGTGTTTATTTCTGTTACTGCAATCAATGTCTTTGCCCTTTGTCAACTTTTTTATAAGGTGAAGAGCAAATATGTGGTTTAAGTGTTACATTAAAAAATTATGTGTTTTGAACTGAAAGATTAATTTAAATCAAGCTTTTTTTCTTTACAGCTACCTGTATCAGCTTACTTAAGATACTGGAAAGAAACCTAGTTAGTCTTGCACATCATAAAGTTCATCTTTGCTTTTCTGTAGTACATTAATATTTTAGTTAGTTCATTGTAGAAAGCCATGAAATGTCTATGCCTAAGATACTTGTGATATTTACCCTCAGAGACCAAGTTATTTGTTGTAAGCAAAAATGCCACAACAATTTTACTATGCTTTGGATCCATTCTACCTTATCTACTTCCACCACAAAATTGTTGCCACCACCTCCTCTGAAGCTCTTAGAGAGGAGTCAGAGACAACATATCTGTGGAGGCCACCATACTGTGAGTCACCAGCCTGGGAATGAGTGTCTATTGGAAAGGGATGGGAGATGTCTTTAAGCTCTAGCCAGTGCTGAGGGAATTAGTCAAAAGATTATACACTCATCATTTTGGGATGTTTCCTTCTCTGTGAAATGTGATGCTGACTTAGAACATTTGCACTGCATTCCTGATGACACTTAAAATGCAGCTGACGAAGTTGCTAGTTTTCAGAGCTTCTTAAGTCTGGGGACCCAGGAATTAAACATCCGACACTATTCTTTAACTCTAACTATCACTGTGAGGTTGGTGGAGTAGATTTAACCTTTTGGTCTAATTATTCCCCAGAGATTTTCTTGGAAATATGACCTGTTCCAACTTGAGGATGTTCTTGCTTTTCTCTGTGACAGGCTTTTGGATGAATTTGAGAACCACATAGAAGAGCTAAAGCAATTGGACGAGAAGATCCAGCGGCGAGTGGAGAAGCTTGAGCATCAGTGTCATCGTGAGGCAAAGGAGTTTGCGCACAAAGTGCAAGACCTGCAGAGAAGCAACCAGGTGCGTTCAACAGTCAAATGGTCAATGAGACCCACCTGATTGTTACTATTTATTGCACAACGATCTTTTATTTACATATATATTTTCTTATTATCATCCCGTTGTTTGTCAATTCAGGTAGCCTTTCAGCATTTTCAGGAGCTGGATGAGCACATCAGCTATGTGGCAACCAAGGTTTGTCATCTCGGTGATCAGCTGGAGGGGGTGAACACGCCACGGCAGAGGGCCGTGGAAGCTCAGCGCCTGATGACATACTTTAACGAGTTCTTGGATGGAGACCTACGCAGTGACGTCTTCAACAACCCAGACAAGGTGAGTGCGCGGCGTTTCTTCTATTCACTTCAGTGGTAAGGCATGTGCATGTGTCTGTGAGAGAGCCTTTTGACGAGGACCCCCTCTGTGGAACTGCTGGAGGTGAGAATGAACAGGATTATGAGGTAAACCATCCATTTTAATTTGTCAAGTTTATCCTTTTAGTTAGATGCCTTTGCTAATTTGAATTAATAAACTGTCACCTTCCGTCTGACAATAGCAGGGTGATTGACTCGCATGGATGCCAACATTCTCATGTCAACCCTAATTGCATTTACAGTAGGTTGTCTTGGAGCAAGAATTTGGTTGGTCCTCAGCTTTGTGTCACATTACAGCAGAAAATAGCTTGTGGCATTATGGGACATGTAAGGGCGGTGATAACATGCACTGCAGGAAGATGAGAGATCCACTCTTCTACTTAGTTCCTGCCTACACATCCACTCACCATGTTGATGTTAGATGAGTGACCCCTCAAAGTTTGATTTAGCAGTTTTGACAGTGGAGAGCTTGGGATGCTTGAGGTAATTCCTGTTTGCAACAACATCATTAGCGGGAGCATATCAGTGAGTCTGGGGGTCAATCCCAGGAACGGGAGCTAGAGATGGAGCTAGTTTTCCAAAGAGCCATGCAGAAATATCTGGCCAGATTCCTTTTCCTGTGCATACCTCCAGACGAAGGGGAAAGAGGAAAGCTGCAAGTGAATAGCTGAAGGGGGATGGCTTTGCTAATCCTTCTGAAAGGGAGGGCTGGGCCGCCAGCGTGGAGACAAGTGCTGCTAAACCCTGACTGCAGGGAGACGGCTACATTACTTACATGGGATTTAGCTAATCTTAGCTGGGGGACAGATACTTAGAAAACCTTCGCCGAGCAGAAAGGCTGGATCCTCCTCACGGGAGCAGAGTAATGATGTTAGCTGAGGCAGGCATCTGCGGGAACAGAGGAGTTGCGGACGGCGGGCCTTTCGTGGGTCTGCTTTTTTTTTTTTTTCCTTTAGCCAGTGTGTATGTCAGGAGGGACGGGGGGGAGGGGATTCTCAACAGGGTCCCCTTTTTTAGACAGATATCCTTGGCCGGACAGATTATTGAAGGCGATTTAGTCTCCTGTGGGATTACAGCCCATTCAGAAAAGGCATGCCAATAAAGTGTTGGATGTGCTGCTAAGTCAGAATTGCCTCTGCTGTCGATGCCCAGGTGAGTGCAGCCTCTCTGTTATCAGCCCCCCTGTTCAACATGGGGAGGTGGAGGAGGGCTGCTCTGAAATGATGATCCCCAAGTGGAGACACCACCGGTGGCCTGCCAGCTTTCTGTCTGAAGGTCCACCTCTCATGGTCCTTTTATGTTGTCTCTTTTTACCTCTCTCTCTCTCTCTCTCTCTCTCTCTCTCTCTCTCTCTCTCTCTCTCTCTCTCTCTCTCTCTCTCTCTCTCTCTCTCTCTCTCTCTTTCTCTCTTTCTCTCTCTCTCTTTCTCCCTCTCTTCCTGTCTCTCTCAGATTAAAGAGGCTGCAGATATCATTCAGAAGCTACATCTCATTGCCCAGGAGCTGCCATTCGACAGGTGAGTCATGCATTTTGGAGGCAGCTTGTTACAAAAGCAATGTCAAACAAGGGTACGTAATAGTGATACAGACTGTTGCTCATTTTGTGTGATGTCAGAACATATCTAGTATTAAAGCATCAGTTCATAAACCGTACATTTCTCAAATTAAAAGCACCCTTGCATTTTCATATCTTAAAGACAATTATTTAACACATTGGGAGAACAAATTTTGTAATCGTCTAATCATTTCCCTTTGCAGATTTGCAGATGTCAAGGCAAAAATTGCAAGTAAGTATTTAAAAATGTATCATTTAGCTTAGTCTCCATTGCAAATGTATTAGAAGCATGCTAGAACTTACGATACGCTCCTGTCCAGGTAAGTACCATGACTTGGAGCGGCAGTTAATCCAGGAGTTCACTGCTGCCCAGCGCAGGGGAGAGATTGGACGCATGCGGGAGGTGGCAGCAGTTCTGTTACATTTCAAGGTGACCTGAAAGAATCATATTTCATTATCCCTATTTAAAGTAACTATTAGTCTTTTATTATACATTATATACTGTTCTAACACGCAGGTTCAATATCAGTAAAATGATTTTATGTTATCAGATGGGTCTAAAACTGTGTGACAAAGCTAACTTGCATTTTTTGTACCAGGGCTATGCACACTGTGTGGATGTCTACATAAAGCAATGTCAGGAGGTGAGTGTGAAAGTTTCTCCAATTCATAATATTTGTTTTGTCGCTGTCCATCTCTATTCATAGACTTATGAATAGACCTGATTTTATCTCCCTAGGGGGCCTACATGAGGAATGATGTGTTTGAGGACACTGCAGTCCTCTGCCAGAGGGTCAACAAGCAGGTGGGCGAGGTCTTCAGCAGCCCAGAGACCGTGATGGCCAAACTCATCCAGAACATCTTTGAAAACAAATTACAGGTATTTATTTCATTATGTGTCATCATGTACTTAGTTTTATGTAGTTGTGAGTTGTTTAATTTGTCATGTTGTTTGACACATTTGTGTTTAAAGGCCCATGTTAAGGAAAAACTAGATGAGACTCGAAACTCTGATGTGGAACAGTACCTCAAGAACCTCTATGACCTTTACACCAGGTATTTAAGTTCATTTTTCTGAATGCTTTGATTTACTTCCTGAGTACATGATGACATTTATACATACGGTATTTTTATATACACATTTCCAGGACCACAGCATTGGCCACAAAGCTGACAGAGTTTAACCTGGGCTCAGACAAGCACACTTTTCTGTCTAAACTGATAAAAAGCATCTTCTCATCATACCTGGAAAGCTACATTGACATGGAGAGGGAGTACCTTCGCACACGAGGTGCCATGATTCTGCAGCGATACTACGACTCAAAGAATCACCAGAAACGCCCCATTGGCACGGGAAGGTCAGTTTCTGGATCTCAGTTGTTTGTAAATCAGGGTGGCTGAGGATTTCATTGTTATTTCAATATATAGCAAAATAGTCAGCATTAGTTTCTGTCTGCAGTATCCAGGAACTGAAAGAGCGCATCAGACAACGCACCAACCTCCCCCTTGGTCCTTTCATTGAAACCCACGGCGAGACCTTCCTCTCCACAGAGCTAGTTGTCAACTTGCTGCAGGAGACACGTCATGCCTTTGAGAGATGCCACAGGGTGAGGACGACACAAAGAAGTGGGAGGACAAAATCACTTTCATAGAGAAAGTTTTTCTCGGCTAAGAAAAGTGTTTCCCTTTTATACTGTTTGGTGTCACACAGCTTTCAGATCCATCAGACCTTCCCAAGAATGCCTTCTCAATTTTCCTGCTGCTGGTTGAGCATCTTTGTGTGGAACACATCGACTATGCCCTAGAGATTGGTCTCTCAGGTACATTCTGGCTGGCTAATTGTAATCATAATCTGTGCTTTTGTTAGCTGAGTTTGGAGATGAATCCTGATTGAATCACACTGAGTGAGCACTGATGATTTAATCCCCAAACCATGTCCTGAAGTGGGACTTGGTTCTTTTAGAAATATGACCACAAAAGTCTGTCCAGAGCCTACAGTCAATGTCATTGGAATGAGACTAAATGTCACTCTCAGTTCACAAGGAAACACTTTAAATCAAAGAACCAAACCATTGCTGATAAAATAAGCAAACTCCATCAAAATTTATTGATGGAATTAAAGAATCATTTATAATGATTACAAAGGCACGATTAACAACTGCAAAGCAACGGTATGAAGTATTTACAACTTGTGTTTTTCCTCATATTTAGGCTGGTATAAGAACAAACACTGTAGATTTTCATTATGTTGCCATGACTACCAGAAGAAAAATATTTGGCAAATAAGACATGGTCAAATGATATTTTGTAATTAATTGACTGGCAAGGAACTGACAATTTGTTGTTGTGATTTCTTTTTTTTAATTTTTTACTACATCAACTCAAATTCATGTGGATTGAAATAAGCGACGTTACTACATTTATTTCCCTATTAACACTTGAAGGAAAATGTAATGTTAAATTCTCTTAAAGGGGTCCTATTAAAGTCAAATTTTTTCTGATCTCTACACATACATAGTGGTCCCGCCTAACCCGACCAACTCCTAGAATCTCATAAACAAACGCTTCCTGCATTAATAGATATTTGGAGGTTTAGGAATTCATGTCCCAGACTGAATCAAAACGATCGGATTTTGCTAGAGGGCAATTTGTGACGTCACAAACGGCGCTCTGTGATTGGACAGTGATGATATTGTCCCTGTTGATGGAGGCAGCTCAGAGGGAAGAGGGGAGTGGAGATAGGGAGCTGAGACCTACGCCCCATTAACACAGAGCGTTTGGGGGCGGAAGTGATTTTATCAATATTCAATCAAAGATATTGAGGACCATAGATCACTTTGGGGCAAGACATTTCAAAAACAATGCAGTTGGACATCTGGCAGCTGAATGACATTGATTAAAACAAGAACCAAGGCAGTCACAGACTGCAACATCCCGCGACATGGCAAACACAATCCTGAAGTATGCTTTACCCTGAATTCAACATTTTACCCTGACCTACTTGCATAGGTCAAAGATCAGCTGTCACTGATTAAAGCACTCGCTTTGATCTATGGTATTAGTCACACTGGCCTTCCCTCACATCTTATCCGGTTCCTGAGAGTAAGAAAGATGAAATTTGATCTTGACCTAGTTTTTTCAAGGTCATCTCATTTTCATCCCTTTTGCTGCCCGAGTAATGTGCTTTTTGTTTCATCTTTCTGTCTGCAATGGTTTTGAAGACATTTGGTGGACTAACGGACAGACAAACGGACGAACACAAAAACGCTGACAATTACAATACATCACTCGCTTTGAAGCAGGATGTAAAAAGCATAATATGGGACCTTTAATGTGTCAGGGGCACTAAATCATTTTAAAAAACAAAAACATACAATTAAATGGATAAAGTTCCATCTGCCTGCTGTTATTAATTGCTTCTGATTTGTCAAGAGGAAGGTGATGCTTGTTGCCAAGGTTACCACTCTGTTATGTAACCAACACATTTTTATGGCACTTCACAACAAAAACACAGACATTGACGTTCAGTTGATCCATAGCGGGTTGTGTCTCTGTGGCATTTCTTTGCATTTTATTGTATATATGGCTGAATACAGGAGACACCTTATCATTCTCAAACAGCTACAGTGGAACTAAACGTGTCTATTCATCTCCCACTACTCAATTCATAATGTATATTTTTCATCAAAGAAATTCAACACTGATGTCTCCTTAGTTTAATCAGTGTGTCATCACTGTTTGATGCTAAAGCAGAACATTGCTGTGAAGGTTTGTTTTTATGTATGATATTACAGAAAGCAGGTAATATTTTTTTTCTGGCTTCAATGACTCATTACTCTAGCACCTACCGTTTGGCTTATTGTCTGGATTTATTCTGTCTGTCTTTGATCTACAGCAATTCCCTCACCGGATGCTAAGAATTCCAACCTTTACTTCTTGGACGTTGTTCAACAGGCCAACTCTATATTCCACTTGTTCGACAAGCAGTTTAACGACCAGCTCATGCCTCTAATAAGGTCAGTTCTGGGTTAATCATATGCAAAATATTACAATGTACAGTATTATAGTGTATTGCCACTGCTTTTAGTCAGGATATATGGGTAACTGTACCTTTTAAAATCTATCTCCAGCTCATCTCCAAAGTTGGCGGAGTGCCTGCACAAGAAGAAAGAGGTGATTGAGCAGATGGAAGTGAAACTGGACACAGGAATCGACAGGTCAGTGCATTTCTAAAAGGTCACAAGACTGCTCTTACATGTGATGTGTTGCATCTACCCACGTGAGAACACTGAATGATTTCTCAAATTATTCTCCGGTGTATTTTTCTGCCACAAACAGAACAATAAACTGCATGGTGGGGCAAATGAAGCACATCCTGGCAACAGAGCAGAGGAAGACTGATTTCAAACCTGAGGACGAGAACAACGTGATGATACAGTACACCACAGTAAGACGTAGCCTCAGCCTCCACCGACATCAACGAAGCAGCTTTCAGACAGCGACATATCCATATATCTTGCTTGTTTTTGGAATAATCTCTGGATGGTTTTGAACTGCCTTGGCTGTTTTTTAGCATACATTCCTTATCTCTGTGTGTGTGTCTCCCCACTCTGAAGGCCTGCTCCAAAGTATGTGCCTACGTCAGTCGGCAGGTGGAGCACGTGCGGCGGTCCATGGATGGGAAAAATGTAGATACAGTGCTTACGGAGTTGGGTGTTCGTTTCCACCGTCTCATTCATGAGCACTTACAGCAGTACAGCTACAGCTCAATGGGAGGCATGCTCGCCATCTGCGACGTGGCGGAGTACCGACGGTGCGCCAAGGAATTCAGGGTGAGCAGAGGAGGCTTAGGTCCAGGAAACACTGGTCACAGGGCAAAAAGCTGCTGTTCTAACAAAGACTACCTGTGTGTTTACATATTACATAAAAGGTTGGGTCACTTCAGGTACAGCGCTGTGGTAATTTAACATATTTTAAACATGTGCTCAATTCATTAGGATTATTAGCCTATTATAAAATGTTTTTTCACTTACCCAGAAGTCTGCTTTCCCCTGCTTTAAATGTGAATTTATGGCGTTGAGTCAAAATTCCCATTTCATGTTAGTGATCCTGTAAGATTTCATATTTTTGACATCTTTATTTGATAAGTAATGTAAATTACATAAATTATTTTTTAATACATCTTCTGCTGAGCAACAATTTGATAAATTGAACAATCATATTAGCAATAAATATTAGTAAACATGGTGCCGATCACTAGTATATTTCAGGCAGTGTGATGTGTAGAGATAGAAGTGTCTTTTTACTTGATAAAACATTTGACAACAGTAGGTTTACTTTTTTAGCATTTTGTTAGTATCAAAATCACATGACCAATTAGTTGTTTTTTCATGACAGCCTTGCATGTCTGAAGGGAATAACTTCCAAGGAGTAATAGTGTTTCCTTTCTCCAGGTCCCTCTGGTGCTGCAGCTCTTTGACACACTTCACGCCCTCTGCAACCTGCTGGTCGTCGCCCCGGACAACCTTAAGCAGGTCTGCTCAGGTGAACAGCTCACCAATCTGGACCGAAACCTCCTACATGCCTTCGTCCAGCTCAGAGTGGACTACCGTTCAGCCAGACTAGGTCGACATTTCAGTTAATGACTGACTCACACCTCGCTGCCCTCCGTCCAGTAACCCGGGCTTTGATGAGATACTGCAACTTGAAGATAGCGATCCCCGCTGTAGCGAATGCATCGACTACGCTCCAGCTTACAAACTTTACTGGGATCACATCATCAAGGAGAGGAGGTTCACCACTCCTTGAATATGCGAAATGTGCATTTTACCTCCTTTCCGATGTTAATTCTCCAAGTTGAAGAAATCTAAATGTTAATTGACTCATGATTTCATTTGTTTTTAAAGCTAATCCACCACCAATCCACACGGCTAAGATTTCCGACATATATAAGTAAATTGACAACATTGATTTCTGTGCTTATGTTAAAAAAAGAAACATATTCTTTGTGCCAAATATATAATTTCTGCAGCTGCTTGAAATCGACCCCGAAGCTGCTATAAAGGGAGACTCGCCACAATGCTATGAATTCAGACATCAAGCCTGCAGCAGCAGTGTGTTTTGGGAACTGTTGTAATGAAAATAGTATGCTCCAACAAATAATGAGCTAAAAGAAACACATGACCACCTTCTAACCTTTGACCTCAGACTAGTGGAGGTTATCACAGAGGAGTGTGAGCAGAGCTACAACCAAGTCTGAGAATCTCTCTGGAGGTTTGGGTGGTCACTTCTTAGGCTCAGATGACTGGTGTGATGGGTCAGTGAGTATGTCACTGGAATTGCACAGATCAACACTTGGTCATCTACACACAGACCAAAGACACCGGCAGGATCTGCAACGCTTATTGGGTCAGGTGACACTGAAATTGCTGACCTATGCTAATGAGAGAAATAACCTGGAGGTGACTCTATCCTCACGCGGTGCTTCTAAAGGATTCTGAACCACAGTCTTCTGCACTAGACAAGCAAGCAGCTCACCTCCCCATGGCCTGAAACTATCACACAAAGCTGCTTCCATTGTATTGCTGTGTACCTTTATTAGTGAATTATTAAATATATGTTGCATTTTATTGTTTCTCCTCAATATTGTTCACAAACGGGCTGCTGTGAATAGAAAGTATGGCCGAGTCCTCGAATGTCACTTTCAAAGTGAGATGAAACAGTCTTCTTTTCTATAGAAGTCATCAAGTATTCATGGGAATTCTTGCCACCAGAGTAAAGTTCTTTCTTAGACTTCAGGAAGTGAGCAGAGCCAGAGGGGATTAGATATCTACGAATTGATGAATTGTGTGCAGTAGTCATGGACTGGGGGAGAACCGGGGAGATAGAGACGCCTGAGAGCTCGGTTCCAGCTCCGGCTGGTTAGTGTTGTGTAGAAGGTACACACTATGCCGTGCACGTTCAAACAACATAATTAATTAGGCTAATATTAATTTTATCAATGCCATATAAATTCAATTCACTCAGCCCTAATCACAACTGGATAGCTTGTAAAAATTATTTTGTTAGGCCCTGATGCAAACAGTGGGTCTTTTCCAAACATTTGAAAACTATTTGTTTTTACGCCGATTAATGTGCACGGTGCAGGAAGGGGTTGGGGGAGCGCAGCCGGGCCGGGGACGATAACTGGTAGGGAGACGAAGGCAGAGGCGCAGCCTGGCCCCAGGGATCCCGGCGCAGGCACATGGAAGAGTGGGGGGGGTGGCTGTTTTTTGGGGTGGCTGTTTGAGCAGGTGGAGGGGATTAGTAAGACTGTCAACACTGGGGAGCTGGATAAGACTGTCCTCTCTTACTCGTCAGTTTGAGCAGCTCTCGTACACACTCAGACACATAAAGATGACAACACATACAAACACGGGCGTCCGGTTGAACTGACCAGACAAGTTTGAAATGTTCTTCCTTTGAATTTATGTCCTTTGGGGCCTTTTATCAGTAGATTCACTCCATTTGTAAAGGCAGCAGCTTTCAAGGGCGTCTAATATTAATACAGTATATATTACCTCCAGTCCAGATATTAGTACATCTCTCTGATGAATTGCGACCGCCAAACAATACACCTACAATGTAGATCTAGAACGTAAACTTTTTTCAAGCTAAAAAAAAAAAAAGGAAAGTACTACTGTAGGATCACACAGGATGGGATTTTGTGATTTTGAACAGGTAAATGAACAGGTTAAAATAAATGTTTTAAACATTAAACCATATTAATTTTTTAAAGCACAGTGACAACTCAAAATGCTTCAAAAAGATACCTAAGATTTTCTATTCAGTGTACAGATCATGTGATCTTTAAATGTTTAGGCTTTGACATCACCTTCTGATTTCCTCACTAACATTCATTCTTCTGTCAAACCAGAAAGTTCCAAATTGTACTACTGGATTCCTTTTTAGCTTCCTGCCCTGTCCATATTTGTTTTCCATTCCTTTGTCTTCTTTGCCACATAATCAGCCATAGACTTTTCACTTTTTCTGAATATCCAGCTAGTCCTCCAACATCCAATAAATCCTTGCTTTCGGCTCATTGCTGCTACCCCAACCAGGCGGCCCTCCCTCTGCCTCTTGGAGCACTGACAATAAAGCATTACAGCAGTCAATCCATGTCAACAACAGCTTTGCTTAATTCCTGCTAAACACGTTTAAACTAAATCTTCACCTAATGATGCCTAATGATTTGCTCTTTAGTGATCTGGTGGCTCATATCAATTTAGGTGGTTTGTTTTAACCGCCATCAAAAAATTTGACTCGGGTGGTGTTGCTGCAGCAGACACGCAAAACGGTATTAACAATCCCCCCTAAGTGATTGTGACTGGACTCAAAGCGATGTGTTGTCAGGTAAATATCCAGTGTATTCATACATGCAACATGTGTGAGCATCCATATGAAGCACAATGTGTGGCTTTTTACCTCTATTCTTTAATATTTCTCTGTGACCCCTCCATGATGAGGGCTCACAGCCAGGCCCTCTGATGTGGTGCAGATGTTGCCCTGGCCTTGACCTGCTGCCCATACAATCCTGGGGCCAAACTGGAACAGGTGCCATACCACCTTCAGTCCTGGGCAGCTGGGAGCTACACTGTGCAGGATGTGGATGCTGCCAACTCTCCTCTCTTTATGGAGGTCTAGTCTAGCGGAGCATAAAGAAGCTCTCTTGATACCAGCAGTCACATACAGCCGTCCTTTTGATGACGCTAAATCAGACTGTTTTCCTTTTTTTTAAAATTCACCCTCCCCTATGCCTTCTCTCCTATCAGAGTACTATTAATTCTCTGCCATAGTGGAGTGTTTTCCAGTGCTATTTCCTGGCCTGGTGCCTGTGCCTTGCTCTCTCTTGGCTGGGTTTGTCTGGTTGACTGCTCCACAGGAACAGACTGGCACTCTAGCTGAGGGCTCCAGGGTCTGCACACAGAATCCACTAAATACAGTATGTCTCTGTGTGAGGAGCTGCACTGCTTCTGAAATACAAGTGTGAGATCTGATTTGTAAAATATTTAGCCTGCATAATAAGCTGATATCATATTTGTGTGTATCACTACGTCACTAAGTACATACTTTTGTTAACAGTCGTAGTAGCTGCTGCGTTAATACTGTTGCTCCTGTTTTATGTGTTATATTGTTATTTCAATGCACCAGCACGAATGCTTAAAGTCACACTCCACTGACAAATTGAAACTGGCAAATGTACAAATCGTCATGCATAAACAATACGTTACATATTAAAATCACATAGCAACAGTGTAAAGAGCAAATTGATTCTGATGGGTAAGGGACTTCAGTGCTAAACACATTCACTCAGAGGGCAAACAAACATCTGTTACGTTTGTAAGGCCTTTGGCCCTCCTAACCCACTGATGTTGAACCAAGCCTGCACACATGCCAGAGAAACAAATGAGGTCTCTCCCTCCTCCACTGAAGATGAAACACTGCATCACCAAAGCATGTGCATTTGTCTAATCAAGCTTTTTGCCTGTGGCTACACTGAATGTAAATGAATAGGCTTGTGTGTGCCAGCCTCTATTTTTGTTCAGACTGCTGGTGTTTGATGATGAAATGGTGCACTGAACATCAGACAGAAGGGGGCACTAGTGCTCCAGTGTTGCTCCCCTCCCCTGTGGAGCTCTCTCTTCCTCAGAGCTCCTCACAATGGGGATCTGCCAGAGGGGGGGAAATGTTGCTTTTTTAGGTCTGTGAGCCCATATCCCTTAATCCCCAGCCATGATTGACAATCATGATTTAGGGTATATGGTGTCCCATTCTAATCCACGAGCGATGATTTCATTTGCATACCTTCTGTGCGTGGCCTCATTTTGGAGGAAACGGCTGCCTTTGTAAGTGATACAGAAAGAGTGAGAGAGAAACTGAACAGAGTGAGAGCAAGACATAAAATAAGAGGGAGAAAGAGAATGGATGGGGAAAGCTTGTGTGTTTGTCTTCTTTGCTTAAAAGGAAGATGATAGCGGTCTCCATATATATATACATATATACACACACACACACATTTTATATATATATATACACACACACACACACACACACACACACACACACACACACACACATATATATATATATATACTGTACTGTATATTCAACAGTACAACATTTTGCCACAATATTTGTGCATATTCAAATAGTAAGCATAGTCCAAAACAAAAATGGATGCGCCTATGAAGGTCCTGGAGTACAGAGGAACACACAGAGATGCTCCCTCACACGACGCAAAACTAAATTGCTATTTCCTCATTTTATAACCAAGTCAGGCTTAATTATAATCATGGGAGTTTGGGAGTTACCGTATAATCTCTAGAAGGTATTAAGAATTACCCAGAGCACAACACAGTGAGAAAGAAACAAATACAAATACGTACAATTATTTCCCAGTCATAACACCCACGGGAGTCTGAATCAAATAGTGCTCAGTGTTTGGTACACCCACTGAGACCATTCATCTTCGCTTTTATCAACTGAGGAAGTGGAATGTAAGTGAAACACTGGATAAAAGGTCAAAGGGGTCATGTTTGACTACAAGGTAAAGTTAGAAATGTATAAATTCATTTTAGTTAATTCTTAGATATAATCTACACCTTCATAAAATGCATTCTAATTTTTACATGTCATAATTCATGATAGTTATAATTTACTATATATAATTTCTCCTTCTGACAAAATGGATTAATATAAAAATACAAAGCTACAAATGTCTAGCATGTTCAAAACTGATAACTTCATTTGAGATCACCATTTTACATGTATTTTATTTATTGTAGATTATTATGTTTATATTAAAATCAGAAAAAATAACATGACTCGACTACTATATATATATATATATATATATATATATATATATATATATATTATGCATAACTGTAAAGAAAAGTAATATTTTTAGAACAAATGCATTTTTAAAAATTCATATTTGTCTCAACTAAAGTACGGCATAATACTTAATTTACTTATAAGAGAATATAAATTATAAAACTGTCTTGATATCTTCCTAAATGAGCAGCAGATGAGTCAGACATTACTTTTAAAGTTTTTACATTCAGTATCTTCATTCAGGCTGAATGTGTGAATGTATAAATAAGTAGTAGGTTCAACATTTACCTTTGATGAAATCATTCAGCCATAAAAACACGGAGTCATGGATGTAAATATGTTATTCAGTTTGTGATAAACTGAAGATGCTGAAGGTATATAGCCTCAATGAAGAGCTGACACTGTAAATATGGTATAGAATATAAGATTATGTTGATTAATGATCATTTTAACAACTCAATTAAGGAGAGCATAAAGCAGAAAATGGTCTATTAAAGGTTTAAACCTTCTGATGATTTAAGAAAAGATTGCAGCAGATGTACCCCCCCTCCCCGACACACATATATGCACATACATATTTAAATGCACACACACATATTTAGATGCACAAACAATCCACACTTAAATATTCTAAGATGAATTTTGTCATTTTTTTAAACAAATATCAAGTACCCCTCATCTATATTTATCTGCTTTCTAGTCCCAAAGGCAACACTGCCAAGGTTATGCTTACACTAGAGGGATGAGATAGTGAGGGATCCTCTCCCACCCACCCCCACAGCCCCAGCAATCACCACCACCAACAAAACAATACTGTAGCATCCATCCCTCCCTCCTGCCTGCCTGACTGAGCCTGGCCAGGTCTCTGTGACAGAGGACTCCCCTTTGGAACAATCAGTCTGATAATCTCCTCTTATCTCCAGTGTGTTTAGTGCCTGGTTAACAGGCTGTCTTCATGATGGGTGTCTCTCCACGTCCCCACTATAGAGAAATGATTGTGACATCATGAACTTGAAGGAGAAAAAAAAAAGAGTTGCTTGTAGATGGAGAGAAACTGAACTGAGAGAAATTCATTTAATAGCATGTTTTTGTACCTTTGTACAAATAACTTTCAAATAAATCAACCTACAGTGATGTAGAGGACTGATTTGTGTGGGGGGGATTAAATTCAAACTGTGATGAGTGCCTCTCTGAATGAAGTCTAGTATGAATGAGGACAGGTGTGTGGACAGAAGTATATGTGTCTACCTGTCATGAGTCCCCCCACCCCCCCACCCCAGGCTTCACCCAACCCAGTTCACACTCAAGATGTCAGTGTGGGAAGTGGTGTGGAATTCAGCCGCCTGAGGGTGTCAGCACTCACGCCCATCATCCCACTTCGATGGGCCATCCCATCCTCTCAGTACTGTTTACCAGGCCCAGCCTAATTGATTCCCTCCCTTTATCTTTTTACCTCCTTAATTTTGTTATTAAGTGTGCGGGAAAAGCGCGAAAGCTCCTCTTCTTCCCATTTTGAGAAATTATACTCTTGTACTTGATCCAGCTAACAGGATTTTCTTAAATTACTTTATAAAGACCATCTTTTAACTTTCTTCTTTCTCTCTCTATCCATTCATTAGCAGGTCTGCCTCAAGGCCTGCTCACATCAATTTCTTGGGTTAAAGTTACAAACTTAGGCAGCTCAGCTCTGCGCTCACGGTGGTTTTATGGACGAGTGGGGGAGACTGGGGGTGGAATGGGGACAAATTATTAATTTCTAAAGTATTATAAAAATAAAGAGATTGAATTAAGAGTATTGGTCCTCTGTTATCCAGCATGGTTAGCCTCAGGGACTTACTGTGGTGGAGGACATTATGCAAATTCTCTCCCTCACACTCTCTCTGTCATAGCGTGCTATCATCCACTCCCTCTCTATCTCCCTCCTATTTTCACTCTTACTCTCTATTAGTCAATCTCTGGTCCTCTATAATCTTTTACTCTCAGTCTGTCTATGTTTTTTTTTTTTTTTTTAAATCTTTGTCAGTTACAGACATAGTAGAGCGGCGGTCTTTGTTGCCATTCACACATCTCCCACGCTCATTCAGGTATTGGGTTCCCAAAAATCTCCAAAACATATGAAAGGTCGAGAAGATGCAGAGCCAAAAGCATCAGTTCTAAAGGTAAATCTCCATCCTCTCTCTACCTATCAATGCTGAGGTGTATGAATAGAGTTACCTGTGGTTGGGAGCAATAACATTAATTAAGAGGAGAAGCACCTTCACTTTTCTCCTAACTTAGAATGTTTCAATGCAAGGAATAATAATCAATAATCACAATAATCAGCAATGAATAGAAGCAGCTGGATGGCTATTCATTTCTTCTCGTAGGACCGTCTGTCTCAGCTATAAGCCATTAAGATAACGTAATTCTGGCAAAAGTGGCAAATACGACTCATAATCAGTGAGTCTGTTCAACAACACTAAACCCCACCATGCCATTGTCCCAGTCATCAATAATGTAGTGATCATGAACAAATGGTAGTGTACCAACGACGGCAGCCCCAAACAGGGAACTGAAAAGTGAATGAGATACGAGATCATATAATTGCGAGCAACTAAATAATCTACCTGTGTAAATATTCAAGTTAGTTGAGTAGCGGAAAAGGATTGTATGTGATGTTTTGATAATATTTAAAGAAGTTTGTGTCCCACAGCCTGGAGATTTAAATAATGGAAAAGCAGCTAGCAGCAGTTAGCAGCTAGCTCAAAGACAAATAAACTGATTATGTTTTTAAAGTGGAGAGACAATCATACGTGTGCACTTTTACTTTCATATGCATTTATCATGTTCATTTATTTATTTATTTTGTGTACAATTATGGGCTCTGTTTCATGCCTGGGCTGGTAAATTACCTTCCTCTCAAACTAACTCTGAAGACAAATAAAAGCAGGTAAATGTACTTGAAAAAAATCATATTACTATAAAAATGTGAAAACCCATACCTAAAAATCAAACCTTCACATATCTCTATTGAATCTTAGGTTCTCATTATCAAATGAAATATCAGAACATACTGAATATACTGTATATTATAGTGTTTGTAAAAGACACATGGAGATTGAGTGAACGTCATTATCATGGCGTATAATCCAAAAAAACCCAAATAGCCTTAGATGACATGTAAACCTTTAGTCAATATCAAATACTGATGTTTATTCAAGAAGGATGATGAGGCCCAAGTCCAGTAAGTTACACCTTAACGTAAAGAAAAAGATAAAGGGCAGTCTTAAGAAGATGATTCCAAAAAAGGAGTCGAAGAGAAGGAGAAGGAGAAGGGAAGGGAGACATAATGTCAGTAGAGGGACTAGTAATCTTTCAGCAGGAGGGAGAGAGGTTCCCAGCAGCTCGGTGGCATCCTGCTCCAGCAGCGTACATGGCACTACAGGCAGAACAGACAGGTTTGATGTTAGCAAATATTAGCTTTGCGCATGAGGTGCTGTATTCTCTTTGACATGCTCATTGCATATTCAGAGACAGATGTTTTAGAGGACAAGGCTGGGGCTGAATGAAAGGCCTGAGAAGGCAGAGTCACTCTCAGAGGAGCAAGTAATTGGCCCCTAGACGGTAGCGAACACAGAAAGTCACACATACACACACACACAAACACACACACACACACTGACAGAGGACCGTTTCTCCCACTCACCTCCTCTGCCTCTCCTCCCCGATCTGATAAAGGTAAACGTGTAGCAAATTTGTCATTTGATGAGGGAGGATTTCCACAAACAGAGCTGACATGATGAGCCTGTGATCTGCCTGCATGAGAGTCAGCAGGGGCCCAGGCAGCCAGAGATCTCAATCCCCCCCACCTCACTATACGCTTCTCTCTCTCACACACACACACACACACACACACACACACACACACACACACACACACACACACACACACACACATACATGACTGTGTTCACATGGAGCCTCGGTCTCAGTAATTGCTGTCTGCCATCCATATCTTTTCCCCTCTCTGTTTCTGAGTCCCTTGCTCCGCTGCTGTCTATCTCTCCTCCTCAGAGACATCCTCTTTTCATTTCCTTTTTCTCCATCAAAATAAAAGGTCCAATCCTCACTTCACCATCACACTCAATTTCTGACTCTTTCACTTATCTCTGGGCTCCATGCCTGCAAATTCCTCGATTATCCCCACCTAGCTCTTCTTCTTCTTCCTCTCACCTGCGGGGAAAAAAAATCAAATATATTTAGTGACATATTTACAAGTTAAAAGGGTTAAGGGTCAAGAGCTCAGCTGTAAACAAGAACTGAGAAATAAACTTGTAATGCTTTCAGGTGATAGCAGCACTGCTGGAATGATAAAGGGATTCAGTCATATCAGTAGGACTAAGTCAGCTATGGCTCCCTCTCTTCTTTCTTTCTCTCTTTATCTGATTCTTTTTCCCTCCATCTGATGTGAGACGGAGTCACTGGGTTGAGTCTTTCCCCTCAGACGTTACAGTAGTGCTGCCTTTTCCTAGTCCCATGACTTTAATCCTGACACTCAGGACCAAATCTACTGCCTTCCTTTCTGCATGTTGCTTCTCACTGCCCTTCTGCCTGTCTCCAAACTGCAGTCTCAACAAATGTTTATCCTAAAGTACAAAATCATTATGCAAACTAATTGATCATCAGTCACTAAAGTAATTAGGGATAAAGCAACATAAAAATAATAAATAGCTAAAGAATTATAAAGATTAACTTGTGCTCTCCTTCTTCTTCTTCCTGTACAGTATTTAATTAGTTGAAGTAATGATTTCTCAGGAAAAAATCACATGAAATTCAGGTTAGTGGGATTTTAAATCTTAAATTTTTGTCCAGATTAAACTGTGAAATTATTCATTTCAACAACAAGCTGGTTAAAATTACTTAGAATTAAAATTAAAAACACAGGATAAGGGTAAGTGTAAATTGAAAATTGATCTATTATTATTATTGATTACGTCATAGAATCAGGAGCATGAACAGATGATCAAATGCTTCATGCTTTTGTTCACAGTTTGAAGTGGGATTATGATAAATATTTCAGATGCTCTTATTTTAGGTGAAGGCTGTAGTGCTGAATGCTGAGTCATGATCCACTGAAAGTGAATGAACATTACTGAACGGTACAGTAAGACTAATGAAAACATTTTCTTCCTCTCAGTTAAGTATTTGCACTAACTGATACCAGGACAAATACTTTAATTCCGGCAATCTGGCTAAAATTATGGTTTACACTCTTTCTAATCAGCTCGTGTTTCTTGCCACAACGTTTTATGCTGACATCAGGACTCTAAGGATTTATATCATAACAGATAACAGCGGCCAAAAATGAGAAACTACATCCCGAGATGTAATATGCTGCAGTTTTCCTTTTCCTACTTCACAGTCAGTAAGTCGGCTGTTAACTCTCTGTGTAGCATTTACTGTATATTAAGAGCACCCTGAAACATTGTTGGAAAAAAAAAAAGCCCATGCTTCTTCTGAGAGGTCTTCTGTGGTGGGAGAGGGGGGAGAGCAGAGATGGGGACTCAGAGGGGAACTGAACTTTGTTAATGGAGCATTTCTCCATGCAAGTCACTCAACTTTGAAAGCCAAGCCCCCCGGGTGAGGACTCTGAAGCACAGGAATCAGACATGCACAATCAGTTCCACTCCTTAAATCTCCTTCAAAATCATATCTTTTTGAGCAGCCTTTCCTTAATTTATTTGTCTATCAGTTAGTGGGTTGTGATCTGGCGAAGTGCTTCGGGAATAGGAGGCAATGCTGGATGGTGAAATGGAGAAGGTTCCTCTCTTTCTGTTTTCTGCTCCCTCGCTGATTTGCACACACACTTGTACTCCCTATCTCTCCCCCTGTGCCCTCACCATCCGTTTAGGCAGCGCCTCTGACTAATTTGCCCATCACGCTTGCTGTCTGGTCCTTTACGGTTGAAGATGTTTTGACGTGTCTCTCTCGGCTCGCTCTCTCCACTGGCACTGTTTCCACTATGATTAAGAATATTCTGATTATAAGCAAATGCCAAGAGTCACCGAATGGCTAAGGAATCTGGAGTGCCACAGCGTGAGAGTGCGTTCCTCTGCATCAGTGGAAAAATGTTGAGAGTGAGCAGTGCATGCACAGCATTTTCACTGAAAGGAAATGTAATCCAAGCTGCAGAAAGAGCAAGGCTTCTAGAGGGCACATTCTTTATGCCAAAGATGAAAGAGGCACATACTGACAATGTTCATTTATATCTCAGATTTAACATTTAGATTGGTGACAAATGGGGGCATACAGTATCTGCTATTAATTATAACCATTGTTCATTGGTGTTCAGGTGGATTTCTAAATGAATGAATCCACGTGCATCAGAATCTAGAATGCCTCCTAACATCCAGTGGCTCACTCCACAGGTCACCCTGTTTGCCTCTGCCCGTAATTCTATTGGAAAAAGGGTGCGTCATTGACAGGAAGAATGTGTCAGGCCACCACAGTCGACACCCCCCCCCACCAAAAAAAAAAAAAAACTCCACCCAGTGAACTCACCAAGTGATTAGTTGAGGATTAAAATATTTGCTGTGCAAATATCTGACTCGGCCGTCTGACCCAACATCACAGTTCAAAGACATGTGCTTAAGCAACTTCTCTAGTTACTTGACAAACCATCAAGACAATGCCAGACCACACCCAGTGGATGGCCATGAATCCTAATCTAATTAGAATGAAAATAATTTCTCGGATGTCATGCAGAACTTTGTGTTTAAATGGTAAATCATATGATCACGATGAACATGCACAATAGCCATTCTACATACGGAACTCAAGGGTCATGAATGCAAGTAATGGAACTTGTATTCCATTGTAAAATGAGAAATTACCACAAGAGTCTAAAGAATTTAAACACATACACTTTCAGCTCTATCTGAATTACAATATTTCAATGGGTAAAAATATCAACTTCATAATTGAAAAAATAAAAACCTTACAACTACAAATACTGTACATTTCTCTTCCTAGTGTCTGAGGTCTGGACGGCACGGTGGCACAGTGTTTAGGTGCCGTCTCATTGCAAGAAAGTCGCGGGTTTGTATGTATTTCTGAATGTCCTGTTCCTGATGCACTCAAGTTCTGGGTGATAGGTCTGTTCAGAGCAGACAGCAGATATCATCCAATAGATGGTGAAAACATGCCAGGGTCCTTCTGCATAGTCTGTAGGAAGAGGAAAGATTTAGGTGACAATGGCCTACTAAAAAAACTATAAATGCTAAGAATTTTTGTTCTTCAACTATTCCTGTCGGTAAGATCTGTTATCAATGAATGAACCTTCTGCAGAGTTAAAGACTCATTTCATTCTGTCTGTTAAATAAACTTTGTGATTTGCTGAAAGATGAAATCTTTGCCTTGCGCTGTTTCTGGAATAAACAGACACATTGTCCAGATACCTGGCCTGCTCTCAACCCTGACATTGGCAACACTTCTGAAGTCCTCCTGGGGGATCCCAAGATATTCCATGGCCAGATGAGGGATGGAATCCATCCAGAAGTTGGTGGTCTACTCATGGTCACATCCATTGGACATGCCTGGGAATGATGATACCCACAATACTGATGCTACTCTTGAGCAGGACTATCTATCTATCTATCTATCTATCTATCTATCTATCTATCTATCTATCTATCTATCTATCTATCTATCTATCTATCTATCTATCTATCTATCTATCTATCTATCTATCTATCTATCTATCTATCTATCTATCTATCTATCTATCTATCTATCTATCTATCTATCTATCTATCTATCTATCTATCTATCTATCTGTCTATCTATCTATCTCTATAGAACATTTCGTTTTCCTTAATTTCTACAGAAGTGCTGCATGCAGGGGAGAAAATGACAAGTTGCCAAGTACATTATTACCCCTCAGGGCAAACAACATGCCCCCCTGAGGACCTACATCACTCAGCAAATTAAGAGCAGACTCTATAGCTGGGGCCGTCCACCCCAGTGGCCTACACCTCCTTGCAGAATAATACAACCTGAACCATGCAGGGCATTCATCTAAGCTCTATGCCTTCTCCTGTTATTTCTATATTATGAGTCCAGGCCACTAACTCATGGGGATAATATTGCTTTGCTTCCGACAGTCATTTGGCACCAAGTGTTCTTTATTTCTGGTGCCCCCCCTCTCTCCACAAAGAAAAGGTAGGATAAATTGTCTTTGTGTTTTGTGAGGCTGGGGCATGTCACCAAAATGCAAAGGTTTAATTACTTTTCCGTTGAGTTCATTAAGGAGGAAAAACTTGTTCATGGGGAACAAAAGTGAGGTTGGCTGGAGGCAGTAGTTGAGAATGGGCATGGGGCACGGCGAGACCGTTATAACCCTAACCCTAACCTTGGCAGCCCCAGAGGTTTTAATTTATAGTCTGTCTCCTGGTGCGTCCATCTACTGGAGGCCGAGGCTCCACATCGACCACTCGGAGGCCCTTATTGGTACCAAGCTAACAGCTATCCATCACTGTCACGCCACCCTCTGAAAACCACTATAGTTGGGGAGAAACTGCATCAACAGTTGTGGCTTCAGGAATTTAAGAATTCAAACAAACAAACAAAAATCATAAATTACTTATTTATTCATTATTTGTTCATGAACTGACACTGAGACTGAAATGCTGTGCTATGTTGATAGATATTTTGGAATGAATTCATTGGTGGACCAAAAACAGTGTATTTGTTAATAAATCATATTTATTTTTGTTTTTACACCCTAAAGGCTAAGAATATATGCTTATAGTCAAATAAAAATGTTGTCAGTGACAGAAATAGTCTTAACTACTGCTCTAATGATATGATGAGTCCCTGTCCTGAAGACAGACAGCCCTAAATCTTTGATTTTAAAATGTCCAAAAGAAAAATATGTTATACACCACCCTATCATTTATTTTAACAGACTCTGATGATTCAAAAGTTGATTTTGTATGCATTTCTAGTTTTTTCCCCAATCATGAGTTGTAGGACCTGACAAACATGTATCAAAAACATTCAGCATAATCACTCCCTATTCGAATGTACCAACATCAGCTGCAATCCATTCACTCCCATTAAAAACAAAAGAGTTTTTCATGGGAGTGAATGGAGCTACACAACTTAAATAATTATTGCACTTCAAGACAAAATAGTCTAAATTTACTTTGTCCAAAAATAGTGTTGATTATATATATCAGAAAGTTAATAAGAACTTGCCAATGATTCCTTGTTGATGTTGTTGTTTTTTTAAACATGATACAGCTCTAAAACTCTGCTGAACTTGTGGATAATCCCATACGATAGATCTGCTGTCGATTTTGAAACATTCCTCCAATAACTCGTGCCCTGTTATGCACACTGCAGCATTTATAACCTAATTTGCCTATGCATACATAGCCATATCCACTGGCTCTGACCTTTTGGTCTATCTTATTCCTTCATATCTGCATCCAGTGGCTCACAGCTGTACTACAGTGTGTCTCTATGTTGTTGAGACTTTTCCACTAATGTCTAAGTTTTACCAATCATTGCCACCATTATGGCAATGCAGATGTCTAATAAAGACACAAGCAGAAGATTCGCTCAACCATATAGGACAATATATGGGTTGGAAACCAAGGTAACTATGTCTTGCAGTGTTTTTGTGTTTTTGAGCTTGTGGCAAAGGGGGAGGGGAAGAATGTTTGAATACTACATCCAACGTGTGCATGACAGAAATATCACCAAATTAGATGTCTCTAATCCCTCGGGAATATGAATTAGCCTGGAATGAATCAGTTCTCAAATGAGTAGGTGTTTTGAGGAAAGAGAGGCACTGATATAACACGCTGAAGCCAGTAAACAACAATCCACAATGAAAATACAAAGACGAAAGCGAGTGAGCCTGCCAAAGGAAGATGCCAATGAGATATGAGACGTTACATTCAGCACCACAAACAATGAGATAGCGCCTTTGTCAGCCGAGGATTTGTAGCCTCATGTTTCTTACTTCTATGAACAGAATCTCGGGAAAATATGAACAGTTTGTGCTCTGCATCTTGGTGAGGGTTTTACTTTTGTTTGTCAGTGCATCCAATAATGTCTCATTTCATAGCCAGATGCTGAATGGCACTTTGTCCTTTTAAATGAAGATGGAACCTTACTGGGGGAAAAAACCCCAGCCTTATGCTATTACACCACTTTGATGTTTGAAGGGAGAAAATTTTGAGTTTTCGTGATTTTGTGGAAGTGGGTTAAATGGAAATGGTGGATGTCTTCATGTCGTCACTGCCAGTGATTCAGTGATCAAAGCTGCTACTTCTGCAGCCTTTGGGTTTGTCAGTATGTGTGAGCCAGAGAGCTGGTGCTGAACTAATGCCTGCCATCGTTTGAGTGTGGAGTTTCTCCTACCGGGTGGCCATACAGCCCTTTAGCTCTGTCTCTCCTCATGTCTGCCCACCCACAGTCAGGAGGTGTTCAAATCTTTATTGGAATGAATCTGCATCTCTCTGGCCCACGGCTCCCTCTGTCCCAACTGTCTCACCTTCGTTCTCACACAAAGATCCTCCACCACACTACGATGGCTGATTGTGGCAGTGATGACACACAGAGTTAGGGGTACAGGATGTAGTGGTAGAGCATATCACCCCTCAACCACACTATCCAGCTGTAAGATCATTAAAGCTTGATGCATCAGCCCTGTTTTAATTTTGCGACAAATGGCAGTAGAGTACCCTGTAAATATTCTTACTGGTACAAGAATTTCTTTGCCCTGATATTAAGCAGGATTAAGGAGCGTTCAGAGAGGGACTGAAGGGGGGAACACTGGTATCTCCCACTCATGTGACAGATCAACCAGACTACCTGTCCAACAGCTGAAAGAGTTGTAAGGTCACCCTCTGTCAGCCCACACAGCCTCACAAGAGTCACACCAAGAGGTGGGTGATAAATTAAAGGACAAAGCAAAAGAAGAGTCAAAGTGAGCTGCTGTGCCACCAAGAGCTGCCAGAGCAGCTCTAAGTCCCTAAAACCCTGATTATCAGTCTGAACCGCTGGTTTGAGTCTCTTTATTTATTCATATGTGAACCATGTTCATCTTGGCCTATTTCATATTGTTAGCAGGTTTTTTTGTTTTGTTTTTGTTTTTTCATTTTATTTTTCATTTTATTTTTCACTTTGTTTTGTTTTTTTTGCTCTAACCAACTAATGGAAAGTGGAATTTGAGCTGAACCAGAAGCTACAGTATTTAATTTCATATTTTTCAGTTTAATGTCATTTTATCTTTGCATGTGGGCTTAAAACAATATATGAATTATAATGAAATCCCCCAGCCTCCCATCTACCAGAAACTTACTCTTCTATGATATTATAAATAGTGGGCAGAGGTGGGCATCATTGAGCTCAACAAATCTGACATGTCAGAAGCGATTTAGAGCTCATAACCACATGATCTGGAACCCAACTGTGGTGATAAACAGTAAATAAATAAATACATTGTTTAAATAATGATCTCTCATCTGTTGTTTGCATGGTGTGCAATTATTATCCTTGTTCATTCATTTATGCGGAGTTCTACTCATTTATCACCTCTGCATTCGATGTAGCTCATTGTGATAGAACACAGCAGTGTTAATCACACGAAAAAGAACCAAAGACAATGTTTAGAAATTTCAAGCTATGATTTTTTTCCCCTTATATTATCTTTATTACTTTTTTAGGACCCTTCTGTGATAATTTACCATTATTAAAGATGCCAAGAGAACTGACATGTTATTATAGAGGATCATTAAGTTCATTTTCTTCAGCAGCATGACAGAAGAATATCATGTGGTTATTATTTAATATTTGCTAGCTAAAATCCGTGCTTTTCTGAAGACTCCTTGAAAAAAATAAAAAGGGTCAGCCTGAAGAGCGTTTGGTGTAAGGCCAGAGAATTATATCACAGTCAGCAGAGTTCAGTGTGACCAAAGGATATAGCTTTGTTTGGGATGCCTACAGTATGATTTAAAGTATAGAGCGATTTCTAACATACTCAATGGAAGTTGCGCCTCAGACAAAACAGATTATACGCTTCCACCAAGCTTTGTCATTACTTTCCTTACCTCACTCTCTCCCTCTTCGCCTTTCTTTTTTCTTTCTCTATCACACATATAAACACGATCATACACATCCCTCACTCATGTTGCCCGAGAGTAAATGAAAACAGGCAGACCTAGAGAATGGATGAAACTGCGGTCATAGTGTGAGGAGGGGAGGAGGCCCCTGCATGCTGAAATAGCTTAGACTCCAAAAGAAATGAGATCCAGGCACTTATTTGTCAGGGTGTCTGCCTGCTCTTTCCCCGACTCTGCACCGTGTGAATATGCATGAGGATTTGAGAGGTATAAATAGCGGAGGTGTCCATATTGCCACTGCGTTTTCCATCAGCACAGAGAAAAGCTTTAATGGGCTTATTATGAACCGCATTACATCACCAACGGCAAATTACAAATTCCTTAAGGGAGAAGGAAGGGAGAGCTTAGTGTGGGGCAAAGTTTATGTAGCTGACAAGTCACATGGCCCCATGTTTTGGTTTAAGTGGAGGCACTGGTCTTATTGATATAACTGCTCCAATGTAACACTGTTTTAATCCATACCTGTCTGTGATGACCAATTTCACTTTGATGAGTCACTTCACCCATATTAAAATATGAACCTTTGTAACACCCATGACAGTTACCCATAAAATGTAGGTGAGTGGAATATAATTTGAAATTTCCCTTACAATAGCTCTCACCATGCATCCATCCAGACATTGTTATAATTATTCTGGATAAGCCACAGGCTTCCCTGTAATACTTTTAATGGAGCAGAATGAAGTACTTCTGAAACATCACTGTGAATTTTGTGGATTATTTTTAAGTGTTTAAATGTGTTTCTGATGTGACCAACACTACAAATTAGATCACACTGATTATTTCAAAGAGGACAGGAAATTCACAATTTGTGTGTAAGTAATGCAAAAGCTAAGACAAACCATCCATCCATTCCTTAGAGACGAGATGATCACAATCGTCTTGTCTACAGCCTCTTATCGATATTGTGGGTCACAGGTCTGCTGCAGCCTATCCCAGCTGGCTATGGGCAAGAGGTGGAGTGCACCAGCAAGCTCATCACAGCACCACTTGAAAGACAAACGACCACTAATGTTTTTAGAGATGAGAGGAAGCCAAAGAATCCGGAGGGAACACGTAGATATGAGGAGAACATACAAATTCCACAAAGAAAGGAATTGAACCTGGAAACTTCTTATAAGGCATAATATTTCAATTTTAACACATGATACTAACCATATAAACAAGCACTCTAATCAGTTATTTCAGGGGCACCCTCTTGATTTTATGCAAAAGAATGGCTAGTTTGTCGTAATGGCGAGTATGAATTCTGTACCTCGAAAATATTCTGTGGCTATAGATGCACAGATATGTTTTTTATAGAGTTGTAGAAAACCCCCAGAGATGTCATCAGGTTTTTCTCAACTTAGGTCACATTTCATTTTTTTTGTAAAGGAAGTTCAATTGTAAGAGTTTGGAAGACATGGCCATTCAACCTGCAGGAACTAATGATGATGCTCACTCTCTTGTATTATGGGAAGCTGCGACTCTAAACCTGCCGCAGCACAGGAGTGATCAGAAAAAACCCCCACACATCTAAAAAAATAAATAAAAATAACTGGCTTCTTGACGCTTGTTGCCAAATCAGATCTCTGTGTGTATTTGAATGCAGCCATCACTTATGGCATTTGAATTTGTTTAGCAGCGTGCACCCTGGCCCACTTCCACCAATAACTGCCGATGTGGATTCACTCAGTCAGACTCCTGTTCCACTTTTTCTTCACAGTTCTTTCTTTGACCCACTTTGATCCACCTCAGTCTTCTCATCATCCCATTAGAACCAGCTCTAAAAATGGTGACATTGTGAGAGAAAAAAAATGAAGTGTGGAAAGTATCCCATACAGACATCTCTCAGGGTAATAGAGTTGAGGATGAGGTTGCATCATCAGAGAATGAAGAGTACATGGCAAATGGTGCTTTTTTCGAAGAGCACAGACGGTCAGAAACACAGAGCTCCCTGTATGGCTGCAGAGAATGAGTACAGCCGTGGGAGATTAACATTGGAGATAAAGCCAGAGCTGGCGTAAGAGAGAAAGATGGAGTGAGAAAAGTTACAGAGGCTGGGTGAGAAGGAGATGAAGCAGTGATCTCATGATAAGCCTGATAGAAAGAGGGCTCAGAGTTCTCCGAGGGAGCAGGTCGAGGGAGGTGGATGGATGCACCAGACAGCACACTGGGCATCCCTGCCATCAGTGGGACCTCGGCTCCGGCAGTGGGCCGGGTGGGTGCCAGTGCAGATGCAGATGAACGATCGTCAGAGAAACAATTGAGCATGGGGCAGCAGGGTGGGCATGAAGGGAGGCAGATAGAAGGAGAGAGGGAACTAGGGAGAGGGTACCAACCCTGCTGCTCTTTATCGCAGCCATTGATCGTGGCGTGTGTGCATTGATCCAAGTCGACCATCTGCTAGAGTTAGATAAGCGTGCGAGGGCCTGGGCATTGTGCTGTCACTCATGGAGTGTGCACTAAGAGAGAGAGTGAGAATGAGTGAGATAGAGGGAGAGCAAGATAGAGAAAAAGGGAGTGGTGATGTTGAGGAAGGAGGGGTGATTTGGCTGCAGGGAATTATGGGGGCAGGATTAGCCTCCTCACTTGCAGGAAACAGAATTTTAAACGGCTGTCTCCTGGCTCCCTCACACAGACACATACACCATCCCCTGTGTGCCTCCTCTCCCTGCCCCCACTCTGGCTCCTCACACACTCCGTATTACAGTGAACTTCATCAGAGCAGCTCCAGTGTGTGTGTGTGTGTGTGTGTGTGTGTGTGTGTGTGTGTGTGTGTGTGTGTGTGTGTGTGTGTGTGTGTGTGTGTGTGTGTGTGTGTGTGTGTGTGTGTGTGTGTGTGTGTGTGTGTATGTGTGTGCCCACAAAGTCTAAGCAGTGGATCGTCTGTATGACTTCCATGGCGTTGATTCTCTGCCCTCATCTCTCATCTAATCTCTCGCCACCAATATGACAGGAACCCCACTTCATTAAGAAAGTCATTTCACATTCGAGTCATCACCATCACTGTCATCACCGCTATTTCATCAGATCCCCTTGTGATGCTTTTATGCTCCGTTTTTTGTATTTCTGACGTAATTTGGTTTCTATAGATGGCTCAGTAGACATTGAAGTTCACCAAACCTACAAAATCATGGACAACTATGCCCTGATCATGCTTCCAACCAGACGGTCTCATGTGGAAAAATGCAAGTACGTATAATTGTTTAAGGAGCCTGAAGAATTTTCTTGATCTTTCCTGAAAAAATCACTATTGATCCACCACCAAAATGAATCCTTGGATGCTAAAATCCCCACTTTTTCTGAGTTGTTCACATTTGGCTGCTTTTTTGTTTTACTGGCTAATCCTGCAGGATTTAGAAAGCAACAATATGGTGTATCACAGTCGGTATTTGTGTACAATGGTAAGCCCATGTGCATTCGGCTGAGTGGCACCTGTCGCCCTCTCCCTGGTTTGCAGTCTTTCTAGAAAATGGGAAAACATGGAGGATTCAGGAAATATATCAGTTGCCAGGGAGACCTATAAAAGAGCAACTGCGGCAGCATCAGGGCCAGGCCGACCTGAAGGGGAGAGCAGCAGCAGAGGGAGCATGTGTTCTTGCAATGATGGAGCCTACCATGCCCCCACCCTCACCCTGGAGCTCCCCCTATCTTCTGTGCAACTGTCTTTAAGTCTATTCTTCTCTGTTGTTGCAACTTTTTCTTTGCTCCATTTTCCTCTTTAGAATTTGCACATTGGGGTCCAACGCACAAGGCCACAGCTTTGTGGGAGCGTGGGGGTGTTTTTGATGTGAAGGCGAAAGTGGTATGGAGGGATTAGTGTGGCCGGTTGGATCATCTTACAGCGGCCGACCCCCCCTCAGACTCAGGGACAATGGGGATTAAAACTTCTCTTATTCTTCAACCCCAAACGGCAGGATGACAAAGACAGTATTCCTCTGGGTCTTTTAACACCGGGCTACACAGCTGAAGTTGTGGACTGGACGGGGGTTGGGGCCTGGGCAGGGGTCTATACAGAAAATTAATCCTATGGAATTTTCTCCTCATTGCAAATGGAGATTTGTAGCTTTTGCTTTGCTATCTCCAACATAACGCATCAGTGTCACTCAATAGAGGATAACAGCATCCGGTGGAGTGAATGTTTATATCTGAGGCACCCAGGGGCCCGACACAACAGATACACATCTCATCCATGAAGCACGATAGCTTCAAAGGGTAGGTGTCAATGGCTCATTTGGAATAGATGTGATAGATTAATTATATTTCACTTAAACTGGCATCCCACAGCACAGCTCCTTTACAAATGACTTGGCCCAGTCAACAGTCACCGTGTCCACAGAGGTGAATAGGCCTCTGTTTTTTCCTTCTCATTTCAGGAAAGTTATTGTTGCACAGGAGGTTGAAGGTGTTTCTCATCTGAAATTGACCATTAACTCATGTAATATATTGTGCATGCTGGGTCACCATCGTGCAAATCATCTGAGAGTCAATCATCTCACCATTACCACCTGCCTGCTGCTCCGTGACTCTGCTACGAGTCACAAAAGGCAGCTTCTAGGTTCAATTATGCTTGGGTCTGAAATCACTCCGCCACCATCACATTGTATTGTGTTGTTGGTGGTGGTGATGGTGGTGGTTGTCTTTATCCCACCACAGGAAATACACACTATTGTTGATGAATGGAAAAATGCAATGTTGTCTTTGGGGGTTGACAGCGAGCAATTTCCAACAACAAATGAGAAAATACCCCTTCCTCCACCCACATATGGGGCAAAATTGTTTTTCTTATATAAAAAAAGCATCTTTTGATTGTGAGGGTAAGTATATTTTAAATACATGCATATTATCTTTCTCTCTTTCACCCTAGCCTCTCTCACCCCTCCCCCTTCTTCTATCGCTCTTCCCTCTCTCTCCCTCTGTCTTTCTCTCTACACCCTCTTCTCCCGTCTCTCTGTTTCTTGCTCTCTCGCTCCTCCTCTCTCTCATTGCAGTAAATAAAAGATTAAAATGACTGTTCTAAAAACACCGACTGGTCACCAGAAGATAATTGTTTCAGCTTTGTTTACTGTGCGTGAATGTTTTCTCCCTTTTTAGTCTTTTTTTCTTTTTCATTGTGTCCATAATTAAAATTCCTTTATTTTCAAAGTAGTTCTGAAAAAGGCAGCTAAATTGCCTTTTCTGTGTTTATGTTGTCATTGGCCCACTGTCTGGAAGGGTAGAGGAGGGGGAGGACAGGAGAGAGCAGCAATGTCCTTGGGCTGGATGGAAGATCAACTTTTAGTGTGTAATTAAAAAGCGAGTGTGTTTGTGTGCATTTTACATATGTGTACATCCATACATATATTCTGCAATCAGATATAATGCACTCATTTTAAGTGCTCAAGCGAAGACAAGAAATCCTGTCCTACTCTCTGTATTGAATTTCCATACGTGTGCTCCGGGGGTTAATCTAATATCTTCAAATTGGTCATTACACACAATTGAGGTGTTGATGGATCCCAACAACAATATGTAAATGTGGGTGAAAATTACAAGAGGCACTCTAACACCTTATAATGAAGGTCTCTTAAACAACACACAGCACAACACTGACATAAAACATTCTTATCTGCCACAGGCAGCAGAAATGAATTTCCGGTGGTCTGACTTTCAAGCACATTGATGAATCCCAGTGTCATTCCCTTTCACCTACCACAACCAAGCTGTGAGTCAACACCTCCTCCTCCCGCTACGTCAAAACTGAGAACATGTTCGATGATCAGAGAACTCATTAGAAAAAGGTGACAATGAGGTTTCACAACTTTGAAATTCCACCAGCCAATTTTCCACATCTCCCCCTGCTACCCAGAGCACAGCCGGGGACACTGACGTGGTCTGCATTCGAATGATGGGACGGGATTTTAGTCTTGGAGAGATCGGCGGGCCTTTTGCCCTTGAGTGAGAAACCATATGCCAAAAACAACACCACACTACCGGCCCTCATATATGCCTCACCCACAGAACCAGTAATGTTCACGCATACATACACTTCACACAGAAACACAGACAAGCTGCACTATATGATCACAGATGCCTCACCCCTGCTTGCAGTGCTATCCCTCTTCTGCTTAGCCAGGCGCCCATAATTGAATCTCAGGTTGGGATTAATTCTAGGGGCTGCACTTGACTCGGTCAAAAACAACTATTACAGGGAGGCAATGTATTTTTTTACACAGCACTTCACATTGATTAGGCAATGTGCAGCGATGAGAGATGCATTGGATTCTAGATGACAGTCATTTGCATGAAATAAGGGGTTTGCCATAACCAGGGGAGAGAGACTGCCTGACACCAAGCGGAACAGACTGAATAGCACTTTCCATAATGCACTCAGACTGGAGCACCTACAGGAATAAGTTCACATACAATCACAAGCAAACACACAGACTCATATACATGTCAGTTCTGCAACCTACATGTGTATAAATATAAACGCTATTACATTGTGCTACAAAGGTTTAAAGTATGAAACCAAAGCGCTTTAAGATCCAAACTCTTTTCAGTGGATGTGGGTGAGTGATGACTGAACACCACCAGGGTTCAATGACATGATCATAGTGTCTCCAAATGTAACTCCTTTGTTGTTACTCCAAGATTGAGCTCAATGAAACATAGTGTGACCTCAAGGGAGCTCGTGGTCCAGGGAAAACTAAAGCCTGTTCCATTGCAGGGTGAAAGGAAGAAGAAGGAGTGAGAAGGGAGGGAAGGAGGATTGGCAGAAGTGGATGGGGGGGCTGAAAAAGGCCTTCTTTCAGGTTTGAATGAGAGCAAGAGAACGTTTTTCTTGCCTCCTCCCGTTGTGCTGTCAACCTCGATAAGCCCTGAGGAGCAGTGACGCTGCTTGCCTCCCAGACTCCCCCTCTGCACAATGGAGTCTGCGAGAACCCGCCATGCATTTCACATTCAATTTAGCCCTCCCCAGGACGTGGCTGTCAGGGTCAGCATTGGCGGTATAAGACAAGGCTGGGGGTGGAGGCCAATGTTTTGGACTGTGGCAGGTTTCAAGAAGAGAAGGAGGTGTGATGACAAAGCTGATGGGTTTGGGCTCGTAGTCCAGAGAAGGGGTGCTGATGCTGGTCAGATTAGAGGGGGGTCGGTTGGGACAGAAGATCCGAGGAGAATGGGCAAGAGATTTGGGGTGAAAATGGGGATGATGGAGGGTGGCCTCTTCCCAATAATAAAAAACTCCAAAAGAAAGGTCTGGCCAGGGCCTTTATTCGGTGGAGCTTATGCTGCTTTCCATGGGGTCTTCAATGAAAACTAGGAGAGTGTTAGTCTGCCGAAGCCCATTAGCCAGCATTAGAAGCGTCCACACATCCGCACAAGGAGATTTGAGACAAACCCTAAACAGCCTACAATAACCACGAGGTACAAGCCTTGAGCCTTAAGACCTCGGCTTGGCCCAAAAGGGTCTTGAATAGACGCGCCTCAAATCATGTTGTTGAACAAATCAGGTATTAAGGAGAGAGGAGTTTGTCCGAATTTGGTTTCCCTAAAGACCTTAGTTAAGCTAGTTACTGCGGAGCTTTAGTTAGGCGTCGGTAGCTCGTGTGTGAGAGGCCATCTTACTTCAAACATCTTACAAATGACACCCTAAAACCCCCCTGCAACATAAACCCTCTCACCCTCACACATAACACAAACACAGCCACGCTGGAGCCTAAATTCAATCACTCCAAACAATGGGCTGCTATTGGCAATTAAATGGCATTTGGCGATGCAGGGTACAAGTTAATGGTATTACTGTTGCAATTCTTCTCCTGAATGGCAAAAGGGATTTCCTTCACCACCAATAAAGCATTACTCACTGTCTCACTAGCATTACATAGCTTACCTTGAGCTTATGATTCACGGCCCTCCGATTACCATTTGAGTATTTTCTCTTTACAAAGCACTGGCAGATGTAGTTTTAGGAGGTGCTGGGCCTCCAGCTGGATTCCTGGGTGACAAGGCCAAGCTGTCGTCACCCATCGCAGGCCTGTCACTCAAGATGACCGGTGCTCACTGGACAACCACCTAGATAGATACGCTGTGCTTCTTGCTGACATCACTATTCCTTATTGTCACCCACACCCTCGCTTATAGCATCAAAATAAAGTTAAATGTGTATCAGTAGGGTATTGTAACTACTTTGAACAAGTTTGGATCTAATCAATGTTTTGTAATCTCTATTATAAACTACTAGACTTGTTAGTATGACCTCTTTAATAGTAGAATTAGTTAAAGAAAATTTCCACTGTGAGATTTTTTAAACGGAAGTAAGAGGACATGCTTTCATTCTTCTCCAATGACTAAAAGCATTGCCTACATAGGTCGCCACTTCCTTCTTTCTCTACATCTCTTGTTTGTCCAGAGATTGGTTTTGCGGGCACCTTTTCTATGGACAAGATGCTTTGAGGGGAATATGAAAAGACAGATTTAAAGGTGATGACTGGTCAGAAGGGAGAGAGAGAGAGAGAAAGAGCCTGGTTATCACAGCGATTTGACTGCATCTGACATTTTCTCTCCTCATTTCAACTCTGAACTGAAATGGAAAGCAGGGAGAAAATGCTCAAATGTAAAAAAGAACGTCAAGGGTAGAAATGTCTGGTCCCAACAAAGATGTATAGAATAATAACAGAAAAGATAAGGGAAAATATCTAATGTTTTTCTCTTTCTTACTGCTCTATTCAGTCTAATTTTTTCTGGTCTTAAAATATGAAATTAGCTTCAAACTTGATCATGGAGCTACTACCAAACCTCAGATGTATGTATTGAAATTTAGTCTTCCCACTCCAATACAGAATAAAAACAGAGCATTTGTCATAAGAACAAATTAAATGATGATCCCCATTGAAGGCGCACAGATGATGGCAGGCCAAGAACAATACATGGGAAAGGCTTGGAGATCAGTTGAGGGTTTGTGCATAGAACTGGTTCCCACAAGCACTAGAGGAGCTCCCTTAACTTGACAGACCAAACAGATCAGGCAGAGAACAGAACCAGCCCTGTCAATAGTGAGGATTATGGAAACGGCTGTTTGGCCTCCAACCATTTTGTCCGCCAGAAAACACAAGAGGGCTCCGGTTTGATTTAGTTCCACTGTCATTGTCAAGTGTCTCTGGCTGTAAAAGGCCTTAGCTTTAGCAGAACATCTGAGAGGGAGCTTGTGTTCTATCCATCCATCTATCTATCTATCTATCTATCTATCTGTCTGTCTGTCTGTCTGTCTGTCTGTCTGTCTGTCTGTCTGTCTGTCTGTCTGTCTGTCTGTCTGTCTGTCTGTCTGTCTGTCTGTCTGTCTGTCTGTCTGTCCGTCCGTCCGTCCGTCCGTCCGTCCGTCCGTCCGTCCGTCCGTCCGTCCGTCCGTCCGTCCGTCCGTCCGTCCGTCCGTCCGTCCATCTATCTATCTATCTATCTATCTATCTATCTATCTATCTATCTATCTATCTATCTATCTATCTATCTATCTGTCTATCTACAGTATATGTATATATATATATATATATATATATATATGTGTGTGTGTGTGTGTGTGTGTGTGTGTGTGTGTGTGTGTAGTATATATATATATATATATATATATATATATATATATATACTCTCAGTGAGACGAGTTCTCTTTAATACTTTTTTAACCTCTATAAATGTAGATAAAAATGCACCATGCCTCCTGCCTCCCTGCCACTCTCGTTTGAACTCCCTTCACCCTAATCGCCAGTGTGTGCATTCATGGGCTGCAGAGAGAACACTGCATTGTTCTGTTCCTCTGGGACCTGACTGGTATTGCAGTACAGTTTAAGTCATTTCAGCCTCAGCTATGAACTTAATTAGCCACACCTAAAGCCCGTCTCTTCCCCAGACAGCTCTAATTAAGCCCAGCGCCTTTCCCCAGTCAGACCCCTCTGCTGGCTAAAAGAGAACCCGCAGTCTCTTGTCCGAGGATTACAACCTGGGATACATCACAAGCAATCATCTTCTTCCCACAGCCCCAAAACCTCTGGTCACCCCCCCCCCCCACACACACACACACACACACACCAACACACCCTCGTTTCATGAAGGGCACAATACTGTTTCCCCACTAATTTGCTGTGTGTGTATTAAACATCCTCTTCACTCAAGTCAAAGAGGAGAATCCCTCTTACAGGAGTCTTAATAAGTCTGGGGCAGAGAGGCTAACCACCAAGCAAAGAGCAGTTGCTCCTTTGTACATGGCAGCGGTCGCTCAAGCTAAACAGCTTGTTATTAGTAGATGGGGGCGTAGCTTTTCTGCCTTAGCTCAAGCAGTTTCTCTTGCCTCGCTTCTGAGTCTCCAACTTTGTGTGAACACATTGAAAGTCGTGCTTCCTTAATTGGATAGTTCCCTTACCCCTGCAAGGATCTTTGATCCTTATTGTAAACTTTCATTGTTGTCCATCAGCCTTACGGCAGCTACTGCAATTGCTGGTTCTCATCTTAGCATCCTAAACTCCTTAGTGTTAGTATCAGCTCAAGCTCTTAGCGCTGGATAAGCCCTTGCTAATGTCATAATGGTGATGATTTGGCTGAGCCCTCCGGCGTTATGTCAATTCAGCCGAGGGAAGTAAGAGCCACAATTAACAGAAATTAGCTAAATGCTATTGAGTGTGTCTGTGAATGTGAGGGCAGGGTTCTGACCCTAATAGCCCCATGCTGTGTTGCCAATCAATTATATTTTTACTGCTGCAGGCCAAGTTCATGATTGCGAGCATCAAGCAGAATTAGTTAGTCAATTGTGGAAGTAGCTGTTAGTGATAAGCTGCAGAGCTGGGATGCTTCTTTTTTTTTTAACTGATCATCCATTTATCCTGAACTGATAAAAGCTGATGAGTAAAATGCAGCATTTAAGAATGAAATGCAGGCTGTTTCAGCTTCAAGTATTTGTAGCAGGGGTGCACGACATGGAACACATCAGAAGATGTTACTGGCTCCACCCACAGCTGAAACAGCTGAAATGACTCTGTGCACTCTCACTTTGAAGTTCCTTAACGGACTTGTGGGTCAGACCTCCTGAGGAGGGAGAAAGACTCAATTCATCAGGGCGCAATAGAAGGGAAAGTAGAATACTCTTCATGCCCAATCGCTGTTGGGGGGCCTGAGGAAGCACAAGTGTGAGAGGCTGGAAGTGAATCTGCTGCAGGAAAGATGTAGCAGAGCCTCAGAATGTGTGGGGATCTCCTGCGAGGAGGCCAGCCCTGGGTGGTTCGCACCAAAAGCCTATTTGTGGATGAAAGTGCAGCAGCCCTGGGGTCCACTTGCACAGAGAGACGAGGTCGGTGATTAAGGGGGCGCAGGGGCAGGATGGCCCTTTAATTTAGGGCTGTGGAGAGACGGGGGACCAGCACTGGTGTATCTGTAACCAGACAATGGCGATTACCTTCCTCTTTATCTGGCGGAGAGGGGGCTTTGAGAGAGCAATCTGAGGAGCGGAGGAAATGGCACGACACAGGATTAGTGGCACAACAGGACGGTAAATTAAATGTTGGAGATGAAAGAATGAGACTCTGACATGCATCAATAGAGAGCATTTGCTGCATTCTAATAACAGCAGTCGAGGAGAAATACCTGTAGAGATTAGTGTGTGTGTGTGTGTGTGTGTGTGTGTGTGTGTGTGTGTGTGTGTGTGTGTGTGTGTGTGTGTGTGTGTGTGTGTGTGTGTGTGTGTGTGTGTGTGTGTGTGTGTGTGTGTGTGTGTGTCAGGGAGAGAGAGAGAGAGAGAGAGAGAGAGAGAGAGAGAATATGTAAACAACTTTGACATCCTCTGTCATGTGACAAGTCTCTAGAAGTGAATATGGATTGTTTGTCATGTTCGTCACCACTGATGTAACTCCTCTATATGGTGAATGAAAGGGACCAACAGTGACAAGACACACTTGCACAAAGACACTAAATATATAATTATTTGCCTCTATATCGCCTCAACCTGGTCAGGTGACATTCAAAGGTCAAGTGGGTCAGATTAACTTTGTTAACTTTGTGTCCTGACAATATGTGCTGGAATAGCTCAAACAATTCTTCTTGCTAGAGCCACTTAGGTATTTAATGTTCAGTTTGTCATGACTGGCAACAACATAGATCCAATTAAGTCCTGCAAACTTGGCATGTCGTATCAATCCCAATATGTTTGTTACAGTGTGATCTTTGAACTTTGACACACTCATTTATAATTCACTCAGTATTTTGATCTTCCATTAAACAAAGCGCACAAAATACAAGGTCCTTTAATATGATCAAATTGAAAAAAACATTTTTTTAAAAATATTTTACAACATCATCTAAACCTGAATTTAGTCAAATTAATTCGATGGATTTAAAAAAGTCCCCACCTATAGTTAGTATAAAGTGATGTGTCATAAGCCTCATTGTAGTAATCCTGAGCTGAACTGATACTGAATGTATTTTGGATTCATTTGCTACAGATCTGTCTGTCAACCTGAACATAGTGGCACACATTTTTGTTATTGAGACAAAGTTAGAGTTCAAGCATGACTGGGTAGCTGTGGTAACTTCTAATCCTTGTGTGGCTGATTGCTGAATAATCAAACTCTGATAGAATGTACTGGTATGTGTCTGATATATATTAATAACAGTACTGGGTCAGATGCAGATTTTCATTTCACATTCAGCAGTCACCACAACCAGCACAGCTTACTTTGATTTTGCCTACTTTCAACATGCAGTATATACAGTAAATACCTTGACATACTGGAGGCTGGAAGAACAAGTCATTTGAGACATTAGCAGTTTCTCTCCATATTTTTGTTCGACATACAAGCAAAAATCTGAATTACCGGCCATGCTTCAGGAAACCACCGATAACTAGTGGATGATACCTCATGAGCTGAGACCATATCTCGTTCTCGTTCCAGGGGTGAATACAAACCTCATGTGTGCTCATGACTTTTGCATTTCTTTTCATACTTTTACATTGTTTACATAGCTTATATAAAATTAATGATCCACAGAAGAGTATGCATGTCTATTGGTTGATTAAAAAAATATGTTTTTTCTCATAATTTAGGAGGTTTGGGGCTTTTTTACAAGGCTGGGAAAGATTCAGTTTCTTTTAGTTACTTTAAATGGGGAAAATTCTTTTGAGGTATGAGTTGTTTGACTTAAGAACTCAGTCATGGAACAAATCAAACCGGCATCTGAAGGTACTACTGTATCAACACTCTTTAAATGGTTTTCTCAGGATGATCATGTCCCACATCTCCCTCTGGGTCATTTTGTTTATTCCATAATATTTAGATGGTGTGATGTAAGATAGTGACCTAATTCATCATCTGTGTTCGAGTGTGGGTATAAATTTATGAGGCTGGCACCCGTCAATTGCACACAACCCACTACACCTTCAGAAAGATCATCACTAACCACTGGCTCCCAAATGCCACCAAACACCGCTAAAATCTGCCATTAAACTTTACAGCTACCAGTATATTATAATTCTGAATTTATAGACCCGAGCAGAACTTCTCAACTCGACTGAGCATCTGTAAATCCAGAGTGGACCAAAACTGATCAATGACTTGATGCAGCTACCAGACATGATTAAAAGTCTTCATACAAATAATTTCCTGTGTGTTTGGTACAGTTTAGAAATAATATTCAAACACAGTCATGTCATAATTAGTAAAAATAAACATTCTCATTAGCGTCTAGCACTGTGAGTGACAGGTATTATAGATAAAAAGTGAGTAAATAAAAACACAGATGACTGATGTTGTGAAAGGTTATGAAGGGAAAAGAAAGTGAGACAAAGCTTCTGATGCCTGAGCGACAGCTGACAGGGAATAAAAAAGAGCAGGTTCTGAATGGGCCAGAAATGATTTAATCAAAAAGTAGCTTTATCTAGGTTATTACTACTCTGAAGTAAGATGATGAAGAGGAGGTTCGCCTTAATCTCAACCACAATGGAGGGGAACAAAGGCGTACTTACAAGCACTATCAGCCACAGATATCAAATCAGCTCTAGCTTCACCTAATCCTACCAGACAGCATTGTAGATTCAATGAACCTGCGGTCAGAGACATACACAACCATTTGTAAGGTGCACACAGAAGAACACACATACGTATGCATTGACGTTTACACAGATGGGGGCGGTTTAGCTTCAATAGATGAGAGCTGCAATATGTGTCATGTCATTAGAATTGATGTGGACACATCATGATTAGACTATGGGTAAAATACAGGCCACCTCTGTTTAAGCTAGTATTGATTGGGCGTCTTTTCAAGCACCATCGATGAACACATTTGCTCCAACACCATTTCATTGAAGGATCACATCTTCTCTTATCTCTACACTGCTGTTAAATGGCAGGTCAACATAACACACGTCAAAGAAAAACCTGCTCTGGTCAGAATCCCTGAACACCCCCCCCCCCCCCAGATCTACACAGTCTGTGACCTCTGAACTTCTTCACACCTTCGTCCGCAGGGCCCCATCCACAGTGACAGCAGCGGCGGCAGAAACGTCCTTGTTCAGGATGGCTTGGCAGAGGGAAAAGGACACTGGCAACTTCATTATCCCACAATAACAGGCTAATTATTGTGTTTGTTAGCAACAAATCAGAGCACAACAGACTGCATGTCCCTGTCCTGTTTTGAGCATCTTAATTACTTACCCCCCAACACCCCCATCCCTCTCTCAGTTGCCACTGCTGCTGTTGTTATTTAGCATATAAAAGGCAACAGCTAATTGTCTGGACTATAAATATTTGGCATGCAATTAGCGTCCTGGCCTGCCTCTGCGTTGTGTTATCACCTCTCTGTTTGGTACGCGGTGCAGACTGCACACTCAATTCTGCGTATCTAATGGGAGTTTGATAGCAGCACAGAACCTTTGTTTCTAAGAACAAATGACAGCGAGCACGTCCCTGTCGTCTCAAGCCATAACTGGCTTTGAGTGAAGAACACATCTACATCATCTCCAAAGTAGAAGAGCAGAAGCAGGTTAGTGCCACACAGACTATACCTGTGCAAGGAGTGCTGGAGTAGATAAGGCAAGTTTAATTGAATAACACGTTTAAAAAGATAAAAGGCAGTTCAAAGTGTTTCACATAATTTTTTTTTTTTAAAATGCAACTTAAACACATTGAGATGCAGAAAAAGTATTGAACCCTTTACAAATTAAAGGTCATGCTAAGTTCATGTTTAGAAGCAATAAAGAGAAGCCTTGTGCATGAAAAATGAATCAGATTTTAAATAATTTGTTGCATTTTGACAAAAGATAAAACAATGTGGGTTTATATTTTAATGGTTTTAATGAACAATCAGTCTTTCATCTGTTTAGCATTTGACTTTATTTAGTCTGAAAAGGAAACATTTACCCCTGGCCTCCTGGAGAAAGAATAGGAACAAGTGCACTATCATAAAAGGTATGAGAAGGGAATGAAGGAAAAAAATAGGAGATGAAACACCAGAGTATGCAGACGATCATTTCCACCTCTCCTAAAATCAAAGACTGGTGGAGGAGAAGCACAGACATTAGGGGGTGGACAGGTCAGAGAGCCTTCACGGATGATTGCAGCTCAGTTTGAGCTGCTAAAGTGCAGACATGTACTTCTTTCATCTTCCTTCAGGGTCACTGTCCATGGAGGGAAGGGTCCTGTCATCCTGCTCTCACTTCCCCACAGCAAGATTCTCAGGCCCTTGAGATTCCCACCTGATAGAGTCACTGAATATTTGCAAAAATGGGAGCAACATTACTTTAAAGCTGGAAACGGAAACACACTATAGAACATTTAATTATTTTGGGGAGGACATTAAGAAGCTCACTTTGGGACAGGTACCATTGTCCTCAGAAGACAAAAAAATATTATATTACTATGACAATCAAAAATACAAAAGGTAAGTCTTGAGATTTTTTCCATTTGAAGTCAGAAAAATAAAAAATCAATAAAAAAGCAAACCAGCTGGAACGTGCGCTGATTTGCTAGGAAGAAGGGGGCGAAGAATGAATAAGACTAACCCTAGTCTGCGTGAAGAGGGTGACTGGGACCTGAAGCTTGTTAGAGGAAAGATCCTGAGGGCTCCTAATTGGGCCGGTCTGGTAGAAAGAAATGGTAGCCAGTCTCAAGATCTGGGTTTGAAGAGGAAGAAGATGGAGGGGTGGCTGCGGGAGTTAATGGTGAAGGGGGCTTTCTAAGTCACATGAAAGTTTGAGGGGATGAATGTGCCATAATTAGATTAATAAGTAGCTTAATTTATCACAGCAGAGGATATCAACAGCTTCACATTAGAGGCAGGACAGAAGATTAGCCTCGATCTGCGTTTCCAAAACATGATTAGCCCCCCGGCACAAAGACCAGGCCCCTTCACAGGTTCCTACCACAAGGGCTGGGATTAAAGAAACATGTTGAATAATCAGTGGTGGACCTGTATGCTCCCCTTGAGTCTACGCTGTGGCCAGGGGTGCTGTGAAACCCTTTGCCCCCTCCCAGTTCAGCTCACAACACTTATCAATTAGACCATTACAGGGTCAATTAAAGTCAAGAGCAGTTTCACTCACCCTGTGTTTGCCTGTGCCACCCAAACGGAAACACGCATTCTGTTTTCTCCTGTGCATTCCCTTCATCCACCTGCTCCTGCCATCAGCCATCCTGCAAGCATCCTTCAGCAATATCAATAAAACCAGTGTATAGGCAGCATTCAGCCAACGGGAAATGGCCATCAGGTCAAGCCCAGTCAGTTGTCAACTTAGTGGATAGGTATCCCAATAGTCTCTGGGGACACTCAGCTACGTGGTCAATTGATTGTCTTGCCAATCTCCTCTAGAAAGCCAATAAAGACCTCAAGCATGTGTTTGCTCCAGACTCGACCACCGACCACGAGCAACATGAACGCAGCGCTCTTGCTAAGCTTTAGATCTCTTGATCCTCTATATCCTCCATATCCGGACTCTTGTTTGAAAAAAAAGTAAATCAGAGCGCAATGAGCCAGATCTTTCTGGAGTAGCCTGTCTATAGCAGAGCAGTTGCAGCTGTTCAGGTACTCAAGAAATGTTGAGAAACAAGCCACCCAGGGCCACAGGAACATTTTATGAAGAGGATATTTTGTCAGTCCTCATTTCTGCCTCAGGAACGATATTTTTTCTATGACATTACAAAATCAGTCCCAAACGGAGGACCGTATGAAAGAACATCTACAGCATCAGCTGCAGAGAAGATGCTCTATGTGTGATTTATATATCTAAGAGCCATTTTATTGCAATTAACTTAAAAAATATATCTTAATCAATATGATATATATTTTGGTTTTACTGACAACTGGTGTACAACTGGTGGTGTCTGTGGACTCATTTCCAAAGCGTGTTTATAAATGCTTCAGCTGACACAACCTTGTCAGAGAGATGAGTCCTGTTTACCCTTGAAAAAACAGCAACTTTTACATTTCCCACTGCTGAGCTGCCACTGCAGGACTATTATCCTGTGCGACTATGCAGTGCCATGCATTGGTGATAATGTACGCAGAATCAACATGTCCTACAGACTGAGCTTGTTGGCAGAAGTTGACCTCGGCGAGTCCCGGCCCACCCTGCCACCCTTACAGGTCACAGCAGCAGAGTGAACCTCTGCTTGCTGAGCAGGGAGGTGACGGATACAGGCCTCCTGTTTGCCAAGCAGAAGGCAGACATCAATAAGCAAGGAATGGATTAACATGTATTCTGACAAAAAGCAGGAATAAATGACTAGAACTACTGTATTTTGACAATGAGTCATGCAGATGAGCAGGTTAAAGTGGGGGTGTCTGTCCCAAACTAGTTCAAAGCTATCACGGGCCAGTTTAACGTTTCACGGACCAGCCTTTAAGGTGTGGCGGATAAATACAACAAAATAAAATGGTACGACCAGCATGAAAACAGTTTTTGTAAATATAATATCCAACGTGTAAAAACTTAATTAGCAGCGTCCTCATAACATCTCACCATCTGTTTTTTGCTTGTTTTTTAGCTAGCTTGGGGGTTTCAATTTAGCGGGAATGTATTCTGTGTTTAAGAAGGCGGTCATGTAAATGAGTCAAGCATCTTGACAAGCATCACGAGTGATTCATAAACTGGTGGAGAGAATTTGGTAATTTTACAAAGCAAAACATTGTTCGGAATCAGGTAATAAATTTAATGGTAATAATGTAACTTGTGCATTCTTTCTGAGCGGCCCGGTACCTGGTTTGAGGACCACTGGTCTAAATGAAGTCCACCAAAAATGAAAACAGAATTCAGGACAGGCAATACAGATGTTACACGTGTCCTTGATTCTCATCACGTTCTGTGAGTCTTGGAATGCAGCGCACCTCCGGATGCTGTCATCCAATAGAATGGGCATACAGTATCACGTGACTACCTACTAAAAATCCACAATGAGGTGAAGCATGAATGTGTGAGGGATTAGTGTATATTAAATAATATTAATATTTATAAATATGAATATTAAATAATATCAATATTTATAATATTACATTAAATGATATAAACTTTTATTTTTATTTTTTGATTACTTTTTTGCAAATTTAGTCTAATTTTGAAGTTCACTATAGCGTCAGCACTTTCTTATCCTTCATCATTTCTCCGAACTAAACCTTTAAAAAATTCAAGCTCTTTATTCCACTGTATTTTATGAATTACTGGTTAAAGCGTAAATCTAGCTTAGTTTGACTTTTTAAATGAGTGCCTTGACCTTTGAAATCCCCAGTAGCATTAGATTGTGGAACTTAAAGGGTTGTCTAAAGTTGAGGAGAGAACTTACCTGGATGGTGCTCCACCTGACAGAAATGTAAAAAGGAGATAAAGCAACAGCTCAAAGTCCTTCTTCAAACAACGTTGGTCATTTTTAATTCACACATCAAGTTTGTCTTAAAAAAGAAAGAAAAGGCTCTTTTTTAGATTACGTTGGGATCTCCAACTTATCACAGATATTGCTCCAGGCCAGCTGGTCAGTGTTACCTGATTCACCAGCGGTCTCTATGTGAACCTCACTCCTGATCTCTGCTCCTCAGACGGCAGCTGTTCCACTCGTTCTTGGTGAAGAACAATCGTTTGCTGAACAAACGAGGGAAAAACAAACCGTGGCCATGTGCCGCATACAGCGTAGTGCGCACCCTGCTCCGCTCCGCTAGCCACCCCGGCAGCTAGCCTTCCTCATGCACCAAATTAGAAAGCCTCACCATCAGGCGGACAGCTGGCAGCCTCCTCGTGGGATTGCCAATTAAGTTTGTAAATCATTTAGACAACAAAACTGTACAAGACAAAAACATCTCAGAGAGGCGGACGTCCCCACAACTCCCAATAGTCCTCAGCGTGACCTCCACCACCACCCCCATCCGCAACAGCCTCAGGAAACATCACCTCAAAGCACAGACAGACCCAAGAGATCAGCAAATATGCTCAGAGAAATACATGAATACCAAATCAAAGTCATTGATTTTGTCATGGTAATGTGTTGTTATAGCTAATTAAGATATGATGTTTTATTAATAAGTCAGCGCCTACTCCGCCAGATAAAGACTGGCAGTGCCGTCGTCTCGTGAACAGTCATAATGATAACTGACAGCCGCACAGAACCGTAGTTCTGATGCTGGAGTCTGTAGAAGAGCAGAAACTACCGAACATCCTCAACCTGATGTCGTTGTTTGGAGACGACAGATTCAAACTTTGGTACAACATTTGATCAAGAGTCCAAACTGGTAACCTGAGTTTTGGGCCTTTAGGGGAGGAAAGCTGGGTGGGGATTAGAATAATACATAAGGAGCTTTCTGTAAATTGAACCCTTGAGTAGGAAAAGAAATATGGATGCCTAAGGCAAGCATGTGACCCACGCTCTCCTGCTGACTGCTTGCACTCAGACTAGTTGTTTGTTCATCCTGGCAGCCCACTCCACAGTTGTCTCAGTGTGACACACCAGGATGTGACAGACAGAGTGACAGCGCGAGTAACTAATTGAGACGGGATGCAAAAAAGATTCCCTGAGCCTTGAGTAAATGGAAGAGGGAGAAAGCCCTCGTCTCCCAGCAACCCTTTGCCCCACCGCACACACACATGCACGCACGCAGGCACACACACACACACATACACACACACAGAAAGAGAGAGAGAGGACTATCCCTGCTCAGGGCATCTCTGTCAATGCTAATTATTTGAGCTGTGATTAATATGGAAACTAAATTAAGTTATTTAATGTAATTGGTGTTTGCTTTCACTATGTCAGGAAAACTGAATTACTTTAAGATGCCGTTGGTACAGGGAGAGAGGAGAGGTGGCGGTTCTGAAGCTAAGTTCAATATCCATTCACGATGCTCATCTGAACCTAAATACCACCCGTCATATTTTCTTCTCTATAAAAAATTTACAAATACTCACTCAAGAACTTCAGTCCTTGTAGATCCAGTATAAACTAAACTAAATAACAATACTTAAAGACATGTAAGCATACAAAACAAATATGACTCAAAGTACATCAGTTTCATGTTGCAGTGTCCTTCCATCCATATAGACACAGAGCAGTAGCCAGAAAGTTATCTGGAAGAGACTGTTGGAATGCTGGGAAATCATTTAATTGCTCAAACTTTTAAAATCAGTCTTGGAGGGGGGGTCTATTTGGGGTGATGGACTTATTATCACTCTGTTAGTCCTGTGACTCAAACAAGTTGGCAAAAAGTTGTCCTGGAATTCTCTCTGTAGATGTTTACCCTCTCAAACCTGAAACAGAAGTCCAGCTGCTTCAGATTCAACCTTCCAGAATTATCAGAATCAATGACAATGTACACAAGCAAACAAGGTGCTTATTTAACCAACAAACGACAACATCAGCATTCATTTTGAGTCGTTTTTCTGTTTGACTCTGTGTTGGTCCCCACCAGCTCCTGAGATCTGACTCTTCAGCAGCTAAATGCTCCGCCGTGTTCTTTAGCCAGTCACTGGCCGGGTCGGCATACAGTGGGTTTATCTGAGCTTTAAAACAGATGCCTGCTGCTGGACTTTATGATGATGACAAGAAAAAACTCAGAATCTTTCATGAGTTTTATTTTCTGGCACTGCTGCGACTTCTCCTCCAAGTTATCCAAAAAAAAACCTCCATGTCTGCCTACATGAACCCTATTCTTTCACAATAACGTTCTGAAACAAGGCAGTCAGAGGCTGCAACATCCCAAGACATCATCACATTTTTGTGCCTCTGGCTTCCTGAAAATGTTGCTTTTTGTTTTGTAATTACTGTATATCTCATCAGGTTTCCGAGATGTGTGCCTAAGAAGGTATAAAAGTGAAAATTTGACCTTCACCTAGTTTTTCAAGCTCAAGGTTGTGATCTAATTTTCATCCCCTTGCCTCCCTGAATATAGCACTTTTTGCTTTGTCTTTCTGTCTTATCCGGTTCCTGAGATATGTGCAAAATGTTACAAAAGTTGAAATTTGACTTTGACCTAGTTTTCTCAAGGTCAAGGTCATCATCTCATCTTCATCCCCTTTGCTGCCTGAGTAATGTGCTTTTTGTTTCAGCTTTCTGTCAGCAACGGTTGTGAAGATATTTGGCGGACAGACAGACGAACGGATGGATGCACGGACAAACAAACAACACTGAAAATTACAATACACCCCCGCTTAGGGATGTAATGAACTCCATTTACGTCCTTGATAGTAAAAACAAAAGTGCATTTTGGGTGGAGCTGAGCATTGGCCACTGGAGGCAGCAGCGTGGCAAGAGCTGCAACTTTCCAATGTTCCTGCCCTCTTGTAAAATCAACAGGAGTAATCAGTAGATTAAACCGCTGTCATTGTCAGCTTCTCTGCGTCTGATTTCCTCCTCCTCCTTCTCATCATCGCTGCTATCAGATGACCTCTCTTAGACGGATGGCAGAAGAGCAGACGCTGACAGCTTCATAATTCTCCTGACAAACAACCCAGTAAAAGATCGCTTTGCCCCCCGTGTTAACAGCCAGAGTAGATGTGAAGCACCCAGGAATGAAGCTAGCATTTAATTTCAGCAGACTGTGTGCTCCATCTAGATATACTTTTATTAAGAAATGAAAGCTGGTAATTTCAGATACAAGCAGTGTAAATGCACAGAGAGCTAATGGAGTTTAATTTTAGAGAGGCCTTTTCCTTGTTGAGGCTGTTAACATCTAATCTCATCCTATTGTCAGGATGGTCAGGGTGTCTAATCACCCTTAACCTTGTATCAGTACCACAACCCCGTCTTTTCCCTCACCCGCCAACAATTTAAACACCATTTTTACATAATAAGGGGACTTTTAGCATCCTAGTGGCTGTACCTTCTATCAGAATCACCACAACTAATGGGATCTAATCTATGTAATAAGGGACATTAATATATATGCAAATCAGCTGAGGCTACATCTCTCACGGGGGCGATAGACTGTGTTGGCATACACTTATATCATTTCTGTCACATGTGTCACTTAGTTGTTAATTACTGTTAACATTCCTGAAATGCAAATATATAGTCCTGCAAATACGGAAGCACATGTATCTTAAAGTAATGATGTTCTAGAAAGAGAAAAGCCCCTTCCCCCTTGAAGGTCCAACAGCACAGAGGGAATTTGAGGCATTGGGGGTTGAGGGCTGCAGGTCGGCTGTTCAAAGCCACTCTGTGCATTGTTGGGTAGTAGGGGATTAGGTCTCTCCAGGCTGCAGAATTTGCTTTCTAATTAAAAGGGATAAGATGTAGAAAAATCGTGAGGGGTATTACTACTGTAGAAAAGAAGGGGGTGGAATGAGAAATGCTGAAAAGAGGGTATAGAAGTTTGTAGTGTCACCACTAGTGTTTGATCACAAGACTAAGCAAGAGTTACCCGTCTCTTGTTCCGACTCTCACTGCCCAGTTTTCCCTCTGTAGTCGAGAATCCATGTCGTTAACTTTAAGCCATTTTATAGCAATTTAGGCTTGCATTCAACTGCATATAACCTTTGGCAAAAACTGAAAACTTGGTTGGACAGACGGCCTGTTGTTATTCTTCGGGTCTCTTCAATAGATTTTGATGTCATCCTGCAGGTATAATGTAATTACGATTATAAAAAGTAATCATCAATGTGATCAAAAGAAAGCATTAAACATGAATATTTATTGCTTTGTTTAGTATTTGTATGCTACAATTAGTAATAGTTCATTTTTAGGTCACAGCGGCCATTATTTTGTTTACAGAATGAAAACATGGTAAACAGCCAACAGGTATGAAAGAAACTCAAAATTAAATAATATATATGAGCTGGGTTACATTTGACAAGCAGTTATTAATGTTTTCAGTCTTAGGATATCTTTTGCTTATCGTTTACTATAAAATATTGATGATGGTTTTGATGTTCCTGTTTAGTACACTCCCTCAAAGCTGAATCTCAACGTGTGAAATTGGCCTGAGAAGAACTTTCAAACTCTGGGGCTACAAACTGACCACTTTTTACAATTTACAACGCGTGTTTCCTTATTCAGCAAGATCTATATAAAATATTCCTGTGGGCTCTGTGTCTTTTACCATATAATTAGATACATTTTGCACTTTGAGTCCTAATGCACATTGAGAATGTCCAGAAGTTGAGAAAATATGTTTTTAATTCCCTTATTTTTCGAATTTTAAATTGGGTTTGGAACACTTAAGATTTTAAAATAAAGTATATCTTATTACTTTATTACAGCATTTAGAACAATTTAGAACAGAATAAGAAAAAAATAAGAATTTTGTTAAGCAACTGAAGTGAGAGATTGTTTGACTTAGTTTTTTTGTCTGCAGTTAAGTCTGAAAAAATCTTTTGGGTTTTCTTTTCAGAAGCAAAAGTTTAATAATTGATCATTCTTACAAATTTGACTTTATTCTAGAATCTCTGGATTGTCGTAATAGAATGTTGACTTCAAGCTGGGATTCACTTCTATCATATGTTGCATCCATTCATTTGATTCACTCAATGATGATTGTGGCGTAACTCAAATATTATGTCACAATCGAGTTTTTCAGATGGTGATCAAAGTGTGACGGTTTGTAAGAACCACCGACTGTGACAAACATTAGCCAACAAAGTTAGCTAGAAGACATAGAAATTACTCTTTCATATGTTAACACAAACTAATGAGGGGATCATTGCTCACCATCAAGCTCCAGTGGGGGAGGAAAGACTTCTGCAGGATTCCATGAGGAGCAGCTTCATGCTACATTCACAATGGAATTACCAGCTGAGAATTTACCCATTATTGTATTTATAAATAAGGTTAAGGAGGCTCTAAATAAGATTATCTCTCTATCCTTTCAGAGCTAGCCCTGGTAGCTACCAGCTACTCTTCTTAAGTACCGGTAGTTGCTTTTCCGTTTACCCGAAACTGCATTCTCCTACTCTGCACCATGGGCAGGGAACAAATTACAGAAGGATCTAAAATTAGATCGCTTGCAGATTAGCTTGTATCCGTTGACACATTTAAAGGTGGTTGTAAATGTTGCTTCACAGGGTCGTTTTAGTCATTATTGTTTTTCAGATGCATGTTTATTTTTTCGCTGCATTTTATGTAAGCTGGTGAGAAACTTCTACTGCTACTGACAAAAAAGTGAGACCTGATCACTATATGATATACCAAATAGACCCAGCATGTTTTTTATTAACCCTTTATCCTAGAACCGTTCCTTTTCATGCTTCTGTTTTGTTGCCTCTTCCTCCGTTAGGGGTCCAGTGCTCCCCCAGGCCCTTTACAAACGAAGTTGAGTTGAAAGCACACTTTGAGGCCTACTTATTTTCCCTTGTGCCCCGGGAGGTTAACGACATACCAATGACATGCCGGTGGAGAACAAGACTTCCACCTCTCTCACCTCCTGTTTTGGCCAGCCCTCCTTACACCAACACACGTGAACTGGGGTTCTTTGGTGGTTTTGCACGAGCACAAATCCCTCTAAAACCTTCAAGCCCTGGAAATTCCATCTCAAACAGAGCTCACTTGTTGGTAGTGGTTGCTGGAGCGCACTTGCTTCTCCATTTTTACCAAGCATTACCAAACTCTCACCTTTTACTCCCAGACAATCTGATTCTATTTGGAGTATGTGGCGGGGGCCGTTCTTCATCACCTCACTGATCAAGACCACCTCCTCTCTGTGAGGCGGTCTCAGGGATGAGCAGGTACAGATTTGAGGTGAAAGGGGGAGAAGGGCACAGAAGAGAGACGATTAAATGGCAGCTAACCGTTACTCATCTTCAACCACCCCCGCAATCAATTCCCTCTATACACCCTTCTACTTCACTGGTGTCCTGGGGGGGGGGGTACCAGGGTGAAGGAGGGGAGGAAGAAAGCAAGGGGAAGCCAGTGGCACAGTAAAGGCTGAGCCAACTTGTCATCATAGCAGGACAAGCACATTCAACCGTGTCCTCTGTACCCTCCCATCTTATTCCAGACACTGCAGTGCCCTCCGCTGATATCCATCAAAACCATTCTCTTGGCCCCCGCCCTCCTTGTTGGAGGAGTGCTCTCTGCTGGTGTCTTTTCTTTTTTAAAGGACAGAGATGAATCCTGGCCTCTGCAGTCTTTCCAGGCATCCAAATTAATTTGCGTCTGGGCAACATAAGCAGCACGGGGCTATTTGATGAGAGTGTAGGGCAATGACATGCACTGGCAGTCACGCCTTGATCTCTTGCTTTCTTTTCTTGTCACTTTCCACCTCACCTTAATGCCAGACTCACGCCGGCCTCATCCACATGGGTGGCACACAGACAGAGCTCCGTGTTTCTGAGAGTAATAACTGGTGCGGATGAGAACACTCTTCAAATCTGCTCAAGTGTTTGTGGATTTTTGTGTGAGCATAAAATACCCTTCTTAATGCATTCTTAAATTACCAAACCACTAAAACCACCAGCAAAAAAAAAAAACCCCACCAGTTATAAACACAGTGAATAAAATGAAAAACAAGCTGTTGAGCAATTTGTGAAAATCCCTCTGTTCGTTTTCTGATCAATACCCCAAAAACAGATCAGTTTCATAATAATGAACACATTAAGGACATCTACAAAACAGCATCCCTTTAGTTTGTAAAATGAATGTCAAAGTAAACTTAATGCAATTTGACATGCATTTGAAGTCGTGATCCAAAAAGGAGACCCCAGTTAATGCCTAATTAGCATCCCTAAATAATAAAGCAACTCAGACTAATAATTATTGCTTGTACCCATTCAACCAGTTGCGCTGACAATTAACCTTTCTCAACTGGTGATTCGCAATTTGAGTAAATCCTGTTATCAGCAAAAATAACACATGGCACGCACACACACACACACACACACACACACACACACACACACACACACACACACACACACACACACACACACACACACACACACACACACATACACGTTTCAAATACCACTCAAGGAAATCTATGCAGTGTTTACGGTTGGAAAGCAGAGCAACAAAACAAACAGCAGATACCCCCTTTCAGTAAACACCACCCAACCACTTATACGGTATCTTCCCAGTAGCTTAGAGTGGGTGGGGAATCAACTTTATTTGGCTGCTGTGAATGTCATTGAACTACTTGTGTTTACGCAGGCTTAATATTGCCATGACAAGGTCTCTTTAAACACACAGCGAATGCTTCAGAATACACCAGGTCAATTCTGCCTGAGGGTCTGCTTTTACAAATGCCTGCAGTTGCTGTCAAAAAATTGCCAATTAAAATGTTAGCGTCTAAACAGATGGGAGAATTTAAGTAACGTGGAGCAGCGGTGGAGAAACCTCACAAAGGAAAGTGTGGTCGTCTCTTGCCACCGCTGACAACTGTTCAAACAACAAATATAGTCCAAGTCTGTGATATGAGATCACAGGAGCCAAAAACATGATTACCCCGAGACAAAATGAAGGTGAAAAGAAATCTCCCAAAATGTCTCTCCTTCATCCCAATTTGGCAGCATTTGGCTTGCTGCCCACTCATATTGTGTGGACGTCCCTGTAACTGTTGCCATGGGGATGTGTAGACCTGTGCAGGCCCTGGAGGCAGGCTGTCCTGCTAGTGAGGTGGGGGTTATCATCAGCAGCAGATTCCCATCCAGAGGAGTGGGTGCAGGAGGAGCAGCGAGACGTGGCGTTGGGATCTCTCTCCTGGTGGACGCCGCCGCTGTGTTGAAGGCTGCAGAGGCTGTCAGATGGGGACTCTGCAGCGCAGGGCTCTGGTCTCTCCGTTGGGGGTCGGCTGCCTGACTCCCCTAAGCCTGGGCCAGACGGGGGTGGGCTGGGGTGGGAAGGTGCCAGGCAAGGCGAGCTGGACCGCGGCCCGGCGCGGTGACTGCCTGTCTGCCCAGGCATTGAGCCATGCTGCCACTCCTCCCTGGGCTCGTGCCCCTGTACTTGGATTTCAAAGGGGATGTGACAGGGGGGGACTGGCTTTCCTTCTCCATTGCAGGATCCCTGTCCCACCAATTTCTCCAAAGCCCCCACCTTTCTCAAACAGCTTTCAGTACCCACTCTCTCCTAGCCCCCCAAATACCCCTCCGACAGCTTTTCTGTTTCAGCCATGGACCCAGGCTCCCTCTCACACTGTGCCATTCCCACCACTGCTGTCTCGCATTCGAGAGGAGAAGGAGGGAGATTGTGCTGCTACACTGCACCCATCTGCCCCATGTCTTTCCATGCTGTGGACCATGATGCTGCAGCATGGCTCTCTGGGCGCCGTAAAGACTTTGGCAAGTACATTGGGCCTTCAAGCCCCCCAACCCAACCCTTTCCCTTTGCACTCTCCCTGTCCACCACATGCACACACTGATGCACACCATCTGATTTAAAATGTAATAACACAAAAAAAAACAGCACACATGATCATCCTTGTGTATTATAGGAACAGATGGAGGTTTAATACAGGGGGATTATTATGAAACTAGAAGATGACATTATGTCTGAGATGCAAACGCTACCTCAGTGACGACCATCGGATGCCAAGACATCTGAGGAAGACGTGAGTCAGATGTGGTGCCACAGTGTCTGCATGGCAGCAGCTCCTTCAGCAATGGCCCATCATCAGTAAGCATCCCACCAAACCAACATGACACCGACAGGCTGCCATTCAATTGGCTGATATCAGCCTCTCTCTCTCTCTCTCTCTCTCTCTCTCTCTCTCTCTCTCTCTCTCTCTCTCTCTCTCTCTCTCTCTCTCTCTGTATCTATCCATCTATCTAGGTGTCTGTCTTCATTGCTTCCCACATGGCTTTTCTCTGGCAGGTCTTCCAGTGAAGAATTCCTCCCCATCCTGTTCTCAGCATTCCCACAGTCAGGCTCCCTGCCTCAGCGGAGCAGAGTGTCCGGGGCTGGGTGGGATGGCGCTCCCCCCCAAGCTGGGCCCAAGCTACGGCTACGATTCCAGCCGAAAACACATTCCTCCAACTGCTGACCAGTCCCCCCAGCAACCAGGAGAGAGGTGAAGAGAGGCAGCTGCAAGCTTAGCAGTGTTTTGTGTCGTATCATTTGCTCAGCTTCAGCTTTAACGTTCTTTTAATATTGGTATTGAATACACTTTAAATACTTTACAACTTTTCTGTTATTTCTTTTCATTAAATTCATGTTGATCCTTTTTGTAAAAACCTCTCAGATCACCTTGATGGATTGATTCCTTTGATTTAAAGCTGATGTTTCTCAGTTTGGCTGACTCCACTCTCCTCCACAGAGATGTGATGGGGTCCATATCGCTGTCAGTCAGTCCACAGTTTGTTCCTTATTAGATCAAGTAGCAGCAGGACAGGAGCCGGACGGTTCCCTCCTCTGCTCCCTCCTACTCCCCCCCCCCCCCCCCCCCCACGTTGAGCCAGGCACTGTGTTTATTCTCCTAATTACAGGGGAGGAGCCGACTGACAGCGAGCCATCACAGCATCCCCACAGGACTGGGAATGTCGCATCGTTGTCTCCCAAATGTGATGGCGGTGTCCAACTGTCAGGGGGGAGCATTCACCGGCCAAACCAAAGCACGCAAAGAGAGATATTAAAGACATGAGAGGAATTGGCACCAACACAGGGTATGCTTGAGAAGTTGGGCACTGGGGGCACCGCCAAAGTGTCATTCAACACAAAGTGGGTTTTGGACAGGGCACAAACACTGATTTGTTCATATAGACCCGACATGGCTCTACCTTTTATCAAACTAAGGCAGGAGAGTTTCTTGTAGCGGCAGTGGAGGCACCAAACCATGTGATGGGCCGCATTCACAGAGGAAGTTAATCAACCGAATAACACTCCTTCTGGAATATAGAATACTGTGTCAGAAAAGCACCTGGTTCTCAGGCATCACTTTGATTGCCTGATATTTTTGCCCTCCACTGAAAAACATACTTTTACATCATTGTTTCCAGAATTTGTACTTTGAAAGTGCTTAGTTTATTCTTAGTTTATTTTTGGGGGGGAGAGCTCACCTGAGGAGAGCTCACAATAAGACTGGAAGTCAGTCGTGGTCCCTGCAGTGTGAGGAAAGTTTTGGAAGGAACAATTACATTCTGGATTTTTCAGTGATGGACAAAGGATAAATTACATTTTAAAAGTGTTTCATGACTTAATTGAATCATTCTTTTGTGGGAAAAGCCATATCAGACAAAACTTATCTAACATAACACTTAACATGGCTGGAGGGTCCCTTTGAAGCTGACTGATTATTGCAAGAATTTTTTTAAAATTATAAATATTTTGATAAAATTATAATTTTCACTGTTTGAAAAATTACAAACCTGCAGTGTGTGTGTGTGTGTGTGTGTGTGTGTGTGTGTGTGTGTGTGTGTGTGTGTGTGTGTGTGTGTGTGTGTGTGTGTGTGTGTGTGTGTGTGTGTGTGTGTGTGTGTGTGTGTGTGTGTGTGTGTGTGTGTGATCCACTCGAGACTGTAGTTCTCCAAGTGCTGTAGGGGGGGTCCTGTAGACTCCCTTATGGTGGACGACCCTCAGACCTGATCACGTATTCTGGTCAAATAAATAAAAGAATATTAAAGGTTCAAACTGAAGAACCGTCTCCTCAGCTGCTCTCCAAACCAGCGGTGAGAACTCAACACACACCTCAGCCCCGAGAGGCAAGACAAGAAAACCATTTGATAAATCATGAATAGTCACAGTTATGCGAGTGCTGTGACGATTTCTAAAATTTATTATGGGGATTACACACAAAATCTCACAATGTAACTTTTTCAAATGTGTTATGAATGCCTCCCAGAATTCAATTCAAATCCTAGGTTACCAAATAAGCCTGAACAAATCCCCCCACAGTGAGTTCTTCCTCCTTTGAAGACTTGAGAGGTCCGGTCTGCAGGGCAGCTTTTACCACGCCTTACACACCTCAGCTCACAGAGGAGAAGGTTCCTGACGGCTGAGGCGGAGGAAGGGAGTCAGAGAGTCGGCTGGTGGTGTGACAGTCATGTGCTTTATTTCTTAATTATTTTTAGAGACTTCCAAAACAGTTTGGAGGTAGAGAAGAAATAGAATTACAATAAAATACTTTTTAAATTTCTTCATACCAAAAACTCAACATCCAATCCGTAAAGTGAGGACATGTGATGCAAAAAGCAGCCAGTGATATTCAGAGCATCCAGATTGTGTGAAGATGAGCTCTTTACACAACTTCTGTTTAACCTTGAAGAGGCACACTCTCCTCCCATCTCATGTTTGTCCTTGTCGATTTCTCCACCAGTCTCTGACTTTGGCTCCTCATTGAAGATCTGAAGGCGAGTGTGTTTAATTGCATCCATTTGTTTGTTGCTGAACTCCTGCACAAACATAATACAAACAATTATGACACTAATTAAAAGGCATGCCATAGTAACGCACAAGGCAAACTTGGCCAATGCGCACACACATACACGCGCGCGCACGCGCACACACACACACACACACACACACACATCATCGGTAGGAAATATGTTTGGAAGAGTAAGTCCATGATTTCATGATCAGCTCACTTTTATTTTTATTCACTTTATCTTAAACAAGCTATAATTTTAAATGTAACTAAACAGAAATCATATTTTAATACTGTAGAGATAATATCCCTGCCTGTCTGGGAGATTCTGGGGCAGAAAACTCTTCCCAAACTGACACAGAATGGGGTTTAATCCCCGAAAGGGGGGGGGGGGGGGGCTGAATGTGTTTTGATGACCTCTGGGGTCAGTAACATGTTATATTACACAAAGGTTTAGCTCCTGTGATAAGGAAACACAAGGGGAATCCCTTGCTTTAGACACCTTGCTCTCTCTTCACTTCTTTCTTTCCCTTTTTTTCAGAGCAGCAGCAACATATCCATCAAACCTGCCGGGCTAATTAAAATACAGCCTGAGATTCTCTGACTTCAGCTCACCTCTTTCTGGCTTTCTGTCTCAGAGCAAACATGTTTAATGATTTAAATATATCCAGACCAAGAAGATCTGAACCATTTTGATTAGTGCTGTACAAAAACAAGACACTAAATTAAATAATTAATCACATAAAAATTCATTATTGCTCTGTTTGTATAAGGACAAAATATCAAAAGTGATTTTTTTTTTTTTTTTTTTTTTAGTGATATTAATTTAAATGTTGTCGTTTGGTGCTATTTCCACATATGTTTTTTTAAAAATAAAATGGAGAAAAAAAAAGAATTTCATTTAGCATAACTGTGAAGTATGTATTTTATTTTTAAAAGAAAAGAAAGGACGTTTTGACTGAGGTCAGTTTGAATCGTAAATGCAGAAGGAAAAGGCTTTTCTTGACATCACAGGTTATCAGCTTCACTATATGAATTGGCTGCAATGGATTTAATTCCCCTTTTCTGTCTCTTTCTTCAGCTCAGAATGAATTCCAACAACACATTCCACATCTTCAGCCATGCGAATATCAAACGACGAGGGAAAGAGGCAAAAGAGAGGAGAGGAAAGCTGATGGATGGGAGATGGATGTAAATGTGTTAAATAAGCAGCTTTAAATTCAAACAAAGTCACACGTTTAGTTTAAAAAAAAAACACGTTTAAATTCTCGTGGTGTTGTGTTTTTATCTGTTCATTTTCTTTATAAGAACATCTATCCATTTATAATTTGTGGGGTTTTGTTGTTATCCATGGATAAGGCGCAGAGCGGTGGGAGAAGGGAGGATGGAGGGGGTGGAGGGCTGCCGAATAATTATCCAATCTTGAAATAAGATTTCGCTTCTAAAAGCTATCAAACAAGGGTCAAACAGCCAGGTCTTGTCCAATGTGTGACTGGAGATACATTAACTGGTAGAAATCACAGGTTGGAGCAGGCCTGGTGAAATCCTCACCCTCAGGTTGAGTGGAGCAGAGGCGGAGATAAAAGCCGTCGTCGTCAATTAGTCGGGAGTCCGTGGGAGCGCAGCTCGCCAGAGGCGTTTAACTCCTTCTCCCTTTAAACGTCCTTTTAAGATACAAAGTCCCCGCGGAGGGCCTGGCTTTACACTTTAATAAATTATTTAGCTATTTAAACGGTGAGATGCAGCAGATAACGGCATCACACGTCACGATTTTCCACGCAGCTCTTTGAAAAACCACGCGTTAGGGCGCATTTATCCATGCAGCTGCAAAAAATAAATAAATAAATAAATAAATAAATAAATAAATAAATAAATAAATAAATAAATAAATAAATAAATAAATAAATAAATAAATAAATAAATAAATAAATAAATGAATAAATAAAATAAAAAAAGAATTTAAAAAATCAGATCCTTTTAAAGAATACGTCGTTTTTCTAGCTTCAAGCTACTCATTCTCACTTTGCATATAAAAACTATAAAAGGTAATGGGCCAGAAGGTGAGAAAGTAAAAGAATATAAGAGTACTGTATATTTTTACTTTATTACCTGCGCGTAACAGAACTATTTTTGGGTGGTGGAGGATGTTGCAGTAAAAGAAAAAAAAAAAAGTGAGAGTGCTGACCTGACCTGAGAGCTGGACATCAGGAAAACATCAGAATTAGTCTTTACAAGACATTATTTAGTTTTTTCCGACAAATAAAATGTCATCTTAAATAGGTGAAATTACGTCATTTTCTGTCTTTTTTTTAAATTACAAAACACGTCACTAAGCTGCAGTGAAAACATTAACAAACATAAATAAAAACACTTTAATAAAAATAAACTGAGTACCTGAATGTGATGCGACTCCTCTCCTCCTAACAGGCAGATCCACAGCTGAAGTTTCCCTTCACCGGGATCACAGCTCATGGTGGATTGTTAAAGAAATCCTGGGTTATGATCCGATCACCCTCCATCTGATCGAAATCTGTCAAAGAGATGTCTCTGAGTTTGCATAAAGGTGACACTGTAGAGCAGTTTTGCACCCAGCAGGATGAAGCTCGGAGAGAAAACCAGTTCTCCCATCAGCTGTCACCGCACCTTTGACTCTGGCCTTCCACCACAGAGAGAGGATTCGCGGTCTGCCTGTGTTTATAAATCTAAATCAATATTCAAATCTGTTTGAAGTGAGCGGGTGTGTCCGTGCAAGCGCGCAGTGTGTGTGAGTGTGTGTGTAGGTGTTCCACAAAGCCTCTTAAGATGATACATTTACCAAACCGTGACAAAAACCCTCGGCATATTATTTTGAGATGGGCTCGCAGGTTCAAAATTCAAGAGGAGGCTTATTTGTCGCTGCTTCAGTAAATATGAAATGAGATTGGGTCTTGAACTGAACGACGGTTGCAACCTATTGATAACACCCAATAAATACCATCGTTTATTAATAATTATTAATTATTATGGACATGTTACAACAGAGAACTTCCAAATTAACCTTTGTGGTTAACCACATTTAAAACACATCAGGCCTACCTCTATAATCACGGTTTATGTTGGTTCTCATCTTCCTTCTCCAGAGTGGGATCATTCGTCTCCAGCTGCCTCTCTCTGGATTCTTTTCCCCCCCAGTCGCTTCTCTTCATCTCGGGCTCCATGCGCACCGAAGCTCCGGTGCCTGGAAGTCTTCATCTGCTCGGTGCCTCGGTGGGAACTGTGTGTGTGTGTGTGTGTGTGTGTGTGTGTGTGTGTGTGTGTGTGTGTGTGTGTGTGTGTGTGTGTGTGTGTGTGTGTGTGTGTGTGTGTGTGTGTGTGTGTGTGTGTGTGTGTGTGTCTTGTGTTGTCGGTGCGGGGCCTGTGTGAGGCTGATGGGAGCAGAGTGGCTGCTTGTGTGGACGGGAGGACAGTTTTAAGAAAATAAGTCCCTGTAAATCCTCTTTTTTTTTTCTTTTTTTTTTTTGCGACGCGCTGGAATGTGAGAGGACGGGGCAGTGTTCTCAGGGAGAGCTGCGTCTTTCTACCAGGAGGGTTTTTTTTCTTTTCTTTTGTCACATATTTTTTCTTCTTAGTGTTTCATTCTCTTGTTAAAAAAATATAACGACACATATAAATACTGTATTGTATATTTTCTCACCTGGAATATTTTTTTTTGAGGCGGTTGATTAATATGCAACTACAGATGTTGTCGAAAGTTGTGATTTTAAGAATCGAAGAATAATTGTCCCCCAGAAATAAAAATATGACACTTTCGATATTGTTTATTGAATTTTACGAAAAAGAATAGTTTCCATTTCAGCCCTGTTCTTCGTGTTACTGCTCTCCTACTCATAAATATAATAAAAACGGTGACTAAACATCCCTTAAACCCCACTTCTCATCATCCACAGGCACACCGTTTATTTATTATCAATGCACCTCTCCGCGGTGGGATGGGGATGTTGTCGGTCGCCCTCTCGCTGCCATTGGCTGAGGAGCGTGCGTCAAAAAAGTAGCAGGGTGCATTTGTTTCCCAGAAAGAAAAAAAAAACAAAAAAAACCTCATCCTCCCCACCGGAGTGAGAGACGGAGACAGACCTCAGCTCAGTCCTGCGGCTCCCATTGGCTGGCAGTTGGTACAAAATCCAAGTCAAACCACTTCACTCACAACACACCAACAAATCCTAAAGGCGCACACGCTCCTCCATCACTCCGCACCGCTTCAGACCCTGATGCAGGCGCTCAGCGTTTAACTTCAATGCGCACTGAAGACGGCAGTTCCGGCTCCTGCTTCTGCTCCCGGTGGGTTTAGTTTGGCTTCAGGACGGCTTTAATCTGTACCGAGCTTTATTATTTCTCCTGGAGGAAAACACGCAGACAAAGAACTTTTCAACCTTTGATAACACGGTAAGTTTAACTTTTATTACTAATTTCTGTTATTAGTGTCAAGATAAATTAAGCATCGAATGAACAAGTCAAAACGAAAAAAAGCCCCTTTTTCAGAAAAAAAAAATGACAAAGGGATTCAGGGAAAAAAAACATCTTAAAATGATGCAGTCTGAAGAAACACCCCTGATTTAAAAAAAAAGAAAAGAAACTAAAGTCGATGAGAGAAGCTCTGGGCTGTTCGATTGCATCGAGCTGGACTCTTCAAAGTCTGCTGTTTATTTGAGCAAACTGAGGAGACAGTAAGAGTGCGCCTGGCCACCAGATTAATCTTAATGAAGTAGGCCTGAATGATGTCAATTGTAATTCATTGGCACAAATGATGATAGCCTCTGCTATTTGAAACAAAGAAATTCAATGGTAAATTAACGCCTTTCTGATATCATAATTCTTTTATGATTCCTGGAGGTCATATTTTACAAATTTCACACTCGTTGATTGAAGCAGAAACGATACCGAGGACTGAGTCCACAACCGAGAGAAGTTTCTCCTCCAAACGAACACCTTTTCATTTGAATACTCGGCCTAAAATTCTGTAAAGCTGGGTGCTTGTGGAAATTTGAGAGTGAAAAGAATATTTATGAATATGATGGAGAGAATTGGAGGGGGGGGGGGCTTTGCCTCCTTCATCCAAAGAGAAATAATGTCATCACGTCACATTTATTTGACTTTTTTAACTTCTGTTTTCTGACACGTTGATTCCTGCATCTAAACAGCTGGGTTGAGAATTTATTTTTTTGGGAAAAAAATAATTAAATATAACCCCTGCAGATATTTTTTAAACGTGTTCTCCAAAAACATGATTTCTAGAGACGCCGTGGTCGTTCAGCCTTTTTCTTTTTTTTTTTTTTTTTTTTTTGAGCCTGAGTGCGTTGAAGCCAAACTGCAGCTCCGCTGAGATGCCACTTGGATTATGTCACTAATTCATCAGCAGTAAAACATTTATCATAATTAATTTGCCGGCCGGTGACTGTTACTGAGGGTTGTGTGTGACTGCAGACGGGCCTGTTTTAAGGGTGACAGATTGGGATGAGGGTTAAAACCGTTGGATATTGGGGGGGAAAAAATGCAACTAATCAAGGCGCGCAGTGGGGATGACGGGTGAGGGTCATTGAAGTTAAAGTCAGCGCGATCACACATGAACCATCAACACCAGAGCACATTTATTTCTATTTGAAGAACTCCGTGTTCATACTGAATTTTAAAACGATCGAAGCAGAGCTGCATGTTCCCAAAATTGGAAAGTGTTTTTTTAGCCCCAAGTAAAAATACACACCGTCTTCTAAAGTATCGAATTTTAGATGTTTATTAATCAGTCAATGCCAGAGGAATTTTTATATTAAATAATAAAGTTGGAAAATATTTGAATGATGAATGAGATATTAGGTGTAAGAAAATATTTACGTCGACTCAACGTGTTTTAAATTATTTGTTTATATTAAAATAATTTCCGTCCTTCAGCTATTAGAGAGTATTTTTAGATTTATACACAAACACAAAATGAAGAGAATAAAATAGAGTGAAAGATTAAAATGAAGGTGACAAGTAAACAAAAAAAAATAGACCAAACACTTTGAGAGTACAACTTTTAATTCTTATATTTCAAATATTAAAGAAAAAAAATCAAACTTTCCATTTCCACATTTAGTACACTCTTAAATAAGAACAAATGCTTTTATCGGAACCTCAAACTGACTTGTTGCAGTTGTTGTGTCGGTAAAAAAATTTTTTTCCTTTTGGGGTGGAGGGTTTGGTGAGAGATGAGGCTGAGAGATGCGTCTTCAGGAGCGCTGTTTGCTGATTTATCAAATATTTTTTTTCACGACAGTTTTACTTGAATGAGCTAAGAAAATGTTTCTTCATAATGTCTCATTCTGTTTTAATTTTTTGGTTTTTGGAACAGCTGCCCGAAATAACACGGACCGTGCGGCGAGCGGAGGACACCAAGTACATCTCAGGAGCTCCATCAGTTTTCAAAATTTTCTCCAACTTCAGCCCTCAAACAAACATTAGCATGATGTCGTATCTAAAGCAACCACCTTACACAGTGAATGGGCTCAGCTTAACCACGTCTGGAATGGATCTTTTACATCCATCGGTGGGCTATCCAGGTGGGTGTGAAGTTCATTATAAGGCATGATGAAAGAACAATTATTTGTGAAACCACTATTTAAATAACTGAAAGTGTGACAGTGTGCAATTAAGTCCTACTTCCAAAATTCGAAATTTTAAAAGTGAAGCTGCTTCCAAATTATCGATACAGTGCACTAACTGTATAAAAATCGATTGGATCATGATCTATTTTTAAAAAAAGTGTCGTTCAAACGCACTAAACAACTTCAAAATGAATTTAAGTCTCTCGTCAATCGCTTTTTTACCTTGAGAATTCATTTTAATTTACTCAAAATCTTTCCATTATTTGTTATAAGAGACAATTTGCATCGAAGTCTGACTGGTGCGTAATTACGCAAGCAAAAAAAAAATTAAATCACGCTTTTCTTTTGCTATCCTTTTCCATATTCTTCAAATAAATGCATAAGGAGTAAGAAACTGATCTACATTTCATTTTTCTGTACAGCAACGCCACGGAAGCAGAGGCGAGAAAGGACTACTTTTACACGCGCACAACTCGACGTTTTGGAGGCGTTGTTCGCCAAAACGCGGTACCCGGACATATTCATGCGCGAAGAGGTGGCGCTGAAAATCAATCTACCGGAGTCCAGGGTTCAGGTGGGTCAGCGGAACCTGATCAATGTGGTCATTTATGGTAATTATAGACATTATAGACGCATTACGTCACAGGAATAATTTATCAGTGACCGAGTAAGAAAAGAAGCTTCATGTCGCCTGATGATAAATACAAAATATTGAATTAGGCTCATTAAAAATATATATATTTATACCAACACTGGCAGCCACACTAACAGTAACCCGTGGCAGTCTGGATATCTGAAGTTTAGGGTTCTGTGTGCTTGAATTCTATAGTGGAAACTTTTTGTAACTGGGGGCAGATGATTTGTCTCATTGATAGATTCCTGGGCCAAGAATCAGAATCAGATCAACCCCTCTATGACAATAATCACAATACGTCTGGAACAAATGAAATAAATATACCCTGTCTCCCCACAGAGACTGGTGATAATCCATTCAATAAAATGTGTTGTTTTTTTCTCCAGGTCTGGTTTAAGAATCGACGGGCAAAGTGTCGCCAGCAGCAGCAGCAGCAGCAGAACGGGGGCCAGAACAAGGTCCGTCCTGCCAAAAAGAAAAGTTCCCCGACCAGAGAAGTGAGTTCAGAGAGCGGAGCCAGCGGCCAGTTCACGCCCCCCAGCACCACCACCGTCCCCGCCATCCCGACCAGCACAGCGCCAGTGTCCATCTGGAGCCCTGCGTCCATCTCTCCGCTGTCAGACCCCCAGTCTACCTCCTCCTCCTGCATGCAGAGGTCCTACCCCATGACCTACACCCAGGCCTCCAGCTACAGCCAAGGCTACGCCGGATCGACGTCCTACTTCAGCGGCATGGACTGCGGCTCGTACCTCGCCCCCATGCACCATCAGCTGTCCGGGCCTGGTTCAACTCTAAGTCCGATGAGCACAAACGCGGTCACAAGCCATCTGAACCAGTCCCCGGCGTCCCTCCCCACCCAGGGCTACGGGACGTCCGGCCTGGGCTTCAATTCCACAGCAGACTGCTTGGATTATAAGGACCAAGCCGCTTCGTGGAAGCTGAACTTCAATGCCGACTGCTTGGATTATAAGGATCAAACTTCCTCGTGGAAATTCCAGGTCCTGTGAACAGAGCAATCAGATGTTAAAAGTGCGCAAACAAATGACGATCACATCAGACACGGCGCTGCCATCTCTCCATAAATCACATCTGGTTGAAAATGTTAGTCGGGCTCGGCGAGGCAGGGCCCCTAGGGGCCCCGGGCTTTTGGCATGATGTTCTATGGTCCTCCTAGAGGAAAGGTTTAATTTATTTTAGCACCGTCAAAGAGATTTTTTTTTTTGTTTAGTTCATTTACAAGTTGTAGTCCCTCATCCATGTCTGTCGGTCTGCGCCCCCGGTGCGTCAGAACACCTGTGGAGGAAAACAGGACGCGGACTCAGAAAGAAACAAACACCTCAGCCACGGAACTAATGTCTGTCTGGACTCCAGCTCACTGCTCGGGATGGACTGACCTCCGTCAGGCTTCCTTACAACCTGCTGACCTGCTGGCAGAGAGAGGACGAGGGTGGTGTGGACATGGATGCACTACTTTATTTAAGAAAAAAGTGTTTATAAGGAATCAATATGTAGTTTCTAAGAGACAATCAGTGTGTGTCTTATATAAATGGTACATGTGGGGTTTTTTTTTTTTTTAATCTGTGCTAGCCTTCGAAACTGTGATCTGTCGTATTGTATGCAATTTGTGAGCCCCCTCGCATCAGACTCTCTGCTGTGATTTTAATAGATTTCTATCTCCTTTTTTTTTTTGGGACAACGGAAAATGCGAACGGTTTAATTGCCGGCACCGCTAAGGCAGACGAGACTTTCCACGCACATGGTAGTAATAATAATGAAGGGTAAGCCCAACTGGAAATGACTCTCGGCTGCTGAGAGCGCCACGCTTTGCTGCCGCATTGATCTGAACGCGGTGATTGTGGATCCGTTCCTGGCTCCAAAGATGGTGTGACCTCACCGCTGAAAAGACATGAATAAAGGTCCTGTGAGCTTAAAACTCTTTCATCAAGATACGATCTGTGTGTGTGTGTGTGTGTGTGTGTGTGTGTGTGTGTGTGTGTGTGTGTGTGTGTGTGTGTGTGTGTGTGTGTGTGTGTGTGTGTGTGTGTGTGTGTGTGTGTGTGTGTGTGTGTGTGTGTGTGTGTGTGTGTGTGTGTGTGTGTGTGTGTGTGTAAGAGAGAGAGAGAGAGAGTTGGAGAAGTGTTGAGTTTTTCCTCACAGGGATATTCATAAACGGTCTTAAAAATAATTGATGAGAGAAAAGTCACATTTCAACTTTTGTTATCTGAAATGATCAAATCAGGACCCTAGAAGTAAGGGTCTTATTATTATTTAAACAAGAAATACCTTTAAAAAAATATTTTTCAGCTGACTGAATTTCATGTTTGCAGTGTGATAATTACACCAGCTATAAGAGTACTGTATCACACTTTTCAGGGGGATGCCAACACCTTGATCATGCATCCTTAGTTAATCAGTATTATGTAATATTTTTATTTAAAAAAGTAATGTTACGTTAGATAGTTTCTAGCGCTGAATAATAATAATAATAATAATAATAATAATAATAATAATAATAATAATAATAATAATAATAATAATAATAATAATAATAATAATAACGGTCGCATAAAAAATCTGTTAAAAGTTTATTGATAAAAAAAAGAATATGTGTCAGAGGACGATTTTAGTTTCCTGGTGGTTCAATTCAGTAAAGCAGGGTTCAATCCCGGCCGCCGAGAGATAATAATCCCAATATTTTCCCGGAGGGGGTTTCTTTGAGGCCCGGGGGCCGGAGCGGTGCCATTCAAAGCGCACCGCGTGGGTTTTACACGCCTGATCCTCAAACATGCGCTCTGAGATGAAACCTAATATTTAATCTGACGAGAAACAATGAAAACTCTGGGGTTAATATATAAAGAAGTTGCAGCTGTTAGTTTGGGTTATTATGCATCGCAAGGGAAACACTGCATTTGAAAATAATTAGGATCATTCTTTAAAAAAGAAGAACAAGAAAAAAAAAAAGGAAAGATAACCGGTGCAGGTGGTAATTTCTGTATCCTAAATATGACGCAGGATTGTGAGTCATCTGAAAGCCACCACTAAAACTCGAGTCACTGCTTAAACAACATTAAGCGCTTTATTTTTGAACTCATAGAAAGGAATCCATAATATTCCTGTAAAATCATGAAAATACGAGGCTACTAATTTAGGACTAAAACCTCTCATCCGGTGGCTGGATTTATTTGTATGATATGGGGTGGATTTTATTCCTTAAAATACTATTTGAGGGGTTGTGTTTACTGTATCTGCTCCAACTCTGACGTCCAAAGCTTCTCGACATGACACAGTGAAGTCAGAGCGACTGTGGGATCCGTAATGAGTCGACATGGCTCTGCAGTGGGCTAATTGTTAGAAGTCCAACATTCAATTAGTATCCTTGACATTGCCAATAATCTCTCTTTCATTGGACTCTCCGCTAAAGCTGCGCACTAATTAAAAGCGTTGCTTGAAATAATCGAAGCGTTAAAGAGAAGAGCGACTTTGATTCCACTCCTGCGTGGACAGAAGAAAAAAAATTGTGTGTGTGCGCTTGAGGGGGTTGGGTTGTACTTTTGAAAGACTTAATTACACAATAGCCTGTATCCATAACTTATTCAAGGGTGACGCAGAAATAGCTGTTTATATACAATTTGCACTTGACATTTATTTTATCACGCAGGGCCGATTTTAGCGTCATAAAATTCGAGGACCGTTTTTACTCATAGATTTTTGCGCATATATTCTTATGGCGCTCAACAATGCAACGATTGAATTTGGAAACAATGACAGGAGAATGAATATTCATGAGACGCGTCTCCTCTCAGTGTCAACAGTTCCTCCAGCCCGGCTGATGCAGCAGAAAGAAGAAAGAAGTGTGTTAAGATCACTTTTAAATGTAGAAAAATATTCCAATAACCGGCAGAGACCTGACTGGAAGGAAGAAAAAAATGACAGCAACGTTGAAGAGGAAAGAGATCTGACTCATTTGGATTCAGCTTCAAGACGTTTGTCATCTTCATCTCGGTGCGCCTGATTGAAAATGTTCCTCTGAATAAATGATGAAGGTTATATAAAAAAAACCACACATATCTAAATATTTATTTAACTCCAGCTCAGTGGGAATAAAGCAGCCCCATAGTGTTTGTTTCTTTAAATGTCCATTTTAAAGGATGTTCACTGATAGTTCACTGTTCACTACATCCACAATCAGCTGACACACAAGTGCCTTCTTCCTACTTGTTATTGTAACCTTCAACGCGCACAAGTCATGAGGAGGATTAAACGCGCCGGCCTCCACAAAGCATACAGTTTTAATCATGAGCAGAGCGGTGCTCAGGAGCATATGGGGCAAGCCGAGGCTGGTTTAATCCCCCCCGGTGTGTGTCTAGCAGCGGGCTGCGCTGCGCCCCCGGTCCTGCTCCCGGACTGGTTGCTGTCCGGTCGGTCGCCGACAAGCCTCATCCAGCGCAACCACGGGCCCGTTTGGAGGCTGATGCAGGCCGCGGTGCCTGCTGGGGGAGGAGGTGACTACCCCCCCCCCCCCCAACAACAAGACATCTGATTTACAAAATGATATTTTTTTTTTCACCTCACTTAGAAGAAAGTCAAGGCAATCAGCTTCATGTCGTTGCAGGAAGTTTCAGTGAAATTTAAGTGTAAGTATGGTGATGACAGATGGGCAAAGCTTTATTCATTACATTTTATTATTATTATTATTATTATTATTATTATTATTATTATTATTATTATTATTATTATTATTATTATTATTATTATTAAGAGAGTGAGAGAGAGAAAGAGAGAGAACCGCTCAGAAATATGGGGCAAATTAATAAAAATGAGGTTTCTTCAGGCAAATCAGTTCATTTTTAATAGCACAACTTTGAAAGGCGTTGTCTACTTCATATATGATTAAATGCACATCTACTTTTAATTTACACACTAAAATGAGATGATGAATAAACAGAAAATACCATAATGTGATAAAATACGACTGCTAATAAAAACAAAAATAAATAACATTAGATAATAGAAGATAATCAATTCGTTTTCCTTAATATAAGATCATTTTCTGAAATTATTTAAATTTGTGATGTCATCAGTGAATTTGGTAATCTCGCCAGAGATTAAATTAAAAGGGTTTCATGTAGCCTAACAGATTTAGATGTTTTGAAAAATGAAGTCTAAAAAGATTTGGAGTAAGCGCACTAAAAGGCATGTTATTTTAATTTCTCAGATTGCTCACATAAATCTATGGATTTACAGAGATCCACAGCTGATAATAACAGCAGAAGCTTGAAAAGATGGAGGTCTGATGAAGTGAAGGGCCACAAACTCTTTCTGCAAAAGCAGCCATCGCAGAACGTGCATCATCAGAAGTGCTGTTTCAGTTCCCCTCATGGCCTGAACTACTTTTTACATCCCGTAGAAGAAAAACCCATGTAATTTACTTTTGACTCTACCTTTACCCATTTAAGTGCTTTTAAAAAATACAGTCAGATCAAATGTGCCTAAATATTTGGCTTATGATGTTCTAAAGCCCCACAGGACACAGAGAGCTTATCAGTTCATTAGCCACTTGATGGCCTATCTCAAGTTGCAGTAGGTGGGAGGAGGGCAATGGATGAGGATTCAACCTTCCATTACTGAGTCTTTTTTTTTTTGTTAAGCTATTTAACAGCACAGAAAAAAAAAATCAAAACCATAAGAAGATTACCAGATCTCCGCATATGTTAAAAAACACATTACTGCAATGCTTATGGGTCGAGTTAATACCTAGTTAGTTAACACTCACCTAGTGGACATCCATTTAAAACATTTTAGCTGAAGAATTTGGGAGACACCATTCAGTATCAATATTTTTGCCAACAAACAGCTATAATCGGTCTGTTTCTGTCTGATCACATCATAACATATTTAGATGACAGGTCCATCAAACACCTTCTATTAAATATTCCCTGTTCGTCATCAAATGAACAAATTTAGCGGATTATGAAATGCAATAATGGCGACATTGTCCTCTCAATCAGTAGGATGTTGCAGAGGCAATTGCTTAAATAATGAGTGTAATCACACCTAACTGACCATTAATAATACCCAAAACAGACAATGTGAATACTGCATAACAGCATGTTAATAAATGCAGCGAGTAAAGGCATGAAATATTAGTCCAAGGAGTTATTTCTTGGACCTATAATCCATGTTGTTTTTGCAATGGAACCACACAGAGAAAATAAATATTCTTTTGCTAAAATATATTTGAAACATCAACACAGGCTTTCATGTTGACATTAGAATTATAAATTAAAGGTCCTGCTCTGAAAACTTTGCGTCTCATGGCCTCCGGTAGTGAATTGATTTGTTCAGGTGTCATGAACATGTTATGTCAGTTCCTGTTACTTCTACCGAATGAAATTAAAGACCGCGTTATTTCAAGCTGTTATTTAAACCATCAGTGGTGACTCTTCAAGCTGAAAGCTTTTCTTCATGGTTTGGTCAATAAAATGTTGAACATCAGGGACAGTGGTCGGAGCCCAGCCGATTGACAGACACAAATAATCCCACTTGAGTTGAAGCAAAGCAAAGTTGAGTCAGAAACAAGGCAGAATGTCACAAACGTCAGCGGAGGCATTTAATATCATTTGCATAGCGAGCTTTTCATTACAGGTATTCTCTTCTGCTTTATAATTTTGACTGAAAATTGGGGAAATAGCAGGAGCACCTGACATTTGACATTGTATATAAGCCATGATCAAACTCCACAGTTAATGGCCTCAAACACACCTTTTGATCACAAATAGCTTACAAATTTAATGACTTCATGGTGAGCAGAGCCAGTTTCTCTCCATTCTGCCAGTATTTTGTTTGCAGGCTCCACAGCATATCTCAGAATAGAAAAAGTAGTTCAACAATATAATTTACTAATTTCCCATTAATCCTTGGTGGGATTTACTGAGCAAAGTCAATTAATTTATAAAAGGCAGGATTTCTATGTGACATGACACTATTTTTTATTCTTTAAGGTGTCTTTAGGCTTCATAAGTACATGTGGTTTTCATTATGATATTTAATAGTGTAGTAGCATGTGAAACATCCACTTCTCTCATTCTCATCAACCCTCTGAGCCCAGAAGACTCCCCCCTATAAGATTTCACATAGGTGTACGTATTGAGCCCTGAGTCCTAATTTACATCTTTTTAACAAACACTATCGCTCAATTTCTTGCAAACACTCTTCTGTTGAGTCTGTCTACGGAAGGAATTCATCAGCGACACCTAACAGATGAAAGCTGGGGGACCGCCGCCCCACCTACAAGGACAGAATGGCATGGCTACAGAGCAGAGAGGGAGGAAAAGGCAAATGAGTCCAAAAGCAGAATCTCTTCTTGGCTTATTTCAATGTTTCATTGAGTGTTGTACATCAATGAACTGTTTCAGGGTGTCACTGCGCAGGAGCTAAGCCTTTTGGATTCACGGCCCGCAAGTGTATGCCTTCTTCCAACGTGCCTTGAATACATGAAAGCAGGCTTCTGGATTACACAAGCTTCTAACATAGTTCAACTTCTGGAAAAAAAATACCTCAATAAGAAACTTTTCAGCCAGCAGCCAGAAACTATAATCAGTGATTTCATTCTAAAGAAACACTCAGTTTGTTGTTTAGGTTTGACATGCAGAAATTTATGATTTAGGTCACCGTTGTTCACATCAACCACAGTACTGATAAAAAGAAGGCTTCCAAGTACATATGCATTATATTACAGATGTGTTATGGCAGTTACTAATTCACTGATTTGTTTTGATAAAAGTTATTGCATGTGTACTACACAAAAATATGAATGAAAATCTCTGATATCACATAAAGTAAAACATATGTATTTCCAATGTGCTCCTCCATAAGAAAATCAAAAGTCATCTCTTAACACATAAACTTCTTCTTTTCCTTTTGACTTTTCCCTTCAGGGGTCGCCACAGCGAATCAATTGCCTCCATCTAACCTCGTTTCTGAATGCTTGTTCTGCATCCTCTTCTCTCTCATAAGAGATAAACAAAGTTGAAAACACTGGACATCTTAAAATTCAAAGAACAAAAATTCCTTGTGCAAACAAACTTTTTGTTTCACTCGCTGCTTTCCTGCTATCACATTGAACAGGAACAGTAGAGGCCCCAATACGGAACCCTGAGGAACCCAACAGGGTATGTGGTTTTCAATGAATAACGTACATACGTATATATTTGGCATGATTCATACGGTTTAACCAATAGATTTAAGATAACCCTGTGGTTAAGCAGTTAACTTTTCAGGAAATTCTTAGAGGCTGCTGTATTTTTGATCATTATGTTTGTGTGAGAGAAGAGGATGCAGAAGACAGGGTTAGATGGAGGCAATCGATTCGCTGTGGAGACCCCTGAAGGGAATAGCCGAAAGGACAACAAGAAGAAGAAGTTGCTGTGCATTATAGTATTATAATGGTGCAAAATAAGGAGAAAAAAAAAAGGGTGGGGTGGGAGGGGGCATTTCCAATCCAGCTACAAGGTATTTCAAAAATGTAAAAAAAAGTTTACATATTCTTAAACCTTAGATTATATTTTTGATTAAGCAGATTGTGATATCTTTAGCAACATGACTCCACTGTAGTTCATGTAACCACATGTCATGTCGCCCAAGTTGATTCAGGATCATTATTCAAAGTCAAACCACTTTTTTGTTTCCTTGGTTTTTCATTTTCTATTTTCTCTATTTATATAAGCCAAGAATGGCAGGTAAGACACTAATTTTTCCATTTGTAGCTCCTCCAGTTCTGTTGTGCCCTTTCACTGAGGCAATAATGAACTAAAAAAAAAAAAAAAAATCAAGCTATTTTCAGATCTTGGGACATCCCTTTCCTCTTTGTTTTCTGTCTGAGAATCCGCTGTCCACTTCTCCTTCATCTTCAACCCACAGTAGCTGAACTACCATTGTTCCCCTTTAGGTTAACAGTGTCAGTGACGGTCAGTGTAATTCATACCATCAATACAGAGTCCAGATATTACAGAGCTCCTGGTGATTTTTAATGTATTTTAGACAGTGGCTACTAACAGCTCCTACATTCACCTAAAGAGTTTAGTTCATTGCAGCAGGAAAACTCAGGTGACAACAATGGAAATGACTGCAGCCCATTTATGTCAGCAAATTCTAGAGTTCTGGCATCGCAAGTTGGATCACTGTCCTGGTTTATTAGAACACGTACAATGATATTTGTTCCATATTCACTTTTCCTACTCTAAGAGGAAAAGTTTCAGTGTTTCTGTGGGGTATTCATCTTGTCCTTGCTATGACCACTACCCACATAAAACATATCATTGGCCTTTTCTGCTTTTCATACAGGAGAGATAAGACATTAACAATCATCCCTTGGTACAGCCCTGATGGGGTTGGATTAAAGCATAAAGTGTTATTTCAAGTGTTTAACATGGGGTCCAGTCAAACCCGGGACTTTATAGAGCAGTGTGATCACTTTACAACCTCTAGTGGCTGCTGTAAGATTCATTGACCCAAAGATGATCAAATGGACCAAAGATGCTTCACTGGTGTATTCTCTCCACCTGAAAATAAAATAACTTGTTTGCCTAATTTCACACATTAAATAAACTAAATATAGAAATGTAATGATTTTCACTTAAAAAAAAAAAACCCAAATGCATGGAAACAGACACAAACGCCTGTTTCCATGTTAAGGAGATGGTGTTCCCAGCTTAAACACACACACACACACACACACACACACACACACACACACACACACACACACACACACACACACACACACACACACACACACACACACACACACACACACACACACACACACAAACATTTATTGTGTCTCATGGGTTAAAGTGAAAACTTCTGTGGGGTCTCCACATCTCCTTCCTCCATCATAGACAGCTAATTCAACAGTTTCAAAATTCTTACCATCCTGATCAATTCTACCTCTTTTAATCCCTCTTTCCCTCCTTCCACCTGTTAGCCTGGGCCTGCCTGTGTATCCCCCTCTCTCCTGAGACCATATGGGCTGACGGCCGACGCTGGGAGTCGTTGAGTGCGGAGGAAGACAGATGCAACACCGCCCTACCCCCTCTCCACCCACCACAACCAGCCCTTCCCTCCTATCCACCTGTTTAGGTCACAGACCGGTCGGATGAGTGGTTGTGCGCGTGCCACACCAGTGGCTTGGCCACTGCGTTATTATCCCACCCAAGACAAAAGGGTATTTAGGGAGGCCGGCTGCCTGCCCAGGGGAACACAATGCCGAGAGGCTGGCAGGCCGGAGGACCCAGGGCATTGGATCACGTGCCCGCTTTATGTGAATGAGCATCAGGGGGCATCTGCTGTGTGTGCGCGCATGTGTGTGTGTGTGTGTGTGTGTATGCATGTGTGTCTAACCTGGGGAATTATGCCAAACAAGGGAGCAAGAGACAAAGAATATGACGTGCGTGTGTTTGAGGGGGGTATTTAAACACAATTGCATCTATTATTATTAGATGAGGTCTATTCATGAATAAACTCTGGTCCAAGTAATAATAGGTCAACTTCTGTGGCTAATGAAATTCACGTTGGAACACATACTTATTTGTCTGATTTGAACGTTTAAAGGAACGTTTAAATAACTGAGCTGAGCCTTGCTGTGAACAATGGCACATTTGTTTGTGTAAATGCAATCTGTCATAGTGCACAAACGACACCATAAAACTCATTAATTCAAAACTTAGATCATAAAGCATCCTCCAAGCTGATCCAAGTCTGTAGTTCAATAATCAGTTAAAAAAGGAATCAAAATATTCACTTCTTTTTTTTTTTTTAAAGGCTTCTGTAGTGAAGGTCAAACAACACACACTAACTTGAGTTTCCACTGAATCAGAGTTGGCTCTTACACAGTCTCTGTCCACTCAAATCAGTTCACAGATGAATAAAACTGATCAGTTAGAACGACCAGTGATTAGCTGCCCCCATCTGTTCCCTGTGGACAGGGCTCGGTTATGAACTCCAGCAGAGAGCGACGTTTTAATCAACCCTATTTGACCTCTATGGATCTGCTCCGACTATCACACCGGCAGCCTGTGGAGCTGGAATTGTCTTAAAAGCTGCATGTTTGACTGTCTTTTATAATTTTCTGTTATTCTGTCTGCCCCCTTGTTTGCCTGCTCTGCAAGCTCATTTATTCATGCGTGTGTTTTTGTTTAGTCTAGACAATGTTACATCATTCTGGCAGGGGTGTTTGTATGTTATTGTGTCTATTGTGGCTCACTACATCATGTCATGCTCCCCCGTCAGGCACGGTTACACATGGCTTGTGGCGCCCTGACCTACAACTCCCCACCACCACCACCACCCTTGTTTGTCAGCGGTTGTTTGGCCTACTTTCATAAAGACAAACACAGCCATTTGTTGTGTTTTGCATTTCCATTAAAAAAGAATAAACAAATGCCAGGGAGGTGAACAGTTGGAGCGTTTTTGTCTTGTTTTTTTTGGTTTTTTTTGGGGGGGGGGTTGCACATAATAACTATTTTACATATTTATAACAAAGCCAAGAATTGGGTAGTGCATCTTATTTTGTAGGCGTTAAAAAAACAGAATAAAGTGTTTATAAATAATAAATTCAAGTCCCTCTTACAGAGTTTTAAAAAAAAAAAAGTTTTACCATCAACCGTAAAATAACTAACTTTATTTCTTTTATCAGCCGGCTTGTCCTGACCTTCTGGACCCTCAAACTGAATCAACACCCGTCCCCCCCCTCACTCCATGGACAGTAAGGATGCTACAGTTCATTAATGAGTACGCTTCATCGCTCTTTAAGAGCCCTTAATTAGTGGCACATTGACACTGGCCAGGCCTGCACCAGCAGCAGGGACATGCTGGGAAGATAGGGATGCATCCTGGGGGGAGGGGGGGCACTGATATCCTCTCTGTTATTCAATAATCAAAGAGGCATCTAACTTACACTCAAGCGGTCCACCAAATGCGTTCATATAGAAAAATCAATTGTTTTGACACGAGGAACCTGATCAAACAAAATTGATTTGGTTTTTGAAGGGGGGTTGGGGGGTGACGCTGATAGCGCGGCGAGGCTCGGCAGTGGACTGTAGCAAACACACGTGATGGAGAAGCTTTAAATGGGTGTCAAACAAGCGAGGACATAATGTTTGAGTTAAATTATCAGCAGTCCCACAGGAGGCTTCTGGGACCGCTCCCCAGAGCCGGGGGTGTGTGTGGAATACAAACAGGGGATTCACCAGTGACCAGCAGGTCAGCCCTCCAAGAGGGATGGGTGCTGGTCGCTCCTGTGGGACCTGGTGAAATTCCTATAGCGGGGTTTTTTAATTTGCTGGACATGGACATGTCCCACACACACACACACACACACACACACACGCTTAGCAGGCACAAGCAGGACATGCTTCTAAAACGCATATATGAGTGTGTAAGGGGGGGATGAATCTTGTTTTAGGGTCCCAGATGGGTTAATGGGGACTTAAGCATCAGGATTACAATGCAACAGTGTGGTTTCTGATTGGATGGTTACTCCCCCAAGGTCACACTGGCTACCCCCATCTATTAGTCACCAACACAAGGCCAACGAGACGCAACATGAAGAGTACAAATTTATAAAAGCAAACACAAAAAAAATGACACAAGCAAATACACAAAAGCCACAATTTGAAAACAAAAACTGTATAAATCATAAGCATGTAAAAACAATGCCAAAGGTCATGTTCATATTCCTGACAATAAAAAAAGAAGTGCTCCCTCTCATGGTCATTATTATGATTTTTTTTTTCCAAGTTCATATGTACGGTCTTTATGATCTTTATGACCCCCGCCCTCCATCTCCCTCCCCAGCTGCTGGCCTCCACAGGTCTGGCCCCAGCCTGCCCAGCGAGATTGAAATGTTAAGGGCAGCAACGACAGCTCCACTAATTAAATTCTCCAGGTTAATCCCTGCCGATCCTCTCATCACACTCTCCCACCAGGCCCTGCAAGGAATAGGAGGGGGTGGGGGCAGAGAATGGGGAACAACAAACAAACAATTCAACATTGATAACGAACGCAGAAAGATTCAAAGGTAAAGACAGAGACTGAATGTGACAATGGAAAGCCTGAAACGGTGAAGTGGGGGGTGGTTTAAATGAGCAAATGTGTGGACAAACACGTATGTGGTGGTGGAGGACACAAGAGCATCACCAAACAAACGTGCAACCTTGGCAACCAAAAATCTGATGGTGGATCGGAACGATCACTTAACGTCAGCCCGTCTTAAAGGGGAAAAAAAAACCTTCTTGTAATAATATTGCATGAAACACATCCCAATGTTGACGACTTGGGTGACACATTCCAAGCCCCAGGTTCTCATCATCCCAGCAGGTACAGTGAGCTCATGTCGGCTCATGCTCCACTGTATGCAGATGATACCGCTTTCATCCTGACCAACAACATGACGGCCTTGGCAGCATCAGGATCGCTAGCACATTCCACCTCCTCAGGGGAACAGAAGTGAGCGGGGACTAGCCTGACAGCAGTGGACTTTTAGGGCTATCAGAATAAAATCATCATCCAAAGCAAAAACAATGATCCTGAAGAGGGGAGGAAATGTTGTTGAGTAAATAAAATGATGAATTCAATGACAAAACAAAAACAAAACCGTAGTCTCATATTGTGACAATTTTATATTATTTTCAAGTTATCAGAGGGGGAATGGATGAGCAGGTGGGTTTGTACATGGAAGGTGTGGTCCCGGGGCGGATGTGGGGGTATTACACAATGTGGGCATGCAGCGTCACACACACCACGCGCCTGCGTTGTGGCTTCGCTCAGAGGTGTAATGCCTGATTAGGGGATTACAGGAAAGTGCTTCTTTGCAGTTCTGTGAGAAACAATTATTAACATGTTGGTGTCTCTAATCCTGGATAAACACAGCTTTTCAAGAACAACAGCGAGTCTTTCTTCCCTCTTTTTTTTTTTTTTTTTTTTTAAAAAGATCCGTCTTTAAACCCTGTGTCACTTGAACTCCAAAGTCTAACTAATGCCGATGGAGGAGACGGGCCAGCGGACCGAGAACAGAGGTGGTGCTCTTGGTCTGAGATGCAGCCGGCCAACAGGCCTTCACATCGGGAGGAAAATCCAAACTTAGCCCGGGGACAGGAAAGCATTGTGCTGAGCACTGCTTGTTGAAAGGGCATTAGACTGAAACATGTTCGCAGCTCGTAATCTTTTATTTGTTTGTACATTTTATTCATGTAATCTGCTTTCTACTAATACAGAGATGATTTCGTAAGTCACGCCAGGGGATTCCTGTGTAGTACAACCAGGTGGGGAAGAACCACAAAGACCTAAAAGCAGGTTAATGCTGCACTCTACTGAGTAGTCAGTGCTTTTGGCATGATTGTTGAACTGGAAGCATGGAAAGGCTTTTTGGAAAGTTCAAACCACTTCTTTTTTACATATGTGAAGCCTCATAGCTTCTGTGGGATGGTATCATATAACTTGACTTTCCTCATCATGCTAAGCACATACAGTATATACAATCAATAACAAATGGCTGAAAAATAGGCAAATTAACAGGATGGCTTCAAAGTTGACATTTTTGTCCATATCTGTCATATTTACAGTAAAAAGAAAAGTAGAAAAGAGGAAAGCTTCTTCTGTGATGCCACAGTGAAATTCACCTTCACCCTATAAATTTGTTTCAGTTCCTTGAGTCTAAGTGGATGTTTAGGTCAAATTTTGAAGTGGTTCCTTCCTTAGACATCACATTCACAAGTATGGAATGGATTGTTAGACAACCGGACAACATGAGCCTCCGGCCACAGCAGTCACCGATCTGGTGATTCCTGAACTAAAGTGGAAACAATAAAGTGACAGTTGTGTGCACCAAAAGTGAGGCAGGAAGCAATCACTTCACACCGCTGATTCCAGAGTCCCCAACACACACATGCCTCCACACAAACACACACTCACTTTATCATTTCAGTGTAGCCCGTGGCGCTGAAATATAGCACATCAAAAAATCCTGCAAGTTTCATTTGCGATGCCCTTGAACCTGCTGACTAGCCAGACCGTCCACTAGCTGACACTTTGAAGAGTTCCTCGTCTCGGTCGTCTCCTCTGCTGCCATTTTGTCTGGTCCAGAGATGTGATTGATGATACATTCGCTAACTCGGCAGGTATGAACAAAACATTTAGTTAAAAATATGATTATACGATTGTTTACTTTGTTAACAGGGGAAAGAAGATTCTTCAAAGCATCTTTAAAATATCTAAAAATTGGCACACTTCAAACTTATTGTGATGATGTCATTTTATTGAACTCTGGGAAGGGTACCATTGAATATCCACCATGGTTCCAGTTGCCTTGCTTCCACAGAATAAGGGGACAGGTGATGTGTGGTCCTAAAGGTGCTGGTCCTGGTGCAGAATGCTGCGGATGTGTTGTGCCCATCTGGCAGGGCAGGGTTTAGCCCTAATCCCACAGCCCCTCGGCGGGGGAGCCCCCGGCTGTTGATCACTGGCCCCCATGCTGGTGCCTCCACACTCCTGACCTCCTCAGCTCACAACCAGACAGAACTCTGCCACAAGAAAACAAGTCTACCGACACAACATCACCACAGGGCATTACGCAAGATTAGTTTACAAGACCATCATATTGCACAAACATCTTTCCAGGCATGTGTCAATATTAGGTGACGAGTTCTGATGTCCTGCAAGAGACATGCAGGCTTAAAGAACATGGATACGAACAGACACTACGACAGACAAGGAGGAAGTGTGACCCCAACCAACAGGAAAACACAGAAAACCCACATGCAGGGGGTACACAGTTTTGTTTTTGTGAGACAATGGAGGAAACACATTTATGACACACACAAGTAGACACCAAGTAAACACACACACATAATTACAAAAACATTGACAGAAAGGCAAACACACAAAGACACCCAGAAGCAGTCACCCAGCCATACACACCACACACCTAACCACTGATAATCCCCTAGACACAGGAACACACTCACACATGCACATACCGAGCATCATTATGTTTATCACTGTGAACCAGCCCACCGACACCCATCACTCTAATTCCATTTGTCTGTTTAGATTCGTTTTGCTTTAATCCTCCCTTGTTTGTGCACATCTGCAAGCGCTGCAATAGCACAGACACAACGAGACCGGGAACGAGGGAATGAAGGAGAGAGACAGACAGGGAGAGAGCGGCAGACAGAAAGAGACAGAGAGGAAGACAGACGACGCTCACGGGAACATTCTCCCCTCCTGACATCCCGGTCGGTCCCTGTAGCTCCAGCAGAAAGGGGGCAGACAGGCGTATCTCCCTGCCCAGGGAGAGGCACCCTGTCCCAGCCGCGGAGCTGCCGCCAGGCCCGCAGGCCGCTGTAATCACTGCAAACAGTCAAACATCCAGTCACACAGCCTCTTACACCAACACAACATTACAGGCTTTTTACACAGTATTACAGCACATCTTATTATCCCATTCAAGTCCCTCTATTAGCTCAATTGGATGGCGGGATTTTCATTTGTAAATTGGGGGGATTTTAGATTAGCTTGTCTGTCAGTGATGAAATGCCCCCTGAGACTGTGAATTATGTGACCAATCACACATGAATCATTGCTTACACATGCTGTAGTGCAAGAATGGATGGTGTCAGCGAAAGGAAATTAAACAACTTTAACCTAGATTTATGCACCATCTATAAACGTTGTCACATATTTTATCAGTGTGAGCATCAGGGCGGTACAGTCACCAATCAGAGCCACCGTATTCTGTAAGTCTAAAGACAACAAAAAATTACACAGCAAAGGAACACGAATGAACAGGAAGAGTTTTTGTATAACTGACAATAAGCAGTGTTAGCTTTTATATAGCAAATATTATTCAGGTCTAATACGGAATTATTAAAGAGATAAATATTAGCTGTTATACACACCTAGCAGCAACATTATGCAGAATTGAAACCAGTTGGTTAAAAGGAGGCAGATGAATTACCCCTCTTCCTCCCCAGGCCTTCCATTCAGACACGGAGTGAGGGAGAAGGGAGGAGAGAGGGGGGAAAAAGGCACCCCGAGCTAGTCGACAGACCCGGCAAATTATGAAAATGCCTCTCTGTGTCCTAAATGGAGGCCGAGCTCTTTAATGTGGCACAAAATTAGAACCTGGGGGAGGAAGTGTGGCACGCTTGATTGGCGAAACCCCTCCTGGTCCACTACCCCACTCCTCCTCCCCCTCCTCTCAAAGCACACAGAGATATTATCCTGTGGCTGGTGGCACTCTCTTGAATTGGGGAAACTGAAGGACCCCAGAGAGAGCCCAGGGGCGTCCATAAAGGTGCCTAATTTGTCAGTTTACTCCTCAATTATTTAAATAGATCTAAGAGGAGAGCAGAGAGTCTCTTTTTTTCCGCCTCTTCGCGCTGAAAATAGAGAGAGAGACCTTTCTCCACGGTAGCCATTTTCAATTGCGCTCTGCAGTGCCGTCTTTGATATACAGAAGTGCAGCGGTGGAGAGGGGCTGGATCAAATAAACAAATGTGTGTAAACAAGATAACAACTGGAACTTGGGGATAATGTGCAGTATGTTCTGATGAACGCAAAGTTATTTCACGTTTAACAATTTACAGATTAAAGCAAACTTCATGAACATTTGAGAAAAAAGTATTTCAGTGAGGATTTAAGTGAAGGGTGGATATAAAGACCTTTTGTTAGTTATATCTCCACTCCTTCACTGACTGACTCCCCTTCCACACACACACACACACCCAATCAGCTCACACACATCCAACGGCAGGACTGGCTCACAGTCTTCAGTCAGAAACACCAGCGGTGGTGTGTTGGAGCCTGTGGCGGCAGATTATCAAACAGTTAAAGGTTGATCTTAGAAGTAGAGATGTAGCATTCCCCGACCCTGTGACCTCTAAGCCCTCACACACCTCCTTCTATTGTCTGGTTTGTTGTACTAGAAGGGTGAAGCTGCGTGCGTGGAGAAGGATGAGGATGCTGTGTAGGTGTAGGGGCTTCATACAGGCCCCTAATGTGACCTCATCTCTCACAGGCGTCCGGCGGTGGCGGGTGCAGGACCCTCTGGGTGTGAACGCTTTGCCACAGACCCTTATTGGGATTAACTCTCATCTGTGTGCCAGCAGTCATTTTCAACAAGCTCTATGTCAGCAGTGGTGCCAGCACCAGGCCCAGGGGGGAGCACAATATGACACGAGCAGCGAGCAAGACACCAGTGAGAACGCTTTGTCCATTTTGACACAATAGATGCAACCTAAATACAAACAGGAGAACACAATGGAGAGAACTACAAACACCTGGACAAACAACCTGTAAGCAAACACAAACAGTGACCACACACCGAGAAACACACACATCAAGTTAGAAACAAACAAAAGCCAGACACGAGTCAATCATCACGTCATTTTAACGCACACCAAAGTTAATGATGTTAATTCTACCAAATACACATCAGCGAGTCTAGACGGATATATCTTATTTAGTCAGAATAACAGCAGCTCTAAATACGCTCAATGATTAAGGTTCCACTGTGTTAAAAGTCTGCAGTCAAACAGAGTTGCTGTTTCAGATAAACCTAGAATAACAGCAGTCCCAAGCCAAAAAAATTGTGTAGAGGTCAGCAGCAATCTCCACAAAGATGGGTGGTGCCTCGTAAACATCCTTGAAACAGGTTTCTCGTGCTTAGGAAAGAGATTTACGGGCAAAGTTTTCCCATAGTGTGAGATTCTGCAAAATTTGTGGCCAGTTCAGTATATCATGCCTCTCACACCCTCTATTCTCTTCCAAAACACGAACCAACACACCCCAGCCCTCCGCCTCTCTTCTCTCCAAGCCTCCATCCAGCCAGAGGAGAGGAGAGGAGATAGGCCCAGCTGCTAAAGCTGTCTTTTCAGCCCCTGCTCCCACTCGGTCTATCCGAGATACACAGCAAGCGGAGGTGTCGCTTTTCCGCTGGCATTTCGGACAGTATCTACTTATAGACGGGAGGAAAAGAGAAAAGAAAAACAGAAGGGGTATTATCAGGGAGGGATGAGAGCAGCAAAGGCATTTTGTCTTTTTATTCCCCTCCTAAGCCCTGGGCTTTGCTCCCAATCCGATTGGTCGATACGGCCAGGGATGTAAATGAAATGCAAAGAGGAATAAGGCTGGCTTCCCATCTTCAGTGTGTGCCCCCCTAAGTCCTCCACCCCTCTTTCTCTGTCTCACTCTGCCTTGCTCTCTGGGCTGCTTGTGGTGTTGTGTTTCTGTATCCCCATTCACAGACTTGCTGCTCTCCCTGCTTCTGCCCCCCCCCCCCCACACACACACACTCTGCCTCACACAACATCCCCTTCCTCGCTCTTCTTTCCCTGCATCCCTCCCCTCTCCCTGGCTGGGCTCACAGCTCTTATCTCCTCAGACGCCCCACATTCCAGCGCTGCTGTGGCTCCCTGCCTGCATCCCTGGTCACGGCGATTCCACGGGTTCCCACAATCCTCGGCAGCTTGCTGGTTTAGGGTGGGCAACTGACTCTCAGAGAAAAGGGAGACGAGAGGAACACAGGGGTTCGGGAAATACAGGTTGAGAGGGGATGAGAGGGTGGGAGACAAGAGAGGGACCACAAAGAGCAGGACAAAAAGAAAGTAAAGTAAAAAATAAAGAGGCCAGGAGACAACAAGGGATGGAAAATGATACTGATTTAAATAGAAAACAAACGGTTAGGACAAGTTTGATCAATATTTGTGATCAAAAATATCTAGCATTCTGGGAAAAAAAAGGATCAAATGCCTTAAAATGAGCTGAATCTTTATTGAAACATTTCATTTGTAAAAATCACAAAGATTTGACTCCTTTTGTGAGAAACCACAGCATCAGTGCTCCAGCAAGTCAAATCTCATCATCTGGATTCTGAGAAAAGGGCAGCGTTTTAGAAAGCTCACAGCAAGGCAGCGGATCGACTTCTGACAACAACATTTCTAGAAACATGGCTCATTCTGTTCTGACGGGTTGTTGAGGTTCTGGGCCCTGACAGAAAATCAAAGGCGAGTGAATCTGGGTAGTTCAGTGTTTGAACGTCATGTTTTATCTCAATAACCTATCACATGATTCAAAGATGACCCATCCTGGGAAGGCCCCACAGTCTTGCATGTCCTTTGTGGAATTTGCATGACTCCTCTATTTCAAGTGTGCCCATGGGATTATTGACTATACTGTATTTGTATGTCGCTCCAGGCAGGGAAAGGACTACCATCGAGGTTTAAGCATGTTCACACACACATGTTGACATGCAAACACAAATCAACACATCTGCACACAACAACACACCTCTAAAAGGATCCCTGGCATTGTGACATTTTACATTTCATTTAAATCCATGAGGGATTACAGCCCTCCTAGTAGGAAAGAAGAGAGTTTTTAAAAAAAACCAACTCATCAAATCCATTAGTTTTAAACATTTAAAGGACCATCTAAGATGGATTGATGGACAGATAGAGGGGAGAGTTGGTGTGTGTGTATGCGTGTGTGTGTGTGTGTGGGGGGGGGGGTTTGCTGGGTACTGAGGACTATGTGGCACAGCACAAGTCTGTCCGAGATTAAACAGTGGCTCTAATCCCCCATTTCTGCCCCCAAATTGGTTTTCCCTCAATCTCGACCCGGCCATTCCAGTGCGAGAACTAGAGTGGTGGCTGAGGCAAAATAATCAGCATGCTAAAAACTGTGAGAGCAGAAGAGGACAGAGGAAAAGAATGAGATGCAATGATAGAGCAATCAAAGGGGTAGTTTAAGGGGAGTACACACAGCTTGATTGGGGTCAGACAAGTCTGCCAGACGTCAAACCTCATCCCTGAGCAACTGTAAACATTTGTCCCATGAATCCTGGTGGAGTGGTAGTTTCCTGTCCTATATGAGACACCCCAAACTCATAAAGACCCATTTTGTTCTAAGTCCAAACTAAGCACCACTAGACCCTTATATCCCCCAGACCACGCTTTTAATAAACCACAGGTACAGACTATCAGAGGCATCCGGTGCTCCCCGGCCGTGTTTGGGTCCCGTAGGTCTCTCTTGATGGAATTATGGGGTTTGTCTGTGGTGGAGCCTGTCCCTCTCTTTGAGCAGGTGAGTCACAGCAGAGCGTATGGCCTCCTGCTGGGGATCTCCAGGGTCCTTCTCCAAGTACAGACTGAAGTGTCGAGCGCTACAAGACAGCAGGTCGTCTGGACTGTAGCCGTGGTGACCTGAACGAAGCAGCTTCTCACAGGCCAGAGCCAAGTTCTTGTCCCAGTTTGAAGGGTAGTTTGAGTGGGTTTCTACCAGCTCCTTGTACAGCTGATCAGTAAACACAAACACACACACAAACACAATAGCAGAAAAGCTCCTGAATACGTCATACGCCTTGTAGCACTTAAATCTGCCCCATTACGGTAACAATGCGGTTGCATGTTTGTCGAGGTCAGACTCACGGTGTAAGACAGCTCAAAGAGACGAGCTCTCCCCTCTGCCTGTATCCTTCCTGCCAGGTCAAACAGAAAGAAAGCCGTCTTCATCCTGAAACAAAGCACGCAGGCTCAGGGCTAAGTGCTGGATGGATGAGCCATGCAGATCCACACTCACAGACGCACCACTCCAATGGAGTGATTTATGTAGATGCCGATACCAAATAGTCCGTTCATGTAAATGCTCTACCGCACAAGACTGGTTTATGGAGATGTTCTAGTGGGCGAGTGTGAAGAATGACACAGCTTTTTATCCACACACTAAAGTATGCAGCCTTAACAAAGAAGTAATGAAAAGTTTACCTGGCTTGCCACATCTCCTCATTGGCGACATGCTCCCATAATTTGGGATGGAATCTGTTCACACACAAACAAACACTTCTTTACATACGCAGCTTCTAGCAGTAGCCTGTGGATAGTTCTACTAACTATAAATTGTGTGAAATTATTGTTTGAATCATTGGTGCGGGTTCTGATACACTCAACATCAAATGTTTGTTGCATAAACATTAAATGAGGGAGTAACAATACCAGCCAGTCCATTAGACATGGAGTAAAACCACATCTCCCCTTTTTTCACTTTGTTCACTGTAAACACTTGACCTCTTCTTCAAAAGAATATTTTAGCCGGGTTCCCGAGCTAATGTTTGGCTTGTGGGCATCAGCGGACACGCTTGTCGTGAGGGTGCGGGAAAATAATGTCACAGTATTCAGCCGTGGATATCTGAGTGAATGAAGGGCTGCTGGCAACAGCAACAGAATATGCAGCTTTAACTAATTCTACTTTTGACACAGTTATTGACAAAATGCAGTAAGGAACTCATTATTTTTCATCTTCAGTCTCATTTCAATTGGCCGAGGGGCGTAATGTCTTTCTGTGGTTAAAATCGACAAAGAGCTGAATCACAGCATGAAGAACAGAGGACAACCTCGCGGAGGGATGGCTGAAGACCACATAGACGGGACAGGGTGAGGAGACGCTGGCGATGAAATATGTGGTTATCGTTTTGAGTTAATGGGTTTGATTCTTGTCTCCCTATTTTACCTTAAATCAAATTAAGAGCAGGAAAAGGCTAGAGCTGGTACGTTCAGATGTCCTACAGCGACGTTTGTGTATGCACCTGTCATATGGCTCGCTCCAGTTGTAAATGTTTCGAGTTCGACGTGCCCAGTCTTCAGGGTGAAACTGCTTCTGAACCGGCACCAGGTAGTCGCAAACACCGAGGGGCCAACGGGAAAAACTCCGCTTCCAGCTTGCGTCTCCGTCAGGCAGCCCAATGCAGGCGAACACATCTCTCCTACAGAACAGAACGAACAGAGAGGATCGCTCACACCATCATCCAGCCCTCCTCAGGCTCCCAGGTAACAGCTGATGATAGAGGCCCTGTACTGATCGCTCAAGGCCTCAGCCCTGAGGGTTAATCCCCACAGGTCAGTGCTGCCCCACTGGGAGACGGGCATGTTGGCCTGGCAAACACTGCCCCCTAGTGGGTTTGGTATTAACAGGTCTCCAGACAGTTTTTGGATCTCAATTTGTTTGAGCGAGTGAGTGATGAGAGCAGGGAGCAGCAGTGAGTCCGCAAGAGACCGTTTAACCAAATCAAGTAGATTAGTCTACTTCTGGAGTCCATCAGACTCCTTTTATGGCCTCGACAGTTCCACTGGCTTATCTTCTCCATGCACTCAACACTGTGTCGACCATCCCACTGATATGTGCCTCATTAGATCACCCACTTATTCATTTGAATCTTTGTTGCTCTCACGATTCATTCCCGGTCCATTTTACAGCCTTCAGTTCATCTGTGCAGCTCCACTGCTGTGACTCACTCTGTGTTGAGGGACAAAAACTGCTCCAGACTGAAGGTATCTTTCCCCTTAGGGTGGCTTGGGTCCCACCAGAGGCCAGGAAAGTTGACTCCTGGGTGGTGCTGTGCCAGCTTGGCCACATACCAAGTGTAAGTCATCATCTACACAAGAGAAAGTGTTCCAGCAACTCCGTTCACTTTGTGTTTTCCACTGAGATTAGCAGTAAATTGACATCTCTGTGTAAAATTCATTTGAAGAAAAGAACAAAACTCAGAAAGCTGGCAGTAGACTTTCACATATACATTGTCATTTTCTATTAAAAAAAAAATCACAATTCTTTCAAACATCTTGTCATCAACTAGAATTATTCCATCTTTTGTTGTTCATTGCAGTCATTCAACCCCATTGCTCCAAACAAATCAACAATTCTAATGAGCTGTGTTGGACTCGAATATGTTACTGTGGAGCAGCAGCTTCATAAATGTGGGTGCTTGATACACATCCTGCACCTGGCAGCAGAGAAAATTAATAAATCAGCACAGCGTCAAAGTAAACATTACCAGCTGAGTTTCAGATTAAATGAGAAATATGGTTAAAATCTCCTCTTCTGATCCTTATTATGAGACACATGTATTTGAACTTTAACCCTTCCTATATCAAATGTCATAATTTAATTAGTTGTTTGAAGTTTTGTCCTCAAGATTTTTATTATGATCATGTTTTGAGAGGTCAGGTATTTTAACCTCTTTTTATCCAAGAGGGGAATTGGAGGAAATATGAATCAACTCCCTCAAAACATTCTTCAGATTCACAGAACTGGACTGGAGCCGATGGGCATACAGGCAGACAGCAAACAACTCAAATGTATAATGTCTCATGAACTATATTTGTAGGTATAGTAAGTATAATTTTATTTTTTTAGTTCTGAAATGTAACTGTTAAAAAATGATTACTAAAATGTCCAATTGTACTGTATATCCAAACATTCATGAGGACGACAAAGTGTAAAACTTTGAACTCTGACCTCCTGGTCGACCAGGCGCACATCTGGCCGCTCACCCTGGCAGTAGTGTAAATAGCGCAGGGAGTTTCCAGGCAGATCTCCTCTGGTCAGGATGATCGAATTTGTTGGAATGGAGGCCAGAATCTCTTTGGCGAACCTCTCGACCACATCGTTTCTGCTCTGGTCACACCCCCTACAATCATCAGCACATGGACTATTAAAATGTAAAACGTCGTCAAAACTCAAAGTTGTGTATGCCTGTATTTATAGGGTCTCCTCATCACTGCTTACAAGTATGTGGAGCTGTGTGTGAGAGAAAGTCCCTGTTTATAGGTGCACTTCCAAGGTGCTCTGCGGGTAAGTTGTCAGTGCCCCCGCCCCTTCCCCTCTGCAAAGCACTCTGGCTGCCTATCTAATCGTGGGTAGACAGGTGTGATGGGTCTGACAGCACAGGCCATGCTCTCCCCTTGATCAAAGCCGCTCAGTGATGGCTGTCTGGCACTCCCCAGCACTACGCTGGTGTAATCTGCCTTCTCGAAAGGCTAACATCTCAGACTGAGCTCTGTGAGAGGAATCTATGTGCTAACCGTGCCTCTCTTTAGCCCCTACCATGGGCTGAACAGAGAGAGAACCTGACATGTGGAGTTCAAACCTACTGTATGAAGCACAGAGGAGAAACAAATCAGGTTGACTCAGGGGAATCTTATGCATGAGGATTTTAGAAGAACCTAAAATGTGAGCATACTTTGCATTTCATTTTAACTTTATTAAGCAGAAATATTTAAAAAATAAAATACTGTATACACATTTTGGATAAGGGCAGTTAACTTGAAATCACAATTTCATTTGAAAAATGCATTTGTATCTTTTTTTATGTCTCTGCTGCTTGATGAAATTGTCACCCGAAAGCAAATTTAACCACAAAATACAAGCGAACATTCAGAGTCCACATTTTAATCACAAAGTTTCATGTTTAATTCTAAACCCAATGTGTCAAAGTGAACTGGAACAACGAAAAATCATCTAAAAAACGATGTGCTAATATTTACGGACTGAACTTTTAATTTTTGTTTTACACCAAAAAGATGTTTGGACTGCAAATGAATGAAACATTCACCTGTGATTGGTGCGCACCATGTGGGCCAGAAGAGCTGTGGTGATGACCCAGGAAGTAGCTTTCCAAAAACCCCCATAGCCCAGCCTCCTCTCCAGCTCGCTGTGTGTACGACTCAATCCGAGGCCTGCCAGCACACACACTGCAGCATCGCTCTGGAGCCAGAAACGCTCAACCTGCAAGAAGTGAGCATGAATGAGCATGTACACATTTACAAATCAGTGTTCCTGAAATGTCTCGGTAAGAGGTGGATAAAGCACTTATGACTAAATATGAAATGTAAAATCACTTCTCATGCCACTTTGTACATTTATACAATACATACTCTTACAGAGAGGAGGTGAAAATAACATGAGATCTCGTTGCTCACCACTCCAAGAAGTAACGGACTTCCAACGTTCAGGTTGGCTCTCCAAGCAAAAAACAGTGAGTAGACTATAAGCATGGTGGTCAGCAGCCACGACACCGAGCCATGCATCCTGGGTTAAGAAAGATCACCAGTTATTCATCATAAAACATTCCATCATTTATCAGTATTTTTATATTGAAATCTGTTTTGCAGAAGTCTATGAAATATTAATTCAGGGATGGAGATAAGAAACCCAAGAGTAAAGGCATGCATGAGCCAGCTAAGAGGTGCATGATTGATTTTCTAATGCAGACTGAGTCATTATGAGCTGCAGACAACCACTGCATCACAAACTCATTACTGTACAGCTGTAAGATGTACTCACACACAAAAAAAACCAAGCTGCCCCTTATGGCAAAAACAAATCATCTGAACGTGAGGCAGGCAGATAAAATGTCTCCTGGTTTCATTGCTGGTGCATTCATCTGCTTTAATGTGAGTCTATCTTCACATTTTGCACAATGGATAAAAATATATTTTTTGGTCATAATTATTAATTGCATACAAACAGTTTCCCTCAACATTTTAACATTAAATAATTTGTATTTCTATAGCTTTCCTTTGTCATCCTATTCAATCATTTTGTTGTTTTTCATCTGTGTGTGTTAACAGCCATGTGCATTACCCAGAGAGGGTTGAACCCAGGGTGACCGGGGCTCTACGGGGCCCCTGGACTCTACTATACTTAAGCAGTGCCACCCCGCACCGTGGATCAGGCCCTGCTGTGATGAAACACTGGATCACACCGCCGCGCTGCCACATGCAGATACAGAAAAGCTGTGATTTACTGCACACCATTTTTTTGGGAAAATCCAAAACACATATCCGCCTCTCTTGATTTGAATGTGGAGCGTCACGACAGCTTGACAGTTAGGTGCCTCTGTGTTTTTTAAATTCTTTTTTTCTAACATCAGTACTTTGTCAGTGGTTTTGTTCCTCGTCTTTTCTCGGGGGGGGGGATTAGATTTTTGGTTAAAGCGTCTGCTGAGACGTGTGTGACAGAGTTGGTTGCTTTCTGTTTCAGAGTTTTTTTGCTCATCCCACCTGTCCCATAAAGAGAGGAGGAGACCTGTTCCTGCCAGAACCAGAACGGGAGGGGTAAGGTCTGCCAGGCAGTGGTCCAGCTGGGCCCTGCTCACGCACAAACACGCACAAACACACACACACACACACACACACACACACACACACACACGGGTAAAATATGTGACAGACACCAAAGACAAGCTCAATTACCCTCTCTACTGCTGAACTCAAGGACAGCAGTTATTAAACGGCCTCCATCCCGAATCAAAACAAGCTCCTTGGACTGTGAACTCCCCCTTTCAATAAGATTGACAGATACGAATGACTGTGTCATCCACCCCCCACTGCCCCTTCCTCTGCTCACAGTGGCTGTCAGTCACAGAGCACTTGCTCAGAGCAGATAGTTTCCTGCCTCTTCCTTAATACCCATCTCTATTTGACAGCTTATTGAGTCTCCATATCTCCCAATGTACACTTTATACGACTGCGCTCACAGACGTGTGTTTGTGGGTCTGTGTGTCAGCTTCTCCACTGGGTTTACGTCTCCAGTGCGACATGCCTGTCATGTTCGCCTCTCTTCCCCATCTTGAAGGTGTGCTTGTCCATCAAGCAGCAGGGGTGATGGGAATGGGTGGGTGCCTGGCAGAAGGAAGGGGGCTGGTAGTGGGGGGGGTCTTAAGACGTGAATGTACCCCCCAACCTGTCAGCTGGAGAGAGATACCAGGAGTGGGATGACTGCAGTGGTGATGGTGTCGGTGGAGGAAAAGGGAGGGAATTGGGTAGAAGAGATGGAATGGGGGGGGGGGGTAGCATGGGTGCTGAAGTGGAAAAATACAATTTCTCCAGCTCTATTGCAGTGTCTGTCATCACAGCTTGTCACGCTTAAACACCAGAGCTGAGTGATCATTTCAAACTGCTGGAGAAACAGAACACAGCGATTTGGCCCTCTAAGCAGGTTCAGTTCTGCTTTGATGGAAGAGAGTGGAATGGGAAGAACAAAAGCTGCTGGGGGAGAAGAGAGAGGGAGAGAGATGGCAAAAGAAATGAGGTCTTAGAACAGATGGGAATGTCTGTGGTTAAACCTGTGTAGAACACACAGGCCAGAGCAGAAAGTGATGGGGTCCCCCATTTCTAGAACCACATGTGGCCCCAGTTTGATGGTGATTGAACTTATTCTTTTCTTCCCTCTCCACCTTAGAACCTGCTGTCAAAGAAAAAAACAGTACAAAAAGATGGACGACACTCAACACACGACATCAGGCCTAGCTCAGATAGCTTCTGAGGCCTGATTACCAAAACCAACAATCTGACACACCACGTCACCGTAAGTGGAATAGCTTCATTTTTCAGACTGTTGGTTGCACGAAATGTGTATTGAGGAGCTCTGAAAATCCATGATAGTGATGATGATGATTATATTACATACTGTAGATTGATAATAATTACATGAATTAATTAATAAATACCAGTAAATAGAATATCCAGTAATTAATCATATAACTCATAAACAGTTGAGACTTGTAAACAGTCTTGAGACTGTCTTACCATAAAAAGCAATGTGGTACACGAAACAACATGAAATTCAAGTTGTCATGCAATTTGAATCGATTCGTAGTGTAAATATCTAAGTTATGATCAAAAGAGACAAAAAAAAAAGGAAATAGACTCACTTTAGCATTGTGGTCAGGTTTACAGAGCTCTCTGTCTTTGCCTGCGAACCCAACAAGAACACAACACTTTGGTTTACATCATTGCAATTCAACAGTAGCTTGTTTTTAGAGTGGTACAAGGCACCCACCAGGGAGAAGGTGCCATATTCAGCCCTCAGCAGGTGGGTCAGCAGACCCGTCACGGATGTCTGATCCCCCCAGCTCCACCGGGCTGTGTTGACATAGGATGACATGGGCAGGTAGACATAAGGCAAGAAACCAACCAGGAAACACAGTCCGAGAGACAGAAGGCCACGCAAAGACAGCTCCTGTTGACACAGTTTGGACAGAGATGTTTTCCAACACATCACACTTTCACAATCATTTCTTGCCTTAATACACAACCGTCAAGTCCATTGCTACTATTACATTTTTCTGAAGTTTGCTGGGAAATTACTGAAGCAGTTCAGATCTCCTTCTGAGAAAATTGGCCCAACTTTGGAAAAAGAACAGACAGGATTTTAAATAAGGGAGGTTTTTATGAGAATATACATCTTTTTATCTCTGCCAGAAAAAAACTGCCTCCAGGCTTATTTTTTCTTGGATAAGCCTTTTCTGTTTATGCCGTTTAGTGGTATACAGAGGTATTTCTGATATACTGTCCACAGAGTGGCAAAATTCAAAAATGGGATGTTTAATTGCTGCCTGTGCCCAACGGTGCATAGAGCTATAACTTTCCAAATCACACATTTAAAATCTGCTCCATGTGAGCTGTTATACTTTAAACTTCAGAACTTACCCTGCAATAGTAAAGTCGGTGAAGGACCCAGGGAATGATGACCAGTACATACAGCACCAGGGTGTGCTGGTTGCAGAGCCCCAAACCACAGCACAGGGCTCCCCAACATGCAGCCTGACAAGAGTTATGGTATTGCGCTGACATTCCAACTGATGTTTTATTAGTATCATCAGGAGCTGATGACTGATGCACGTGCTGAACTGAGTTACCTTCCTCCTCTGGGTGGCGTTTTCAGCGCAGTGGAAGCTGGCGATCAAGAAGAAGAGCAGACCAACAAAGCAGTTGTTAAGGGTGAAGACCTCCGCCACCACGGACCACTGCCAGCTCAGCCGGGACACAGCGAACAGGCCTCCAGCTAGAACTGCCCCAGGACCAGGACCTGCCAACCTGACGGCGAAAGAGGACAGACGTTCAGTTTTCTTGGATGAATTTGACTTTTTCCATTACAACTGAGGACAACCAAAAAAAAAAAACATTTAAAATTTTTTTAAAAATGGAGCAATCCTAGCCTTACCATTTCATATTTTCCATGTGACTTCTTTAAGTATTATATCTGATCTAAGTCAAATTGTGCTGCACTAAGAAAGGCAAAACAAAGTCAGCAGCCTGAGTCAAAATAAAATTTCTGCCATCAAATAAAGCTGTTACTTCCCTCAGACTAATTTGAGGACCCATTATTATAATCTCCCTCCAACCCAAGTTTGCTTCTTGAACAAGACCTTGAAAAATATTCTGTGAATTGGGCCACGCACATATCATGAGCACTCCCACCTCAGCAGCCGGTTGATCTGGAGCAGACTGCCACAGAAACCATCGTGGTAGAGATAGCCTGTTATCCTCCGCTTCTTAAATATAATGTGTGCACAAAAGTTTCCCCTTCCCCCCCTCCTGTACTGTCTCCATCTCCTTTGCGGTAACTGAAGCAAACTTGGGATAATCTGTCATACGCTAAGACCCACCACTTACTAAAATGAGAGACAGAGGGGGAGAAAAGGAGGCGACAAATGATGGGGAGAGGGGAGAGAAAGGAAAATTGTGCAGAGGAGTGTGCGTTAAAGGGGTGAGTCAGTGTGCTGGATAAAGGATGAAATAAAGGAAAAGGAAGAAAAAAGTTCAAGAAGAGAGAGAGGGGGGGGGAGAAAAGAAAAGAAAAAAAAACAGCACAGTCCCTAGCATGCTGGCTCTGAAATATGAGCAGGCTCGACAATTAGGGAAGTCAGGCAGTATGGCCCTTTCCGCCATTGTGTGGAGTGGCTTAGAGTCCTCATCAGCCTATCAGCTAACTGACAGGCAGAGAGCTGCTCTATTCAGCACCGCAGATACAAGCTGCAGGCCAAACGGCTGCCAGGTCCCTTATGACCCCACAATCCCTTGCCGGTGACAGCTTCAAGCTCCATAGCAAATTAGGCGCTCTCACATTACAATCGCAGAAGACAGATTCCATTAACGGTATCTGAAATTGAGTAGAGAGCAGGCCCGTTATCAGACCTGACTCATAAGCACCGCCATTAATCACAAGGCATGATACCATTTATACATTTCCAGCTCTCTGCCTGCCGCTGTGATAGTCAGCCACAAAAGGCCTGATGAGACTTAGGCTAGGGGAACAATGGAGCTTTCTGAGGAAAGCGCGGTAAATCAGGAAAAAAAGGAGAGCGAGTGCGAGAGGATGGTAAAAAAAAAAAGAAAAGAAAACTCTGCCGCTGACTACTTCCCCCTTTTTCTTGGGTTTTCTCTCTCCTTCGTTTCAGTATTTTTCCTGTGTTCACTGTAAAGCAAGCCTGGTAAATGTGTGTGTGTATGTGTGTGTGTGTGTGTGTGTGTGTGTGTGTGTGTGTGTGTGTGTGTGTGTGTGTGTGTGTGTGTACACACACTGATGGAGGGAGGGTGGGTGCTGTGTTGATGGGGCGTCTAGGAGTGGGTCTTAATAAGAGATAGAGGCGTCTTGCTCGCTGCCCCGCTCCAGGAATTAGTTACAACTTGAAGGAAGGATGAAAAAGGAAGGGAGGGGTGTGTGGGGCAGATCAGGACTTTTGTTGAGGTGCAGAGACCCCCCACACCCATAACTTTACCTCCCTGCATGGCAATTAACCCATAGCTCATGCACCTAGCAGGGGGGCTGATTTTGGGGGTGGGTAGCAGTGGGTGCAGAACAGTCATGGGGGGTCCAGGAGTGAGGTTATTACACCAAGTACTTTCCTGCCTCTGAAGCTTTGTGTGATGGCCAGGCAGCACTCGTCACACCTCCAGAGGCACACAAACATTCCTGTTCTTCAGTTCTTTATTTTCCATGAGTGCCTGACAAATCTCTCTGTTAGAGCTTGTCACTCGGTAAGAGCCCAGTGGTGTGTGCAGAGTGTGGGCTGTAAATGACCTGTCTGTCTGCGTGGGACCACCTGGGTTCCAGTCAAGTCTTCCCAGCCTCTCCACAGCTCATTCTCCAGGCTGGCTGTTCCCACGGCGTACAGATAAAGCTGGACATATTTTTGACACCAGTGTGTCCGTGTTCCCTGTTATCACGACTCAATGCGGGTGCAGGATGCTGCTGCACTCAAATGTTGTGGCTCACTGACAATGGCCTAGTTAAGACATAGCAGGGGAATAACACGTCTGACAACGACACCAAGCTGATCCTCCCTGCCAAAATGACTGTATCATCACTTGGGTAATTAACTGAATGACAAATATCATGCATCAAGTCTGGAATGAAGCACTCGCGTGGAAATAATGTGAGTGGTTAGGAAAGAAAATGATCAGAAATTCCACATGAGTTGCAATAAATTGGTGCACAATGGAATGCAAACAATACAAAGTGGAAAAAATAGAAAGGATTTGGAAAAATACAGAGATAAATAACAAAACAAATGAATATGAATGGTAAGTTATGACTTCAAGGACATAAGTAACTCAGTAAAAGCACTCTGAAGTGAGAGCGGCCTCGTCTAACCCATCACATCGTCTAATCCATCACATCTACAGTGTGGACCAGAGGCGTGTCAACACCCATCTGTGTCATCTGTGCAAAATAACAGCACACAAAAATCCAGCTCTCTGAATTGAATGCGGCTTCACGATGAAGCTGGCCAAGGTCGCCGCCGTCACACACCACCCCAGGGAACAGACAATACCAATGCTGTGCCATCACGGATCAGCGCTGCACCGCTCTCTAAACGAGTGGCGGTTAGGGGAAGCAGTGCTGGAAAAGAATCACACATTCCTGAAGAGCAGACAGCCCCAGAGAGGAAGAGGAGGAGGAGGAGGAGGCCTGCTTGGAATGAAGCTGAGGATTCCAGCTGGCCCTCAATCACACCTCAGGGCTCTCCTCTGGCCAGGACACCCGGCCGGCTACTGAGCAGCTATTATGTGACACTGAGTCAGACACACTGCTTTGAAATTCCTAAGCCAAACAGAAAGTCATATATAAATTTAAGCTTTTAAAATATACCCTGGATATTTGTAATAAAAGCGCATACTGCCCTAAAAAATGTTTTACGACTTGTAGAAGTAGTAATATTTAGGCTAGTAATACTTCAGCATTATTGTTTATTGTCTTCAACTACGTTCTTATAATATAACCACATTGTGTTATCGTTTTATTAAATTCTAAAGGAATGCTCCTATGATGTTACTTCTCAAGTTCATTTAATCCAACAGAGCTCTACTCACCCTGTCAAAACAGATGTGTAATGTTTTCTTGTGGGGCGTTACAATATAAAGGAAAAGCTGTACTCTAATGAAATTGATGACTTCATCATCCCATTTGTTTGTGATTGTGGCATCACAATAACTGGGGGCACGTGGCTCTGAACACATGAACATTTACCAATCACTATTGAATTTTGATTGCATTACAAGAAAGTTCTAACCAGTGGTTTACTGTTTTTACGCAAACGCAAACTGTCATGCTATGTTAGCCAGCAGTTGTACTGACAATGCCTTTACTGTCTCTATAAATCTCCTAACTTAATGGAGGTGTAATTTCAGATTAAAGCATCTCGTCAAGTGAGTAATTTCAAGCAAATTCTAATCAAAACCTTACTACAAATTCACTAATTTTATTTTACATGCAAAGACCATAAGAGTCATCCTCCCATTACCTGTGTATGACCTCTTGTCTTTGGAGGGTTGTAGTGAACTGATAGTGATAATGGGTGAGCAGCAGGCTACACCTCAGAGCCTGCTCCTCACATGGAGCATGCAATGTGATTAATTACACTGACGAATTTGTTGTGTTTACTGTTTGCCAATGGTGATCTGTTGACAACAACTGAAAACATTTTTTAGTGATGGATGTATTTTCTTTTTAATATTTTGTTGATTTGTAAAAAACATTCATTCATTCATTTTCCATACCGCCTCTTCCTCTATCGAGGGTCACGGTGGTTGCTGGACTCTATCCCAGCAGACGAACAACCACTCACGCCTGCGACTCACGCCTGCCTGCTCTGACAGAAAGGAGGGTAAATAAGGGCCCCAGTTCTGCCACTCTGACTCCCCTCCTCCAGGAGAGCGCTCCAGTGCTCCGAGTGCCTGTAAAATTAATCACCACAATTCTACTCAAACAATGCAACCACTGACATGTCAATTTCTCCCAGAATGCCATCTTAATCTCCACCCAACACACAAAAAAATTACAGGAAGAGGGGGGAAAAACAATTTACAAAAATCATGTCTTTATGCAATTCACTGAATGCCATTTTTATTGCTGCTTTTTCCAACAAAGTCATTAGGCACACACCAGTGATACATAAATGTTGCTGTATAGATTCCATTAACTAATTCTGGGTGAATTGTAATTGCCGAGTCTGATCCGTCTCCGTGCCTGGTGCCTTATTAAGACCGCCTGTGGTGGGTGAGGAATGTAATATTGACGTCCGAGGCAGACACAATCTCAGGCCCACGGGCGAAAGGAATATTAAACTGGTACTGCATTCTGCTGTCTATCTAACCCTCCTCCCTCCTCCGCTCTATCCCCAACCCATAGCCAGTAATGAGGAAATAACATCTTCATTAGACATCTGTTTAACTGTATTAGAGGATGAGTCCTGGGGGAAACATTGGTCATGCTGAGGATGGGGGAGAGTAAAGGAGATCTGTTGGACTACAATGTGTCGGAGGAGATACTGAAGGAATGGAACAAAAGTTCCAGATATTGGTGCTGTTAAGACAAATGGACCTAAGATTCCCTTCTGCCTTTTCCAGAGGATGCCGGTGTGGGTCTATTCTCTGTTGCCACTCGGGATGAAGATTTTATCTGACTTCAGCAGCTCCTTTGCACCTTTTTGCATGAAATAAATCTATTCAGCTGTTACCAAGGTATCAGAACTTACCTCAGGATGTCACAAACATAACAAACGACTGCAAAGCAACACAATACCCACACAAGTTGCTCTTGAAATGACCCCAGAGATATTCTCTGTGGAAAAACAAACCTCCTGTGCAAGGAGGGAAAGTGCCATCAGGACCATATGGTGGAGGTACTTATAAGGAGCTATGGATTCAGAGCAAGGCGGTGGATGGCGTTGTGCCCAACCTCCGGTCCTGAGGTATCAGCTGTGCCACGAGCCTTCACAGGTGTGTGTTTGATTTCCAAGTCCGCCGGGCAAAGGGGAGACCAGAAACTTTTGGTGTGCTTCAACACTCCTGTGACGTAAGCATGTGATCAAACAAAAACTGCTGATGACTGAGTGCTGGTAGGTTGTTTTTCTGCTCTATTGGATGTCAGCATGCTAATGCGTCCGCCCCTGGTTTCTCTGGATAATCTCAGAAATGGAGAAAGATTCCTCGCAGGTAGGCAGAGATTCAGAGCAGCTTTGGCAGATAAATTGTGAAACGAGAGAGCAGAGAGAACCCAGCTGTCTGGATTATCCCACTATCAAGGGTTCTTCTAGAGGCTCACGGAACAGGCCTTTACATTTCACAGGCCAAATGTTTCTTTCTGCAAACCTCCGAGTGCAATCAATACTAATTATTATAACGGCCGCCATCCTCAAAGGCTTGTCAGGCCATGGTGCGAAAACATAACAAGACATGCAATTTGGCCATCAAACCATGTGATCAAGCCAAAAGAAGTGTAATTGACAAATCAAAGGGAGGGTAAATTCTACATTTAAACTTATGCAAAAGAGAGAAGTGGCTTCCAAACCTATCAACTTACGTTCCCCCACATTAAACACAGCAATCTGGCCGACTAATTTAAATTGATACATCAAAGGCTCGCCATGTTGGGCATACTCCAGATGAATTTCAAGGTCTTACAATTTTACTATTTGAGAGAAACTGCCTTCAAGTACCCATATTATCCTTCAACATATTTTAGCATGAGAAAATAAGCACATAAATTTGTGATTTCTTTGGGGGCAGAAACATACTTTACTTAAACATAGTTGAAAAGTTTATTAGAGTCTCAAAGAGCAAAAAACAACGCGAGACTTTTCCATATTTAATAGTTACGTTGAAAATGGAATGCCAAACATTTAGTGCAAGAACAGGGGAGTTATGAACGGGGGCACCACCTGGTCAGTTTCGGTATTTCACCTGAAGGAAAGAGCAGAGAACTCCTGCAGGGATGAGGCATGACAGTCTTCTGCATGGTCAAACCAATAACAAATAACTTGACAAAAATGAGAGGAAAAACCGACTCCCCCTTTTACCCCCATATTTTGCCCACTCCAGTAACCCCTCATTAGGTGGAGGGAATGCCAACTGATCCACAGCTGTGAGCTCATCCTAAACTAGGCCCTGAGCAGATAACGACTGAAGCCTTTTATGCTTATTTTTCAAATTGAAAGCATAGATTATACGTTCATACTTAAAAGCTTACATGGTGTGACTATGTGCTCTGGCTGAAGTCCTCATGACCCATGTTCAGGGTGTGTGAGTTGGAGGTCGTCATAATGACTTTTTACTTGACCATAATCCAAAATTGGATCTAAATCCCCAGAGATTACAAACAGGGCAACAGTTAACAGGCACACTGTGAGCCAAATATCAGCCAGACTGCATGGATATTTTTTGGCCTCAGATTTACAGTTGCAAATGACGAGCCAAGAGCTGAAATCGTCCAATAGATTAATAAGTCATCAAATACTGTATATTAAGAGTAGGGGGCAGAAAAGATATAGAGCCAGAAAGCCTTAGAAAGGGCAGCACTCCTTCAATTGTTTTGCTCTTCCTCGCGGTCCTATCCTTTTCTCTGAAGCAGTAAAACAGGTTAAGAATAACCCTAAAACCCTGGCCAGCGAAATGCAAACACACACACACAGACACCCACACACACACGCACGCACACACAAACACAAAAACCACAAATTCCATCACTAGCTTCTGCCAAAGTGTACAGCAGAAAAAAAAAATTACATCACATTCAACAATTCTTATTCTGGAAGAGTACATCAGATGTATACAAAATGCAGGAAAATGCCCCAGTATGCATAAACACAGACAAAAGGAAAAATGTTGACACTATGCTGCCACCAACAATGCAATGTGGAAAATTACTAAGATCAGCAAAAAAAAAGGGTCGAGCCAACTATGGGAGATAATCACACATAAAGGAAGAGGTAAAATTCTCCTTACATGATAGGGTCAGCAGCAGGCAAAAACTGCAGGGTGGGTGGATGGCAGTGCAGAACGGACCACTGTGCTCATGACTGAGCAAAGGGGGACATGGTGGAAGGGATGAGAAAGGGAGGAGTGGAGTTTGTGATTCTGTCCCTCTCATACCCGGGAGGCAAGAACGGGGAGATAAGAAATCGTGCCATGTCAGAATTGGGAGCATGCTGGGCAATGGGGGGGGGGCAGTAGAGCGGGGACGTCAGGGTGGGGGTTGGAGGGCACAATAATTGGGATATACATACACACGTACACTCACAACGGGTGGCTGATGGGTAAACAGGCAGGGCAGCGAGGTGGGGGGAGGAGGGTGACCGGGCTCTGCTCCTGAATACTGAGCAGAGGATCAGGCATGTCGCTGCCAGCCTGTCAGGACCTACAAATACCACTCTCTGTTCAACATGAAAAAGTCAGCAAGGAAATGTTTTAAGGCCCCCTCCACTCCTAAAATATTTCTTTCAGATGTTTCACTTTTAGCATATAAATTCATGTATGTGCAGAGTTTGTCATTAGAATGTTGTTATCATACTTCACTACTGAAGTGGGAATGATTGTCTGTGCTTTCCTGAAATCCAGGTTTGAGTCACACGCCTCACAGCCAGCTGTGAAACACTGTGTGAGGATGCCAAGTACAAGAGAGAAATAACCACTGAGAATGCTGAAAAGCATTATTGTTTATGAAAGAGTAGAAGATAAACATGAACGAATTGTGGAAAACGACATTAGAAACTTATACATTATACTCACTTGCAGACAGAAATGCAAAGGGCACCACTGGCTGCAGCCCCCAGCAGACTGCTCATCAAGTTGACACTGTGGGCTGGAGAGAGTGATGGTAGAACACGAATGGCCAGGTGAGCCAGCATGGTAAAGAGAGGGTATCCTGGAGGATGGGCCACCTATGGACAAAAACAGAGAAAGCAATCCGAAGATGACCTGAGAGACACCAAAAAGCTTCAACAGAACCACCGCAACGCAAAAGGTTTTGATGGTATTCAATGGAATTTTCTGGAAAGTCGGACAATTTTGAGGTTATGTCCACAGATTGCAGCTGACCTACTTTAAATGTGTTCAGTCCAATCAAAACCTTAATGATACAATTTCATCAAAAGTTTTCATATAACTTGGACATTGTGGCCATTGTGGTTTGGTGAGGGGAGATCCATTTGCATGTGGTTACGGGGACCTATTCTTTAACCCAGTTTTAAACTTTAGCTTTGCCAATGGGCATTGGAGGAGGTTGTGTCATGAGTGTTGTGGGTTTGTTTGTCTGTATATCAGTATGTGTTTAATCAAAATAACCAAAAAAGATTTTAACAACTTTCCATGAAGTTCTGTGGAAACCAATCAGATCCAGAGTAGTAATAGTAGTAATAATAGTTTGGTTGATAATCATTAGGTGGGAGGACCATCTTGGTACCCTCTGCTTAGTGATGTGTTTTAATTTAGTCAGACTAAATCTAGGTCTTCTGCCATAGCGGATAGGTGTGTTACACTACAAATGCCATGACTGTAAAATGACTGTGACACTAGAGCCCACTTCTCCTTCGTCTTCTCTTCCTTTTCTCTGGCCTCTTCTCAAGGACAACGTGGCTCCCTAGAGCCTGCGGTAGTGCGTGTGGAGCTCACCAGCCCCCCAAACCACCTCCAAGCAGCAGTATTTCCCGCTTGGGGGATCTCAGCAATCACAGCAATTAGCCACTAAGTCTCCTCCACCCAGATAAGGGCTCAGTCATTAAACACAGTCTCATTCCCTGGCACTGATAACACAAGTCATGCAGGGGCAGCACTACAGACGAACAAAGAGCTGAAAGGTGAGAGTGTGACAGACTACCTCACTGGTCACCACAGACACGATGAAGGTGGCTCGCTTACATAGAAACAACTTTGAATTTGAAGGGGATGAATTGGGGGTATTATGGGTCAGAAAAAAATGACATGAGATAAAATAGAGAATTAATAACAGGAAGGATAACGCGCAGGCTGCTGGGTGAAATGTTGGAATGTTGACAGCTAGGTAACTTACACAAAGTGAGCATCAGTAAAAGGGAGTGTGTGGATGAGGAGTGGACAGACAAGCCGCAGAAGGACAGCTGAGGGACACGAGCCACAGGGAGAATGGGATGGCAGAACTCTGGAGCTCTAGAGATCAGAAGGGGGGGGCCAGCAGCCTGGGACCGAGGGACAGTCTGCGAGGCCCTGGGGAGGCCTGAAAGGCAGACAGGCAGGCCACACGGACTGCAGCACTAACGGCAGGATTACTGGCATAGTGACACCGACACAGCCTCCCTAAAAGGATCACAGCGGCGTAATAAACTTTATTAAATAATAAAACTTATTATAACTGTTAACCCGATTTAGTTCATTCTTCGCGGCTTACACACATACAAAAAAAGAGGGTTGGATATAATAAGCCTTATACCGTACATAAGGCAAAGCCTACAAAAGCCATCGCCTTACCATTGACTTTAATTGGATTTGAAAAACGGGTTGCAAATTATAGCATTCTCTACTTGCAACTTAGTAAAATAAGTGCATAGAAAAGAAGGGGAAAACCTGTGGACTGAAAGTAAATTAATCTGCTTTCTGCCCATGCTTAATTAAACTTCCTTAATGCTTATAAGAGTTAATGAGTGAATTGATTAAACAATGCAGCTAATACTTACCCCCAGCTCACAAGCAGTGGTGATCAGCTCTCCTGTGGAAGAGAAAAGGGGAGGAAATTAATGTAAACCCAATAATTATTATTAAGAGACAAGTCTGCTCCCAAAGTTTTCCCAAATCAAATACTTGCACTGGGGTTTTGCATTAATTTGCCAGGATCAAAACCTACAAATCTTCCCAGTGTGACATTTCCTAAGCGGCACGCTCATTCTCTTCATCTCTCGCCTCTCCCCTGATGCCTCCCTCCCTTCCTGTAGCACATACACACAGATACAAACACACACCAACCATTAGATTCCCTCGCCAGTGCTCTGTCACACAAAGACACACATATGCTGATCTGAGAATAATGCTCCCAGTCCCATCCTCCCCGTGCATCTGGGTCCCTTTACTCTTTCTTCTACCGCTCCAGAATGCCTCTTTGCTGCTCCCACATTCCCTACGTGTCAATGTCTCAATGTCTTGTTTAGTCCGTTGGGCACAAACAGAAAAGGCAACGTTTGTGACAGTCACAGAATGAGGTAAGCTGTAAAAATAAGAGCTAGTTGCACAATTTTTTGACAAGCTCTGTGTGAGGCGCAGCACAAAGTGAAAAGAAAACCCCTAAAAGCTATTTGAGGAAGCTTTAATGTATCTGGGCATAAACCCATTTGTGCCAGAATACACCCAGAGCATTTCAAATTATACTGATTTCTCACCCAATGTTTGCATCTCCCACTCATGAAAATTGAAATTTGGTTCAGATTAAATGACAGTGATAAATGTTTGGGTTCAGGACAGCTCCCTCTACTGGTAGGAAATGGAGAGTCATTTCCTCCATCCTAAATGGTTCACGAAAAAGTGGCCTCGTGTTTCTATTACTTCACCTATTTCCAAGCTACTCAGGATTCCCGGTGGATTCATTCATATACAGCAACACAGCCTCTACTCTAAAAATGTAAATTAGTACAAATATTTTTGCAAAGATTAATGCAGGTTATTTTTGATCAAAGCATCTGTGCTTACATTTTCGGAATTTTCATTTGAGGAGCAGGAACTTTAAGCCCTGATGCAGTACCAACCATTATAAAACAGAGTGACTACATTTCCGATGACATTGGCTGCGTCACACATTTTGCAACCTTGTCGATACAGTGAATTACTATGCCTAAAATTCTGCCACATGACGAGCCCCAACTCTTATCAGTCTAATGGACCATGAAGTCAGAACTCCTCCACCTGCACAGCTTAAATGTTTTCACAGCTCCATTTCACCTGGCATGAGCCGCCAGCTACCTGCCATCATTTTTACATCACACTTTCTCATCCCTCATCAATTTCTCAATTTCACTCATTTTACATCAGTAGTGGCATACTTTTACACCATTCAATACAGAAAATCATAAACTAATACTGAGCCAAACATCCATCTCAGTGCCACAGAAATGCAGTTCTGCAGCCCCAGTACTAAAAAGGGAAAATATTGACTCAACGGGGTAGCAGCATGAGTGCCAAGAGTCTTTGTGATAGTGGAGCATGGGCACCCACACCAGTCTTCCCATAATCCCCATCATTTCCACACTTCACATTCCTAGACAACAGCGTACCCGCAGGGCTGTACTCAAGCCTCTCCAGGGCACATCACACCTAAAGAGATTAGGACACAGAGACGGAGACCTGGAGAATTCCGAAGGGTGTTCAGCTGGCACTATCAGAGTGGGCATCCTGCACCGTCCCTAAACACTGTGGAGAAGGGGCTGGCCATTTTTTCAAAGGAACCATTCGCTAGAGAGCAGCACAGCTACTCATAGCTCTAACTGCCTGCTCACTCCTCATCTCTGCTTGCTCATATCTGGCCAAGCTTTTCGAATACTTTCATTTTGCAAAATGTGCATTCTCCTCCACAGCAGCTTGTATGCCGGAGCAGTGCAAACAAGCAGAACCTTCATGCCCTCAAGTCCTCAATTACAAGTTTGTAACCAAGCTGTCACTTTTGATCACTGTTTGTAATTGTGCTGTTCAGTTCTTCATTTACTGACAGAAAACACACTGGTCTGCAAATAAAATGGATTGGGCATTGTTACATTCATTTATTTTGTATAGTTGATTATTTTTTGCATGGAGGCTGATGCCTCACACAACTAACGATGGACAAGTGGACAGGTCTCCAGGTCATTACAGGACAGATGTACAAAGACAGAAAAACTGTGGGGAAACTAAGAATGACCAATTCACCTATATTTCATGTTTTTGTTCTGTGGGACCTATAGACCCCGCACAGAAAAGCCAGTGGCTGTGAACCCACAACCATACTGCGGTGAGATCTCAGTGCTATCCCAACTACTGCACCATTGTGCCGCCACACTCCCAACAAAAACTAAGGCAATAAGAGACTGCAACCTTGACCTTCAGGATACCCTGAAAGTAGTACCAGACAAGTGCATAGCTTGGACCTTTCAGGGGTAGGTCAAAGCAACCATTGATCAAAGCTAATGCATAGGTAAATCAAAGCACTAGCTTTGATCTATGGTCTTACTCACACTGGCCTTCTCCCTCGTCTTTCTATCTTATCCAGTTCCTGAGTGTACAAAAGTTCATCCCCTTTGCCGCCCGAGTAATCTGCTTTTTGTTTCATCCTCTTATCTGCAACAGTTGCGAAAATATTGGGTGGACATACTAACGGACGAACAGACAAATGAACACACGAAGACTGACAATTACAACACTTCACCGCTTTTAAGCGAGACATAATAAATCCAGGCACGATTCAAAAAATATCAGTTCTACCTTGTTATTCCTAGAACTATTACAACTATTACTATTTTTTTTCTTGAAGCTCCAGTAAAAAAATAGTAATATCTGACAAATAATGGGCGGCAGTGGCTCAGTGGTAGAGCAGACGTCTTCAGACCAGACATCGGCCAGCCATCGGCGGTTCGCTTCCTGCTCCTGCCAGACATCTTCGAAATTTGAGATGACCATGGGAGGTGTCAGCTCACCTCCCGGCCACTGCCGAGGTGCCCTTGAGCAAGCCCCCCCCCCCCCCACAAGCTGCTCATTGGGGCGCACGCCGAAGTTGCAATCCATCACTCCGCATCCCTTGTACTGATTGTTGTTGTTAATTGCATGCCTACAGGCATCTAGTGTGTTGTGTTTGTTCAGGGGCCTCTATACAATGTTTGTGTGCTCTGACTAATACATGTATATATGCATGTACAAAAGTGGAGTGTAAAGATAATTTCCCCATTGTATGAATAAATAAAGTGATTTAATCTTTTAATTTAATCTTTAATACGACTTGACACACACACACACACACACACACAGTATAAACACAGTATAATGCGTTAACAATTTTATTTTTGTGTGTTAACATAACATACATTTAATATAAGGAAGGAAAACACTTAAGTCAGTGATCACATTTATTTTGAAACCAATATATCAATATTTACATTTTCCGTTCAGAAGTCCTGATGACGTGAATTCGGCTTCACACACAAGCACCACGGACACAACACACACATCCACACGGCGTCACACGTCTGGCTGCCTGGCAACACTACAACGCCGAATGAGCATTAGCTGACAGGCTAGCACCAACCTGAGTCTCCGCCGGGCACAGTCCTCTGGACACAAGGCACGTATAGAGCGGCGACACAAGCGACCGTAGTGCCTGTCAGTATCCAGCTGTTCTTCTGCTCCGTGGACATTTTTCTTTCTGAATAAGAGCCGACAGCCTTTAGAGATCTGCTCCTCTCAACCAACTACCGGGCTAGCTAGCCGTCACACTTGTTCATGTCGAGCGCTGACAGTACTTTTTTTTTTTTTTTTTTTTAGAAATCAGCCAAAGTGAAACAATATGTTAATCCAGAGATTAAACGAAGTTGATATAGCGACAACTGGAAAATAAATTAACGGTTTTGTTTGAGCAGGTTTTAACTGAGGGAAATTGAAGCGATCCAAATGTGTAACCAGGAAGTAGCAGCCTGAATTCTCGTCCAGCTAATCTCGCGATACTTCCGACCAGACGCGCTCACGTTGAAGCTGACAGCTGTAACCTGAAGTTTAGGTCCGTCTGGGCGGAATACGAAGTGGCTGTACTTGTTAGAAAGGCTGGACGCTGTCATCACTTTTGTTCATATGGCTGACAGAAGGAAGTCCTGCTATTATTGTGGACACAATCACAACCGGTAATGTGTGTTTTTCAAGAAATGTGTGGATGTGCTTTTCCACAACATCTTCCAAATGTCCTGAGGACTGGAGATATTGACATTCATATCCCCAAGTGGTTCCATTTGCTGAGGAATCAAAAGCCTCAGAATTTTTTTTAATAGATAGATTGGAGAGATTGCTTCATCAGATTGTGAATTTGTACAAACGCTTTGTTGATGTACAAATACAAGTGTAAGAGTAGTTTCCAATCTTTGACAAGTGGGCAGCATGACTAAAGTATACAAACCAAACTCAGTGGAACACTTCCTCAATATGCTATTATTGAACATGCTCCAGTGTATGGACTATTTGTGTGATCTCTTTGCTCCAGAGGCACGGCTTAAAAGTATTGACATTCCAGGTGGAGTCACACTCAAACATTGCTGCCAGTCTTATCTGATTCAGAGCCTTTCAATGAAGCTACACGCCAGAAGTTTAAAGGTGATGACTGGATTTACCTGAACTTCCTAACAGATGTATTATTATGATCGTCCTTCTCTTAAAATAAAGTACTTTTTTGATAGTTAACACCTGGGATCCTGTGGGAGTAATATTATTGGGGGTAATACTACCTCATTTTAATATTATCATTCTAGTTTCAACAGCTAAAACACAATTAATTGTATCAGAGAAGCACCAGATTATAACTGAAACAAGATACACCCATAAAAGTCTCACAAGTGCCCATATTTCACAGGATGAAGGGTGACCGTATTAAATAAATTGCCCTACTGAACTGATAATAATCCCAGCCCACCGTAAATGAGTCTGATCCCTCAGTAAATTGAGCCATTGGTGAGGTGGAGTGGTGTCAGCACCTAGCCAACTCTCAGATGGCGCTCTAATCCTCACTTCCCTCTCACCACCACCTTCATCGTCTAATCAGTCTTGAACACACACACATACGCACACACACACGCACGCACACACACACACACACACACACACACACACACACACACACACACACACACACACACACAAAATGTTCACACCCATCTGACACAAGTACTCACCCTTCCTCATACTTGGGCTCAGCCATCTCTTCAGTGTGATGTCACTGGTAATCCACACTCTGGTTATCCGCTGGGTTGCAATGTTGCCAGAGGCATACGAGGAGGAGATGGAGGGAATTTGGATTGGAAGGGTGTGCACATCATTTTCTAAAAAAACCAACACTTTTATTTGCCCCCTGCCAAGCTGAACAGCATATGCACAAATGCTAAATGGAGTATTAATGTGGACATACATTTCAGCGGCGATGGGGAAGATAAAGCAGAGCTGCGAGTGCATTCATAGCAGCCTGTAGCTTCTATTCCAGGCACAGAGGAATCATTAGAGAGTCTGTTGGATTAAGCACATCCTCCCCTTCTCCACCCCATGCATCCAGAAAATGCAAGTACTTTTTATTGACAGCTTGCCCAAACAGAGGAATTAACCACATGGTGGAAGCCCTCGTTCCATATGGCACCAAGTTATTAGCAAACATTAGTTGACTGTAATAGCAGTGGTATTAAAATCATTATCTTTTCAGATTTTATGTGAGGCCTATGTTTGTGTGTGTGTGTGTGTGTGTGTGTGTGTGTGCGTGCGTGCGTGCGTGTGTGTGTGAGAGAGAGAGAGAGAGAGAGAGAGAGAGAGAGCACATTTACACAAACTCAGCATGTGCCAGTGTGTGTGATTAGAGACTTCTAATGTTCCAGCTCTGGGGATTTGTAGAATAAGATAAAAAAGGGCATTAATGGTGAATTGTGACGGTCCAACAGAGCAAAACTGTTGTTTGAAATGTGCATACGTTTCCTCTGCAGAATCCTTTTCACATCAACAATCTATATTGTCTCTTCTGACTGCTGCTGAGTTTTGTAATTCTGCACCTCTTGAAAACACACCGGATAGCCACGCATGAGCGACTGGCTTACCAGACCACTGAGTGAAATTCAATTTATTTGATTTTGTATTTTCCTCACTTACCACATATCTGTTTTAATCTTACCTTAAGCATCCTTGAAATGAGGTGTAATCCAGTTAAGCCCTTTGAATCTGCTTCACAGCCACATTACACCCATTCATCATCCCATAAACAGTCTCAATATTAAACACTTGCTCACCGAGTGTCCACAAGCCAAAATCCACATACCGCAGTTACATTAAAGGATCCAAAATGGTCACATCAGCGTTTGTGCGAGTGTGACGAAGGCTCTTCAAAGGGAACCCGTACTATTTGATTTTCTCTAGGTTAGAAACATAACAAAACGTTGAGTGTGTTGGGTCCAATGTGATTAACAGACTGTGAATATAATCATTTTAATGTGCAGATTTAGTTTCTTTTTTTTACTTGTGTGTAACATAAATCCCCTCATTCAGAGACCTTCTACTTCATATCATATAAAATAATCACCCTCTCTCTTCATTCAGAAAACCATTCACCATTATTATAAGAAACAAATGTTTAGCAAAAATTAACAAAATAAGTCAACCTCTCTGCATTTCTGCTAAAATATAATGAGGCCTTGAACCAGCAAGTCTTCAAAGATATTATTTATCCTCTGTGATCCTTTGTCATTACAAGAAGCAGGGGACTCAAACAGGAGTAATAACAAGGCACACTGCTGTTTCTTTGTAACATGTGGCTACCTAAATGATCCTAAATAAGATAGATGACAAGGATAAAGCAAATCATAATCGCCATTTTGCACAATGGAACATAATAGTCTGTGGAGAGCCGGGGACAACAAACAGAGCTCCTGGTTCCCATCGCCTGGAGCAGCACACCTAGTCGAGAGCAATTAAAATGAGAGGATTCAATTTTGTCAAACACCAGGAACCTGAGATAAATCTTGTATCTCATTTTCCAGTAGAGGACACTCCCTCACGCCGGCGCTATCGTGTTTGTTCTGGTGTTTTTAAGAAACAGTCGGCTGCTGACGGAGTTGGTAAAACAACCCCATTCCATCCTTTACACTAATCCCAATCATTCCAGTATGAGAGGCGGGGGTGAGACTGGGAATAAAAGGTGACCTCAGACTGCAGTGATGCCGTAAAATTTGGACACCCCTCCTGTACTGTTTCCATGTGAGAGAAATCCACTTACTTGAACTGATAAAGATTTAATTAACACATGATATGCAATTATTCCATGATTAAAGTAATTTGTCCATGTGTTTGGTGGAGAAAAGACAGAGAGAGAGAGAGAGGGAGAGAGAGCACCAGGGGCCCAAAGACTCTCAACGTTTGTATTTATGACTTCATTCTCCTTTCCCTTCACATGTTCTAATACAATATTTATAGCAGCTCCTCCATGACCTGTGTTTATTTGCCATTTATTTGAAAACTCATTTGATATTCATTGAGAAAGTAATAAGCCAAGGACGGTGTCAAATCAAGACCCACGTGAAATAGCAAATATGCCTGATACAATCATAATCCTGTTCAAACTGCAGTACATACGGCTCGATTGGTGTGATGGTACACCTGCAAATCAAGCAGACAAAATACCACAAAAATAGGAATTTATTTATTGTTTTTTTTATTAGATCTAATCTCGTGGAACCAAAGTAAAAGTTATGACATGTTTGACCTTGGCCACTGATGGAGAAAGGTGAGATCAGTTCACATTGAAACATCTGAGGTGCTGACACGGCGTGACTAACCACACAAGACAGAAATAGTGTAACCAACATCATCCTATGTTTGCCACCACACCACGGCGGTCCAATATGCTAGATTAGAAAAAAAAATGGCTGCCAAGTTTACTATTAAAAACCAGGGAGACAAAATATGTCTCACATTTCCTTCTGAGGGTTGCATGTGATGTTGCTGAATTTACGCACGGGGAAGAGCACTATCTCTTATTTACAGATGATGATATGCATATAATTTTGCTCAGCACCATGTTGGGTAATTTAGGTAAGTAACACACACTTAAACTTGCCAGCTAAGGTGTCCTGCTGATAGCTTGGCACCCAGCCTGCAGCCACCTGTGGCATTTCATGTAAGGTGTTGGGTGGGTGGAGGGCGGGGGTGGGGGCAGAAAAAATGGAGAGAAGAAAAACCCGACTGAGGTTGAAGCCTACAAAAATCCTGAAGAAAAGTGTAAAGGGACGTTTTGCTTTGTGACAGACAGCTGCTGCACACTGTTCTGAAAAGCTTGTTGCTGAGTGTAAAACAATTTAAAAAATGTTAATGGTTTTGTAATGCTTTACACATTTTCTCAACTGTGGAGGATTCTGGAATCTGAGGTTAAACACAGATTCCTGTCTAGCAAGAAATATTTTGAAGAGTTACAAAATCTGTCATTACACATCGCTAAGAAGGTAACCGTGTTGTCTTTTGCTTTAAATTATGTTTAATTATTGCCTACGGGTACGCCATCAGCTTTACAGAAGGTTCGTTTATTTTTTCAAGCTTCAGCTTGTGAAAATAGCTGTGTAATGCATTTTGTGCCTCTAATAGGTTTTCAAAACTTACAATGGTGGTCGAGCTCTGGAGTCAGTGAAAGATGCAGGATTTTAAATATTTGGGGAGCTGAACTAAAATCAGGGATTCTTTTTTTATGTGCGTCTCATGTGTAACCTAACGTGGAATTATGGAATTAATGTCCTATTTAAGATTAAATTAACTATTTATGTCTATCTCCTGCAGCATTTCCTGGATCCATACTAACCAAACAGGGTGTGGAATTTTAAAGGACGTGTGCTCCAGCAGAACAGGTCTGGTGTTGGTCAGCAATTCTGTCTGGCAATAAATATGAACCCTTTACCCATAAAGGAATTTTTTGTACAATTATAACGTCAATGAAAAGATTGTGAAATTTGACAGAAGTTAATTAGGTTTTAAAAGGCGATGATAGAAGTTTGTTCAAAGGCCAGATTGGGTTTAGCACATGAACCTTTTCCATCCAGGAAGCTGCTTTAAGAAAAATATTGTATCATTCTTCTTTATTTGCATAACACTGCCCTGCTTAAGGCAGGGGAGTCACTGAGCGATCTTAAAATTAACATGCTGTCACCTTCAGTGTTTCTTCTGTCATTCAGAAAAACAGGCAAGTGTGCAGACATATGAACCCATCTCACATCTGCTGCAGAAAAGTTAATTAGGATGCAAGGCATCCCACAGCCCCATTTCTTTCCAAATGCATAACCGACATGTTATGTATTTAAATCCCTTTCATGTGGCCTTATTATAGAGGACATGAAGTCAAATGGGACTGATGGAAACTGTCATCGTACAATATTTTTGCAGGCACATAAAAATAAAAGCAAAACATAAAAAAAATCACAACTGTGCTTAATTGTCAGCTGCGTTTTCTGTATGATACCAGAAATTAAATCTCAAATTAATTTAAGAACAGTATAATTAATTTGATAAAGTTGCAAAGACATGGAATGTATGAAAGAGTAATCACTAAATGCCCAACTTAAAATGTGTAACATACGTCTCATGTGGTGAGTGTATTTGCTCATGTAGAGGATTTTCAGGCATTTATAGATATGTTAATTTAATTAGTTTTCAAATGAAATTGTGATGCATCAACGATGAGGTTTTTTTTTATTGTAAACATCAAACTTCCGTTTCTTTGCTGCAGGCTTGGTTGGCGGGCTTTGTGCCAATATCTGCATTGTTTAGGAAACAATGCCCTCTGGTGGGCACAGTGAAAAACTACATCCACTCAGTATAGGCCCTCGTGTCGTCATTTTGTATTGTAAATATTGTTAAGATAATAACAGATAAGATTTAATAAGAAAAAAATGTGACAAAAAATTGATTTCAAGAAAAATGTGTCCCTTATCTCAAAAAATGCTGTTTGATGGAGCTATCAGAACCACTAGGAACTATCAAAACTCATTTTTGGTAACTAAGATAGCAGGGAGACGCTCATACTGAAGGTGATGCAACAAATGTGTAATAGTGATTAAAGTTTGCTGCTGTTACGTGTGCAGAGCTGAAACATCTGGAGTTCACAGCAATACTGGTGTCAAAAAAACAGATTCTCATGAGCTGCACATAACCAGTGTCACAGGCTTATCTAGTACCGTTGACATTTTACACGACTCAGATTTCAAGAAGACCTATAATCAAAGAAAAGGAAGTCATTTTTCAGTTATTTTTAAAAAATATTTTATTCTTTGCAAAGGAGGCATTGGGAGAATCAGTGCTTTTTATGGCTTGTTGACAGAGTTCCTGTAATCATAGAACAAGCCCTTGGGTGAACTGAGGGCCCCACCCGTGTTTACCAAGGAGGAATGTTTGAGGCAGCTACGCAGCAGCTGTTAGAGAACACGGACTTAAGCATTAGGCTGAGCATTTGAGCTGAAAGTGTTGAAAAGGAATGCTACTGTTCAGTATATGGCTTAGCACTTGACCCTGCTTGGCAGTGACATAAAATGAGAAAAAAAGAAAAAACAAACCATTCAGAAACACTCTGGTATGAGTGAGATGCAATACAACTGATGGTTTCAAGTGTTTCCTTAGAAGGACACCCAAAAATTCACACAGCAGTCCACCCCACTATTATAGTCCACTACTAAGATCATAGTTTTTAGTTGTAATGGTCAGGAGCCCTTAATGAAGTTGATTCTAGCTTTTAACTATACTGAACCACTTAACTTTACTCAATGAAATGCAATCAAAGAGAAAATTTCAATCCTACGATACAAATGCTTCACAGCTCGTATTTGTAGTGCTCAATAACATTTGAAATTTAGTGGCAGAAACACACTCCATATATGGACACTGTCTTGTGAGCTATCACAGAAATAAATACACAGAACTGACCCAGAATCATTCATTTCAATTCATCTGCTCAATGTTGTGCACAACGTGACTCATCCATGCACAATAGAACTTACCAAATTTTGGCATGATGTGTGATAATATCATTATTCCCATGGAGCTGGTTTTTGAACGACTGGACAGCCTTGACTGTAATCCAGAGTTCTCAATATTCCACCATAGCAGCGGTTTGGGTTCAGCATTGTTTACAGAAACACTTTGGATTGAAGAGCGGTCGTTACATCTCCCATCTGGAGGAGAGGAAAACATTTCTCCTTATATTTGGTATAATCTGGATGCTGCTGACTCTGTGCCCAGATTTGACAGCATACCAATCACTGGATGAGACCCAGGGTGGGATAAAGCTAAGAACAGTGCAGGTTGAATACAGTACATGTGTGGGGCAGGGACGACGCTTGCAAACTATCAAGCAGGCGGTGGTTGATGCGTACAGTATCACAGTTCCAGAGATGGGTTCACCTGTTCTACTAAAGAAGCAAGTTGTGAGATCGAAGCACCACCAACGCAGAGAGTCAATGTATATCAATACAATCACGGTCAAACCCTGAGGTAGGTTCGACTCCTTCTTGGAACAGGTTGGGCTTCAGGCAAGATCATGGAGACTGGGGTGAAATGATGGCTGGTAAGTTCAACAAAACCCAAAAGCACCCACACAGTGCAGCCCACACTCACACAATCACATGCATGCATACACTTGTCTACATTCTCACACGTTAATTATGCAGAAGAAAAATATATTAACATTTGCAGTGTAGTAAAATACCCCTTAGTCCAATATAAATGTGGGGACGTATCTGTTGAGGTGTCATTATATTATGTCTTATGTTAGCAAAACCCTACCCCCCCTTTGCCTTCAAAATATTCTTTCTTTAATGAAAATCAGTCCCACAGTTTATTGGGATTTGAGGCACTGGATTGTATCTCTATACATAAAACATCCCACCTCCTCTGCTTCTGAAGGTTTGTTCAGCAAATGGAAGCCAAATCCAGAGCTGCGTGATCTAGATGCCAGTGAGGGTTCAGGGCCAAAAGGGCAATGAGAGCACTTAAGTAGTGAGACCCCTGAGTTCCTTCTTGTTTTCCTCCCAGCCAACAGTCCAGCTGTTGGCTCTGTAAAACCTGTCTCAGACCCACTAGGAACTGAACTATAAACCTTATTTCACTCCCAACAGACACAAATAAACCACCACTATCTGGTTCGGTTTCATTCATGAGTAAAAGCAATCCATTCCCTCCTCAGCCTTAAATACATCGCTGATGGAAACCTTTTTTTTTTTAATGGAGCCCTGTTTACAGTGGTTGGTGAGCAGGACAGCTGAAACAGTATTTCATTCTGAAGGAGCCCGGCATCTGTGGTCCAGTGTGCTCCACATCTGTGTCCCACAGTGGCCAAACAGCCACAAGAACCCCTAAACAGTCTGTAACCACTATCAGTTGTGCAGAATCCACAGTACACGAAGAGAACTTTGGAAGACTCTGTTCCACAGCTGTCTTAGATCATGAAAAGGAAAATAATCGCAACATTTTCACAGCATGTCACCATTCCTGGCAAACTTTTGTGCCAGAGCCGGACCCCCCCACTCAGTCTACCGGGCCCTGGAAGATTAGCTTGGACCAGCCCTGGGTGAGGCCCAGCTGGCTGGCACAGAAGGGGCAAGCAGCGTGGAAGGCATGGGTGCCATGAGGCAGAGGTATCTCCGCCCAGTACTTCACTGACTTCTCAGAACACACATGTCCACATGGCACAAAGGCATGTGTGGGCGCACCTGTGTCCACGTAGAATGCTGCCTCACATCCCAACCACAACGGCACATAAGGCCCCACCACACGACACATGGGACACTCTCGGTGCGTGTTGGGCTCCTGCTCAGAGCGGTGACCCCAGTTATGGTAGCCGTGCACGTGGCCGCAGGCTAAATAGACCCATGGCTGCTTGTCCTCCAGAGAGGAGAGGGCACGGCTGCGTTGCATGCTGGGAAAGGCCAGTGTGTTGAGACCTACAGGGCACTGGGGCCGCGCTGCGTTGATCTCCTGCCTGAGAGCTTCCAGATGCTTTTGGGTGGGAGCGTGAAACAGACCTTCAGCAGTACGCCACAGCAGAGTGGCTCCACACAGGTCCACCAGGGACCCATCCTGCAGGATGTTACTCTCGTTCTCCACCTGCACAGGATGACGCAGCATTAAGTGACATCATCATCAACTATATTGTGTTGATGAGTTGAGAGAGATGTGCTTTGTGATGCTTCAGTTTCTGTTTGCATGAAGCTACTGACCAGTTTGCCGGGGGTCTGTGCTGAGCGGGTCTCCCTCAGGGTGTAAACATCCCCACAGACAGAGATCTCCCTCCAGATGCCAGGCCTTGACTCTTCTGTAAAGCCACCTTTAGGGTGCATTACCAGCACACCATTGGTAGTTAGTCCGTCCATATGACCGTCAGGGTTCTTCCATTTAGCTGCTTTTTCCTGTTGGTAAGATAGAACATAATGCACATTAATGTACTGAGTGCCATAACGTTACAACTAAAATCAATTATCTAGTCGGACTAAAATGGTACCAAGTGGAAATCCAAACCTCCATTAAGACAGAGATAAACAGAGATACTGTAAATCTACCGTATACTCTAAATAGTAATTACCCCGAGGAAGATGTTTTTGGATGAATCGAAGCCAGCCGCGTAGATGCGAGCAGTGAAGGGCGGGTTACGCTCACACACAACTCGACAGGCAAAGCGAGAGATGGTACTCTGAGTGATGGGTGCATCCTCTCCCTCCTGGCCTCCTGCTATTGTGTCAGTCACCACAAAGTCTATGGGACTCTCAGTGGAACGCCCAATCTACAAAACCAAACAGGAACAAATGAATTTATGCTATATTTGTAATGTAAATCGTTCTCCTTCGTTTTTTCCTGGCAGTGCAGTCACGTGCCAGTTTTACATTTGAATGGTGGGGGTGTGTAGGAACACAACATACTTCCACAAAGTTTACCACAACAGCATGTTGTTTTATCAGAGTATCTCTGAAAAAGATCTGAGGTCCCATACAAAAAGAACCAAAGAAAAAAAAAGCATTTCCCTTTCATCTTAAAGTTACATATTTTGAATACTTTCTCCCTCTCGGCTGTCTTCCTTTCTGTTTTAGTCTTGTTCAAGAGGCGTGTGTGTGTGTGTGTGCTATGCTAGCTTTTCTCTACCCACCATCTCGGTACTGTATTTTCAAATTTAATCAGAAGAAAGATCAGCCAACAGTAATCTATGGTCTGAAGCATTCCTTTGTAAAAAGGTAAACACAACATGCATCCATTTTGAAGGTAGAGCTGCAAATATTCTCATACAGAGAGCTCAGTTCACTATTAGAAGCTAAAACAATAGCTGCTTTGGTAATCAGTTCAAAAATAGCTTTAAATAAGTTTACTTGAGGATTTTAAAAGATTAAGCATCACAAGCAAGTAAAAAAACAAGCCATTTCAATTCATCTGTTTGTGCTCTGGATTGATAATGAAAGCATTGTTTAGTTGCTGCCTGAATCATAAGAAGGTTATTCAGAAGCGTCGTACATGTGGTCCAAAGGGGGAACAGTGTCATTTCATGTTTTCACCTGAAACATGTCTGTGTCTTTATCATGGCTGTACTCCACCACCACTGTCTGGTTTCTGGACAGAGTGTAGGAAATGCTGTGTTGGCCTTTACAGTTCACCGCCTGAAAAATACAAAGAACAAAATGAGCTTCATAATGTCATAGCATAGTAAACACACACAAACAACAACTACAGTGCTAGTTAGAAGAGGCCATCGGTACATTTGGTCTCGTGTTCATCTTGTCAGTTGTAGCTAAATTAGTTTAGAGGGTTGTTGTTTTCATTCTGATGGATTGGTTGTGTTTTTTAAAAACAGAAAAAAAGCATCAACATTTCAGCTAAATTATCTGGCAGAAGTGTTTAAAGTTGCTCTTGTGACAGTGGCCACAAACAGGCTGAGTAACAGGTGACCTGCCCCAGTCAGTGCAGCAAAGGAGGTCGATTTAAAGTCACCCAGGGCCAGCTCCCATCAACACTTTACCACATGCAACCATCATCCTGATATAATCTGGGAATTCCATCACGTGTAAAAGGGGAAGAGGCAGAGAGAAAGTGGATCGTTAGCACTCTGCTGTAACCATAGAGACAGGTGGTGACAAATGTCACCATCATATGCAGTCTTTTCTGGATCGTGCCACTACAAACAAATGTTGCTCCACCTGTTCAGAGAAGTTTGTACATGCTCAAAACAGAAACAACTGTTTCACACAGGATGAATGATGAAAACACAGCGAGAAGAGATCCAACACCCTGCTGGCTACTTCAAATGATCAATCAGAACGACGCTGAGCTCAACCTGAGGTGTGATGGTGGATATAGCTCATGGGAGCTCCACATTATGTATCATGAACACATCAGTGTGGACAGACCCAAGAGTGCTCCCTTTATTGTTGGTTAGTTCACACACTGATAGGGTGCTGGATTAGATAATATTGCAGCAGGAGAAACTACCAAAGTAGAAAAGCAAGTGGGATGGTTTGGTTTACTTTATTCCTGTGGGAAAAAGCCTCTACACAATCTACACTCTCCTGTTTGTCCCTAAGGAATGCGATATTTTTGACCTTGTGTACAGCTGGCCGTGCAGGGTCATATAACTGCAACAACTACTTCCTCAGGTCACCCTTCTAATCCAAGGCCTGGTAACAGGGTGACAGAGCGGAACAGTGGTGAAAGAGGAAGAAACTCACAAAAGTTCCCATCTTTGAAACAGTCCATGTGCAAATTTCACTCTTTGTTCTGCTAGGCTGTGCGGCAAACAGCCAGATCCAATAAAAAATGATTTTCTGATGAAACAGTGTGTGAAAGTACTTGTAGTCCAGAGCAGCAAAAATATTTAGCCTCATTTGTAGAACACGAAGGAAAAAAACAAAAATAAAAACAACCTACACTTGAAGAAAATGCTAAATCAATGAAAGTCTATTTCAGATAGCAGGGCTATACATGTGATAACCTGAACCAGAGAGCCACAGATGTAAGAACATTGGCCTCTGAGGTGCAGAAGTAGGCAGGTCTACTGGCTTTTCACTTGGGAGCAGGCAGGCAGTCATGTAATACTTGATGGGGCAGTTTCTGCCAAACAAGTTACTGCAAAATAAAATGTTCACGCCAGCAAGTGCTGGAACATAGTGGTATAGTGCTGGAAATGTAGAAGTTAAATCTGCCCTCAGGATAGTAAAGGACGGCACTCTATGGCCGTCCTTTACCACTGAAGTCAATGAAAAACATTTATGCCATATCAGCCATGCTTGTTCCTAAATTCCCGAATTCAGCGTTACTGTGGAACTGCACGAGTTGTATACTAACAAAAATCTATTTGCATAAATTTTTATGTAAAATATACAAGAAGACGACTGTTCATTCTTATTGCCTGTGTGTTGAAGACACCCCACATTCATCTTCCATTGTGTACCTTGCTGGCCTGGGGTGTATTGAGGATGTGCACAGTGCTTGGCTTGACACCATTGGCTTTGGTCCTCCTGTGTAGCGCAAATCTGCTTTTCCGTCTACCCCGATCTCCATTCGGCAGAGAGCCATTGTACCTGTCACAGATGGGGGTGGGAGTGGAGGGAAGGTCAGAAAATCCGTTAATTTTTTCTTTTCAATCCAAATAGAAAAACTTCCTAGGTGCAAAAAATATGTGTCCAACAAGATTTACAGGCAGCATCACTGTGGCGATCATAAGAATAAACACAAGGAATTATTTAAAAAATAAACATGGGCTTTGCCATGCATTGTATTACAGTACTAGCTATAAACCCTTTTTGTAAGCTAAGCATTACCTTGGATAAAACCTCATTATATAACGCACTCTGTTATTACTTGTGATTGCAATGAGCTCATTCTGTGTTGACCCAAGTTGTTCTTTTGCAGTGTTCCAGCAGGAGGTTTTATGATGTTAGGTTTAGAAGCACTGTACACTCTGGATTGAGAACTGACTCAAATTCTGTCTCAGATTAAATTCATACTCTAATACAGAAGACACCAAGTTTTCGAAGCCAAACCCTCGGCACAACCGGAGGAGCAACTCAGGTGATTTCCACCTTCTGCGTTACCTCTGCAACACCAGGTTTCAATCTGAACTCTCAGTTTGCTGTGGAACACTTTGCCCAGGTAGCTCCTTATGAATGAAGAAGCCCCTTCCGGTAAGACTGGCCCTCTCCCCATCCACCAGCTGGTTCCTACAGCTGGGACACCCCATGCTCAACTGTCATCCAACACACGGACCTTCTGTCATATGCTCACATGTAACCAGTGTGTTGAAAGAACACTCAGCAAGACAGATATTAATCTGTTAAAAGCCATAGCAGTGACTATGATGAGAAAAATAGACTCCACAAACCAATGCACAATCGGACATTTTTCCGTTTTGTTGACATACAAATACGACAGCTGCAACAAAGGCCTCTTAGTGCTCCTCCACAATTCCCTCCAAAGCTACTCCACCTGTCTCATGTCTCCACACGGCTGGCCAGGAATGGAAACACATGGTCCCAGTCAGCACAGTGCACAAAACTGGCATGTAAAACAAGTCACCCACAGAGAGGCAACGGATGATAACAGATACAACTTAAACCGATGTACTTAGAGTGGATGGAGAAGACAAAATAATAGTAGATATTTGTAACAGAGTCACTTATAACGCTTAAATTGTTTATCTTTTACCTCTGATGATGATATTGACTAGTAACAGTTTTCTTTAACATCTTTGTTTTAAATATGTCCTCTGGTTGAACAGAATGGGACAGATAGCATATAACACAAAACATGAGAAAAAACACGATGCATTTTCTCCTAAGATATGCTCAATACTACCTGATTACAAACATAGTGAGGCGTATGTTTCTAAACTGTCATTCATATTAAGCTCATTAAAAAAAACTGATTAATAGATTCTGGCATATCGCCAATCATCTTATACTAAAATTAAAGCCTAGCAGGCACATCACAGGCAGATATGCTGAGATGTTTAAAACTTCATTAACATGACACAGAGATGGCAGCATTAAAGGGCTACAGAGATTGGCCAAGATGTCAGATGATGCTGCAAAGTAAAATTACAAGCCATTAGTGCTGCAGATAGACCAGTCTGAAATATACACATAAGTAGTGCATTATGAAATTTGGGATTCAGAACTCAGATTGAAATCTCCTTATCGGGTGAGTGAGATTTAAAAATAAAGGTAGCACATCTCAACAATCAGTGTAAGTTTACACCAAACATCCTCATTGATCTGCAGCACTAAGTCAGTACACCAAGAAGAGAATGGAGGTAGCCATGCAAGTAATAAGAGACAGCACCGTCATGGCAACAAACCTCTGAGGGAACTGCTGCTTAGCTATCTCGTCTACCATCAGGCTTGTCATCGGGATGTGACATAGTTATCATACATCCAAAAGCCACAAGCACAAACATATTTTTTTCTGACAAGAAAATTGTTCCTGATAGTGCAAATGAAGCTGTACGTACTTAGTCGTTGTCTTTTTTTGTTAACTTTGGTGATTATAAACCTGTCAAATCTAATTCAAATATATGCTTTCATGTCAGAACGCAGAACAAAGGTATTCTCAACAATGTGACAAGCTCAGCCAGGAGTAACACAGAATCAGCACTTTTTGTCCCTTTTAATTAAAGGTATGGGCCTTAGCATATGGGTGGAGGTTGACAGACATGAGCATTAGATTTAAAACATTTCAAACAAAAGTCATCCTACAACACAAACACCTAAAGCAGTACTCAGACGTTTTAATAACTTGTTACAATAATGGTTGCCATACAGTTTAACCTGTGAACACTGATGAAACACAAGGTGTTTCCTCATAGCAGCTATTGCTGTCGACAGTTTGACAGAACAAGTCTGTAGAGAATTATAACAGGTTTTACTTTCGACTGAACAAATCTTAAACATGCATACTCGCATACACGTGCACACACACATGCATGCACGCCGCACACACACACACACACACACACACACACACACACACAACTGCTTTGATGAACAAATACAAAGTCACGTCATGTCTTCCTCGTTAGCAAGATGATAAGACAATACATCAGCATATTTGGGCTCGGTATTGTTTCAAAGTTCTGACATGCCATTTCTTGTCATATTTCAGCATTTGACTTGTATAATGTGGAAAAAAAATATCAGAGGAATTTATATTTCATTCAGTAAAATGGTTTTTAAAACAAATATTAGATATGAAGTTCTGCACACAATAATTAGAAAAAAACAATTCACAGACACTCTGGAGTATACTGTCTCGTAATCTCAGTATTATCTCAGTGTTACTATATAAATTTACCACTACAAAGTACTTACTGTCAACCACCATAACCAAAAAAGGTTACAGCACTTGATTGAAAGGGTAATGAAAGTCAGCTTCATCAAGAGTCTCAAAACCCTGATTAAGGCTGATTTGTAACAGTCAACACATATCTGATTTGATAGCAACTAAAATGGGATTTTATATGGAGGTGAAAATTTTACAAGGTAAAATGTTTCAATCCATATCTGCCACAATAATTACTTCCACTTTTTTCAATAAATGTTTAAATGTATTATAAAGACATAGTACAGAGATATTTAACCAACCAACTTTACTAGTCAAAAGCCACTACAGTCCCCCACCAAGACTTAAAACAAAATAGAAAGAGCACATGTTTGGATAAGTAATGTAAGCGATTTTAAACTTTTTCATGAAGTAAAAAGGTATGTGTTGATAACTTTGGCCTTGCAGAATCGTGAGTTGAACGTCGTCCAGATGTTCAGTGGTGCAGACTGAGCATCTGATAGCATTGAACATAGGAAAGCATGGGACTGGGGGAAGGGACCATCACCACTTCCGAATTCCTTAAACCCCATGAATCCATTCAACTCTAAGGTAGGAGGGAACCCCCCGGTGCGAGTACGGGACCACTTCACCTCAGTCTAGAAAGTTAACTGAATGCCTCTGACTGCTCGACAACGACTGGTAAAAAAAAATAAAGCTAAGATGCCATTTCTTTCACGGTCATTAGTGAAGGAATAAAACGTCGCCACCAACTCAAAACTTCAGTGTGGGCAGATTTGATTGACACGTGTCTGATTAGTGTTGTAACGTGAGCGTGTGAAAAATCTCAACTTTTCCTCAGTGTGTGTGTGTGTGTATATATATATAATATATACAGTATATTCTATATATTATAGATATAATGTATATATACACATACATATATATTATACGTATATATATAATTCAAAATGTTGAAATACATATACTTTATTTTCGAAATGTACAGTCACGTCACCAAGCTAGCTTCGTGAGTACCCTCTTGTGAAACTTCCTCAAGAGTAGTACTCGTTTTCCCACTGTCGAACGAAGGGGACAGTATAAAGTAAAAATAAACCATGTGTATGTACCAACGAGGCTAAACTTACCCTAGAACCACCAGCTCCCCGTATTTCACTGGGTCTTTGGACGGGGCACAGTGCTCCTCTTGGCTTGACGAAAACATGAGGCTTCTAGCTTCACTGTGAAAGGTTAGCTGTACAGTAATAACAGCGGAACAAAAACCTTCAAGAACCGCTTTCAAAAATCACAAATGACTGTCATATCAGATAATATATTCAGCGGAAACTGCGTCTATACCTGCATCGATCTAGCAAATTTCCCTATAAACAAACTTTTTTAGCGTAACAGGCCTGACAGTAACTTACTTGGCGGCTGACTCCGCTCTGAAGCAGATACAAAAACAGCGAGGACCAGAGCTGGAATGTACCATTTCCTTGTTCCCTTCTTTGTGTAGGGGGATCCAATATCAAAACTACAACAAGCGTACTATTGTAATACGTGGATTTGCTGTAAGTCAGAATCAAATATTAATAATTACAACAAAAATAAATAATTAAGGGATTAATTAATTCTTTGTTCATCAAAATAATCGCGTGGGAGCTTCTCCCCAATGTTCCCCACCTCTCGTGGTCCGTGGACTGAACCCTGCGTTATGTAAACAAGGAGCACAATCTGGGAATTCCTGAAGGGATCATACTTTTCTTGATGTGTTTGCAAAGTTTCCTGTTTCACATGTCTTGCGACAAACGGGGTTTTCACAGACCTTTCATCATAGCTTCTTTTTAATACAGGTATCGTGGGGCACTCCTTTTTAAAACAAAAAACCAATAGGATCACAAAATAGTCTCAGACATGACAATTCCACCAACGAACAAACACAGGCGGCTACAGAAGGTGGAGCACTGAAATACGCATTTCCTGCCTGAGATCATATGTTTACAGAGAAAGGATTGTGATAATCAGATTGTCTTGTCTTAATTGTGAGCTCCTGGGCACTTTCACGGAAGTTATTTGATTGTGACTTAATTACAGTGTTTAATGCATTTGAATGATCACGCAGTACAATGACATCACCATTTACCTGCATGTATGGAAGTTCTTTGTTTCTTTTTTCTTCTTAACATTGCTCATTTGATCATTTCAATCTTCTTTTTTATTTGTTTTTTCATTTGTTGGTTGTACAACTACAGGTCGTCTCTGCTCATTTCACTGTCTGTCTCTAATGTCTTGATAATCACGTGGGTTCAAGTGAAAATGCAAATCACTGAAACATTGAAGATGACGTTCCCACTGCTCTATTGTTACCAAATATCCACACCTTACACCTCTTCTTCTTTCAAATTTTCCCTTCAGGGGTCGCCACAGTGAATCAGTTGCCTCCATCTAACCCTGTCTTCTGCATCCTCTTCTCTCACACCAACTACCTTCATGTCCTCTTTCACTACATCCATAAACCTCCTCTTTGGTCTTCCTCTAGGCCTCCTGCCTGGCAGTTCAAAACTCAGCATCCTTCTACCAATACATTCACTATCTCTCTGTACTGGACTTGTCCAAACCATCTCAGTTTGGCCTCTCTGACCTTATCTCCAAAACCTCTAACCTGTGCTGTCCCTCCGATTTACTCATTCCTGATCCTATCCTTCCTGGTCACTCCCAAAGAGAACCTCAGCATCTTCATCTCTGCTACCTCCAGCTCTGTCTCCTGTCTTTTCTCTAGTGACACTTTCTCTAGAGACAATAACATCACTGGTCTCACCACAGTTTTGTACACCTTTCATTTTAGCTGAAATCACACATCACACCTGACACTTTCCTCCACCCGTACCATCCTGTCTGGACACGCTTCTTCACCTCTTTTCCACACTCTCCATTGCTCTGGACTGTTGACCCTAAGTACTTAAAATCCTCCACCTTTTTGATCTCTTCTCCCTGTAGCCTCTCTCTTCCACTTGGGTCCCTCTCATTCACACACATGTACTCTGTCTCACTGCGGCTAACCTTCATTCCTCTCCTTTCCAGGACAAACATCCACCTCTCTAGCTTCTCCTCCACCTGTTCCCTGCTCTCACTGCAGATCACAATGTCATCTGCAAACATCATAGTCCATGGAGATTCCTGTCTAACCTCGTCTGTCAGCCTGTCCATCACCATAGCGAACAAGAAGGGGCTCAGAGCTGATCCCTGATGCAGTCCCACCTCAACCTTGAACTCCTCTGTCACACCTACAGCACACCTCACCACTGTCTTACAGTCCTCATACGTGTCCTGCACTGCTCTAACATACTTCTCTGCCACTCCAGACTTCCTCATACAATACTACAGTTCCTCTCTGGGCACCCTGTCGTAAGCTTTCTTTAGATCTACAAAAACACAACGGAGCTCCGTTTGGCCTTCTCTGTACTTCTCTATCAGCATCCTCAAAGCAAATACTGTATCTGTAGTACTCATTTTTGGCATGAAACCATACTGCTGCTGACGAATGCTCACTTCTTCCCTTAGTCTAGCTTTAACTACTCTTTCCCACAACTTCATTGTATGGATCATCAGCTTTATTCCTCTGTAGTTGCCACAACTCTGCACATCTCCCTTGTTCTTAAAAATGGGCACCAGCACACTTCTCCTCCATTCCTCAGGCATCTTCTCACTATGTAAGATCCCGTTGAACAACTTGGTCAGAAACTCTACTGCCACCTCTCCTAGATACTTACATACCTCCACAGGTATATCATCAGGGCCGAGTGCCTCTCCATTTTTCATTTTCTTCAATGCCCTCCTCGCTTCATCCTGACTAATCTTGGTTACTTCCTGGTCCACAACAGTCACCTCTTCTAGTCTTTGTTCTGTCTCATTTTCCTCGTTCATCAACTCTTCAAAGTACTCTTTCCATCTTCCCATCACACTACTGGCACCTGTCAATAGACTTCCGTCCCTATCCTTAATCACCCTAACCTGCTGCACGTCCTTCCCATCTCTGTCTCTGTCTTGCCAACCTGTATAAATCAGTCTCTCCCTCCTTACTGTTCAACCTAGCATACAAGTCATCATAAGCCAAATGTTTGGCCTTTGCTACCTCTACCTTCACCTTACGCTGCATCTCCCTGTACTCCTGTCTACTGTCCTCAGTCCTCTGTGTCCCACTTCCTCTTAGCTAACCTCTTTCTCTGTATACACTCCTGTACCTCCTCATTCCACCACCAAGTCTCCTTATCTACTTTCCTTCCAGATGACACACCAAGTACTCTCCTACCTGTCTCCCTGATCACATTAGCTGTAGTTGTCCAGTCATCTGGAAGCACCTCCTGACCACCCAGAGCCTGTCTTAACTCCTTCCTAAAAGTCACGAAACACTCTTCCTTTTTCAGCTTCCACCATTTCGTCCTCTGCTCTGCCTTTGCCCTTTTCATCTTCCTCACCACCAGAGTCTTCTGGCGTTCCTATACTCTTGGTGTTCCTCTTCTCTCTCTGCCTATGAACACACTTTACTCCTCTCCTTCTTTGACCAACAGTAGTCCAATTTCCACCGGCACCCTGTAGGTGAACAGCACCGATGGCGGTCGTTGTTAAGCCAGGCCTCGACGGATCCATTATGGAAGTCATAGTTTTGATTAGCATGTTTGATTTGGCAAAAGTTTACGTCGGATGCCCTTCCTGACACAACCCTCTGTGTTTATCCAGGCTCTTGCAGCTACTTTCTCTGTTATAACCTAAATCCTTGTAATTTGTCAGGTTATGAAACCCACATAACTACATCAATCAAGGATCAAACTATCCCAGTGAATTTATAAAAATAACATCAAACACAAGTTAGGACATTAACTTTGTTCAAAACGTTTTTGTCGGTGTTAAAATAGGCTTATTTACTGCACTGTGGGAAATGTAGTTTTGACCCATTTATTTTTAGACACTGACCTTTTAAGTTCTGGCAGGCCACGTAAAATGTTGTGGTGGACCACATTTGGCCCCCGGGCCTTGAGTTTGACACATGTGCCTTACACAGTTAAGTCAAGAACTTCTCTGCTGCCAGCATCGTTGCTTCCAACATCCCACATGTCCAGTTGTTCTCACGCTTTTCTGATAAATGTGCCACTTCTCTGCTTTTGTCTGGCTGTCCCATCAGCATTTTATTGCCTCCATTTTGTTTTCAGAAGAACCCCCATGGCTGGTTGTACCCTTATTGCCCTCCACCCCCTATTGCTTCTGCAATTATGGCCTTCTATTTGAACTGGTGTTCAGTTTCAAAGTGCAATAACACGACACAAAAACAAAAGGTAGTAGGGGTTACTGGGGCCCATGAAGGTTGTTAACTCTCAAGCCTTAACTGCTACAACCAAAATTTGGCAGTAAAATAGGGTGAAGGTACTTTCAATATGTGTGCAATACAACTCATTAATAAATTGCATTTTTGGTTCCATTCTAGCTGTATATATTTTAAAATTAAGTGAAGGAAAAGTGAAGCTTCAGTATTATCAGCATGTAGTAGATCTGTAAGTACAGGCCTCAGGGCTATAGCTTTAAATCTCTGGGAATAATGAATGTTTACTGCTCTTTTGTGTCACTGTCTCTTTCCGTTTGCTTTCATCCACTGGGCATTGTCTGAGTAAAAGGGCTGTCTGTCTTTCTGCCTGTCTGAATCATGCTCCCACATGCACACACAGTAGAGTTGGGGGGGGGGGGGGGAATCAAAGGCTCTTCAGTGCATACCACACTGATGGAGAGCAGATGCAGGGAGTGGGCTGCTTTGCTAAAGTTGTACTGGTGTAGTGTGAGTGCAACTTTGTTATTTTCTTCTGGGTGGGGGAGTCGAATGTTACCAGGCAAAAAGCTTGCAAAAGCAGAAGCATAGTACAAGCTAAAATATTAGGTTTAGCTAAAATGACAACGAAAGAAAAGGCAATAGTTCCATTAAACTTCCTGAAAGCTTTCCAGCCAGTTTTTAAATCAAGATTTTATTTGGAAGTAATCTTTCAGCGTTTTGATAAGTGTGACTATTGAAAAATCTGAGTTACTGTATTCATTCATATTAAATGTGTGATCACGCATCAGGATTTTCCAGTAAACTGTGATAAAGGCAACAGAAGTCAAGTTTTGGAGAGAACAAAATCATAGGATGAAATGCATGCAAAACAACTTACTCATTGTACATATTCAGAGAAACGGAACCTTGAGCGCATGACTGTATTTTACGAATCATCAACAGAGGACTGCATTCTTTATTCGGTTCAACAGTAGCCCCCCACAGCAAGCTGAAAAAGGCACTCTTTATAATCTGGTAAATGGAAAGCATGTTAAAGATAGAAGCGGTTGGGGTTCTTTGTTTTGTTCTGGTTTTCACGAGGTTTCCATGAAGGTAAAAGTCAGACCTCCAGTCAGCTGACTACAGCATGACAGTGTGGTAGAATTTGCGGAATGTGCTGATCCCACGTTGCTGTGCCCCTGACCTGACCCCCCCTGCCAGCACAACAGTGCAGTTGTTTTGAAGGCCTTTGACGTGTAAAACATGAAAGCAAGAACATTCTATGCAACTACAGTTTGAATGGGGAACCTCATGCAAAAGCAGAGTATGCATTTCTAATTATATTTTCATAGCAGCACAATAGTTGCATTTGTAGCGTTTCATAATTAAGGCTGTAGCCTTAAATTCTGCAAAACTGTATAACACTTGTCCCTGTGCAAAATCGTTTAGAAATTTCACGTTGTGTGCTGCCACACAGTGGTAGGGGTGGAAAGTGCATTGGAAGAAATAGCATTACAGAACACTGCACAGATTTATCAAGCATCCCTTTTATTAACATCACCTGTTACAAAAAGAACAAAATCTTCAGTGTTAATGAATTTAGCAACAATATAGTGAGTGTTGATTACAAATGATATGGGAAGCTTATTCCAAGAGTAGCAGTAGATCAAAAACCTCCAACACTGTTGACCAGGCAGTGTCTTTCCTCAGCCAGGACCCCAGACTCCCCTCACTCTGGAACTAGAGCAGACTTCACTACAATTTGTCGAAGCATTTCCGTACTAAAGGTCAAGTAGTGACCTTTTGGCTATGCTGAGTCCACTTCTGATCTCTCTTATACCACCCAATACAGAACCAAGGTATGCATGGAGCAATGAATTCATAACTGCCTGATGATGTCGTTTTCTGGTCTGAAGGCAAGCAGCTCAGCATTATTTCAGCAGGTCCTAACATTTTATCAATGCATGTCTTATAAGTTAAGGAGAAAAGGATTTAAAACCAAAAGCTTGTGTCATCAAGTTGGAAATTTGTATAACTGCCTTCTCTTGACAAACAAACAACAAACTACTGCAGCATTGAAAAGGATTCACTGAAAAACACAGATCATTTAAAAACAGAGGAATGGTTGCCACACGATTGAAATTATGCTGAACGTCATTTATGAGTTAAGAATACAAATTATCCGACGATGCTGCTAAAGAAGAGGAATGTGGTGGGCGTGGAGCAGTGTGTTTAGGTACAGTGTGTGAAGTGTTTGGAATTCACAGCTCTCTTGTGGCCCGTCTTGAGACTGGGGTGGTACTCCAGAAACTTGGACAGAGTCACTCAGAGGCTGGCGACAGTACAGGTGAAGCGACTAAAGTCGTGGAAAAGAGTAGCTGGGTGTGACAATATGGTGTGATGGTGGTAACGATGAGACCGAAGGTCAAAGATGGTCTCTGTGGTGCAGTCAGAGTGACTGCGTGGAGTCTATCCAGCTCACTATACTTCAAGCAGATCTGTGTCAGTCTTCTGGGGAAAATCACAAGTGCAGTATGTTCAGATTTATTCATCAATCTGCTTTATGATGAACGAGTTTAAGAACAGCTGGATAACGGTCCTTACCGCTTCCTGTCCCTTAGTGAGTTGCTGACCGACAGCCTGTAGCAGCTGCTGTAGTTCTGTGACTGTTTGGTTAAGTCCTGCTGTCATTTTCTCCTTTCTGTCGATGTCTTCCTGTCAGAGACGGAACAGCTCAATCACTGCAATGTTACCAACTCTTTAGCATAAATGCAAAGACTACACCTCTAACTGTTGCGACAGGCAAACTGCCCCAGACACTTACTGTCTGTGATGTCAGACTGCTGTTCTCTATAAGGTCATCAGAGTTGTCTGTCACCTTTGAAAGCTCCTCCTGGATCAGATCAAGAGATTGCTGGGCCTGGAAAAAGGACCAAAAAGCTCCACTTGTTATGAGACTGGCTTAGAGCTGGACCAATATAAGCAGGTAATAAAATATAATATTACCTTATACAAGTCATCAGCCACTTTTTGTCTGTCGTTCTCTTCTGCCTCAAGCTTGGCCAGAGTCTCTGTGAGCTGGGTTTTCAGCTGAAAATTTAAAAATAAACTTTGAGTACATGGTCTTTAGCAACAGAGCTTCTCAGATATGTAAGCCTCATTTACAAGGTAACTGCATGGACAGAAAGACTCCAACAAGTATTATCTACATTAAATTACTCAGCTTTTTGACTGTCCTAAGGCCATGTTCACATCTGAAATGGCAACTATAAAACAGAGGGGCTGTTTGTGTGAGCCTGTTGCTCAGGGTAGGACTGAGAAGATGATTCACAATCCGGAAAACAATAACCGATATGATACCTTTAAAACAGGATTTTACATCTCTGGAGTGTTACCTCTGTTGCAGTCATTGTTCCTTTATCTCCAAAGTAGAACAATAAACAGCATACAGTAATTGCATCATTCACCTTACAAAGCGACCTTCCTGGAATGTGTACCCAATTGGCCAATGCATATCAGGAGGACAATGCAGCAATAGGTTGCACCAAACTATATTATTGACGGTGCAATAGCTGCTCTAAATCCACCTCAATGACTCAAAGTAATCACTGCAAACACTTCAGAGACCACAGAAATTTGTCCAGAGAAAACAAAATTAAATAAAAGATGAACACAGTTTGTAAGAGGGATGAAAAAAAAAATGTGGGAAGCATGGAGACAGACAGAATGGAGCACATTTTCACTCTGTAATGCTCAAGGCAAATCGACCAATTACTGATTTGTTAGTTTTGGAGATAAAGTTAGAGAGGCCAGACTGAGATGGTTTGGACATGTCCAGAGGAGAGATAGTGAATATATTGGTAGAAGGATGCTGAGGTTTGAACTGCCAGGCAGGAGGCCTAGAGGAAGACCAAAGAGGAGGTTTATGGATGTAGTGAAAGCATATGAAAGTGGTTGGTGTGAGAGAAGAGGATGCAAAGGACAGGGTTAGATGGAGGCAACTGATTCACTGTGGCGACCCCTAAAGGGAAAAGCCAAAAGGAAAAGAAGAAGACTGATTTGTTAGATATCTGATGTGGTTAAATCACAGAGCAGAGAAGGAAAAGTTAGTCTTGTAAGTGTCACAGAGATGAGATGGGTCATCATTTTCAAACTAATTTTAAGGACCAGAAACAAACACCAAACAAACCACTCCTGTTAAGAGTTATCTGTGCAGGTAATGGATGATGATCCACAGGGGAAGATTTGAGAAAGCCCCATCTTCTAGCCGTCACCATAGAGACACTGCCGAGAGCAATAAGCCAAGGTTTTAAAGAGGTGCTCTAGCAGGAGGGTGAGCAGCGCTTACCAAATTCAGCTCTTCATTCTGTCTGATAGCTTCTGTATAAGAACCATCAAGTCTGGTCTGCAATTCAGTCAACAGATCTTTGAGCTGAAATTAAGTTTGAGATATTATCTTTAATGGTAATCTGTGGGAGTTACTGTTGAAGCAGATTATGTGAGGTATGTGTGCTTTAAATTCAGTATTTAATGACTGATTTCCTGTGCCCAAATCACTCAATACACTAAGGCAGAAAGCATGAGAGTTATAAATACCACCATGACAAACAAAAGAGCTCATTTTTGTCACCACCAGAGAAGGAACACCATTGATGTGACTGAGGATTGTGTTCCTGCCTTACCTCTCTGACCTCCATCACATAGGTGGCGCTCTCACGCTCCGCTCTCTCCAACTCGGACTCCAAGTGCTGCTTTTCTTGTCTCAACTGCAGAGCAGAAGAGAGGTTGAGAGGGTTTCGTTTGATGCAAACCATTAAATATCAAACTTAAAATGGCTGAATGTGTAAATGTTTTAAGAATGTCAGCGATAGGTTGAGATGTGCTTTTCATTTGGACTGACGTTTTCCAACTCTGCTCCCTCAGTTAGTGTCTCGATCTCTTGTTCTAGAGCAGTAACTTTTAGACTCATCTACGTAAGAAACGACAGAAGGATGCAATGGCATGAGTGAAATGATGTCGCTAATTTGGGGAAGTTTCCTGTTAATCCCCAGTACGAACCTCTTTGAGTTCTCCCTGTGATTGGTCCAGTTTCACCTTCCAGCGAGTCTCCTCCTGTTCCACACTGTTCTGGAGGCGCTGCAGGATGCCCTCCTGTGGAGGCAACAGGAATAAATTGAAATGCTCAGTCTGGCAACGGATGCCACAGTTGAACCACAAAGTTACAACTAAAAACCTGCTCTCACCGTTTCTGTCAAAACCTTTTTGTACGTCTCACAGTCTTTCTGTAGAACCCTTTGAGCTTCCTCAGATTCTCTCAGCTTCTCAGTCAGTGCCTACAAAGACAGACACATTTGTAGAAAGCACCTTCAAGGACGAAGATTTCACACACAGGCACAGACACACAATTTACCTCCAAGTCCCCTGATGCAGGGGCTGATTGTGAAGCCGAGCTTTCAGCTACCGCCATCTCAAATCTTTGGAGCCATTCATGGTGGTTCTAGCAAAGAGGATATGAAAACTTTAGGATGCAACACAATTGTGACATTTTCAGTGGAGGTAAAAATCCAATTTTATCCACACCTGTTCGCCAGGCAGAGGCACATTGGGCAGAAGTCTGTGCAAAACTTCTCGACACTCAGCCTGAGACGCTGCCAGGGCTGACTCATTATCCTAGAATGTGATGGAAGGGGGTAAAGAGGACAAAAAGAGGACAGGAAATTAAGCACACTGTTCAATTCTCCCAGTTACTTGAAACACAAGGTCAGGTGGTCATCGGAACACCACCTTTCCTCCTTCCTCTCCATTATCCTATTATGGAATCGGTCATCATGAATCTGAGGCTTTCATTGTGATGATCCAATCAGAAGAAAACACACTCATTTGATTTGTCATTGATTTTGGAGGATCGTGACAAATGCCATCTTGCTCCTTCCTCCAATTATCCCTAAGAAAACATCTGTCACTCTGCGACACCTACACTCATTGTCAGCAACCTTTCATTCAGATTGCATCACATGCCTCAATCCTTGCGCATCCACAAACACATCAATTGGCTTTCATAAAATTGTAAAAAGTACCTTAAAACTCCTCTGTGTATTTAAAAAGACAGCTGACAGCACTCCCACAATGGGCTAGTATCAAGCACCGTCATTATGAGGCCTGAAGGGAGAATGTCTGCCAAGTATTAGCCAGCTGGCAGTAAGTACCATTCACATTAACACACTGTGTCTAACGAGGCAGCTGATGAATACAACCGGCAAGCGCTGACGGTACACAACCACTGCCAAGGAAGTCCCCGGCTCAGAGAAGAGAAGGTGATGTCTACTGTACTCAGATGGTAGGAGAGCAGCTGCTGAGCTGACAGTTCAGCACAAACTGTACAGCCGTAAGGGGGAGGAGGGTAAAAACATGCACACGTAACTGAATAGGCACGTTATGTGAAGGCCCACTCTACACACAGATACATGCAGCGACAAGAAAAGCATCGCACACTTTGCTCTGTGTTTAGAAACATTTGTTCATCCTGATACAGAAACAACAAATTTTAATGCAACTACAGACCAACAGACACAACAGCACTGCTGAACATTACATTTCAAGATTTGATCACGCTTGATTTAAAAAGAAAGACTGCCAGGAAATTAAGTTTATTTGAGGACATTTTCATGATGAGCTGGTGACTAAAACAATACTAAGATCACAAAGCAGAATGGGAGGAAAACATGCTGGACACGAGTCACATGACAAAGACAGGAAAATGATTACCATGAATCTCAGTCTAATGGCAGCTACTGAAATCATTTTTAGTTCACTGCAGACTCATTTCCAAGCATCAAAATGGGCTTCGGACATGGGGACATGTTTTAAATTAGCTTAAAGCAGAAATTGTAGCCATTGCCTCAACCTAAAATAGTGAAGTTAAAGCCTGAGATTGCCGAGAGAAGTAGAAAGAATTCAACAGGACACTTGATGCCAAACAAAAGAGGGGAGCGACGAGACGGAGGTAAATGAGTATGCAGCTTAGTCATGGTTGATGGTGGAAAAGAAACCTCATTGGGTCAAGTCAGATTGGAACTAGAGTGAGGTAGACTGAGATGGGGTGTCGAACCTTGACGGCTTTGCTGAGTTTTCCTTGAAGCATGGACTCGGTCGCTGACAGAGCTTCCATTGCACTCCAGTTTTTCTCCCGAAGCTCCTGTTTTGGTCAGTTCCAGAGAGATACTACTTTCAGTTTAGCTTCAGGGAAAATGCATTCCATGACCCTCAAATGAAGACTAAGAGTGACAGAATAAACGCAACGTATTTCTAATGATTTAGACCACACTCTGCTTTTCATCCATGCTCCAACCACTAAAAATACATCTGAGTAAATAGCCTTGAGAGTCTGAGTGTCACGTCTCATGTGGCTAAAAGCAACATGCACAGTAAGACAGTTATATATAGAGCCAATGGTCTTTTTCATATTAGGGCAATAATCGCTTGAGATTTTTATGGTACATTCAAAAATGAATAAAACAAATCCCACATAAATATATCAAGGAGGAGGAAAGTTTTAGGTGGTCTGAATCACCCACAAGCACTGACAAGCTAGTAGAAACAGTCATGGCCAACACTAAAAGCTCTGTTATGCAACACTCTGCATACTCTGTTTATGATCCGGCTGAGAACACAATCTTGTACAGGAAGCAAACAGGCAGGACAACAGTGGTACGGATGTATGCATTGCATAACTGCAGTGTGAAGACAGTGTTTCTGAATACAATAGGGGGAGGAGACGTCTCAGAGGAATTCAGACCAAAGCGGTTATTGGCGTTACATAGTTCGTCTCATCGCTCTGGGAAACCTACATTGTTCTTCTTCCTATGATGCTCCAGGGAGTCCTTCAGCTCATCCAGCTCACCCTGCAGATCCCTGACATGTTTCTCCTTCTCTGACAACCTGATAGACAAGAACAAATCAAGGCACTATGACCATTATGTACTCAACAGTCACTTGAATCACATCACTGTATGACACGCAGCTTTGACTCACGCTGACAGGAGCTCTGGGCTTTGCACTGCTGTCTGGGACTGCTATTGAAAAAGTGGAAAATGTCAGAACAAGAACAGAATTTGAACTCTTTTAAAAGGACAAAGAGTTCAACCAAGGGCAGGTTTCAGCTCTTCACACGTTCATCAAACAAACACTTTAAAAAACACAAAATAACTTAATGAAAGTCCTTAAATGAGTCATGAGTAACAAACCCTTCAGGAAAAACAAATTTTTGCTTAATAGCGATAACTCATCAATTATCCCTTTTTGGACACAACTCAGTTACCACATTGCCAGAAAAAAAGTGCTTTCACAAACCAGACCTTGTTCAATATGTTAAAGTCTGTGGCCACAAAAGCCCTCAAGGTTTACAGCGCTCATTTTTACTTTCGTGTTGTCAATTTGAGTAAATCCACATTTAAAACACGTTACATTCACACATGAGACAGTCTCCACCTGTTGATGAATCTGCTCTATCTTCTCACTCAGCTGCTTAGTCCTTGTATCGAGCTCTGCCTGCAGCATCTGGACCTCCTGCTCCTTCACAGCCAACCTGCAGGTGAAATGTACTCATCATTTGTCTAATTTGTAAAAGCTCCTCTGGAAGACTACACAGTGAAATGTGTGTGTCTTATTTACTGAGCCTGGAGTTCTTGGAGCTGGGTCTCAGATCTGGTTAGCTCCTCTGGCGTCTCCTTCTGTCTCAGCTGCTCCATCTCTGCCTGCAGGGCAGCCAAATGTTTCTCAAGAGCCTGCGAGACAAAAACTGCTTCAGATGACGGCAAAAACTAGAACTATACAACAAAAAAGACAAGGAATCTTATTTGGTGTGCAATTCCAGTATTTTAGTTAACAGAGAAAAGCTCACACCTCAGTCATCTTCTCCCTGGCTGAGCAGCTGTCCCGTGCTATCTGTAGGCTCTCTTCCACCGACTTTAGCCTCACATCTTTCTCTTGCATCCTATAAACCAAATGAAAAGTTCACCATCTAAGACTTTCAAAAAGTGCAAAGGTTCCTGACTGTGAAGGAGAAGGTAATGACATACACAGGTACATTGCGCTTCCTCACTTCAGATAGGCAATATGCAAACGCTAACACAATTGCTGAAGACGAACATGGAGATCAATGGATTCCCACACAGCCAGAATGTCCATTGGTGGACTTGTCACCTTAATTTCCAACAGAAATTATGGCTTTAAATTTGACAAGAGGTCAAGGTCTCTGAATAACTTTCAGAGAAGCCTGCGTGATGGTGACATATTCCAGAAGGAAAGTGACAGTGGATGTTAAGATGTGTGTTTGTTTGAGGCAGTTCTGTCAGGAGGAATTACTGCTGATGTGCTAAGAGGTGAGTAAATAGTAACCTTTGGTTTTATACGGTGTAATTATGACTTAAGTCATTTTGTTTTTTATTTGCTTATTTTTATAGATTTCATCACCTTCATCTCATTGCATCTTCAATTACATCCGAAAAAAGGGCTGACGGGGCTGGCTTGTGTAGTCCTCGTCCCCAGTATTCAATTTAAAAACTGCTCTCATCACCGTGTGTTTTCAACCAAATCATACATTGAATTTTGACAGTTGTGTCACATTGTTGTTTCGACCACCCATTCAGTCCCAACAGACTGAATGGACCTGTGTCTGCACACGCATCCATCAGTTCATCTTGAGTGGATGTAATGTTTAGTGATCTGTTGCAGTCCTTTGCCATAATGTAGTGTCCAGTGATGTTTGATAACCATTTGCAGTCTCTTCCTCTAACGTAGGGGCCGCATGAATTAGTTGCGATGATCAGCTGAGCTCTTCAGTCTCACAGAATCTCACAGTCACTGTCACAATTCCTCAAAGTCCCTTACCATTGTAGTCATAACATCTTATGTCCAATTTTCTGCAACTCCAGATATTAAGCTTCATCCCAGATACAAGCTAGAGCATACCCATGTTTACATTCTTCCTAGGAACAGCAAGGTTTTTCCAACAATACAGATGGTCAAAACAAGGAATTGACCTTGCCAGTGTTCTGAAGGCATCTCGAAAAAAATATAAAGATCATATTACCCGCTTTCCTTTGTGTTTCCCACCACCCCAGCGCAGTAGTTCAGATAGGGCAGGACTAATGCAAAATAAATTATATAAAGTGCCTTCTGATTTAGAAGGTTTTGTGCTCTGCATTTTATGGACGCGCTTCTGGCTAGTTTATTATGCTGTTGTCAGATAATCAACGTCATTTCAGATGAATATCAGAATATATTCAGAATACAGCATCACAACTGTTAATGACTAAAAGAACAAAGAGACTTTATCTTACTCTCTCTGGAGCTCTTCCATTGTTGACTCACACGATGCCTGCAAAAAGTGGAAGATATATTTTAAAAATACTGATTACAGAACTTGGTGACTGCGACTAAATTTTAATAAAGATGTTAGACAACTCACCTGCTTTGCCGTCTCTATCTTAATGGCCTCAATCCCTTGTTTTAGCGCCACATTCTCTGCTCTTAAACTCTGCATCAGAAACACATTAGAACCCTTTTGTTACGTGGCAGGAAGTAAATTATGTAGCTGTTGGTATGCGAGTGAGAGACACGGTTTTTAAATGCTCCTTGTGTCTCTGTGAGCTGTGACAATGCCTTTCTAAAGAAAATAAAACACACACCATGATCTCTTCCTCCTTGTTGGCCACCTCAATCAGCCCCTTCTCCAAAAGGCCCTCAACGGTTCTCATGTTCTCTTCCTTTTCTCGAACACTGGGAAGAAAGTGATGTATGACAGGTCAAACATTAAGTTATTACGTCTTTTGACTTTTCTTGATAAAATAACACCTAATTGGCTACTGGGTTCCATTTGTCACCTCTTCTGGTATTGATCCAAAGCCAGTTGGGAGGCGACCTGTGTGGGGAGAGTCACAAGGATTAGTGGGGTGTCAGAAACAAGAGAACACACAAACATATAGGGTGTTTTTAAATGTGGGCAATGAAAGTACATAACTGACCTGCTCAGAAATCTGTGCCTGCAGATTCTGAATGTCTGCCTTACATAACATGTTCTCATTGTGTAAGGCCTTCAGCAAGACAAGAAACAGAAACGAATAACACTTATTATGTCAATAAAATACAGAGTCTGTTTTACGTAGCATTCTGCATAAGATACATGAACCGATATGCCCCTTTCTGGTAGGCTGGTGTCTTCAAAGCATACGCTGTCCAAACACAATGAGGCCTGAATCATGTTTGTCAAATTCATGCAGACTAATGAACCACTGTGATTTGTGAGTTTAAGAATCTGCAGATAAAGCAATTCAGACCACACCTGCATTTTAGTTTCTCTACTGGCCCCAGTGCTCCTCTCAGCATTTAGAGAATCTTCCAGACTTTTTCTCTGCAATTCCTTATCAGCCAGTCTGAATGTGTGAGAGAGTTGGATGAATATGTGAAAACATTATCACATTTACTGTAATTCAAATCATGTCTAGAATAGAAAGAAATCTCACAGCTTCTGGATCTCCTCAATGTGGGAAGCATGGGAGACCTAATCGGAGAAAAAAAATTATGTTATAAAGCTGCACACATTTTATTCTGTTTAAACACAAGTATATAGATCCGACAAACACACCTGTGAAGAGATCTGGGCTTGCAAGCTCTCATTCTGGATCTGCAGACTTTTGTTTTCATTCATAAGTTCCTGTATTAGTGCACGCAAGAAGGTAAATCAACTCAAATGCAAAACCAAATTTTGATGCTGTTTCCACTTTTCTTATGTTTTATGTTACTTCACCTGAGCCCGGGCCTGCAAGGAGTCATCAGGTGTGCTGCTTTGTGACAATTCCATTAGCTCAACAACTCTCTGCTCCAGCCGCTCCTTGGAGACCATGGCTTCAGTCAGGCTGCTGTGGAGATTCTGGATCTCTTTGTTCTTGTTGTTCATTTCTGTCTCCGCTGCCAACAGCTGGCCGTGGAGCTCTGTGTCAACATTTAAACAGACGTTCAGCTGCTAAATGTGAACCGACCGTTTATTTTAATGCTGCAGTGGGAATGAAGGAAGGAGGACTATTTTATCACCTTGTTTTGAAGCCTGAAGTTTCTCTCTCTCTGCATTAACATTGTGGAGAAAGTTCTGCAGGTCTTCCCAACGTCGTTTAGCCTCCTGCAGTTGAGCGAAAAGAGAGAAAAAACGACAATCAGATGTAGTGATCAATCTGTCCGTCCGTCGGTCTGTCCATCCATTTTCTTTCCCTGTCGTTGTTTTCACTGCAAGGTTGATTTGCACTGAGGTAACCCAGATTCTGTAAGGCTGTGGTCCTCCCGTCTCAGTGTTTAAAAGTGTTGTTTATGCGCAGCACAACACCAAAACATTAAAGCCTCCAAAAATCAACAAAAACCTCTCCAAGTAGTTTCAATTCATCATCCCTCACCCCGTCTGATTCAATCTCCGACCATTTCTCAGATTATGCAGCCATAACAGGAAATGACGATGAGCTGAAGCCATATAGCGTTTCCCCTGGTCTTTGTACAGCTCAAATAATTGTTTTCTTAGATCGGAGAAACCGAAACACGGGCTAAACAAACTGTACATCTGGATCAGCGTACCTCCAGCTGGGACACATTTTGCTTGTAGCTGACCTCCAGTGACTTCCTCTGGTGCTCTTCCTGCTGCAGCTTGGCATTGCCGTCTGCCAGCTCTTTCATCAGACCGGCATACTCTGAACGCAGTTTGTTCAGCTCTGCTGAATTTCTACCAAGCATTGTAAATACGAGCACAAATGAGTGATGTGAAAGAAATAAGGCATTCATGAAGGATGTTGCTGATGTTTCACTCCACTGAACAGATAAGACGCGTATGAAGTTCTAGAGAGCAGGAACACTAGGGTCTTATCTACCGCAGTGGAATACTGACTTGCTCTCCATCTGGTTGGTGGCAGAGCTGACTGCGTCCCTCAGGATGCCGTTTTCCTGCTGGAGTCGAGTGATCTGGCTTTCCAGCTGCTCCCTCACCTGCTGGAACTACGCAACAATAGGATTCAGTGTCAGTGCAGCCTTCAGGACCATAAAAAGACTAGGGTTCCTTCACATTTTTCAAATGTTGGACTTATTTCACCCCCCCAAAAAAGTATGACATAATTCTTCCAAGATCTCAAAGTCCTCACCTTAATTTGCATGGTTTGTAGCTCCTGGTAGCTTCCCTGTGCTTTGGCTTGCATGCCCCCCAGCTCTTTCTCCATCGCTGCACGCTGCTCTCTCATCACAGCCTCCACTCTGCCGGTTTTCTGCTTCTCAACCTGAAGCTCCTGAAGAAGAGACGAAAGAGGGCATAAGGGGCAGTCCACCAAGTCAAAACGGATTTTATCCTAAGAAATAAAGAAGTAATTTATCGTAACATGTAAAACCTAAATTAGACCTGGCTGAGCTGTTTCACTTTGTCCTTGGCAATAGAAGCCTCCTCCTGTAGAGTTGTGAAAAGTCTCTCTCGTTCCTGTGCAGCTGGATCGGGCCTTGCTGCAGACTGACAATGAAATACATACGTTACAAAAGTCCAGCAGTAAAAGGCACAGTGTGAAATGTAATTTTTCAGAAATGCCATCTTCAAATTTATCATGCTTTAATCTCACTTTCTGCCAGGCGTCCAAGGCACTCGGGTTCCTCTCACGGAGAAGAGCCATCACGCTGATGGCCTCGGCCTCCGACAGGGTCAGGCTGGTCAGACCCAACAGCAGATCTTTCAGCTTCACCTCTGTGTTCTCTGATTAAATAAACATACGGTAGCGGGGGGGAATTAACGTATTGCTACATGAACAGAAGATATCAGACACACAGACAGAAACAAAACAAAAACCAAAGGCTGAAACAGACATGCTTCTCCCTCTTACCCTTGTCAGTCTCATTCTTGTGTCTCTTGCCACTCCCTTTGGATGGTACATCATTATTAGGGGCTGGCTGATGGTTGGCAGACGCTGCCACAGCATGAACTTCGTCTACTGAATTCAACATAAAAAAAACCAAATATATAAAGTGACAAGTCCTGGCTTTGGAACTATATCTTATTATTTTCATGCACTTAAACCAAGACTTGTATCATTGTTACCCGGCTCAGTCTTCTGTTTCTTGGCAGAATGTTTCTTCTTGCCACTGGTAACAGGGGGGGTTGCTCCATCCAGAACTCTTGTTTCTGCCACAATGGGAGTCTCTTTCTTGACTGGAGTCGGAGCCTGCTCAGCCTTAATCTCTGGCTGCTGGTCATCCACTGCAAACGAACAAGTCAGGAAATAATATCATTAGGTCTGCTTTGTGGCCGATGATAGAGGATATTCAATCATCATTAGAGCTGCTCAGCTAAACCGCTTAAACTGAGGATGGAGCAACCATGTTCATATCATGTTTCTTTCCCATATTTGACTAACTCAAATTTCAATTCAGAGGTATTTCTTGGAAGATTTAGGTATTCCCATGTTCTCTATTCAAACTAACCTCTGACTGAATTCTCAACAGCCTCTGCTTTATGTTTCTTCCTCTCCTTCTTCTTCCCAGAGATTTGTGGAGGTGTTTGGGCCAGGACTGGAGCCTGAGCAGCTTGGACGAGGACTGGAACCTCAAGCTGAAGTGGTTCTGTCTTGCTTTCCAGCTTTGAGCCATTCACTTCTGGTTCCTCAAAAGAAGGAGCTGTAACTGCAGCTGAAGCTGCTGAAGCGGCAGCGGCAGCAGCAGCCACAGCTTTGGCAGCCTTTCTCTCCTTCTTCTTCCTTTCCCTCAGACCAGTGGGAGGTTCAGGTGAGCCTGAAACAGGCACACAGGACGTTGGTATTATTTGAGCCGGACTTGAAACGGTCACCGGTGCGATTTCCTCCTCTGGCTCTGGAGGTGAGCTGTTGACAACATTGGCCACATCAAATTCCCGGAGATCCTCTTCAGACTCCCCCCCCCCTCCACCACCTGCCCCGCTCCCGCTGTCCTTCTTCTTGCTCTTCTTCTTTTCATTCTTCTTACGAGTTTCTGGCCTGGATGGCGGAAGCTTCAGGTCACGTTTCTGCTTCGCTAACACCTCATCGTATGACGTTTCCTTCATGAAGAGCCAGAAGAAGAGGAACATGAGGGCAATGACCAGGGAGGGGGCCAGGATGAGGAGGTACTGAGAGTCATAGATATCCACTGCCATTCTGAAGAGAAAGACAAACACAAAAAAACAAAATGTTTAGTTTTGGGGACTAGTTAAAAAGGAGACCTGCTTTAGTCCACATCTTTGACTTGGTAATACTTCATCTGTTTGATACTCTGGTAATAGATTTCCACATGTTGGTATGACTGAATTCTAAAAACGTTGAGACATTAACAGATTGCTGCCATCAAATTTAGAACAAGAATATATTTCCAATAATCAATTATGTCAATGGCGTAAAAACATTCATCTATTCATTTTTCTGTAAATGAGTCGATCACAGTTGCCTCATCTAGCTGCATGTGTTTTTGGAGGTGGGAGGACGCTGAAGAATTCAGAGAGAACCCCTCCACAGAGGAAGGAATCAAGGGAATTTCTTGCTTTGAGGAAACAGCGCTACCCACTGCCTCACCGTGCTGCCCTGCAGAAAAACGTTACATTGATATTAATTATATATACAATGCACCCCCGATTTCACCTCATCGCAGATTCTTGGTAGGTAGTCATGTGACACAGTACGCTCATTCTATTAGCTGATGGCATCCGGAAGTGCGCTAAGTTCCGTGAGTCTCGGACTTCCGTGAGACACAAAAGTGTTTTAAACAGTCGATAAGAGTTTGGGAAAAGGTAATACAGATAGAAGGTGGTTTAATATCAGTAAGGGGAGGGTTCATAAACCTTTCAATTACCGTAAATAATAGTTTGTCGCTATGTCCCACAATTCGTTATTTGCATGTGGTTCCTGGAACGCATGAACCATGAGGAATAAGGGCGCACTGTATTTATTAAAAGCAATGCAAAGACATTTAAAATGCGGCCTTAGTCTTGTATCAATTTGAGTACTTGTCAAAAAGGATTAGCATATTATCACATTCTGCTTTATTTACATCTTAGCTCATGTGCCACCTGTTTTTGGAATTACAATTATACATCAATGGTGGGGAATGGCTCCTGATGGAATGACTCCTAAGACACCCTGTCATCTGACATGATCAAAATCGAAAACACTCCCCAGCAGCACAGCTTATAATTTACCCAGCCATATATGGAATTTCCCATAAAATGAGTCATGGCTACTGATACTTGACGGGTGACTTAGTAAGTTATTAGAAGAGAAAGTTGCCAAATTCACTTGAATTTGTTTCTTAGGGGATAAAATGAATTAAGAACAGGCACAATTCAGTTTAACAGAAAGTGGTCCTTAGTCTCATTTTGTCTCCTCTCTAATTCAGCCACGACAAGAACAAGATGGTGAAATTCTAAATTGATACAAGGTTGAATTTGCAAGGGGCAAAAATACACCGTCATGCTTGTGTCACACACTGAGGTCTGCTGCAGCTGCATTTTGGACCCAGCCTGCTTCAAGTCAAAGGAAAAGCAGTTCTTCCTTCACAGCAGGCAAAGTTTACTGAGTCAAAAGGTCCTGAGACTCAATCAGTTTAACATCTGTTAAATATTTTTCTCTGAAACTATGTGTCATACAATGAAGATAAACTGGGTTGAAAAAAGGCCAACAAAGTAGCAATAATTTGAGATGGAATTCACCTTATCGCTCAATATAAGAAACTAAAACAACACCACCTCTCAGAATAAGAGCTCAATACGTGACACAGAGGAAATGGCTGCATGACGAGTAAATGAAGCTATGACAAATGAATGCTAAGATTAGCTTCATTTGTCATACTAGTATTATTTATATCTTATGTTTCCATTTTTTCACACCACATTTTTTTCTTGGTCTGTATCATCCTGACTGCATACTATATTGGATATTTAACTCTACAATCTTAGAAAAGGTTAGAGTTACTTCTAATGAAATCAATTCGGTTAAGATAAAGAGCATTTTGAGCAGTCGCCCAAATCAAAGTGTAACAATGGTCTGGGCAAATTGACACACTTAAAATATTAAATGCAGTGGTTATTTAAGCCCTGAGTGCTAACAGCCAGCAGTATGTTGTAAAATAACACAGCAGTGCAATCCCATCTCATACCAGCGATCTATGTCAGTAATATAGCATAGGAGAGTTTTGTGGAGCGGACCTCTTTAGTCATTTGGATTAAGCAGATTACCCATGATAATACATTTAAGAATAACTTCCCACAGAAGGGCTTCTTAAGGACTGGCAGGCTTAGCACTATACTGTAATGTTGACCCTGATTCAATCGCAACGCAAAAAGCCCTTGTAACATCTTCCACGAGGTGTTAGAATACATATTTGAGTCCTCTTGACATAGTTTGTATTTCAAGCCCCGAATATTTTCCCCTGAAAATAAACTTATAATGCAACTTTTCTCCCAACTATTTAATGCTTTTCATTATGTAATATTTTCTGAATAGCTTTGAACTTGACAGATACAACTAGTTGGCTGATACTACAGTCTTTTATCATTTTATTTTTATTCATTTACCTTAAGTGTTTGTGTGCTATTAGTGTAAAAAAAAAAAGCATTACAGTAATCCACACGTGAAAGACAGCAGCTTCACCAAAGGCAAACTAAATAGAAGTATGTTGTTTGTACAGAACATATTTGCCTTCACCAGAGAGCTGATTCTTCTCTACTTGTCTCATGTATGGTATTCTTACTTGAGTCCTTCTTAACTACTACACCTTTTGTCTAACACATAATAGACAACAACACATCGGCAGCATCATGCACGGGTTACTAAATGGCATGCAAAAACTAAATACTACCTTTCAGCTGCAAGAAGGTTAGGAATGTTAAACCAGGATAAGCAAAATAAAGACACAAAGACATCTGACTGTAGTCTGTATGAAACAATCATAAAGGGTGGAGTTCATAACATAAGATTCGAACTTTCTTTTCAGTGATTGGTCAACTGGGGAATTCCTTTCAACACTGCATTCATTGCATGTTCCTGGAAACACAAAATGAAACTTAACAAAGCAAAGCAGCATTTCTTCTATGACTGGTGTAACTGATCAAGTTTGAAGTCTGCTTACTTTTAGACCCAGGCCTCACAATTAAATGTGCATTGAGTGCAGCCTGAGCCTTGTCCCTGCATCAGAATGAGCCTGAGAGGTAAAATGCTCTCAGGCTGTTGGCTTGCTGGAATCTATCCGCTTGGCTAGTTCTGATTTGGCAGGTCTGGACAGAGAGGGAACTCCTGATAACCATCATTTCCCAAAAACTAGCACACGCTGTACTTAAAAGCCAGGTCAGGCTGCACTTCACACTCAACATCTTTAAAGAAGTTTATTTCCAAATTAAAAAGATCAACTGTCCAAGAAGACCAAGACTATCTGTACTACTGAAGCAAACCCCTCTCTCGTGGGCATGCATATAAGAATTAGACTAATACAGAATATCTTACATTGATATTTAATTGAAAATCAACTGATATATTTGTAAATGAACTGATATTAATCTAGAGCAAAGTGTAAATCTGAAATGTACAGGTCATTAAACCTGGAATTTGAGAAACAATGCAAATGACATAAAACAAACTATGCAAGAAATGGAAACTTTTTATACACTGTAGTTATACTGGAACCATTTTAAGATTGTGTACCTGTTGCACCTCTTTAATAGAGGGACATTTTGGCCATTAATTTCCAGTTACAGCCAATCATTAAAAATAATCTAGAGATACAAGCGATGTGAAAATATTTCTGCCTGACTAATTAAATTGGAATGTTAAGAATCTTTCTGAGCAACATCCTGGAAATAAACGAAATAAGACGAATGCCATTGTATATTCTGTTCACAGTTAAGTGAATTTTTTTTTTACAGATGCGTTATAACGTGTATTAGTTTCCTGAAATGGTCTACTTCTGTCGGTCAAGCTAAACACGGAAACCTGAGATTGAATTAAATCAAGGAAAAGCAAGATAAGACCTTTACAGCTGATAAACTTGTGAGGTGACTGGTGAGCATTTCAATGCATGGTCACTCCTCTAATATCCGCTGGGTTACATTACCAGCACAGCTACTGTTCACTGCTTTTACCACAAATAAGTTACACTAACTTGTCTGAGATCTGAGGATGCACATCAACCAACAAGGACAGGTCATAGCGGTGGAGTTATAAACACACCGGCGTGATAATAAACATCTAATAACAGTCCTTGAACACAGACTGACGTTTAGTAGCAGCTTTTCTTATATAAAAGTCGCCAAGAGCTACGGCCTGCGATTCAAGATAATAAAGCGATAACAGCCTACGCTAGCTTAGGCCAGTTAGCTTCTAAGTCACACGTATGTGTCATTTCTGCAATAGAAGGAAGATGCGCACATGCCGACGGCAAACTGGATCCAACTACATGACAGCTGAGGCTCAAACGTGGCGTGGCCATAACTAGAACTACTTGCTAAATCCATCAAAGAAAGACCATTTCATTCACTTAAAATACAATACGCGCTCACCAAGCGGCTCGGGTTTAACGCTGTAAGTAAGCTAGCAAACAAAAACTCTAGCTAACTAGTTAATGCAGTCCATAGTAAATGTAGTTTTCAGCTTTACGGTAAACAAGCTAAATGGCTCCTGTTAGTTTCCCTTTCGCGTACACGCAGACAGCGTGGAGGCGTGGGTTTCTCCTCCAGCGGGCCTGCTCTCGCTGCTGACCCAGCCCCACGCCTCTCCTGAAGTCTCCGACCCGGTCTTCTGCTGTGTTCTTCCGTTCGAGTCCTGCGGGCCGTTCCAAAGGCCTGGGTAAAGAGCTTAGCAGCGCGAGGACGGGAGGAGCAGAATTATGAGGAAATTCGCGTTATGTCGCCCGTAATAACGCTCCACAGCATACCTGTAGATTCAATTCGCTGCTCCTTTAGCAAGTGGTGAAATGGCGTTGTTCTGCGTTGACTCTGGCAGACTCCAGACTTCCCGGGACAGCTCCAGCCTGGCGTTCTCCTGCGCTCTCCGTCAGACTGTCTCGCGTTTCTGGTTCGCGGGGGCGGGTCATGAGCGAGCGGCTGAGGGACGCTTGTTTTGTGACTCCGAACACACTAGTAAGGACAGTCATAGCATGAGACCGAATAGCATATGATACCCGCCTTTTTAAGACAGCCGTGTAATTACATGTAACTACCAACAAAACCAAGGAGGGGCGTGATCGTTGCACTTCCTTTAAGTCCACAACGCACACGAGTACAAAAAGTACTTCAGTATTTGTTGAACTTTGTATTTATGCGGGTGTTTATCGAATATTTATGGGATTTCATAACCTACACATTATATATATATGAATCCGGATAGCCTTATGCGATTTGTTTATCATTTCAAAACATATGCAAAATTTCTATATTGTTTTAAACAAGTAACTGAAATTATCAAAATCTGGAATTCAAATATATAAAATCGTTAACAAACTAGTTAAATCGTTAATAAACTAGTCTTAATACAATACAGTCGGTAACCATCATCAGACAGATCAGTCCATCCACGCCCCTCCCCTCCCCTCCATAGGGCTGAGTCAGTCATTCCTCTATGTCCATGGACACTGTCTGTCCTGCTGCCTGCAGCTCTGCCTCAAACTGCTTCTTCAGGCCTTTGAGATACATCCGTAAACTGTCGGGGTCCAGTCTTGAGTTCCTAGCTGTCTGCAGGAGCCGGTTGGCCAGGTGGTACAGAGCTCTCTGCCTCCGTGTTTCTGGATCACTGCAATGTTTGGCCTACAGCAAAAATAACACACCATGGGTACTTGGGATGTACAGTACAGTATATAAAAAGATGCCACAGCATTGCAACTGAGGTTTAATTTTAATAATGGAAGTTTATCTGACCATACCAAAAGTTGCTGGCTAATTCTTGAGGCAATTGCCTTTGCCTCTTGGATTATGTCTGAAGGAAGTGCAGTCATTTCTGCAGCTTTCAGTCCTAAAAGACCAAAAGCAAGTTCTGTAATGATTCTCATTAGTAATAACAGGATTGTAGAGAAATGTCACAGATCTTTTACCATAATGTCTTTCCTCAGAGCATCCTCGATTCAGCAGGTATGTATACACCACTCTCTCAGCATTGGTGTCACCACTGCATTTGTGCTGAACACCCATGTGTTGATTCTCCACATTGGGATAAAGAGATTCCAGTTGGCACAGCTCAAGAAAGTGTGTGGCAAATAGGGTGAATGCCTGGAAACAGTAAAGAAACAGCATCACTTTCAGCTTAAAATAGTACAGAACATGAGCCATTTTACTGTTGAACAAAGAGATGCAGCTCAACAGAAGTGAAGCGTCAATTGAAAGTAAAGGAATCTAACATAACTGGTCTTTATTTTATTTACAGGAGTGCCAGTGCAGCATTATTTTGGGATATTGATTGCTACCTTGAGGCTAAGGAGGAACTCACAAATGGAGTGACATATGCCAAGGCCCTCCTCAGCACTGGTACCTCGACCCAACTCGTCGATGATGATCAAGGACTTGTCGCTTACATTGTGGATTATGTAAGAGACCTTTGGGTAAAAAACAGAGTCACTGATAATTTAATAATTTCCCTCTTCATGTATGTAAGAACTGGAACAGTTCTACTGTACATACCTCTTTCATTTCCAACATGAATGTAGAAGAGCTAGTTTCAAAATCATCATCAACACCAATTCTAGTAAAAATCTGATCAGCAACACGAAACGAAGCATAGTCAGCAGGGACATAAGAGCCTGAAAAACAATAATGCCAGGACTTTACTGACACACCATCACACTCCAGTTTCACGAGATTAAATAGTTTCCTTGCTAACCTATTTGAGCCATGATCTGACACAGCGCCACCTGTTTGAGGTAGGTGGATTTGCCACTCATGTTGGGACCGGTGATAATGACAAAGTTGCTGCCTTCAGACATGTAGGTTTTGTTGGCTACAGGCTGATGACCGACCATTCGCTCCAGAATGGGGTGACGACCCTGCTTGATGGCAAGTGTGTCTGTGAACTCTGGACGCACTGAAAGACACAACAGAAAAAAGCTGTCATTGAAAAACATCAAACTATTTTTCTGTTGCTACTGTATTAAATATCTTTCATGCATTTATTGGGATGATGATTCCAGTTTAGCTCCATTATAGGAATATTTCACATTTTGTTTGAAACCTTTAAAACCAGTGAACTAATGTTTTGTACTTTAATTCATATTACAAAACATGTATCTTATTTCATCTTTTTAATTTTATACTAACCTGATTGCTAGTAGTTAAGATGAGAGCTTTGCCACAACATAACATGTAAGAGTTCAATGAGGTGTGTGCAATGTTTGAAGCTGGATAGCTCCTCTGCTTGTCTCAGTAACTACATTTCAATGTACACTTACATAACAAGGGTAATATCAGTACAAACTGGCTGGGATTGAATGGGGCAAGTGCTCTGCATGTGTCTATGGAGATATGCTTTTAGACAGCTGATGCCCGGCGTTTTCCACCCACGTGGCTGACCTTTCCAAAAGCAGAAGTGAGGCAGAAGGGCCTGTCAGGTCAGGAGAGAAATTCTGTCATAGTCATAAATGACTTTGGCCGGGCGCTGCCTCATGTGCATACAGCACTCCCTCGACAAACATCAGAGCTCTGAAGGTTTAATTTGATAGTTTAATTGGCACAAGATTACAAATCAACAGTGACGCATACCGTAGTCTGAGATGGTGCATGCAGTGGCGAGTGAAAGCAACATATCCAGCAAGGACACAGCATCAGAGAGCTTGTAAAGGCAGTGAATATGCTCGTGGATGGTGTTCAGCAGTTGGCTGATCACCCTGTATGGAAAGAAGTATGATACAGGGCAAATCACAGAAGACATTAGTCGCTGAAAAACAGCAGCCTCTACTGGACACAAAGCACTGTAAAGTTGACTGATATACTGTAAATCTACTGACATGAATTTGCTTTTGTAACTTTTATAATTCTGGTCATTTAAACCATTAATTGGTTGTTAAAGTCTTTGTTACCTCGGAAATATTTTTTAGTCCTAAGTGTAAAGACTAAGTTAGTGGTTTCAGTAAAATAATCATATTCACCTCTAGAATTTGGCTACATTTCTGCAAAATAGCATTAATATATTGAATCAAAATAAATGTTTTAAGAAAATTTTATACATGAAGTCAGATAATTACTTGAATCAATAAGATGACTACCCAGCAACAATGAGGAAATCAGGGAGAAAAACTTGGAAAATGTCATCCTTAAATATTCAGTGCATTTATTTAAGAATACATTACTGTGCATGTTTGCATGTCATAGGATTGTTATCTCCTCACACATAAGACATGTGAAAGATCTCCTTCAGGGCTTCATCACAGCGGTCATTCATCTTCATCAGGTCCACAGTAGTGAAGCCATAATTGTTCTTGTACCTCTTTACCTGGGGTAGCAGATGGTGAAACACAATTTAATTCCCTCCATTCACATATAATGCAGATATCATTTTTTGTTCTGTTGATTATCCTATTATCTCATATTCTCATCTTACCTGTGTTTAGTGGACAATACCTTAATAAACTCTGAGGGAAGTTTTCCTTCAGGCAAGACAGTTCCTTCAAGCTTCATCTGGATGAAGAAACCTCGAGCTGTGCTGAAGCTGGTCCGCAATGGTAGACCATACTTTTCCCCCATTTGGTTCACAAGCCCTGTGCAAAAGAATGCAATTCAATGAGCACCATGGTATAAATACTTTCTACAGACATTGCTAATGAAAGGTATGAGCTTCACACCTGCAATGTCATCCACAATTTCAGTATAAGCCCTGCGAGCTATGTCGAGGAACTCATTGATGTTGGGTCGAACGGCATAGCATTTCTGGGTGCGCATGTTTAGGCTCCCCTTCAGGTATGTGGCGTCATCGTTAATCATTGTCTTAATCTGTTCTAGGATCATGTCAAACCTGAGGGAAACAAAATTATACACTGTGGGACAATTCTGTATGCAGACCATGACAGTAAATCAACAGACCGATGTCTCTGTACCTGCTGTCCTCCAGTGAGGTGCTGTATGCTTTTAGCAGAGCTGTGTTGCAGTTCTTCAACACCGTCTGTTAAACAATTTATTATTTACATTCTAAGCTTAATGTGGAGTACAAAGATTTTTTTTCTCATTGATTTCATTGTAGAGAGATTTAAATTTATTATGTGTTTGATTGTACCCTTAGCCTTGGTACAAGGTCCAGTGTATGCTTCAGCTGAATTACATGTGTAATTTTTGCTTCAGCAACCTGAATCTGTGGAAATATAGTAAAAGTAAAGAAAGAAAGAAAGAAAGTACACTTTATTAATCCCCAGATGGGAAAATTACTTTTTCAGTATGTGAAAACGTATGTTAAAAGAAATAGAGAGAACAAAAACAAAGAAGCACAATTTCTGATATTTAGTTTGTCAAGCACTAAAAAAATAAATTCCTTTCATTTTAGACAATTCCTTTCTACTAAATCATCTTAAAGTGTAATAGGTAAAGGAATTCTTCTACATACTGTTTCCTGCTTTGGGATTTGGATGAGAACAGAGAGCAGCTGGTCAGTATCAAGGAAATGACTGATCGCTAAACCAAAGAACAAATATTCACTTATTATGCCATGCTCTCATCTTCATTAGGATTACTGATTAACGTGTGATTAGAACACTTTCTGACTTGTTCTCACCGTTCTTCAGGCCAAAGAAGAGCTCCTCGTCCTGCAGCAGCTCTTGTATGGTGTCCAAGCGTATGTTGATGGTGTCCATATCAACCAGAGGTTCCAAAATGTTAGAGCGCAATCTTCTAGCCCCACCAGGTGTTTTAGTGTGGTTCAGTACCCCTAAGAGACTATGTTCACTCCTACACACATAAGCACGGACACACTAAACCCATATCATATTACAAACACTATAAAATGCGTAACAATGCTGGCATAGACTGAGTCTCTTACCTGTGGTCTCTATTGTTGACCACCAACTCCAAGTTAGACGCAGACGCTGAGTCAATCATTGCTGTTTGCTCACTCCCTTTAAAGACCACTCTGAGAGATTTATGAGCGTAGACAGAGTTCTGGATGAACTCTAAATATTTCAACAAAGCTGCTGCTGCTGCAAGGCAATAATACCTGACAAAAACATGACATTCAGACTGAATCAGTGACACAGATGCCCCCACCACTTGGGGGGACGATGATGTAGATGCACCACATCTGAACCACTGGTGATTTTGAGCAAACTGCCAGGAATGTAGCTTTTAGAGTATTCCAAAAAGAAAGTAAATTGAACAAACAAATCAAGAGATTCATATCTTTCAGGCACCTACAAAGCATATGTGAAATTTCTTCAACTTCTGTTCAGTTCAGTAGTTTTTGTGGAAATGTGCATGGATGTGCAGAAGAAGGGACAGGGGAGGGAAACCCTATGTTCCCCACAGAAATACAGAGTTACAGTGGATTTATTTCAGCACATACTGTTCTCTGTGGCATACTTAGCTTGCACTTCCATGAGCACAGTGCCAAATTCTGGAGTGCACAGCTGCTTAATGTACTCCAGTCCTTTTCTTTCATTAAAATACTTCCTTTGGACAGCAGTAAAAGCCACTCCCTGAGGGAAAACAACAACAACACTGATGTATTAATTCACACGAGTTGACAAAAACACAATAGGAGGGAAAGAATACAATATTTCACAGGAGTGCTGATTAGATGTAAGTCTTTCTGCTTTAAAAGTGGCTAATTATTACTGTCTGTTGCTCAGAATCTATTCTACCTGGAAGTTCTCTGTGATGAGGTTAAATAGCTTAGTTCCTTTCCCTTTCTCACTGGCTGTGTCTGGCATCAGGATTTCCAGTGGCACCAAGATGTGAATCTTAGTTATGACCTGCAGAAGGGGTTACATAAGACCCAGATAGGAGCATGACTCAGGAGGCCCTCTATTTTAGAGTGTAGCTATGATTAAATTTGAATCAAGTGTGCAGTTTACAGCTTTAGAAAATCATGGGCTACCTTGGCATATGTTCCAGTGTCTGCAAACTGAGACAGAACAAGCTCTGGACATTTCAAGTTGAGACTGGCCATACCGATCTCTCCCCTGGCCAAACCACGACCTTCAACCAGCGCCACAATCACAGACGCACCAGAGGCTGTGGTCGAAGAGGAGCAACTTGTTGCTGCACAGAGAGATCAGAATTAGAAAAACAGACTCAGCTATGTTTGCACCCAGTGATGCCTTCAGGGCGGATGTACCAGTGTGATCCGTCAGAGGTGTCCGAGCAGGGTGTGCTCCTGTGACAGTGATGGATCCCAGTGTCCTCCTGGGTCTTGGTGTTCCTCCATGGCTGCAGAGGGGGGAGCTGTCTGAGGTGGATGCAAGGAATGATGCACTGGGCTTGACTAGCTGCAAGCTGCGAGGAAGCTGACCTAAATCAAGATAGAATGTAAGGAAAGGATCTGTCATACTGTGATTGCATCACTCTGTCCTGAGACAATGGTTTTGGCCATTGTCTCAGGACAATGGCCACATTTTTAAATTCAAACAATGTTCTTTTATTAGACCCCGAGTCTGCTGTTGTAAGGTAAAGGTGCAGGTGTATTCCTAAACCCACCTGGTTCCCTCCGTGGAAATGACGGATCGTGTCTGGAACTGTTGCCGCCCACATCCACACTATGGCGGGATGAATCAGAGGAAGATGGAGCCTGGCCGTACGAGGTTGTGCCATTAGCTCCGCTTCTGTCCGTCGGGGACGAGCCCCACGTTTGTCCACTTCTTGACGCGTTTTCGCCGGTTGTCAACTCCTCTGTGCTGCTGCTGAACATTTGAAAGCTCGCAAAAAGTGGGTTAATTAGCTGTATTCGTAAAGTTTGTTGTACATTCGTACAAATCAGTGAATATGCTAGCATCAGTAGCTGTAACCACCGCTATAAATAAACCACGTTAACTAGCACGCGACCATGAAAAATCATTTTTCAAATAAACTTTATTTAAAACATAGACGTTCAAACACAAAAACAAAGTGGAACAGAGGAGCCACAGGAGTCCACAACTTCATACAGACACGTCCTTTGTGATTAAAAGATAGAAATGCTTTTCATAAGTAATGAGTAATGTACTAATAAGTAATGCAGATCCTTGTAAATGTAAAGATATTTTTGTTCTTTTGTGGAATTGGAAGAACGGAATATAATAGAAATTGAATGAATTGTTGTGAGTTTGTAGTTAATATTTTTGCTTTGCTCATTTTTGAAAAAAAAAGAATAACTGCTTACTTTACAGTAATTACATTATATTGTTGTCGTTGTTATAGAATTAAACAAATCACATATTTAGAATAGTTAAATAACTTGAGTTTGTCTTTTTCAACATAAAACACGCTGAGAACTACAATACAGTACTGTAATCAATGAGTTTGAGCAATGTGGCATGTGCCTCAGTACAGAATCAATGTATGCTTGGTTATTTTATATGCATCAACTATGCTACGGTACAGCTGATGACCTGCAATGATTGTCATCTGATTTTTTTTAAAAAAAAATTTAAAATTGGTACAGACTTCTTCGTTGACCTCTAGAAAAGTTTTGGAAGTCTTGTGTCTTTTATTTTGAAATAAATCTGCCCGGAGGTCGACTTTGTCTTCCTGTTTCTACCAACATGGCGGCTGACGCACACGGGAGGCACTATTTTGTGAGAGAAATTGAGAAAAACGACGGTTGTAAATTAAAGGTGAAGCAGTGCTATCTAGGAGACGTCGGTTGTGTAGTTTGGGATGCAGCCATCGTTCTAGCAAAATATCTAGAGACGAAACATTTTTATGATCCGTCCTCAGGGGTGAACCTCTGGGCTGGCAGGAGAGTGTTGGAACTAGGAGCTGGAACTGGAGCGGTTGGTCTGATGGCAGCAACACTGGGGTTAGTTTGTGTGTACACCTGTAAATTTTGCCCACAATACCAAAGAATTGAAGGATCTAGCAGCTGCTCACATTGATTCTGCTGTGTGTGTGTGTGTGTGTGTGTGTGTGTGTGTGTGTGTGTGTGTGTGTGTGTGTGTGTGTGTGTGTGTGTGTGTGTGTGTGTGTGTGTGTGTGTGTGTGTGTGTGTGTGACAACAGAAAAAACTAATGTAGCCCATCATCGTGTGCTACCTCCCATAGAGCTGAAGTTACTGTGACAGATCTGGAAGAGCTGCAGACCCTGCTGAGGATGAACATCCAGGACAACCAGGCTCTTATCAATTGTGGGTCAGTTACTGCCAAGGTACTGAAATGGTTTGTAAATTTAATATATTATTTGATTTAGGTCATTCAGTAATTTATATCAGATTTGCATGTTCATTATGTTGCATACCATAAAGTATAACTGTGATTTCTAACCTCCTTAAAGGGGAGAAGACCTGTCTGAGTTCATACCTCCTATGCATTATGTCCTCATGGCAGATTGCATCTATTATGAGCAGGTAAGGGGCTATTTATCTTCAACATGACTGTGATAATTGAATTTCTCATTTTGAATGATCATTTCTTTCCATGAAGTCTATCATTCCACTGGTGGAAAGCTTAAAGCTGCTCTGTGGACCAGACACCTGCATTATTTGCTGCTATGAGCAGCGCACAGAGGGCATCAACCCACAAGTGGAAAGGCAGTTTTTTGAGGTATGAAGTTAACTCCTTTTGCAAATACTCATAAACAAAAAAAGTTTAGATGTTTGATTTCACGTCTTGATGAGTCATTGTTGTCTTTATTACTTCTAGCTGCTGCAACAAAACTTCAGCTGGGAGGAGATTCCTTCAGATAAACAAGATTCAGAGTTCAGTAGTCCAGACATTCACATCCTGCACATCAGAAGAAAAGCATGAGTTTTTGTAATGAAACATTATTTATACAGTCATCATCTTCTCTTCCTAGCGTGTTGAAACTGCATTCTTACTTTCTTATGTGTGGAATGTTAGTTATACCTTAATTTCTGTACTTCATTAAATTGTTTTTTAAGGATAAAGGTTTATGAAATGTCATTAAATTCTGCCCAGACTTGTTAGTGTTTAGGGTTAAAGCATGAATTCATTGTGTGTTCTCATCTACTATAAGCCACGGTTAGTTAACATTATTATTTGAATTTGATTTGGTTCTACCTGTACCTTTTGGGTATGGATAAAAAGGCCAACCAAAGTATGTTTCTGCAATTTATAACATTGAGAGTTTCTCAGCATTTTATTAATTACAACACAAAATACTACTAGCACAAATTCTATGTTGTGTGAGGCATGTGTTGGTTAAGCCAGACAGATAACATATGACTGTTTAATTGAGCTCCACACCGTCCCATCCTACAGCAGTTCAAAATGAAGTGGTTACCCATCTAGAACACTAGGGGGCAATAGTTGCTTAAAATACAAAATAAAATATACTAGTCGTAAATATGATAGTTTGCCAAATTATTAATCAAAAAATAGTTTACTCAGACATAAAAGTTAAGTTCTATTATGAAACCATTGAAGTTACTGGTTTTAAAAGTCAAGTTGGATGAATATTCTTAATCCATATTCATGTGGTTTATCCAGTTTTCAAAACTGATGCCAACACAGTCAATGCTAACTCTCCTGAAAGCCTTTGTCCACCAAGTCCGGGGAATTCCACTCCAAAACCCAGATTAGCTGGAAGATCACATCTCTTTTTCAAGTATAAACCATGAAGTACGCCCCACACTCCCACAGGCATGAAGGGGCCCCTCTCAGCCTTTCATGCCGCTCTCTGTTTACACAGAGGAGCTAAAGTGTAATGAACTGAGTCACCCCCAACACTCAGAACCAGTAATAATGTTACTTCTGAAGTAGGTGGGGTGGAATTTGTTTTTGAAGATGCCTGTAAAGAATCAAATCTGTACAGTTTAAAAAAGATAAGGAAACACTTCTGATTTGTGTTTCTCTATGGCTGCTGACACGGCAGAATCATCTACGATCGTACGACTCACCAGAAAATCAATATTTCTGAATACTATTGTTTATTTGCTCATCACAAACACACACACACACGTACAAGCAAAACACATCCTCTCAAATTTAACTGATTCACTTTATCTGATATCTCTGTGATTGTGAAATGTGTTCATGATGGTGAAAGACTGGTGTGGCTTGGTTGAATCATAGTTTGACAATCTGACCACAATCTGCTCCCTTCAGCCCTCAGCCTTTTTTAACAGTTAATATATCAGCCAGAACAGTCGAGATAATCAGTCCCTGTGGCCGTCCTGTGCCCTCTCCTTCTCAGGGGCAGCGGCTTTGTTCCAATCAGAGTCCACCTACTATTGAGCTCTCCTTCGGCTTAGACCAGGATCTATTCAGCTAATTAATTTGACTAACAGCTGGTATTAAGTCTACAGCCCTCTCTTGTGTTGGTGGTACAGCCCAGAGGGTTTTATAAAGATTAAAGTAGTAAAGGGAAGTGCCCCCTTTCTCTGTCAACAATCCCCACCACCATCATTACCATTATCAGCACCGACCACCCATAGCTGCCATTTAGAATTTTTCATCCAGTCTCTCGATTCCTTATATGTTAACTAATAATTAAAATAATGTAGTTTGTGATGACTAATTATTGTAGCATTACAGGGAGCCGCTCCTCATTTATGATATAACATCACAGGTAATTCTGATGACTGTTAACATTACGTGGAACATGCTGCAGATAATGTATGCTGCAGAGCCAAGACACAATGGGGGCATTTGTACCAACAGATGGTGTTATTAGTAGACATAACACCTGTGCAAAAAAAAAAAAAAAGCTTGCAGTAAGAACAACACAGTTCTAAATAGATAAACAGCTGTATAAGCCACAGAGTATACAGTTTTTACATTGTCAGGTTGAAAGGATAGGCTGTTGTGTCTTTTTTTGGAGTTTTGCCACTGTTTTTGAGATTCATGTGCGACTCATCCCCCAGTCATCCTCAACTTTCCACCCATGAATCCTTCCCATTTGTTTCAAAACAAGAAAACACGAGGAAGCGGTGCAGCACCCAATGAGTGAAGGACTGTCTGACTCCCAGCAGCCTGTGTGGCATGCTCTTCTCTGCTGCATCACAGCTAAGTGACACACAAGATCATTTGTGTCACCAATACCCTGCTGCCGGGAGCCAAGAGACACTGCTCCAGAAAAGGCGACTCATTTACTCTAATAGGGAGTGTCTCAGGAATAGACATCAAACTGGGCTAATTAAAAACACAAGAAGGACAAGGAAATGTGAAGCTGCTGCGATCCTGCACACGTCACCCAAAACACATTGAGCCAAATGAACAGAGCTGAAGTGAACACCATTTGAAAATGAATGCAATGAGGTTGGTTTGGAGACTCATCTTCCATAATGAGGTCCAACAAAACAAAGTAAGAGGTGATGTGGTTCCAATGTCTGGATAACTAGCATATAGAGATATGATGCAGAGCCTTGTCTCACTGTGCCCCACCCACTCATACACTCACAAGGGAGGGGAGCATGTGAAGGGCGAGGGGCTGTTGAGACAGCTGTGCTGCAGTCAAGAGGGGCAGAATTCCAGTTTGTGAGAATACTGTGCACACTTGACCCCTTCTCATATTCCTGATACAGTAGAGTTATCACTTTGACACGTCAGTGGTGGTCCATGACAGAATATAAAAGCACTCAAGATTTTTAAAACTTTGAAAAAGTTTGTCATTTTCATTTTTATTGCAACAGTATTTGAGCAATAACCGTAGACAGTCGAGCACAAGGGGCTCAATCTAGTGTTTGCAGACATTCTTAGGTTTCACACTTACGATGAAAAAACTTCCACAGGTTTCTGTGACTCAAATCGACTCATCCTTGCAGCACTCCAGGGCAATGATGTGTTTGTCATGCTTAGGATGTGTAGTGGCCTGAGGGGAGGATTGAAGAAATGATGGGAGTAGTGTGTGTATGTGTGTAACATTTCCCTTAGTCATTACCTCTCAGTGGTCTGGATTTGGGCAGTGTGAGAAGCAGCACATGACTTGCCAAAGATGTGAGATTTCCTCTCAAGCCCCAAACTAATCCAGACGTGCTGTCACTGCAAACATGGACTCCTCTGTAATTACTGTAATCTAGTCAGATACAAAAGACGTAGTCAGTCATGGGGTGTGACACTCGCACCAGCAAGCTGCTGAAAAAAGCCTTTGAGGTCGCTTTGCATGAATCTTCATCATAGTGTCAGTGTGTGTGTGTGTGTATGTGTGTGTGTGAGTGTGAGTGTGAGTGTGAGTGTGAGTGTGAGTGTGTATGTGTATGTGTATGAGTGGTGGCTCTGAATGGATGCATGTGGCTGGTGGATACTGATGATGGATGACTGACTCTTATCTTGTTTCGTCAAGTCAAATTCAAACTTCAAAAAGTTTAATTTTGTTTCCAAATAGAATCCTATGCCTTGCAAGCATCTTTAAAGCTCGTCCCCTCCAACGCTGCACCACTGCTTAAACCTGAAGGGAAGGAGGTTTACACTTAACTGTGGCACTCTTCACATTCTGTGGATACAGAAACATGGTCGGAGTCAAACCAGTCTCTACGCTCACACAGCTGAAACATCCTGAAAGCTTCAACAGAAACCATGTGCATGAATTTCAGGTAGTGGAATGTAAAATTTGTGTTAATGAAAGTGAAACAAGCTGATTATAGAACAGAAACTGGTGTAACATAACTATGACAGGTGAGTTAAGTCATGTTTTCAATGCCTCTGTGAGCACTTGATCCATTCATTAAGACAAACTGGTTGTCATGCGGACCACCAGGACTTCTTAATAGTTTTATGTTTCTCTGAATTTGTGATTTCACCACAGCAAGTGACCTTCAATTACAGATATGAATGGAATGCATTTTGGACGTCTGCCCAGGGTGCACCTTGGTCTTCACAGTCTCACAGTTTAAGCCTTTTTTGGCTACCACACACCACAGCATAATTCCCACTAAAACAAGAACATTTTCATACAAACTGGAGTCCACACCTAACCTTAAACAAATGCAGGTCACACCAATAATGTAAAGACAGAGGATGTCACAAGAATGTATAACCAGGGGCTTGACTCCAGCATGGCATTCAAGAATGTTAACCTCGGCAGGAAACCTGCAGAAATGTCTCCCCACTTCCGACTCTGTTTTCTCAGTGTGTGTTCACTACCGATGACTGAAAGCAGCCTTAACCTGAGGGAAGAGAGTTTCCATCAGAGGCTGTTTTACTGTCCTTGGGGATAAGCAGCCACTGAACCAGGCTGTAGGTGTTCCCTCCTACAGCGTGGTAGATAAAGAAACCGCTTTAATAACAGTGCTTGCCCATGTGCACCAGAATAAGTGTGTCGGCATGCATCACAAATCCCACAGTAATTATCCGGCTGGGTGTGGATGTTGAACTATGCACCAGTATTAATCCAGTAGTGACTCTATGAACAGCCTGCAGCTAGAAATGAGTCTGACAGTTACCTGCCGCACGTGTTAATGCACTGGAGCTGGACCTGAGAGGAAGTGGAGAGGAACAAAGAAGACAAACCACTCCCCCGGAGGCCATAAGCAAGCCAGCAACGCACACGTCAGAAGAGTTAACAGCAGTCACCAGTTTTTCCTGAGAAGTTTCAGTTTTTTTCAGATTAACTAACGAACATGACGTGTTTTTACAATAACGGGAAAAACCTCCAATACTGCAAGAGTTTTTTCCCAGAAAGAGAGATTGTTTCAGAGTTCTTTTAACCTCTGATCGCTGATTCCAACCTCATATAAATGGCAATTGTTTAAAAATAGTTTAATAGATTTTAATGAATTGATGAGTCCTGCTTTCACTAAAAGAAAAATCTTGTGACAGCACAAAATAATTTTAACAAGATCCAGGAATCAATTTTACACGGTTTTAAGCTCAAAGTGTTTACTTACTTTTTGCATTTACTGTAGTTTAAACAAATGAATTTCTTTCAAGTAAAAATTAATAGAAAATATCAATCTTTAACATTTTGCCGGAGGCAGCAGGATGTTGGTTAGTTTTTATCATTTTTTGTTTGTAAGCGGAGCAGCTTTGGTTAGCACTTTTGCCTCAGATCATGAGGGTTCTGGGTTGGAATCCTGATCTGGGACCTTTCTGTGTGTAGTTTTACGTGTCCCTATGTCTGAGCTGCTTCATCTTTGGGCTTCAGCTTCTTCCCACAATCCGACAATATTGTGATGTGGGCAAATTACTGACTCTAAATTTATCCGTTTTTATATCTAGTTTAAAATTTCTAAAAATATTAAACAAAGTATAACTGAAAGCATAAGTAAAATTAAAAAAAATATTTTAATTGAAATTATTTAGTGCAACAAACTGATAAAATTAAGTAAATTCAACACTTTTCATTGTAGACAAGAGGAAGCAGCTCCACACAACAAATCCATTAAATAAAAGCATCATTCTGCAAATTGGTGGAAAATATAAATTGTACGCCTTGTCTTTATTTGTGAATTATGACATCAGGAAATTCTATAGGAATCTTTTGTCGTGCTGTATAGTGAACCCCACTTCTGCAAAAGTCAACCTGCCCAACACTATAAAAGAAGAATGAGAGCCACTACACGAAGCAGCCATTAATAAGATACCCTCCAGCCCATCTCTCACCTTTCTTTCAGGAAGTTCGAAGACATTCTCCGCAGAGGGAGTTGACAGAAGGACCGTGAAGCCTCATCTATAGAGGAGCGGGTCATAAAACAAGGCTTACAGTCTCTGTCGTGGCCTCGGGGGGCCCAGGGTTACCAATAAAGCTGTGAGGATCATATGGTTGTAATGAAGTGGTGGAACCAGAGAGGCCATTACAGCCCAATTAACTGCCATCACACTCTTGATGGAGGCCCAGGACCCAGCCCTTAATAAAAGCAAGCAAGTATTTACAAATACCCTCAGAAGCCCTGATCTTATCTTGACTAACAGTGTAGCTGGCTTCGCTAATTGATTTTTCTCTTTAGTGGAGTCATGTCTGTGACACCTGGCTTGAGAGATACTTCTGTAGCGCAAAAGCAAATATCCAGTAGTCTCTATAACTGGTTGAACGCTAGATTTTCCATTTATACAATAGAATTAACAGTCAAATTTCCACATGGAGAGCCAAGAATACAAAGTGTGAGCTGAAAAAGTTTTACTTGCACACTCACAATACAGAATGGATCCTATTTAGTGAATGTAAAAAAAGTACCATCTGTGGTTTCTGAGCAACTTATATTGTTGCTTTTCATGTGGATGTATAAACACTGGCAGACCACTACTGTTCAGGGTGCGGACTGAAAATAAATCAGCAGAATAATATTGAATAAACTTGTCAGTGGCTCTTCAAGGGCTGTAACATTACTTTGAAGACACCCCAGAATAGCTTTACTCACAAGTTTTTAATTTTTCACCAGTAACCCTACAATGATGAAGAAAAACAAGTTTTTAATACTAGTTAATACGAGACTCAACCAAACCTAAACTCAGAAGAATGAAGCAAACAGCTCACCATCAACAGTGGCTCATGACCCAAGGGCAATGTTTAGAAAAAAATTCACAATTCAGCTGAATATTACCACTGATGAAACCCCCTCCACACTCCCCAGCAAACAATCAAATGCTTGTTGTTTTTACAAAAAAGCACAGCAGTCAAACTTCCTGTTTTGTACATTTTCCCATTTTCTGGCAACTCAGCTGGGGCAAACAACTTTATGGAGCATCTGCCCGACAGCAATAAAACCCAGAATTTTAAAACAGCATACTTCTACTTTATTCTTAAACGTTTGCTGCAGGTTAATTTGAAGAATAAATTGAAAACACTTTTCATGTATAACTCATCTCATTACTAAAGAACTTTCTCCTCAGTAAAACCTGGGCCTAATCATGTAAACCACTAACGCTTGAAAAAAAGGAAAAACAAAACTCAGATTTAAAATCACTTTTTTAATAAGACATTACAATGACATTGTTCTGTACATGGTTCCCCCAGTCAAAATAGGAGTAAGAACTGCACCACAAGGTGTCTTCAACAATTCAGTGGTAAACAGCTCCCTCTGACTGCATGACAGATGGACTCTTATGTCGGGTAACTGTACTTTTGTACACATGCTACAGATATAGGCTATCATATAATGTCCCGATACTGAGACTAATCCACTGTGGTTCAGATTGAGAGTTCAGAGCTGAATGACATTCCTTTGGATAAATTGAGTCGACCTACTACATATTACCCAAAATCAAAAATGCACCCCCACAAGCATGTTCAAGAGTTACTGGAGGCCCATTTGATGAATAATCAGCACAATTAGGCATGAAGACGCGACAGAAAAGGTCAAGCAGTAAACTATATGGCGCACATATAGGAAGTGAGAGGGGTAACAAAATACGTAAATGTTTTACATGGTGCCAAGACTGATGAATAAGAAATGTAATGAAATAGTGAAATTTTCAGTCAATACCATTGAGAATACTTTCCATCACAGTACTGTGTTTTAACAAATGTAAAGTCCTTCACGTAGGCTACATGAAATAAAGATCTCACTTCAGAAGAAGAAGAAAAACTCCAATGCAACAGAGACTAAAGAACCTTGTAACAAGCTTTAGTTCCCAGTGAAAAACTTCATTAGAAAAATAATATAAAATAGGGAACATAATAGGCAAAGATGGTGATCTCTGTGGCTGTTATATTCGAATCAAATCTTCACCAAGCAAGCCCCAAAGTAATGAATGCAGCCTGCTAGAGTACAAGCAAATTTTAAGCCAGCAAACCCAGTTTAAGATAAATTAGTCATAGGGTAAATGTGGTATTAAAAATAAATGGGAGATAATCAACTTTTTCTTAACCATACTCATTTTGACAAATTGTTACTAGCAACGTTATTATAATTTCGACCTAAAACAGTCTGCACTCAATCATTAAGATTTGTAGTTTGACGTTAGCCATGTCAAGCCCTCATACAGTCCATCACCGGTGGTCGCACAGGAGGGCTGTACGTACCAATTCCTATCTCTGATCCGCGTCAATCCGAGCTTCTCTTGGATTTCATGCGGCTTCATGGCATCAGGAAGGTCTTGTTTATTGGCGAATATCAAGATGATGGCATCCCTCATCTCTCGGTCATTGATGATGCGGTGAAGTTCCTGCCTCGCCTCATCGATGCGATCCCTGTCCGCGCAATCCACCACGAAAATTAACCCTTGAGTGCCCGTGTAGTAGTGTCGCCACAGAGGACGAATCTTATCTTGGCCTCCGACATCCCACACGTTGAACTTGACATTTTTGTAGGTGACAGTCTCCACATTGAAGCCGACTGTGGGGATTGTGGTAACAGACTGTCCGAGTTTTAGTTTGTAAAGGATTGTTGTCTTTCCTGCAGCGTCAAGTCCAAGCATTAATATTCTCATCTCCTTGTTGCCGAATATTTTTGAAAGCATTTTACCCATTTTGAACTCTTGTGCATAAATTCCAAAGGAGAATAAAGTCCGGTTTTGTAAATGTTTAACTTTGACCCTACCTTAAGTTTATGGGCTGAACATGACCCAGTGAAGAGCTTATGTTTGAAATTTTTCAAAAACACAGACTCATGTTACACTTAACACACAATACTTGGGAGATTTTTCACTTTCGAGTCTTTGCGTTCCGTGAAGTGTTGGGACATTTATGTTCAGAGTATCACAATGTTTGCAGGGCCTGTAGACGACATGGTGCGGTTACACTACGAACTTGGAAGCAGCTGTCGCAGGACGTTCATTCTGATGTCCAGATCAGCGTCAAACTGTTTGACATAACAGGGTCGCAGCGGTCAAAAAAAAAAAAAAAAAAACTGCAGTGAGCGAATGCCGTACGTTTAGAAGGTTCCCCAAAAAAGCCGCGGTCCTTGTCGACTCCTCCTGGTGTTTGTCTGCTCGTCCTCCTTATCGGTTGCGCCCTTAGTCTTTTCAAAGCTACCAAACGTCCAACCACTTTTTCAGCGGCTAGTCCATGAAGCTCCGAGCCGGGTTGTAATCGCGTGCCGAAGGGGAGGTCTTCACAAAGTCCTCGATGACTTAGCACCACGTGTGTTCAGCCAGTAAACTCCGCTTCTCTCCTCCCTAAAGAGATTTACGATCACACTGTCAGACATGGCAAAATTAGCACGCTACCGCTCAGGATGCTAACAACTGTTAGCGAGCTAACATCAGCTAGCTTGTTGCACAGCTAGCTTTAAGCTAACGAGATGTTTAGCGGTTACAAAGTACACATATCTACAAATAAAATACACACCACAATAATCAAATGTTTAGCTCAAATCTTTTTAAGTTAAAAACGTGACTGAAATCTTAGTAATTTACCTCTTTCCTCGCCCTCTCGTCCCGATAGAAACCACCCAGCTCTCGTTTTTCTCTGAATCGGGCTGGTCGCAGTGCTGCTACACCGGAAAGGTGTGGAGCTGCATCCACCGCCACTTCCTGCTGTCTGCTTCATTCAGTCGATGCCGCCTCGCTCGGCGTTCACTGTGGCAGAGGTCCATGAAACACCCACTGAATTAATATTAAATACTAGAACCGACATGAACTGACCTAGAACGCTTCTTAGTTGTGCAACCACAACCACACATCTACTTCTTATCGGAAGTTACACAACGTCAGTATATGAATGAAATGTTATGTTTATTCAAAGCGGTACCCGTTTTTAAGGCTTTTATTGTTTTATATATATATTTTTGCATGAACGTCTTAAGATTTAAAGAATTTTACACTATTAAAATAGTTAAAATAGTAGACATTTATTTGAAAGTATATTTCATATATTGTGTAGTCGTTTGATTGGTGGCTGTATGTAAAAGGTGACGTCGCCCCCTTGTGGCTCTTATCCTATATGAAGACAGTTATAACGTAAGACCCCGCCCATATACTAGAGTACATTTTCATTACAAGGCAGTCAGAGACTGCAACGTCCCGCGACACCCCTGAATTCAAAATGTTTACCTGACCTACTTTGGTCTATGGTCTTACCGATCTATGGTCTTGCTCACACTAGCCTTCTCCATATGTACTAGTCTATGCACTAGTCAGGTACTACTTTCAGGGTACCCTGACCTACTTTCAGGGTAGGTCAGGGTCACAGGACGTTGCAGTCTCTGACTGCCTTGTTCACATTGGTTTTGCTCTACTTATACAGCTGAAATTGCATCGACAGTAAACTAAGTAGAAAGGCAAAGCACTTTTGACAACATATTGGTGTGGTAAGGCGGTAACTGTGCATGTTATCACTGTAAAGATAGTGGCGCATGTGGGTCAATGTTACACCAGTATGTATATTGTTTGTGGAAGCCGGTCCAACATTTGTCATTATGGACAGAGGTGGTTTTAAAACTGAGGACATATTGGATTAGATATTAATCACAAATTTAAAGAAAATGTTACATCCTAAATTATGTTTGTGTCCTGAATTACATACAAAGTATGTTATTTTTCTGATTATGAAACAATGGTCCTCTTACTTTTAGTGTTGTGATTCAAAACATTGAATTGTATGTATTTTGTATATGACGTTTATTTCTGACACTTCATGAGTAAACATAACTACTGTAGAATATACTACTGAAGCAATGATTAACTAATGCATGGTTATAATGACTTAATAGATTAAAAGAATTACTGATGTTGATATCCCATTTCTCAGTATGAACAAATAATAAAGATACTATTATTTAATAAATTAGTTCCCACTCAATAAATCACTACTGTGTTATTCACAGTTATGCCATATAAAATAATGCAGTTTTGACATCAATAACTAGTGTTACAGTTGTGTTTTATGGTCAGTAATAAACAGCAGTTTGTTGTTTTGGAATACTAATTACACGTAATTGTCTCTGCTCAACTTGTCTACTGATACTGGAAATTCTATGTAATTCACATTTAAATGCATTACTGTAACTACTTGCTTAACATCCTGTCGACACAGCACTGATGTAGTCATTCTGCAAACATTCATTCATTTATTCATCCTCTGATTCATCCTCTTTTTTGCAGGTCACACGGGTTGCTGAGCCTATCCAGGCTGACTTACTGGCAAGAGGTGGGGGACACTCTGAGCATGACGCCAGTGCACTACGGAGCCACATGAAAGACAAATAACCAAACACACACACACCGGCAATTTTGGAATGAATGAATTCACCTAAACTGCATGTTTTTTGGAGCTGGGAGGAAGCTGGAGAATCCTGAGAGAACCCACTCAGACACGGTGAGAACATGCAAACTCCGCACAGGTAGGACTCAAACCAGGAATCTCCTGGCTGTGAGGCGACAGCGCTACCCACTGCACCACCAGCATGCTGCCCATTGTGCAGACAATTCTTATTATTTTGTTGTGTGCAGACCTATTCTGGGTGCCAGTGGTCTCTGCTGTGGAGTTGTAGCTGGTCAGAACCTATCGAGAAAGCTCATTAATTGATCCTGATTTGTTATATATGGTTGATGAGGGCACAGCAGGACTGCTGTTGCCCCTCTGGCTGTATGATACTGATGCAGATGACCTACTGTGAATGGTGAGTTATCACCACCATGGCAACTTACCTTGTGGAGCTCCACCTTCAGCATTGCTCTGGGCTGAACCCCAGTCAAGCTGACCCAGACGTCTTGTGGATACAGTGCTCTCACAAATCATCATGTCTTCATTACGGTGGGTCAGCTTGACATGGAAGTGGTCACCTGTGGTAAACTGCTTCAGACTACTCATAAAAAATAAGTAAAGGAAGATGACAACTAATAACAGAACCATCACAAAACATCAACTAAATTCTGTGACAAGTGGAAATTTATTTATTTAACGTTAATTAATTTAATTAGCTCCAATAACATTTTCCACAAACAGAACAAACCTCATGTCCTCAGCGGAGTTCATTTATTTCGATTTCGGCGCAAACCAATTTAGGCCACACCCACTCCAGTGACGTCAGACCACAGCCGGTCAACCGACGTTGGAAGGAGGAAGGGGAGCGCAGAGGTGAGGACTCGCGTGTCGCATGGCTGCACGCCGATGACGTTGATCAGGATGAGGGCACCGCCCCTATTTTTTCATCCCGTGTGACCGCGATGGAAGAGCCGCGTCTCGTCCGCACAATCAGAGAAGAAACGGTCCCGCATCTCAAGGTGTCCGCAGCGTTCGAGGACGTCCGCGTGTTGAACGTACTGGACTGACGTTACTTAGAGGTCATCAACGGCTCCGTCATCACTTTGACCAGCCGTTATGTCGGATTATAACCTGACGTCCCTCGCCCGGGCTCTGTCACAGCCACAGCTAGAGTCCACAGAAGGGACAGCCGATGTTGGTTCTCCACGAAATGTTTCGCTACATCTGTCACGAAGGAGAAAGTTGTCGAGCTGCAACTCCATCGAGTCTGCCGTGGAGCCGCTGGCGTCCCCCGCCACCTCGGAGGCGCGCGTCCTGGTCATCAACACCGGGGGAACCATCGGGATGACGCTCCACGATAACGGTACCGCCGAACCGACCCGGGTGCTATCTGGCTAGCCCAGCAGGTACCATTGGGCTAGCATGTGCGTCATTACGCGCAACGGGGCAATGTGGGCACGCGTAACAGCCCTGCGTGACATGTGCTAACTAGTGCATCCCAAAATAGCACCACAACCAGCTTTCAGAGGGTTTTTTTTTTTTCTTGCGTGGGGGAGTGATATTCTCCTGTTACAACCCCATTTATATCGATCATCTATAATTTAGTCAGAGGGAATTAATGGACTCCATTGATTTTGTCACGTGTCCAATCAGACGGTGAACGAACCACACACACACCTGTGTATAATTAAATCGGACAGGTTAACGCTAACAGGTGTGTGTGTGTGTGTGTGTGTGTGTGTGTGTGTGTGTGTGTGTGTGAAGGGGATCCTCAGAAGTTCTTGAGGGTCTGGTTGTAGATGGATCAACGTCATAGATTCTCTGAATGAATAACTAGATGTTGATGTTCCGTGTTGGGCAACATCTGCAGCAACTAGTGCGGCAAAAATAAATTCAAAGGTCATCCCAGCTTCAGGAATAAACTACAACACAACCTTTTTAAGGTTATATCCAGTTTTCTATCTGGTGATCTTTGTTGAATCACTTCATACCTTTTTCTATGAAGACGTCTGCGAGTCATTGAAGTACTTCAGGAATTCAACAGGAATGTAAACTCAGATGTTAGACTTGCTACTTTCAAACATGCAGCGAGACCGGACCCAGATCAGTGAACAATTGTTGCTGTGTGTTTATTTAGCACTATTATCCAACAGTGAATGTCTTTGATGAACAAAATGAGAATAATTCTTAGATCAGGATTATTAATACAACCACAGGTAAATATTGAAGTTCCCTTTTTGGTTAAATCAATATACACTCCAGCAAAGCTGTGACAAAAACCTGTTGTGGGGTTACAAAACCATTTAAGTGTTTTACCATCAACGAAGAAAGTTTTGAAATACTGGAAACTTGTTGTCATTTCCAGCATACCACGAGAAATGACTCATCATACTCTCCAGATGATCCAGGATGACTGCTGCACAATCCCCATTCTTCATTTGCATATTCTTAAATCAATGTTTTTGAGTCTAGCATGAAACATAAGAACTTTCTGCTTTTAATATGCCTCACAATCAAATATCAAACACTGTATCGAAGTCAGTCAGAGCAGTTTTGGAATAAAAGAGTTAAGCTCCAGACCTTAAATTGTAATTCAAGGAAGTCCACCATCAATGATTTAAGGCAGTTGTGTTGGGATTCTATTCTATTCGTCAACTAAAGAGTCACCTACCTTTACAATTCAGAGAATGAATGGGTGATCGTCTTTTTTTGAAGAATTACTGTTCAATTTCTTTACCTGGAAAAAAGCATTTCAAAGTTTAGAAGGAGTCCTAGTCACATTTGAGGAGACATTTTTCCAGAAAGTCAGTAAGGCTATTGAATAAATTTTAAAATGCTATTGAATAAGTGTCTGTAAATCTGGTCTGGCCCTGGAGCTGGATCACACTGTTGGGTGAGCTCAGCTGTGTAAATTCATTACAGTATTTTCCGCACCATAAGGCATACTGGACTATAATAATATAATAATTTGTTTGTTTTATAACTTTTTTTCATATAAAAGGCGCACCGGATTATAAAGCGCACACAATAAAAAATAAATGGTGGCGGAGTGCGGCATGACTGGCGGCCAGACTGCCTGCTTGTTTTCAGCGATCATGTTTTTCACCAATATTAATATGAATATTAATCCACATATCAGACGTACTGGATTATAAGGCGCACTACGGGTTAGGCTTTTAGGTGCGCCTTATAGTGCGGAAAATACGGTAATCTAAATACACAGATCATATTGTCTCACATTTGTCATGCCAATTTTTTTTTTAGCTAAGGTGTCACCTGGTGTTTACAAGTAGCAAATACATGCTAACCTATGTTTGAATATGCCAATTTGCAGTATTTTTGCTCATAGCGCTCAAGGGTTATGATCAATGAGATCTTTTTTTTTCTTTACAACCATTTCACATCTAACATTTTTTTTCTTTTTCTTCTATAACGACTGTATTAACAGCGCTTCACTTCAGATTTAGTAATCCAGAAAACGTGTGTACTGCTTAAATCAGTGAATTCATGAATCATAATTATTTCAGCAAGTGTGTAATTTTCGACAATTGCCAGTAGGGTGCAGTATGAGACTAATGTCACCATCTTAAACTGTTCAAATGAAAACTAATCCTGTGAATGGGAAGAGGTGAAATAATACAATAATCAATTGTTTATGTAACCTGCAGTACTCGCCCCAAAAGCCAATGCTTTTGTCCAAAGCCTGCGCAAGTTACCCATCATCCACGATGAGACGTACGCTCAGCAGACCTGCCTGTATGACTATTACGGATCTGAGTGCACCCTGGTCCTGCCGTAAGTGCATCCACAATCGCTCCCTTCTCAGTTCTTACAAAGACATAAAAAATAATTTAAAAGGTATTATTTGCCCCTCAGAGTGTTAATAATCAATCATCCTGTAGCAGAAAAATTATTAATAATTATCCCATGAGCACATTGTTAATAAAAAGAGGAAAGAACTTTTTCTCTTCCCAATAATAACTTTAGTGACTATAAATTCCTTTTTTGTTTGAACAGGAAACCAACGCCTCATTCTGACCGGCTGTTTCACGGGTTCTGTAGCACTAGTTGCATTGTGTGTGTGCCTGCCTTGAGCTTGACATTGGTTTGATGCCTCAGCTGCTGTAAAGGCTGCATGTTCAGAGAATGCTGGCCCAACAGGAAATACATTCTGACGTGGCCACTGGCAATAGGAGAGAATACCAGGAAGGACACCAGAGCACACAGCTATGTATTTCCTGAATGCTCTTGTGTCACTTACTGAAGTCACCGCTGTCAGCAGCCAGCTCGCTGATTTTAATACATGTGAGCGGAGAAGGCCAGCTGGCTTTCTTTAGTGACTAGCTGCTGCTTGACCTGCTGGGAAAAGCAAATCTAACTTATTCTGTTGCATATTTGATCCATATTATCGGGAGCACATGCTGCTTAGCAGCGTGAGCGGTACACCCAGCTGATCAACACTCTCTTTAGGCTCTCACTAATCTCCATGCCCCCTGCATGATGAGTACTGCTGTGAAAGCAGACTGAGCAGCGGGGTGGAGTGGGATGTACAGTATGTTAAAGATAAGGCATCCATGTATTTATCAGAAAATCTTGAGATTGATTGTACAAAGGTAGTTTGTCATCTCTTTGCAGGGCTGTTCAATTTACTGCCTTAAAACCTCAAACAATTTCTGTTCCGTCATCAATTAGATGAGCTCTTGGTTTGTTAAAACGCAACCCGATAAAGGTCTGAAATAAGTGCCTCATTTGGACTAATTAACATAACATTACTAACACAGCATTAACATTGCTAATAATAGAATTGCATTCAGAGCAAATGTCTCCTCCAAGCCCCAACTATCCTTTTCTAATTCAGTCATATCTTTATTTAAAAACAAGCTGATAGCCTTGCAACCATAATTTACAGCTCAGACAGCCTCAGATTAATTTCTATTTAAATCTGACGGATACATCTGGATCCACACCAAAATGCCCACACTCGTGGATAGCAATTCCTGAAATATGCCTGAATTCAAATACAAATTTTTAGTCAGGATCCATTTATCCCACCGTTAATCCTGCTTACAGAACATTAAATTGATGACAGTTGACAACAAAACCTCCTCTATGGTGGTAATGATATTCAGATATATTTTAAATGTGATTCTGACCATGTCCTCATTATGTTTACTGTACATTTGTCTTTCTTGGACATTACTTTTTAATATTTGTCCTGAGGCGATGTTGCATCAGTATCATCTGGAGGAGCCTCGTGTGCAGTCAGGGTACATGCAGCCTGTGTTGGATGGAATTAGTTTGATTTATTGAGAGCCTTTATTCATGAGATGTTGAGACTCAGTGCCACAAGCTCCCACCTCCCCCCTTCATCCTTCTTGCAGACCCACACACTCATTATTCTTGGCTATGAGGCTAGTTATCATGTATGTTAATGTCTGATTTTGCCACCCCTTAGGCTACGCTGCCCAATAAGGGAATATTTAATGATTTAAATGTCGCTTTCTTGGAGCACTTTGGCGTGAGAATTATCAACAACATATGTTGGAGGATCATGTGTAGACTTAAGGCTAATTAGAGGAGAGCGTTGGACCCCTGGTCTGATGGACCGGGGGGCTTCCTGCTCGTTCCCCTGCTGTGCCATTCAGCTCCGATTGCTGTGTTATAAATCTACCCTTTGGTGGTGGTGGTGGGGCTTGTTTCTTTGAAAAGGGGGGATTAGGATAAAAATATTTGCATGCCTGTTCAGCCCGTCCACATTGCGTCGTGGGTGGAGATGTGGGGCGCCCTTACTTGAAAAAATGCAAGGCTCGTCTCCGCAGTGGAAATGAAACTCTGGCTTTTGCTGTACCTGCAGTGTCTTTTCAAATCACCCTGAAGATGTATCAAATGAGCCTGTCGTCCCCCTCGCCTTCCTTTGTGTTCATATTGAGAGCATTAGAGTGGAAGGGAATGACAGCTGTTGAGGAGTGCTGCTCCTGCGAGCGGTATACCTGCCGTGCCCCTCCCGTTTCCATTTCCAGCACTGCGTTTCTGAAACAGGTTCCTGCGCCCTGCTGCTGAAACAGACGGCCTACGGTAGTTTGTCTCACTTCATAAAGTCTGCTCGTTTTCTGAGCGTTCCCCAACCATTCGTTAAACTCACTTCTCTCATTCAATTAGATCTTGATCCAACTTTGTTAAATGAGCACAATGGAGATCCATCTTTTGCTGCAGTGACAATAATCATTCAGTAAACCTCGTGTTCTTTGTGTTTTTGAATGTTTGCTCTAACACAGACTAAAACTACGGATTCAGTGTGAGCTGTTTGTCCTGCTTTGGTTTCCTTAAACGTGATAGTTATGTGTTTGTATATAAGGATGGGAAGTGATCGATGAACCTCTCTGTCCTCCAGGCTGAGTAAAGGCAATAAGAGGATAGTCTACACTGTAATAGAGTACAACCCTTTGCTGGACTCCTCTAATATGACGACAGACGACTGGGGTAGAATTGGAAAGGACATTGAGGTGCATATTTCTAATAAAAGTTTAAAATCATAAGGTACAGATCATTATGTTGTTGCCATCTGAACTGATTTCACGTTCTTGTCTGATTTTAGAAAAACTATGAAAACTTTGACGGCTTTGTGATCCTTCACGGCACGGACACCATGGCCTACACCGCCTCTGCCCTGTCCTTCATGTGTGAACATCTGGGCAAGCCCATCATTCTCACTGGTTCACAGGTAAGAGTTTTCAGGGGTGAAAGAGGCAAAAAGAAGCCAGATGCTTGTGTGACACGTTAACCTGATAACATCCGGTCTGACTGCATCTTCCAGGTGCCTATCTATGAGATGAGGAATGATGGCCGAGACAACCTGCTGGGGGCACTACTGATTGCCGGCCAGTTTGTCATTCCAGAGGTGAGTAAATGGAGATTTCACATACTGTACATGCTGCTCGTCTATACATGATGAATTGAACAGCCTCAAAAAAGTCAAGTCAAGGAAAAACGAAAAAAAAAACAAAACCAAAACGAAACTTTCTTTTTATGAGTTTTAAAAAAAATATGTGTGGGATTGATGCATGATAAATTAAATGATCATAAAAAGAATGAATTAAAATATTTTAAATTCACCCGCATGTTAAGAATTGCTCTCTTCTGCAAAGACAGGCGTGAATCACCTTGACAGGTAACAAAAGCTCTACAGAAGAACTTGTCTGATGAGAAAGCTTTAAAAGAGACTGTGTTTCGCAATAAAGTACTTAACAATAACCTGGACAGGAATAGCATTTCAATGTGTTATTTATGTCTGGTACCAACTACACACCATCAATTTCACCGCCATGAGGGACAAAATTACACGTTTTCAGTGAAGGGTTGTTTTGAATGAATTTTGTGAAGCATCTGTATATGTTTAAATGTTGCATGTGTCTGTTATGTACTGTAGTCTCAAATAAATGCTATGTATTCAATCCATCTTTGTTTCTATTCAGGTGTGTCTGTATTTCTACAACAAACTCTACAGGGGGAATCGTGTGACCAAGGTGGATGCTGGGAGTTTCAACGCGTTCACCTCTCCTAACTTGGCTCCCCTGGCCACCGCTGAAGTCGACATCACAAGTAAGGGGACAACATCAGCTGGTCTGTTATGTTTTTCTTCCAGAAGGGGTCTTTGTTCATTTGTTTTGTGACGTCTTTCCTGTCAGTCAACTGGGATACGGTGTGGAGAGCAAACACCACTGCCAAGTTTCAAGTTAGCACCGAGCTGAACAGGAATGTGGGTCTTCTCAGGCTGTTTCCAGGGATCACTGCTGCTACGGTAAGTCGTAGTGATGCTGTTGGTACTCTGTCACGGTAACACAGTGAGGTTCGCTCCATTATTGATGAGTCATCACCCAATTTCAAACCAACATGAAATATAATTTGGTCAAAATGTGAAGGGAAGGAAAAATCGGCAAAGCTTTTACATCTTCAAGAAAAGGAGATTCATAGAGCATTAAAATTTAATGAAAGATAAATTATTAAAAGGTTACTCACTGCCCAAACGTGTAGTTCTGTTGAACTGCAATAAAATCTATTTAACTTTAATTTAATTGTGCTATTACCTGTCCTTCGTTCCTTCCCGGTCATGTAAACTGCCATCAAAGCTCAGCCCAGAGAAAGATGAGAGGGACTTATGGGCCATGACCGATCACCCTGTAAAGAGAGAGGCTTGGCGTGAATGCTGTAACATTTAGCTGCACCTCCCCCTGCAGAGGCTGCTGCAGACTCTCTTTACTGTCTCAATCTGCTCTTACTGCCCGCTTCGGCTATCAAGACCGCCGTACGACGCTTAACTGTCTTTTACGAGGCACCGTTTTGATTGGGAACCGGGCCCTCGTCTGCTGTATAAGAGCTTCATCAGTAATCTGCGTCAAACTTCTTCTGTCAAAACTGCTTATCACCTCAAAAAAATACCAACTGAACCATAGACTTTTAATGTCAACTTCTCACATTTTATAGCCACTGCTGTCAACATGCCAAGCGACTGAATGCAAGCTAAGACCTTCAGATTAATTGCTCTCCTTCCTGCCATTTCATTCATCTGCCATTCTAGTCATATGCCATGGCTAATGATGTGGTATAGGGCCTCAGGATGCCAGCCAACCAATGACTGAGAGACTGGTTGCATACACAGCACCAGATGGGCTTTTAGGAGAGTAGACGGACTCGTACGTTGGACTGAGAGACGGTGCAGGAAAAATAACACGGAATACTAATTCCTCACTTAGGTTCTACAAAGTCAGACTCTGCCAGTTAATTTATGTTTCTAATGTGAATCTTCGGTACATTCGTGTCAGGTGAGGGCTTTCCTGCAGCCGCCCATGGAGGGTGTAGTCCTGGAGACCTACGGCAGTGGAAACGCCCCTGACAATCGTCCTGACCTGTTGGAGGAGCTGAAGAAGGCCACAGATGCTGGAGTCGTCATCATCAACTGCACCCAGTGTCTGAGAGGGACCGTGTCGACATCTTACGCCACTGGCAAGGCACGTCACCAATTGGTCGAACCTAACCCGTCATTTTGTATTATTTTCTGTGTCTGAATATCAATCAAGTGATGTTATCCCATTTTATGTCAGGTGTTGATTGACGCCGGCCTCGTAGTTGGTGGAGACATGACTCCAGAAGCTGCCCTCTCAAAACTATCCTATGTCCTGGCCAAGAAAGATCTCGATCTGGCTGGCAAGAAAAAGGTTTTGCATTCACATTCAGTAATGTGTTGTTGCATCTTCATGGTCACACGAAGTGAAAGTTATATTTGTATATCTTGTGGGACCGCCCAGATGATGGCTCAGAACCTACGAGGCGAAATGAACTCCGACTTAGCTGGAGCCAAGCTTTCTTTGACCGACAGTCGTTTCATCCAGATCATTGCCAAGTCTCTGAGCGTCAGCTGCAAGGAGGTGAGAACACAACAGACACGTGTAGTGTCACATCTCAAGTTTAGTTTTTTATTTCAATCTGCTTAAGACACAGATCTTTTTTTTCTTTTTTTCTCTCATGTCTGAGCACCAGACGTGAGATTTTCTCTCTTGGTTGTCCACATAGAATCATTTATTTGATGGAGACAGGCTATTGCTCTTCTCCCTGGCACTCATCATTGTTTGTGTACTGTTCGCCTCAGAAGAGGCAGCCAGTAAGTGGGAATCGGCGTAAACGATGTGTGTATAAACCTAAATAATGTCTCTACTTGTCACTTCTCCAAGCTACTCAGCTCTTTTCATTTTTTTCTTATCTGAAAAATCACATTCCAGCCCTGATCAGACCTGTGTATGCTTGTTAAAAGACTGTTGGTGGTGTCTGCAGGACCTGGAAGCCATCCGTGATGCTATGACCGCCCCGCTGGCATGTGCTGCTGCAAAGATTGGAGACCTTGATGCTTTACAAACCTTAACAGAAATGGTAAGCCACTCCAAATAAACACACTTGATTTATAATGACCTATTTTTCCACTGGTATCCATGGATGTAATAACCCTCTCATGGTTTGTTTCACGATGTTTTATTAAGGGTCTTCTGTTGTGATCAAACTCAGACGCATCAAGTATCTTATCCTGTTCCCAGGAGTAAACTTTATGTCAGCAGAGCAGCACCGGACCCTACTTATCTCAATCCTGTTTGTTTTGTTCGGTCAACGGACGTAGCTCTCTGGTGGTTGGTTCTCCAGGATCAGTGTCCACATGTCTGACTGTCCATATTCTACAATAGGAATCACACAAATTCATGGCAAACAAAAGATGAGTCCGTACAAGAAAAGCAGGCCTGGAGTTGGCCGGGCGCTCACATGTACATGTTTGCAATGACAAATTCTTGGTGACTGCCATGACTGGAGACAAACCTTTGTTCTGGCTGTCCATCCCAATGTCATGAATGTGGAGTCTTCTGGAGAGAACTTCTTTTATATTTGCTACTGAGATTTAGTCTGGAATAATTAGTTGTCACAATTCACAATACATGTTTTTAGATATTGAAGATTTATGTATAAAAATTTATGTGAAAAAAAAAATGTTGAAAGGTGTGTTGAAAGCGATGACATTTTACTTCTTAAGGGTCACTTGCTCTGATATTCTTACAACAGCAGCATAACTCAGGAAGAGAAGAGGAGGTTCTGAATATATTTCACATTTGATTGGATAGTAAATGTGGGATTGTGATGAGAATTCTGGGAAATGGAATGACTTTCATTTTGCTCAGGAGACTTAAGCAGAAACATTTGATGAATCTTATCACGCTGCACCGATTCTGAGAAGTGTCTCACATGAGGTTATTCTTTACCAATAAGTGTGAGTACTCTGTTCTGACTTCGAACAGGAAACTGTCTTATCAAAGTTATTCGGGATTAGATAGGATGGCGACACGTGCACACACAGCGGCTCCTCTCTCTCCCGCTAGAGCGGTTCTTTCGTGTGTGTTTTTTTTACTGCCTGTGGGTCTGAGAGGACTGTAATTTCATCCGTGCTGTATGTTGTGTATATATGGTACATTTGACAAAAAAGTTGACTATGACTATCTAACTTCAATGGAATCACATTGTATGATATACTCAAGTCACATGTTGCTAAACGGGCTCATTAGAGTCAGTTTGAGTCTACAGCAGTGTGATGTGTCCATGGCCTTCTCTGGAAAGAAAGGTATTCCATATTTATCGGAGAAGCGTCACGGATTAGCCAGACTCCACACTAATCTGCAGACAATGCTTTACACTAATCTGAGGTTTCCACTTTGAAACAGCGCTGATTTTATCAGTCTTGATTGCCACTTGGTTACATGCCGAGAAGAGGATGTATTGTAATTATCAATGTTTGTGTGTTCGTCCATCTGTCCGTCCGTTCGTCCGTCCGTTAGTCCACCAAATATTTTTGCAACTGTTGCAGATAGAAAGATGAAACATTTCTCTGGCGGTAAAGGGGTGGAAAATGAGATGATGTCTTTGACCTTGAGAAAACTAGGTCAAGATCAAATTAACTTTTGTACACTCAGGAACTGGATACGATAGAAAGACGAGGGAGAAGGCCAGTGTGAGTAAGACCATAGATCAAAGCTAGTGCTTTAATCTACTGATCTATAAAGTGGGTCAGGGTAAAAGTTTGAGTTCAGGGTTGTCGCGGGATGTTGCAGTCTCTGACTGCATTCTTGATAGACGTATTTGAAGCATACATGTTTGGGAATTTGACAAAATCGACTTCATCAGCCCAACATGTGAATATGTTGGGCTGATGAGTTGTTAGTCTCTGATTCTTGCTCCGCTTCATGAACTTTTACACTACAGGCAAACTGCAGGAGTCGACCACAAACAGTTGATGTGCTGCTGTTCAGTTTGGGTGATTGCTATGGCAACGTATAATGCATTATCAAACCTCTGTACCTAGGTGCATGTTTTACACCTGAGATAATTCAATGAAATCATGTAAATCATTTTGCATTTTTATACAAAATTTGTTGATGAATGAAAAATCTGGAGTATTTTCAGTCAGGTCCTTAAACCTCCAGGGTTACGTTTGACTTTTTTTTACATGCTGTCATTCAATGTGTATTCAGTCTACTTGTAGTTAAATGTGCTGCATAAATTAAGTTCCCATTGCCGTTTGGTGCAGGGCAGCAACTTGTGTCTGGCCGACTACGATGGACGTACCCCCCTGCACATCGCTGCGTGTGAAGGCCACCTGAATGTGGTGCAGTACCTCCTGAGCCATGGAGCTACAGTCTACGCTAAAGATCGTTACGGGGACACACCCCTGTGCAACGCTGTACACTTTAGGTGAGAAACAGGCCTGATGTGTTCCTTTTCCTGTGTGTCTTGAAGTGATAATGTTAATAATGGAGTTGAAAACGTCTTACATCCCCATTTTTTTTTAGTAACCATTGAGTCTTATCTGCTTCGGAATTTTATAATTTTAAGATAATGAAGCCAGGTGTCATAACTGTTTTTATTTGGCTAAAACAGTTTCTAAAAATGTTTTGCATTACATTGTTAACTAAAAGCCACGTTTTCATGATGTTTTTTCACCTCGGGGTTAAAACGTAAAATGAGTATAAGCTATGCCAAATTACTGCTGGTCTATTTTAACCACGGTCACATCAAGTATGAACTTGTTTCCATTTGAGGTGGAGGTGGAGGTGGTGGTGGTGGTGGTGGGGGTACACTAGAAAGCTAACATGCTAAACCCGTTCGATACTACACCTCTCTCCTTCCTTTACTTCCCCTGAAAATATTGAATGAAATCACAAGACTAGGTCATGGAGGTGGCATTACTGAAGGTATGCACAACCTGGTGCCTAACAGCCAAATGCCCATATATGGAGTGTCAGGAGTGTTAAGCAACAATTATGGGGAGTGTCCTCTAAACCAGTCCTACCAACCTACGTCCCATCTCACACGAGATACTGGCTTCATTCTGACGCTACAGGAAATCTTTTGGCCCTAGATCTACGTTCTTCTAAAAGATGAAGCATCATATTGAACTTTTTGTTACACAACAAGGTCAGCTGTTACTTCTAAAGTCAGCTACTCATTTATGACGAGATTTGGGTGTTGTGATTTATTGTTCATCCCCTGTCACACTCACTGCCATTGAAAGTGACTCGTGCGTGGGTGGTTCATTGCAGGGACAAGGAACATGCTCCCACATGTCAAACTCCAACCACTGCCAGATCAAATGTGAATGAAAGTCTAAATACTGCAGATTAACACTAACAGCCTTATAAGTTATCCTTTTTAATCAGGTTTATCAGATAACTGTATCAGTAACCAAAGTTATGTCCTTAATGTTAAACGAATAACTCAATTGGATGTCCTCTTATTAACTTAGGCACAAGGATATTGTGCAGCTGCTGAGGAAGACTGGAGCCCACTTCTCCAGAGACAAGATGGATGAAGTAGGAACAGAACTCTGCAGGTGAGACTCTTTCATCATTCAAGCAAATACAGTCGCGGCTTTCTGTGTCGCTCGGCCTTACACAGCGACCCATCCTTCATAGCTGACACAGGTTCAACCAGTTGTCTCACTGCTACACAAACTGTAGGAATGCCCCCTGGCAGCATTGCTTCAGATCTGTTCTGCATCAGTAGCGTTAGCGAGCATAGGACACACTGACCGGCCCTTGTCAAGTATGCACCAAAGACACTCGACAGGTTTTGTCAAGACAGTTCCAATTTACTGTTTCAGAAACACACCTTATTTAAGGGACAATAAGAATGGCTTGTGTGTCACCCTTGTGAGTCATCTGTTTCATGAATGAGAAATACTTTTATTTATTTGCCTGATTTTGTGGGCTGTTTCAGACTAATCTCTTTACGCAACTTATTGTTCTCCCAAGGTCTGATTAAGAGTATTGATAATAACAATTCTGGCTCATTTCTGTATTAATAAATGTTGAATCCTGTGTGTCAGCTTGGCAGCTGTTGGTGACCTGGAAGGCCTGGAAATCTGGAGTCTTGCCGGAGCAGATTTTACTAAACCGGGTTATGACGGACAGACACCAATTCAAGTGGTGGGTTCTCCGGAACACGTGATCTAATGAAAGAACACTTGAAATGTCATAAAGGCTTCCTGATTATTCTTATTTGTTCCAGGCTCAGGCTGTCGGTCAGAACAAAGTGGTGCCATTTTTAGTCCAACTCCTCAGCAGGAGATCCAGGGTAAACCCTGTTCTCTGTTCTGCCTGCTTTGTGTCTCTTTCATGCCAAATACTCACAGATTCAATTCAATATTTGTGGAACAATTCTCTGCTTTTAATTGATTTGTATGTTTGTCTCGTTTAATTCCAGACAGTATTTGATGGATTTAATGAGTATGATGAGTATGATAGTGATGAGGTAAATCCGATGTTGTGAATGTGCTTTTCCCAGTTTTATTTTTAATTGAGCATGATGTCACCCTGTCATAGTTGGTTTGACTCCACTTTATCCACTTGCACACTGTCATCTTCAGAAACCATCTACCCATCCATCCACACAGGCTTTCACAAGACAACAATATATAGACAATAAAGAGCAAATACACTCATTGCTGGTTACAACCTGCAACTTCACCCAGAACCAGGAAGAAACAATATTTACATGGGCAAATATTGTGAGAACATCACACTGAACTCTGCTGGAGTTTCAACCAAATACCTCCTGACTAATGACAGCCCTAATCACCAAGTCCCAGTACATATTACCCTTTAAATAACACATAAAGCATAAGAAAATACATTTAAAGGTTTTAAGAAATGGAATGTAATTGACCAAATCAACTGAAAACTTATCTTTGAACTGTCCTTGTTAAAAAAAAAACAGGCATGGTTTTGGAAAGAATGATTTCCATTGCAATAATGTTATTAATCAACTAATAATTTTGATAGACTCCCTTAATTCAAGATAAATATATATACATAACTCCTGGCTCCATGATAGAATGAAGAAAAGAGAAGTAAAGAAAAGTGCTGAAGGAATATTCCTAAATCTACCCCTTCATAGATGAGAGCCTCCACGGAAGAGACTTGAAAATGTGGCGAAGAAGAAAAGAATAATCTTAGTTGGATGACCAACAACTACTGAGCTATGATTAATCGATAGTTTGAATGTTCAGAAGCAAATATATATGATCATGAGGATTCTTGTTCTCTAATTACAGCTGGTGAAACCAGCTTCTTTCAGATGAGTTAATTACGATCACGAGGAGTCTAGTTCGCTCATCATTAGCGAAAGCTTTATATTTGTAAAATTCTGCAGCTGCCGTCGACAAATCTCTTCAAAGATTTTTCTCTGTCACTCAAGTTGGTTGATAGCTATAGCCTGGTCACATTTTTTTTGTCACTGAAACTAATGTGTGTCTGTTCCAACCAGATCTTTCACCGCGCGTTGTAACAAATAGAAACAGTTGAGGGTTCCAGCTTCTTAAATGGGAGATCTTCCTGTGTTGTCCATGTTGTCACAGATTTAATTCTATAAAATTAAAATGTTTAGAACAGCTCTTATTTTGAAAACCAGTTATCACTTGAATTCAGGCTAAACATGCGTCAGACCTACACTGATACAATCTTATCACCCTCTGCCCATCGGTGCCTGCTGAACCTACACAGCATGCTTTACACTGGGGTGTTCTGTGTTTGTGCTTGTTTGTGGAGTTTGTGTAGTCGTGACGAGAGTTTCGTTACTTCTTGCCTCAGTGCCGTCGTAACCTTGTCTCTCCTTGTGTCTTTTCTGGCAGAGCATTGGAGGCATCGAGTTCAGCGCCTCCACTACGAATGCACTGGCTAATAGTCCCCCAAGCAACAAGAACTGTTCTAACCCTTTCCCCACGTCCTGCACAAAGTCCTGCTGAATTTGGGTCGTCCTCACTGTGAATGCTTATGAATGCTGGGTGCTTGAAGCTATTGCTTCTCTCCGTCCTTCCCTACAAACTCATCAGAAGCACAAAATTTTTAATTATTTGTTGTGAGCATTGTATGTATGTTTTTGCCACAGAACTGTTTATATAATACATGATTACAATGTTTTAATAAAGTAATTATCAGGGAATTAAAATGAAACTTGATTTTAAAAATCTCATTACTCCCCAGCAATAAAAGACTGGAATAAATCTTTATTAAATGCACCAAAAAGTTTTCAAGAGCACTGAAAGCTGTAACATTAAGTATTGTATTCTCTGTAGCACTGCATTCAAGACTTCTGGTGTTACTAAAAAAATTTACTAAAAAGGGTATATTTGCTTTATTTTTATGCTTATTTTTACAGTGTGATAGAAAGTTTTATGTTTCATCATTCAATCTTTGAGGTCATCAAACTTTAGCAGTTGTAAGCATGTGACCCTGATGCAGAGGATTTTATTTCCTGTTGTAGTCACCTTTCAGCCTTTCAGGCTTGTCGAGCCCATTCCTCTCTGATATGTGTTGGAAGGGTCACATTGCTGCCTTTTATAATGACAATAAGGAATAGCCCGCAATTTCAAGCGTTTTGTTGATTGTGTTCTTAGTTCTTATACTCTTGTTCTTGTGACTTACCTTTTAATTCAGTTCAAGACATTTTTGTTCTCACTTCATTATCCTCTTCTGTTTGGAATATTTAAATAAAACATTACAAAAATTTCTGAAATGACTTGGAATTTATTCACCTCTGAAGAAACCAATACATTAAAAAAAAAAAAAAGTTTCAAAGCTGTGTTTTGTTACACCAAACCCTGAAACTGCATTCACTGCTTACTAAATATTCCTGAGCAATTTCCAATTTGAGCTGGTTTTGTGCATGAACTAGCTCACGTCAAACCGATTTGCGGAGGTCATTTCTCTTAATGTGCACAGTTCCTGGTGGTCTCTGAAGAAATGTGTTCTGAATGATAATTGAATAATGGCTGCAGCCAGCCTGTGTGAGGAATACTACATCCAAACCAAACATGGAGCTTGTTTTGTACACCTTTCTGTGTCAGTTCTTACTAGAAGATAAATTCACTAAAAATTAGAGAACCGTTTGAAGACAAAAGTGAGATTATAACCCATCTTGACCATGTGACTTCTCACCCTGTACTGGCTGGTATTTGCTATCTGTCTGAGGGTGGCTGCCCGGTTGTGCTCTCGGCGGAACCCAGCTCGTCCGGTTAGACCAGCATGGGCCTCATTCCACCTTGAATGAGAGGCTTGTATGAACCTAGCCCTAAAAACTCTATATAAAGAGCTCCTGCGTTCACAACCAGTCAGTTTGGGTAGGGATGACACCGACGACACACCATTGAGACAGGACCGCGATCACCTTCTCCAGGTAAGCAGACTTTGACTTTGCGGCCCTTTGCTTTTAACTGAAGATTAATCTTGGAGCATGTAAGGCTCTAAAAATCTTCTATTGTGATGCGTTCACTATAGATGTTTCAGGAAAGTAATTGTAGCTGCTGTTTTTTTTTTCTTTTCTTTCACCAGTGGACTCAACTGTTTGAAGAACGGACTTTTGAAGAATTATGTGGTCTCTCTGATTAAGTGGTTCTCAACAGTTCAACAGTTCTTTGAGAAAATTGTGAAATGTTTAGGACCACTTGACCTGTCAGACAAATGCTGGGAAAACACGCTTGGGATGGATCTTTAAAAAAGAAGTACAGTATGCGTCTAAGAGATGACTTTACCTGACTTTTAACACGTTGTGATTTCTTCTTCCTGTTTCCACCACGTGTTCTTCTCTCATTGTGCCCTCTTGTGTTACAACTCGTTCTAGCACACACACACGCACACACACACACGCACGCACGCACACACACACACACACACACACACACACACACACACACACTTAACAGTTTTGTTGCTATAACGACTTATGTAGTTGAACTTGATCACTGTCACTATTGAGAGGTTCTGATTAAAAGACGTTCTGAAAGAATCTTTTGTCTCTGAGTCCGTGTGAGATGATGGAGTCTGGTGGTCGCTGTCCGAAGTGCTAAAACTCACTGCTGCTACGGTAAAAACGACAAAACCCACTGCATCTAAAGTCATTTTATTACAATCTACCAAAACAATGAAAATTCGATGTCTATTTTTTTGGTGGCAGTGGTTGAATAATTAGATACGGGTCACCTTTTCCTGCTTTTATTCTACCTTATTCATGAAATGATGATCTGTCCTTTCACCAGCAGATCCGCTTAATGCACCAGACTGCAAATATTTTATTTAAATCAAATACACGCGTTTGCATTCAGATCTTTTCCTTTCAGGACCGGCTTGACGTGGGAAAACCGAACCCAAAGACTCAAAATCTGACAATTCTAGAAAAGAAAATCCAAACGTCTTTCCCCCCGAGGTGCAGGCTACTTTAAACTATATAAATCATTCATGAAGCACTGAGCACCGATTATTCCCACTCTCCTTTCAAACAGATCCTTCTCCTTTCCCTCCTTTGATCTCCTCCATGGGCCAAGAACTATCAATATTTGCTAAACGTTTCTCACAAAACCACCGGGGGCCCCCGCAGAGGTCCCACAGACAGAGGAGGAGCCGTGGGCCCGGAGGCTTTAATGACATGCCCACCGTGGTTTCCCTCTGCCTGTGCAAGGACAGCAGATGTTGGAGCGCACGGAGTCTCCGGGGACCTCCGGTCCCTGGAATGTCATCAGCGGCAGGGAGAAGGAGCCCAAGCCGGACCTCCTCCAGCGGGGGGAGCTGGATGGCGTGTGTGGTAAATCATCTTTATCGTGGATTGGAATGATTGGTTTGCGCCCTCCCAATCAAAATCAACCTCTTGTGTTTGTACTGGATCAAAATGATCTGCTCAATTTATGACTTTTTCTTCTTGCTGCAACTTAAAACTGAACGAAATCAACAATATATACTCTCTCTTCGCGCAAATATGAATTAATATCTGATTAAGTACATTAAGTCATGGAATTGATGAGAGAAACATGGTTGGAAAGTCGCACACATGACATTTAGAGTGGAGTGTCTCAAACCGGAAGTGTGTCCGAAACAACGTTGTGTGAGAGGTGGCACGTGCTCCAGACAGAAACATATATGATACAACATGTTCCAGGATCAATACATTTTGTTACATAAATGATCAGAAGTGATCATACAAACTGCATGTGCAGGTGAACTGAGATGATGTTAAAAGGCTGTTAGGATGGTAGTCATGTAAACTGATGGAAACAAGATGTGCTGGTGCTGCATCCGGGGTGCACCCCTCCTCACCCTCATAGCCAGCTGGGATAGGCTCCACCATTGAAACCCAAGGCAGATAAGAGGCAAGAGGAGATGATTACGATTGGCTTGTCTACAAAAAAATGGATGGATGGATGGATGGATGGATGGATGGATGGTTTCAAACAGAAATCTGGGTCAACACAGAAATGTAGCCTGAAGGCCAAAGATAATGACGCTAATGCTCAAAATTAAACTTTATACTCTGGTTAGTCTGTCCCAATAATTTTCTGACAATGCAGTGAATGTATTTTTTATGGTTATTATGGTAGTGACATTACAAATATTTTATTCTTACTAAGCAGCGATGTTTGTCACTTTTTTGAATCAACAGTTTTATTCTCATCAATGGTGAAAACGGTTCATTAAAAACAAATTGTGAAAGATCTTGTTTCTTGTGATGGAATATTCTTAAATCAACCCCTTCAAAGATGACATCCTCTGGGAAAGAGACACAAACACATGTCAGGGAGGTCAGCCATTTTCTCTGTAGTAAGATGCACAAGATGATTCACAACGACAGAGCAATGAAAATTCATGTTGGTATTTGAAATGATAAATTAAACTATAACAAACAACAGTCATCACACTCAGAATTTGAATTATTCAAAATCACTTTAAATAATAGTTTATAACAATAACTAGTTGTTTCTTAACCACGTTCATTGCACTGCTTGTTTTAACAAACAACATGAGTAGTAGTTGAAACACATGGGTATTTTCACAAAGAGGTGGAGGCTACTGACTTATGGCGAAATGTAGGACCAGTGTTTTTAGAAAATGATCCTAAACAAAGATTACAATTATTCCAGTCAGAATCTGATTATTTTATGAAATCTGTCTGTCTAAATCACTAGAGTAACCCCCGCACTAAACACTTGTTCACTCTTGCTTATGTTATCTCAGTTAAATGCAGCATACAGCTGAGACTGAAACATCTGCCCATTTATCTTGGTGACATCACTGCTGTCATGCTATCCCACCCGTCTGTGCATTAGCTCCACGAGGATGACATCATCACTCTGTTGAGCCTCGGGAAGATCTGCTCCACATGAAAGGGAGGTCTCTGGATTAAATATTACATAATACTCTTGATTTCATGAAGAGAATAACTAATCTGAATTTCTTACATCTACCTACTGGTCTCAACCATTCAATCTGTGACTATAATGGTGTAATCTGTTCAGTAGTGTGTACATACTGCTTTATATCCATCAGTTTTAATAATAATGAGCAACAGCTGTAAACAGCTTTACTCAATCACCAAGATATTACAGGAGCCTTGAATGCAGAAAATGTTGGATTCATTTGTGAAAAAACTTTCAACACTCTACATTAAAATCAATCAAAATCAAATCACCACCCAGCTTTCAATGTGAAAAATCATTTGCCTACAGTTGAGTTTCGTTGTCATATTAGAAAAATCAAATGTCTCCCATAAATAAATTAGGTATGAGATCATTACTGCCTGCTGCAGACACCCTGACAGGAATATTACAGGAATATTACAGGAGATCTGTCATTGGGGGTTATTACCAGGACTGTCATTGTGCTTTACCTCTTCTTGTGTGGGGGTGACAGCAAAATCGGGTGGTTGAGCAGGTCATCACTGGCTGACAGGGGGTCTGAGATGAGAGGGAGAGAAAGAGACAGAGAGAGATAGAGAGAACAGGGAGTGAGAGAGAGCGAGATAGAGAGAGGGAGAGAGAGTGAGGGGGGTGACACGGAGAGTCAGGAGAACGGAGAGCCGCAGACTCACAAGGTGCTCCTCCGCCTCCAGACCCGCAGTGCTCAAAGATCAACCACGAGCAGCTCAAGGTGGCTTAAAAAGTGTTTCTCTGGACGGAAGCATTTCTTCTGTATGCCTCATGGATTGTATGTCTTTATTGTCTTCTCGGACTAATGGAAATCTGAAAGGCGGTTTTACGCACACGTACGAGCGCTCACCGTGAGTCACTGGATGTCCGGATTAAAAACCGCTGTGGATCTTTTTGTACTGGGGTACAAGAAAGATCAATTAAATGGATATACAAACCAAATAGGTTTCCCGAGGAGTGGAGTATTTTCTAGGCTACACTCGCAGCCCACATGGCTTTCTCAAACTCATCGGGGTCTCACGGAGCTGGGGAGACCAACCCCAGCGTCATAGACCTGGGGACAATCTTCGTGGACTCAGACATCATATTTGGATTTACAAGTCACCTGCTGAAGAGAAAAACAAAGGTAAGATCCAGAAGGGATGATTGAAACAAAACAATGCTATCTCATCCTCAGTGTGTTCTCACTTCTAAAATAAAACCTCAACTGATGTCACAGCTCCTGACCGATAAACGGGACCCTGAACAGCACCTCGGATCGTTTATTCTCGCTCTTGCGTTCAAACGCATCCCCGGATCTCACGCATCGTCTCATTGAGCTCTTCTATAATATAAATAAAAGCGATTCAGCCAGAGATCAACTTTGATTTCCCTCCATCTATTCCTCTGAATGCGTTCCTCTGAAATGTTTGTCACAATATAGACAGTTAAATCAGAAATCACACGACCAATTCAAATATGATCGATAACTTATAAAAGGAGTATTTGTGGACTTTATGAAAATTTGAAACAACTAATCTTAGTTTTGTGTTTACCAACAAAAAAACAGCAAAACTAGTTGTAGACGGATTCTTCCATTCCAGCTCGAAAACAGCTTTAAATGCGGACATAAATTTTGTGTTTGACGCAATATAGTTTTCAATTCAATTTACCAGATCGGTAACGATCATTTGTAGAACCAGGAAACAAGTTGGATTTCTGCAGGAGATCATCTGGGAGCTACAAAAAAAAAAAAAAAAGGAAGACAACAGCGCATGTTGACGCTTACATCACCCGTATGAAATATTCAAAGTTTACCAATTAAATATTTAACCTCAGCACCGCCAACCTCCCATTTTGATGCTGTTGTATATTTTGGCCACAGGATGGCGCCAGACACCAACAACCCGCAGAGTTGGTCCTGCGCCTCTGACCAGTTGTTCAGAAACGGATCCATCACGCTTGAATGACAACGAAAGATCTAATTTTTTTCCAACTTTAACTCATAAAATTATTCTATCTTCGTCAGGTGTTACTTTACATTTAAATTACAATACTTTCTATTGTTGAAATTTCTTTTAATTTAAAAATGATTTTACTTATTTAAATTATTTAAAAATTTAAAAAAATAATTTTATTTTAAATGGTATCAAAGACCAACTGAGCGACACATAACGAGCAGGGATGAAAGAAATGCAAATCACCTTGAACTCAATTTACATTTACTGAACTTTAATGTGCTTAATATGAAGTTCAGCCAACCTATGAACAGAATAATGATAATGTCTGTCTTATGATCTCAATGAGGAGTTCATAAACTCACAATGTACTGATTATATGAGAGAAGTACATGCCCTTTAACCTCATGAACACTCTTGTCCAGTCACATAACACAAATCCACATGGAGACCCCAGAGTTATGAAAGACGCTTGATATTGGTGGGGAATTTAGGAGAATTGCGTATTTCAGAGGTGTAAGAGCTCTACAGTGTTGACGTTTTATGACAAAGTGTGGTTTGTGCCACTACAGCCCTAACCCCACAGTCACTTACGCAGGAAAAGTTTTCTTCTGCCCTCCCTTTGCAAGGGAAAACACCGCCTCCTGCGCATCGCGGAGCCCCCATGCTGTCCCTAAAGTCCTCCACTGTAAGCTCATGACATACACTTATCAGTTACCTCCGACCAGCAGCTACTGGTCAAATGCAAGCTGACAGATGACTGGCGACCCCCGCATCAGGTCTCCAGCCCCGTCTATGGCTCAGTCCCGCGTTCATCCGCGGCTAAATATCTGAGTTTGGTGTTTGACGAAGACGTTCCAACGGAGGTGTAATCTTGATCTGGGAGAATGAGGTCACTTGGGAGAGATGTAGTAACCGAAGGAGGGGACCGTCACAGCCGCACGTTCACTGTAAGTGTCACATTGTTTGTGATTGAGTCTAAAATAGGGTTGTTTCAACATAAAAGAAATGGACGCACATTTTGCGGCTCCTCGGTGCGCACTCTAACGTGCGCTTTTCCAGGGTCGTCAGGGTGACAGTGCCACTCTCAAACTTTTACTTGTGATGCAACCTGTTGCCATCCATACAATCAGCCACACTATTTCCTTGCGTTTAAGGTGGAGGGATGTCAGAGTGGAGAGTCTCCGGTAACCCCCAGGAAAAGACTTAATTCTACGGAGGACGCGCGCTGCAGCAGCCGGCCTCCCCCTGAGGGCGCCGGGTCGGTTTCCAGCTCCGAGTCGGAAGAAAAGGGAGGTTTATGTGAGCAATGTCAGAAGAAAGTCACAGACCTGAAGAAGCAAGCCCTGTCCCTGGCAGACCAAAATGCACTGAAGGTTAGTTTAATAACTTTTTCACGCTCTTTAAAAGTAACTTCATGTTCAAAATCAAGTCATTTTGCAGATTTACACCTTCAAGTTTGACATGTTGTCTCTACCTGTACTCCCTTGCTAGTTTACAGTAATTTTTTCCAAAAATAGATTAGATTTACAACCCGATGAGCTCAGCGTTGACAGCAGCCTCTCAGTGCTGCGGTATTACTTCTGAAGTACTACATATTTTTGCTTGTCTTGAACACCTGCACCTGTTCTTCATGCTCATACCTACGGACAATAAAATGTGATCCTCTCCATGGTTTACAACTCTACCAAGAAAGCTCCCACGACCCACTTGTTATGCTGTGTATAGCATGGCTGACTTCAAGTGCTGGCCTTGGATGTGAAAACTGAAGCATTCGAGACGCTGAAAGTGACCCATTGTTTAGCCAAACAATGCTTATCACTTTATTTTGCTGGTGGGTGTGGGGGGGGCAGAGGGAGTTGAAATGAAGGAGCTGCTCATGTTGGAGACTTAGGAGGAAGTTGAAGTCCCATTCGACCTTCGCTGCGCATTGAAAGTGTTCCTGTATGGCTGCTCCCACAATTCCCACCGCTGTTAAATATAGGCCCTGGGACTGGGACTGCTGGTGTTGTGGCGGTCTGGGTTTGCCCCCTTTTGGTTCGTTCTCCTTTGTTGTCCTGTTTTAGAGAGAGAAGCCAGATTGGATTACAACCCTTCAATGTTCACCCCAAATCCCACAGCACCCAGTGTTCATACAGGAACAGGTAGTTCAGGAACAGGGGATATTTTTGAAGCACCAGGCCTCCCTGTTTGAGATATCTGTATGTGTGTGGTCCAATCTTTGTTCTAAGCCTATTAGATCTATGTTCAGGTATCAGGTAAGTGCACCCTGCAAACACATTCAGCCTACTGCTATTATATGCTATGGGAACTTACCTCCTCTTTTTACGGTGGGACCCTCCAGGAGTTCTTTGTGGCCTTCACCAGGTGTGCTGTGTCTTAGAATGTATGGGAGCAGCTCCTTTACCCCCATTTTGCACTTGTTGATGGCTAAATTAGGCCTCAGTTCTGGGTTGACAAACAGCGATGGCAGGATGCTATTATTGTACCTGGATTATGGTATGGACCGCTTCAACTAAAGGACAATAAACCCATTGTCTGAATGACTTTGAGACGCTCACAGGTTAGGTCTCATAAGTTATGGCTGATTGCTTCAAAATTGTTTCCTCTTTGGAGGAAGTAGGGTCAGTGGGGTGACTCAGGTGGCCTGGTGGTAGGGCTGGGATCAGCTCACTGGAGTCCAGCCAGTGTTGTGTCTGTGGTTGTCATGGGATAAACAAGAGTGGAGATTATTTACTCGAGGTTACGCTTCCCCTCCCTCTTAATCCATCCACCGTCTAGTTTTTTTGTGGAGAGGAAGTTGGCGTGGTCCCTAGACATCCCTCCTCCCCCTCACCCAGCCTGTAGACGTATTGTTTGAAGGCAGTAGTAGTGAGTAAATCAAATTCATGGAAGAGTGTTTGGGTGTAGTAAGTGTGTTTTCATACATGACGACTACTAGAGGGAACATTCAGTGTTGACATGCTCCGAGGCCTTCCAGACAACTCACGCGTTTTCCTGTTTGGGTCTGAAGGAAGCTGCTTACGCTATGTCCTGCGAGTAATGCTTTTCCCTGCTCATGGCAGCCTAGAGGTATCAGTAAACCCTGGGAAGATATCCAATTTTGGCACACAGACCACTTGAGCAGCATTAGAAAGCTCAAAATGACTTATTTTTTCTTTTTGTGACCAAATCCACTGGCAGTAATGAGATATTTTTCATGCCTCCTGTCTCTAAAGGCTCTGCTTTGTTGAAAGAGCAGCAGTACGTTGTCCTTACTTTCTGTTTGATGTTTTTTCACATGCACATTAAAGTATGTTTTACTTCATAAATATAATATACAATGTTTTTCTAATGAAAAATATACCATAATTTTGTGTTGAAAACTTCAAATCATTTATTATATCTGTGAAATAGTCTCCCTTAAGTTTAGCCGTCTTTGCACATTAATTGTAATTCAGGCAGAGAAGTATTTTGAAAAAAGGCCCCTCCATAAAACTTGTTCTTCTTTTTCTTTTAAAAAGGGAGGCAAAACAGTAAACTGAAAACCATCAGACCTGATCTAATCAGGGGAATTCACCTATTCCATTTGCATAATTACAACCTACAGCTATAACTTCAATAGTTTACAGCAGACAGTCTGGATTCAATAATTGTAGACTGTGCTTATTGTGGCTGGATGTAGCAGCTAGGTGAGGTACATATGAAGACGATGATCCATTAAATCTCATCTTCAAAGAAACTAATTAGCTGCTTACTGTAACCAGAGGCTGTGCCGACACAGACGGATGAGAAAGTGCAGCTGGACCGCAGCCAACCTCTGTGCATAAATGTGAACTGTTGTCGCCTTATTTAACTTTCCCCTGAAACGAATGACTTACTTCATTTTTGGCGGTGTGTGCTGATGGAGGAAAATAAGGAGTGTTTTTTTTTTTTTGTGTGACATCATGAAAAAGTGTCAATTACAACAATAGAAGTTTGCGTTCGTATGAGGCTGGTAGCCTGGAGTCAGCGTGACCTGTCACAACTTTGATTCCTTAGCCGGTTCAAACCCCTTAGTCACAGTTTAAACGGGAGCTTTGACACTTGATATCTTTTTTTTTTCTTAGCAAAGGCCAACTTGAATTGTATTCACAGAGCCATGACAGAGATGACAATCAGAGAGAAGAATGAATGGATTATCTACCCTTGACGATAAAGTTAGAAGCGCATAAAACTGTCGTGTAAAATGCAGAAATGTGCTTTCTTCAGAGGTAAATAAGAAGATTACAAAATAAAGCATCTGTACTGTGAAGATGGAGTTAGCAATCTGTTGGTTGTGATTAGCATGAAGAAAGTTTGTATTATTTTTACTTACAATTAATGTATGTATTTTATGGTGAAGAAATGTGAAAATATGTTCAATTGAGAAGAACTTGCAGATGAAAAAGTGGGTGCTCATAAACTTTCAGGTCTTTGAATATACAAACAGTTTTGGACCTTGTGAGTCCATTTGCTGATTTTCAGGGGACATCCTTCAGTTTTATGATGGCTTGAAGGTCTGGAATAATTTAGCTGTTGGAGGCTAAGGTCAGTTGCACCCAGCGCTCACCATTCTGATGACCTTTGCCCTCTGTATGTGGGGAAAATAATTCTGGATCAAAAACAAACATGGTCACCATGGAGATCTTGATGTAATTTAGTTAAATCTAAATTGAAAAATGTCCAGCTAGTAATGAACACCACGTCCTGCTGTTTTATGCACAGTGTGTCCAAGCCTATTATAGAGCGTGTGTGACCATGAATACAGCTGCAAGAATTAATTTGTATCGTGAGGCCTTTTGCGGGTTTTTTTCACGTGGAAATCATAAATTATGACTCCAGTAATTCTCACAAAGACTCCTTTGGATTCATGATTGATTTGCTATGTCTTTGTTCTTCATTTGACCCTTGATCCACTTTTTGGTGCAGAGATGTTAGTGGATTCATGTTAAAGGGATGCAAATAAGTCGTGCTTCCTGAAACAGAGAGGAAAGCAAATTAATCAACGCTTATACCATACAGTAAATGTTTCCAGGCCATAAATCTAGGGGCTGTTTGTGTGATTTTCCAACACACATTGACATTTGTACATACAGCATGTATAAAAATATAATTTTAAACCTTTTTGCTGCTTCCTTTCTACTTATTTTCCCAATATTTTCTGTTCCTGCTTGTCCCCTCATGGATTTTTTTGTACCAGTAACTGTCAGAGAAGAATTTGGGCTGAGTGTTGGGTTGCCATGTCCATGCAGCCTGCAGCGATGTAGCTTTGTTTATCATATGACTTCACATACATGAGTGTGTCGGCATAAGAAAGTTGGAGCTCATCAGTGACTGCCAAGTCTTAATAACTGCCTACTGTTTCTCAGGTGAGCTGTTTGGAGGAGGATATCTCTTCTTTGTTGACCGACCTCTGACCTCTCTGTCAGTTTTCCTCGTCTTTATGATGGTTTAGGGTTTCAGAGGGCCGAAGTGATCTGGAACAGGTTTAAGGTGCCCGGCTGGATGCAGGATGGAGTGACTGGCATATGGAAGGGAGGAAGAAAAAAAAAAAAGACTGTGTGACCCCTCTGTGAAACTTGAGCTAACGTGGAGCTAAAACAGAGCATGACCATATTATTCTCTTCACCTCCAGGCACCTGAGCCCCAGAGGTTCTTGGTGATGTGTGTGTTGCGTGACTGTGTGCCTGTTCAGCAGCGCATGCACTCCATAGAGCCTGGGAGGAGATGAGAGACGAGAGGGGAGAGTAGAGGAGACTGGGCTCAGGCATCCCCCCTGCTTCATCCCTGCATGCAATGTGACTTCTGCTTTATGGCATGTGGCTGTATTAAACCGCAGAGCAATAATCTAGTGTCAAGTGGTGCAGAGACCATAGACATCAGTCATTGTGCTACCGTGCTTCGCTGCATCTGCGCGCCACAGCATCAAGCAGCTGTTCGCTGCCACTTTACCTCAAGTTTCCACAGCTTCATTCACTCTTTCAGCTGTCAGACACATCTTCAGGGGACTAATTTAAATATGTTTACCTCTTTTAAATTTACCTGAATAGTTGCGGAAAAAAACAAGGAAAAGAAGAAGTTGCGTAAAAAACTTTAATCTGTCCATGGCACAGAGCAACAAAAACTACAAGATCAGAATATGATGTCAAATGGCATGTTCTTTGTTCATCAAAAGGGTCATAATTCGTTTCTGTTTCATTTAATTGTAGATTATTTATCTGAGAATAATTGGCTGAATAAAATGAATTTATACTAACGCTACTGTAAAATCTTTAGAACCAACAACATGGACCATACAACACTATACTGTATTAAAAGAATAATGAACCTTTATTAATCCCCCCGTAGAAGAAATGAAATTATTTTTTCCACTCCAGCCGTTAGTAATCACACACGTATATATGGGAACAGGCCCGAAACACATGTGGCTCCTTCGTGGTGCACCTCAATGAGCAACGGTGCCGTGCTCAGGGGCACCTCGGCAGTGTTCAGGAAGTGAACTTGCTCCTCTCCACTGCCGGTGCAAATGTCACATAGGTCTTGAACCAGACACCCTGCGGTCCCTGGGCCGAAACCCAGTGGACTAACCCCCCCATATTAGACTCAGACAAAAAACAAAGGAATGAGTGGGTTCACTTCAAGGTCGCTTTTTAAAGAAAATGATTTCTTACAAATGTTATCTCCTCATGGAACCTGCTTTAGTGCTTCAGATGTAGACAATACAACAAATATATCAGTAGTTAAAGGAGTGTTAAATGTTTTTCATGTACTTTTCTACTTCCACATTTTCAGAACTGGTCCTGCGTTTTAAAGCGTTTGACTTTCAATGGAAAAAAACGGTTTTTCTAACCTTCAGGCATCTATTGGATTAGGGTCATATTTTCAGTAAGTCTACTGCAGTTTCTCTTTCCATCTTTAATTGTGTACGTTGAAAGTGAATTGACCCCAATTGTTGCTTCCCATTCCTCTACTTATTGAAATTGCAAGGGGTAAATTGCTGCAAGGCAGAGTGCAGGAAATTGGTTTAGGGTGCACAGATTCAAGGGCTGATGGTTCCGGAAGAAAATTGAGCTGCAGTGAGGCTGATGATGATCGACTTTCATCGGGAGGATAGCAAAGGAATCTGTTGGTGGAGAACGTCTCACCTGGAATAACTCCCATTCCATACGTCTGCATCGCATTCCTAACAGCAAATCCACGGGCAAGATGAAACAGGAGCTGACTGCAGATGCCCAGTCACACACACACACACACACACACACACACACACACACACACACACACACACACACACACACACACACACACACACACACACACACACACACACACGCTCAAATATGCACTCACACACGTATGGATGGTTCGCCTGAATGTGTTCACAGTGATCCATCCAGATGTTCCCTCAGCTGCCTCTGAAGGTGAAAAAAGCTATTTCGAGCTGCTCAGACCTGGAATGTTCTCTGCTGCCTTCAGTTATTACACAGGTTTCAGCACCTTTCTCATTTATGAAAGTCAAATATGTAAAGCCGACCTATTATCCTTAACGGCTATTCAGTATAGACATTCAATCAAAGTGTGTGACTTAGGAGACCAGCTGCACCATTAGCTCATAATAAGCTGATGCGAAAGCAATAAGCTAGAGGACAAGAAGCTTTACGCTTGGCTGAGCATCTACGCTTTTCTTAAATCTTTTCTTAAATGTTGGCCTGGGTTGTTTTGACACACAGATAGGGAGGTTAATTAAGAAATGATAGCTCAGTAGTATGATAAAAAGTAATGTAAGAAATACTTCTTTTTTTACATGAATAAAATCTTTCTCTCCACGACTGTTTGTGAAATACTATTTCATTTCATCACTCTTCTGACTGCTTGTTGCATTGAAGCTCCAACCAAGAGATGTTTAGCTACGTAGCACAATATATAGCTGTAATCAGAGGTATATGTCTGACCATGTCTGTCTAAATGTGCCTGCCTGTACTTATAAAGCACAGAAATGTCATGCATTTTTTTTGTCAATTTAAAAAAAACTGTTAAAATGTAGTTTTAAATGGTGAATTTTAATATTTTTATCCAACAGAGATTAGCCTCTTCCTCCAGACTTTATGCTTAAACTGACTGTCACCTCCTTCATATTCACATTTCATATCTAACTGACATTTAGAAGATGTTAACAATAAAGGATATCTGTTCCTTTAAACAACATGCATTGATTATAAAAATGTTTAAGTGATCATATATGTTCCGTGCTACAAGCCACATATGTATTGAATTCAGTTGTGAAGTTAGGTGAGTTCTGGGTTTGACTCTTTTCCTTTCATTCTTTGAAATAAAGCACGAAGCCATGCTGAGATTGTAATTACAACCATATTCTTTAGCCGTTTCTCATCATTCGTGTATTTGAAGAATGACTTCCATGCATAATAGCATTCGTCTGAATGGGTTTGCTGCTGTTTACGGAAGGATCATGTGTTACAATGAGCCAGACTGAAATGAAACAATGGATCTGCAGTCTAGTCTTGACAGGGCGATGTGTTACGGCACTGCCAGTATGAGAACCAGCAACAAAGGCAGAAATGTCAATGAGCGAGAAACACAAATGCAACAATAAGTGTCTCGGTTTCGGTCGTTTGTTGTGTTCTGCTCCAACAGAAGTTCAGCTGGACTCTCTACTAGTCAGTCAGAACAGAAGAAGCCTCTTGGACAGGAGGTGAAATGTCTTCAACCAACCTAAAGCATGTCCGGTTGATTCCTTTTTTTGTGTGTTTTTTTTGGCTCTTCTTGATTTACCTCAACTTGGATGACTGAGAACCTACACAGACAACAAGAAGTGGAATCAGTGGGAATCGTTCAGTTTTGTTTTTGTACATTTTGGACCAGATTTACCAAGTGATTCTGACTGCTAGTTAAAGTTATCCCCCCCTGCATTATTCCATGTATCGTGGTGAAATGAGATGTACTCAATCTGGACAGCCTGCAGTCCATTATTGAGTCAGTTTCAGATTACTAAAATAACATAGTCGTTAAGATAAATTTCAAGGTGGTACGGTGGCATTGAGGAGCACTGAGTTAGAAGTAATTTGCTGGCTCCATAAAACTCGCTGAATTGACAGCAGGCCTTGTGGTAGCAGACAAATTGCCTGGCTTATAGCGCTTTGCTGAAAGAGAATGCCAGCACTGTGTATCCTTGCCAAGATGAATATGTAGACAGCAAACTCTGGGCTGTTAGGGCGTGGCCCCCTTGCTCACAGCAAACAGTGGATCAGGGGGAGCGTGGAGTTGGTCTTGTCAATGCTTTATTCGTTTGCCTCTTTGGAAGATGTTAAGCATTTAGTAGTTGGTGTTAGAGAGATTTATGTAAATCTGTGCTGAATTAAAAAAGAGTTGTGTTCTCTTTCTAATCCCAGAGAAACCACAATCTTTTTCAAAGTAAGGGTGCTTTTAGTTTGGTCACCTGTTGATAGGAGAGAGAGTTAGATGAGAAGTTAACAAAGGTAACCAAATATAATAAGGATGAAACATGAATTTGTTATTACCTGAGTTATGTCAGGTAGATTTGCACCACAGCAGCTTTATCAGTTCTTTGTTTATGTGCTCAGATGCGATGCATCCCTTGGACTTGAATGTATTAATGAAATTTTATAGCATGTGAAGGCCCATTATTGTATTTCCAGACTATATATAGTACACGAATATGTGATGTTGAAGAGAATGTAATGTTAAATTTCTAAATGTCACCCAATTTCAACATTTGTTTGGATTTTAAAATTCTTGCAGTGATTTAACTCATACTTTACAGAAGCAAAAAGACTGTAGAAACTCCCTTTGGTAAAAGAAGCCATATTTTTAAACACGGCTGTGTACTTTTTTGTAAAGGAATTTTTCTCAGTTCACTTCTGTAATAATAAAAAACATCAAAACAGTTATATTGTAATTAGATACGTCTTTAAGAGTAACCCATCCGCTCCCTGTCAGCAGCTGTAGAATGTAGTTGTGTTGTGCAGCTGCTGTGTGAGTTCACCAGTGCTTTCATGTCATATTTCTATATATGTCTCTGGGCCACAGTATGCATACATCTCTGTGTGTTTCTATTTGTGTTTGTGTAATATTAGATGGATTGTAATGGGTTGTGTTGTGATTGGTAGATGGGTTGTATTAACTCGATTTGTTGGCCTCCATCACTATGTGTTGGGCTATCCTTTATTGTCAGGAACTCGTTCTGATAAGTATAGTGCTCTATAAATCCTGCCGCAGTGTGAAAATGCCAGTCAAAGTTCACGCTGCTCATGTTCATTTCATGCTTGAGTGTCCAGCCCTGTGAGCGACGATGAGTGTGTGTGTATTGATGATGTGTGAATGTGCGTGTAAGCACCAGAGGAAAGAGAAAGAGATGAAGCACATTCAGAGTCCCTCCATCTTTTCCACTTTGCTGCAGAAGTCATCCATCTTTCTGAACTTAACTGCTACCAATTTATGATTGCATTATTACAGCCAGTGTTTTATCCTCATTCCAGTGCACAGGCTGTGTGGTGGTCTGGTTAATAGAGAACGTGATGGAGAAGGTGATTGGCCATTCCTATTATTCTGACACTCACATTTTGGTGCTTATCTAAGGTTGTACCACAACACCACACTACAATGCAGTCAGTTGCTACTGTAAATATGCAAATCTCAGATTTACATAAATGTATATTGCTCATGCAGCTAGGTGGTGCAGAAGGAAAGAGCAAGTGGAGACTGTGTGCTTTGGTGTGCATTTTTCTTTGATTATTGAATGACTTGACTTAGCAACTTGCCTGCTGACATTTTAAAGGAAATAGCAAGGCAATGCATTCTGCAAAGTGGCAGTGAAATTGTTCTTTTTCTCGATGAAAACTAAATTTCTCTATAGGCAGAACACTGCAAAGGTCAGCATCAGCTATATAGATTTTATAATGGATTTGCAGCAGAAGTATGCCGATCAAGATACGGAAGCATTTTGTCCGTCAGTGATTGGCAGATCAATGCTTTTTCCTTCTCCGTGATGCTGCTGCCTTCATACTGATTGGCTCAATTATGTCATAAAAATTAATTTTCTTCCTTGCTTTGTTGAAGTTAAGTAAGTGAAACTTCAAGTACTGACAACTTATGGTCGTCCATTCATTTATTTTCTGTCGCATCCAATGATTCAGCCAGTAAACAACTCAAGAGTGATGAAGATGAGAGAGAACCGAACAACATAACTGCTGCAGCCAAACACAGTAAAGTCTCTTTAAGTTGATAAAAGCATTAGACCTTGAACTTTAAGAAACAGCATCACATAAAGCCAAATCCTCCTAAGTGGCTTAGGGTTCTTTTATTTATTTTGCAGCGATGAACACGGCTGAACTTTTTCTCTCACTTATCAACTATTTCAGTAAACACATTGACATTGAAGGTCACCGATGTTCACAGAAAAAAAGCCATGTTAGGATAATTTATTTACGTCCCGATCAGCAATCGCTATCGCTCTTGCAGGATGCTTGAGGAGAAACCTTCCCCTGCCTTTCTCCACCTGAACTGACTCCCATTAATAGATTTGTCCTTTATGCATCTCCTCTTGTTACTACTGCTCTATTTTATGATGTCACTCTCTCTGCTGAAGAGCTCTAGGGTGTTTTATCTCCTTCATGTTTGTCGGGCACTTAAACATAAACCTCTGTATTTACAAGTCCCAAACTGCCTCTCCATCCTCTGCATTTGCCTCTCAGTATCAGCTCAGCAGGACCTATAAAGGGACACTGACTATTGTTGATGTGAGAACTGGCTGTGACTGCTTTTCAAGTTGACTATAACAGCAGCTTGTGAGACATTGTGGACAAATACATGTGTCCATGTAAAACTGTCCTTAGATTGCCTTAACATTTCATGTGAGTTAACTTTTTTCACTTAGTATGTCAATGCTCGACATCAATGATAGAGGCCATTGTTCAGCGCTCTAAATGTGTACATCAAGCAGAAATATTTGTGGAATGCCTTTGAACGTGCAACATCAAAATGTGTCTCTTTGTTACATGCGTGCTAAAAAACAGGAAGCTGTGTCTTTGACCCAGCCAGGGTCATTCTCTCATGTCCACTGCAGCAACCAGCTATTAAACGCTTGTGTGTAACATGCATTTTATTGATATCCCGTGTTTTACGTGTTGTGTCATCTCGAGTTTGACATCGGAGCAACATGTTAGTCTTCAGGGGTGTCCTTAGTCATACAGAGAAAATCAGACTTTTGGTTTGAGTTCATGAGCTATTCGGAAATGATTCAAGAAATCAACATCTTTTATTGCCCTTATCGGTTAATAGAGAATGTTGTGAATGTTTATTTAGTGTGAATGTGATTTTCTATGAATACCTTTGCCTTTTCCTTCACTCTATCCCACCTTTCTGCTCCCCAGGTAAATACATTTCGAAACATGTCTGACTTTCATAAGCTACCAAATGTCTGTGTGAGCATTCCTTCACCAGCTTGTGTTCCCTGCAGTCACACGGTCATTACCACATCCATCTAGGGAGATGCCACCCCCACCCCTCTGTTCTGTTCATCCACTGACCCCTCGGCCTTCTCACTTCACATGCTGGGCATTTACGCCTTCTTCTCTTTGTAAGAAAATGGCAGTATTTGGCTGCAACGTCCAATGGGCGCATAAAACCAGGGCATACTTGAACTCTGCGTAAGCTGGAGACCACATTTGAACTGGATTTGCCCTATCAGTCTCTACCTGATTTGTGTATTTCAATCTGTTTTCACCTACTTACATTCATGCACATACCATTATCGTCATTAGTTGATTTCCATATGAGAAAGTGGTTTGAAAAGTGCTCTTAGGCTGAGTTGTGGAGTTATTGAGGGTGTTGTAAAGACCCTACAGTAGCCATTTAAAGTCATGGTGATGCTGTGTGGACGGGGCGCTTAAGGCTCCTACAGCCACTGAACAATGCTTAATTAGCTCATAAACAAAGGCTTGTGGGGGATCAGAGAGGGCAGTCGTAGAGTCCCGTTCCTTTGAGCTTCTCTCACCATCAACAAAGCCTCCCTAATGGCCCTGTCACTCCACTTGTTGTGCTCCACCGTGGTGTGCTTCCTGACAACATAAAAGGCTTACATTCCAAAAAGGAGCCTTGGACAAGAGACGATACCCGTCCACACCTCCCTCGGCCCCCAGTGTTTCCCTTCCTCACTTTCTGCTGAATATTGACATTGCTCCTCCACTCACCTCCACAGTGTATGTTTGGTTCCCCGTGGCGACCAAAGCTTTCATCTCTCTCCTTTTACTCTTGTGTCCGTGACTTTGGTGGTCTGTTTTAGTGTGTTCCTTTGTGTGAGGCGGTGCTGGCACGCTGCTGGGAGCCTGTGAAGAAGAGCTCAGCACACAGAAGAGTCAATCAGACTCTGGAGAGAGTATTCAAGTTTGGCATGAAGACAGGCGTGTAAGATACTTTAACACATGTGGGGGTTATGTTTTTTTCTACGTGTACACTTACGCATCACAGTGGCTTGCTGTCCATGTTTGCACTGGTCGATGAGTGTTATTTTTTGTAAATCTGGACACGAGGCCCTCTAAAGAAAACAGACGACCACTGGCACATGAGGATAGCACGGCAGCAGGTCGGAGGCATTCTCTGCTTGTTTGTGCGACTATGTTATCATCTCCTGTTTCCTGTCAAAACAGGAAAAGACAGGGGCGAAAATGGAGCCTCGGAAAGTGTCTCCTTGATGTGTGTTGGCTGGAAGTCCAGCTCTGCCTGACAGTGACCCTCCTAGCCAGATAAACAGACAGAGTCAGGGCGTAACCCACAGCGGGATCCTTCATGGTGTTATTTTTATCACTTTCACAAAGCACAGTGAGGGATGCTTTTCCCAGCTGTTGACACAGGTCTGGGTCATTTTGGTCTCCAAAACAGAGCAGTAGGAGAGAGAAGGGACGTCCCACTTTGACGTGTCTTTCTGGCCGTCGGCCTTACATGATTGCAGTTTCTGTTTAGAAAGGGAAATCCTTTTTGACATTTTGCTAATCATGAAAACAAGACACTCCTTTTCTTTGGACGATCCCCAGATCTTCATCACAATACCTTTTCCTTCACCCTGGAGCGTCATGTGATGTATACATCAATCACACATTTGTTAATTCTATAAAAGATAACTCTCTCTCTCTCTCTCTCTCTTTCTCTCTCTCTCTCTCTCTCTCTCTCTCTCTCTCTCTCTCTCTCTCTCTCTCTCTCTCTCTCTCACACACACACACACACGCTCACACACACACACAGTAGACCTGATGCTCTTTTGGCTTCAATGGTGAACATATTCCAGACAGTAGATGAGGTTTAGTGGTACGTTACCGCTCATGGGATCGCAGGTAATAAAAATATCCTCAACAAGAAGACATAAACAGACGCCACACAGCTGAAGAGGCAGTCAGCTTGTTGTTGACTGTTGACTATCTACTGCTCTACTCTGAGTCATTGTGTAAAAAGAGAGTTACTCTTGTGGAATTCTATGAGTTTGAAAGCAGAGCTAAGTTGAGCTCTTTATGAGGTCTCTATAAAAGAAAGAGCTGTTTGTCTAAGTATGTCAGTGTTAGTTTGACCAGGTTGTACCAAGTAGACTTTTCAGCTTTTGTTTTACAGAAATTTATGCACACTTTAAGGCTGGAGTGACTACAGTTTTTATTTATCTTACCAAAGAGGCAATAAAACTACTTCCACTACCGAAGTCAACAAGTCTTTCCTGAGAAAGAGTTTTATTGTTTTTGATATCAAACCATTCAGGTTAACACCAGCAATATCTCCTTAAACACGAAGCACATTGATCTACAGCGGTGTTCTGCTCCTGTCTGTGTCTCAGATAAAGATGTGGCGTGCGGTTGCTGACTGGGGTCGATATCATCAGCAGAGAGGTCAGAGTTCATTTGTCTTATTTGACAGACGTTCAGGTGGTGTTCCAGAGCACTGGCAGAAGGCCGCAACAATCCTGACTTCCATGAGTTGCACAATTAGTTACCCTTTGACCCCTGAGCCTCCCAATCCAACCCTGAGAGTGCACCAGACATGCCTCTGCATCCCCAGACCCACATTACATTTGACTGAGTGGGTGTGGGTGTGCTTGCAGCTCAAAAAAGGCACAGATGTTGCCAGTGATTAAGTCTGACATGATGTAATGGCTCCTTCTAGTTTCAGTGTATTTAAGGAAATTAACAAAACAATGCAATTGGAGCCCTGCATAAAATTTTACATTGAGAATTTAATGATATATCTGGCTACTATTCCATTTTCCACTCATAAATATAAAACATATCCATTAGTTTGCATCTGTCTGCTAACAGACCATTGCAGCTCTTCCCTCCTTGAGTGACTTTTGTTATTTAACTGCTCTCAGCTCTGAGCCTCTCTGGCTCCTCAGTGGAATTGAAAGGCCGTCACCAAGACCTTCTGCAGACAGACTGAAATACGAAGATGAGTTTCATTGCACATTTCAGCCAAATATATAAATCTCAGTGCAGACTCTGTGTTTTCACTTTGTTTGACACATTCTATCCTTGCAGTTAGCTCTGAACATGCAGTTCAGCTGTGAAAATGTATTTCTCTTTTATTTCTCTCAGGATTGTGTGTTTCTCCATCAATATCACTTCTAGCTGTATTCAATATGAGTTGGTACAAAGAAAGTCCCTGAAGATTGTATAAAGAACAAAATCCTCGGAACTCAGCGAAACTTCTGACAACCGCAAGGATATCTGTTCATTTCACAATGTGAAATGACAACAGCATCGCCTCTGTCTGCCTGAGTTGGCGTCACAAAATCCAGAAGAGAGATAGTTGTGTAAATTCTTTATTGTTTCTAGGAATAAGATGTACAGGCTCCTACATCTAATTTGTGTCTCTTCACAAAATTGGGTAAAGAGATTCAGGGTTCCCAGAATGTACAGATACACGGTGTCATAGTGATGAGGTGCAAAACACATTTGTTTACAACAAAAGCCCTGATTTAAATTATTAATATTCCCATCATCCTTAGTACTTTAGGCAGTATGATAGGAAGCAGATGTGTGAGTCTAGGAGATTTAACTCAGAGCAGGAAACTCAACTAGTTCAGATTACACATAGTGTTATCCCATTGTTCATTTGTTCAGTATAATTACACAAGTGTGGCGTTGAGATGTTTTCATTGCGGTGTGGCTGGATCTCTTTTTGTATAGGCCTATGGTTTTCTGTCATCTTGTTCATTATTAAAGTTAGAATATGTTTTTTTCAAGTTATAATTTTTTCCTCACACGAATCAATACTAATCTAAAATTTGAATGTTGGTTAAAAAAAGCTTTCCGACCCAAAACATTCCTCACCTTCTCGTTTCCATAGCGAACAAATGATTAGAGTTGCTTTTTTGTTGTAGGCTGTAAATCCATTAACAGGACACCATTGTTCCTGAAAGACAAGGTAGCAAAATGTGCAAGTGAAAACATTTTGATAAGCCGAGTATTTTCTTGGTAGGTGAATGAAAAACCCTTCAGACTCAGTAAGTGGATTAGGGTGCACTATTCTCCACAGAGATTGCTCAGCATACTTCCTTATCTCGCTGATGCTCAGCTGAATGTGTCTAGACGCCTCAATTAGCAAGAAACAACCCAATAACGATATAATGGTTATGTCTTATCTCTACCAATACTCTCACCAGCCTACAATATCTAATTTTTATAAACAGACAACATTTTTCCATTAATATAATCCTTCCAGACTGGAAGCCCCTGGGCTGATGTTTAAAATTCTATTATTAGTGATAATTATGTCCTCTGAGAAGTCGCTGGCATGGTAATGACATCTTTCATGATAAATTAGTATTCGCCGCTCACTCTGCTGTACCTACACTACGAGGTTTCACCAGAACGACTTCACAACTCCGCTGCTCCATTGTTCTGCTGACACGCAGCAGCTTTATGAGACACAAAGCGTGTCACTCCGTGAGATAATGCCGCGCAGACTGGCAGCAGATGGGACTCTCAGAACAGCTCACCTTGGTTTGGGATTATTTGTGCTTTGCTGTATGAACACAGCGAAGGAGGCAAAATGAGGCACTAACCTTTAGCTCATCTTGTAGTCCCCATGGCTTTGTGATGCTAATCAGTTGACCTGTTGTTCACATATCTGCATTGGCACAATGGCTGATAAATGAAAATAGAGATATCTGCCAAATAAAAAAAGTACAGCTCCACACAATAACCACTTACAGTATCTCATTATGTGGCTTCTCACCGCAGATTGAATAGAATCCCTCCATGAGTAGACAGTGGGAGGCAGACTGAAACTCCAACAGCAGCACAAAACTTGAATATTTATCCATATGGCAGCTCGCCATCATAATTACTGTTCCATCCACACCAAGGGGGGTGGGTGGGGGGTGGAGAATAATAGGACCCTCAACACATAACCATGTCATCCCTTCCTGAACGGTTTTGTTCATCACTATACCGTTATACGTCCTGCTCAAAAGGTCTTTGAAATTAAATATGGGAATATGAATGAAGACAATATGCTAATAAGGTTCTATACATTTATGTGCATGAAATAGTTTTAAATATTAATCTAAAAATAATGAATTCAAATCATGTTGCAATTCAGACTGACATTTTTCTTTCATGATTAACCATTCACTTGCCCAGTGGCACGTCCTGCTTTAGCGACTGTGACTGAATGCTCCAGTGGAGCTCAGCGTTTCTCTTTAAATAAACTGCAGCGACTGGAATGCTCCCTTTCCGAGTTAAATCGAAAATCCCTCCTGTTGAACAAACTGCAACCATCTAGCTGTGACAGAGGAGACAGAAGCAGGTGGCTGTCATCACCGAAAGGGGTTTTACTGTGAAGCACTGGTTGGGGCAATCATGTGAGGATCCTCTGGTCTGCGGCGAGTGGCACGAAAATAGATCTCTCAACCAGCTCCTGTGGACGGTTGAAAATACGACATACTGCTTCAGGAGTTCACTCTCCGCAGTAATGAAGACTTTGAAAACAGGAGAGTTTGGAGACTTCAAACCTCTGCCAAGGTTGGGCTTTCCCTCCAACTGGCCTCTTTTCTCCAGAAGTTATATCCTATTAATATCTAACACCTGTATTTACATTCACATGAAACTGTCAGCCTGACATAGGGAAAGACACAGGACAAACAGCTGTTCCACCAGGATTAGAATTTCCCTTCCACCAGGGCAGATTCTTTATACAATTAAGTCACATGCACCGATTCTAAAAGCCTCTTTGGGACAAAATCTTCATGCTAATTTGTCTGCAGTGTTTTGTGACGTATTGCTGACATTATGTTTCTAGTTGAAATTAAGAAAAGTGATGAAAATATTCCTGGATGCACCCCTTCATCTGAAATAACTAGGAGAGCGTCTAAAGGTCTCTGGTTCAATCACGGGTTTGACATTTTGGATTTGCACCCTGGGTGCTGCGGGGGCTGCTCACTATTCCTCTGGGATGGGTCACATGCAGAGGGAATTTCCCTACAGCATCAAATATGTGTAGAAAAAATAGTAAACATGAGGTCTTCTGTCAATGCATTTTTTGTCAACAAACACCAAACTCACTTGACAGTGAATTTATTTCACCTCTGACTGATAACGTGCAATTTTCACTTTTAACTCATGCATCCTTTTGGAAATGAGTAGATTGAGAGCAGAAAATGGAATATTAATGTGTTTTATTCATACACTGATTCCTCTGAGAATGTACCACATGACTTTTTTTTTCTCTTTACCCTCACACCACCTTGTCTTCGACCCCTTCCGCACAAAACTTCACCTACAGTTTCAAGCAACACTTGGCTCAGACGCCTGCTGAATATTTCATAATGCGCTCATTTTGGTTTGTTTCCACAGCCCAGGCCTGACTGGAAAAAGAGAAACTAACCTGAGAGTTTCTAACAGCCAAAATATTAGCTATTCTAATTAGAAGTGGACAAATGTTAATGCATATTCTAATCCAACATGTGTGTGTGCGTGTCGAGCTGACCCTGCCGCTGTCTGACTAACAACAGCTATGGGCAGGATAGTGGAAAAGCCTACAGAGAAAAAGGTATTCTCTTTCCCAGTTTATCCAGTGATGCAGCTGAGCATTACTTTTCTAATTTCTGACATAACTTATTGAGTTGAAATAATGATTAGTCCCCATCAGATGTCCGATGAAGACTTCTTTCTGTTTAAGTTCCTCTTTTCCCCCACCGTGAGTCCAGACTGGACCTCCCAACACATCTATCTCAGCCGAAGGCGGTGAAAGCTTGACGGGATCTGGGACCGAGACAGTGAAGGCTTCCTTGGGTACGAAGAGGAGAGGGAGAGCTGTTGGAAAGGGTGCAGAGGAAGAATGAAGTCTGTCCAAACAGTCTGAAAGGGGCTTGTTTTCTGTCTGTGCGTGAGTGAACAGGAAAAGGTAATTAACTGGCCAAGTGGCGAAAAGCTGGAGTGATGGATGGGTGTGGTGTAAAAAGACTACCACACAAACACACACACACACACACACACACACACACACACACACACACACACACACACACACACACACACACACACACACACACACACACACACACACACACACACACACACACACACACACGTGATTGCCCTTTTTCTCTCGCTAATGTAAAGCCTGGCTAAGTGAACCTTTTATGTAATTACACCTTTATAAAAACACGTGTCTCATGTGTCTCTCATGTGGGTCCCGGTAAGAGGAGCTACAACCACTTGCCCACTGATGAATGGTTTGGCCGTGTGGAGTGGTGACACGTTATTGTAAGGGGTCATTTATGGTTGCAGTGTGGGCAAAGACTTACGAATGATTACATTCAAGTCTATCTATGTTTAACTTGGATGTCTCTGGGCTCTATGGGCTTTTTATCTCTGATGGACAGAGACATCTGCTTCTGACAGAATAAGATGTAAGCTGCTACCGTAGCGTGCAGCCGGTTGTATCGCAGTCCAAGTGAGCCTGATGTGCAGTGACATATCTCACTAGATACCACAAATCAGTAAGACAACTGTTTTTTTTTGTGTTTTTTTTTTTTTGGTGGTAATTATTGTATCCCCTGTCAAAGAGCAGATTTTTCTTACCCTGTAATCATATGTGTCAGTATCCAGGACAGGTGGAGCTATCATGTGTTCCAAGTGTCACCAAGGGGTAAAGTCTATTTGCCTTTTCTGTCAGCAGTGA